>NC_040093.1:57385661-58067536 GCF_003369695.1 Bos indicus x Bos taurus
TCAAGTCAAAGGTAGGGACAAGAACTATGAAGTCCCTTTGCCCCTGAATAGGAAGGTGTCTTCCAAAATGCCTGGAGACAAACCTAAGGGCCTTCTCTCCAACTCCTGTCTGGACCGACACTCGGGAAAGTACCAGTCAACAGCCCAGGACCGAAGGCCTCCACCCTCTCACCTTGTACAGCAGACAGAGGATGAGAGCCTGAGTGGCACATCTGTTTCTCCCTTCCTGTCTGCCCTTTTTTTTTCAATCAGGGCAAGCTCCCAAAGATACACATTTGAGTGTGCTGTTCTCCAGCCTAAAAGCCATCAGTGGGGACTCCCACTGCCCTCCCTACTGCTTCAAAGATTCCACTCAAGCTGACTCTTCCTGGCCTCGTCTCCTGCCACTCTCCCTCCAGGGTCTGTGCTCTAGTCTTACTAGACTCCGCTCAGTTCCTCCTACCCCCGGACATTTGCATGTGCTGTTCCTGTGTCTGACACCCTCTTCCTCCTCGCCTCGCCACCTGTTCTTCTCTCACCAACTCCCGCTCATTGCTAAGACTCAAAGGAGGCCCTTTCCCCCTCCAAACACAGAGGACAGGGGCTGATCCTGCCCCCAGCCCAATTGTTTCCTATTTTTTGGCCCCGCTGTGCAGCATGTGGGATCTTAGTTTCTCAACCAAGGATTGAACCCGTGCCCCATGCAGTGGACATGCAAGCCCAGGGCCTGGAGCAAGGTCAATCTCAGTAAATGTCAGTTCAGTGACTAATTCAACTGCCTTCCTAAGAGCTGGACCATAAAGAAGGCTGAGCACCAAAGAACTGATGCTTTCAAACTCTGGTGTTGCAGAAGACTCTTGAGAGTCTGATGGACAGCAAGAAGAACAAAGCAGTCCATCCTAAAGGAAATCAACCCTGAATATTCACTGGAAGGACTGATGCTGAAGGGGAAGCTCCAATACTTTGGCCACCTGACACAAAGAGGTGAGTCACTGGAAAAGACCCTGAGGCTGGGAAAGATTGAAGGCAGGAGGAGAAGGGGACGAGATGGTTGGATGGCATCGCCGACTCAATGGACATGAGTCTGAGCAAAGTCAGGGAGATAGTGAAGGACAGGGGAGCCTAGCGTGCTGCAGTCCTTGGGGTCACAGAGAGTCGGACAGGACTTAGAGACCCAACAGCAACAACTACGAATGAGATGCCCAAACTGCTTTGTCGACTTGCTCCTTAGGGCCACAGGTAAAGGATTACTATGGCAATACCAACTAGGAGAGACAGAGGCATCTCCCCTCCCCTCCAGAAGCTTCCATATATCCCAGTCTGAGCAGCGAGGGCCTGCACTCTGCCCACTGCCCACACACTCTGCCAGAGCAGCGCCCCAGAGTGCCCTCCGTACCACCGTTCTCCTGCCCGACATGCCGCAGGCTAGCGGGGAGACTCACGTGTTGTGCGACGAGGAGATCCAGTAATGAGACAAGGGGTTGTTCATGTCCTGCATGTCCACCACGTCGTACTTCTCGTCCCAGATGCTGTTCTCCCGGGAAAACAGGTACGTGAGGAACTAGGAGAGTCACAAACACAGGGAGGGATCAGCACACGGGTGGCGATGGGTTCTTACGGGCCTGTGTCAACTCGGGGAGACGGTACGTGAAGATTCAACACACGGCCCCCTGGCCTCAGTTACCCAAGTTGCTAAAGCAGAAAACTCGGATTGCAACAGGCTGTATGAACACACGCTTTGCTGACCTATACAGTTAATTTCCTTTGCAATATGTATCCTTAAGTACTGGAGGCTACAAGAGTACGTGCTGCCCATATACAAGTGTTTAGGGACAATAATACCATGAGCATTTGTGAACGCACCATCCAAGGTGAGGGACAGAACACTGCCAGTGTCATGATACCTAAAAGGCAGGAAATTTCATATGCCAGTTCCCGACCCCTTAAAAAAGAAAACAGAAGCCTGAGTGACACTCTACTTCCTGGGAACAACCCTGCATGGGACGAGGGGCACTTCCCAGCTCCCCTCAGCCCCTGCTGCCTCACGCTGGGCCAAGTGCACCCATTTCCACATCTTGCAAGAGCCACGTAGACCTCGGAATTCTAGAGCTGTGCTTGTAACGGTTTAAGGCTCACTAGCAGCACCTCCCTCTAGCGGCAAAAGAGAAGATTTCACCTACGTGATCTAACAGGAGGAGGAGAAAAATCAAAGGCTATGGTGGTTTGGGACCGGGGGGAACAAACAGCTCTTGACTGAGAGAGTCAGTCTAGGGACATCTAGCAGCAAAGCCCTCCAAGGGAAGAGGCCTAGAAAATACACTTCGGAGGACAGCAATATCAATCCAAAAGCCATGCGCACAGGACAGGGAGCTCACTCACCTCATCCACAAACAGGAAGGGTTCAGCAGTTTCCCTCATGGTGTCGTCAATAAACTTTGTCATCCGCTCACGGACTTTGTTCAGATCCTGAGCCCAAAGCTCCTTAGAATGATAAAAAGAACATGAAATCATCAGAAAGAGGACTTTGCAAAATTCTTTACCTCCCAGGACCCAGTTTTAGTCAAAGACTGAAACATGGATGCATTCTGGACACACATACCATCAAGGCCTCACCCTACGCACAGCACATTTTCCCTAAAGGACCACAGAGTAAACATTGTAGGCTTTTGGCCACAACAACTCAATTCTTCTATAACAGTGCAGAAAGAACTACAGACAACAGGCACACAAATGGCCATGGTTGTGTTTATAAATAAAACTTTATTTGTAAAAAACAAGCTGTGGGCCAGATGCGGTCTGTGGTAATAGTCTGCCAACCCTTGCTCTAAGCCAGTTCCTTACACTTGCTAGCATGAAGAGGAGGGGAGCACAGTTATGTCAGACAACTACAGTCACTCCCCCGGCTGATGGTGGGCAAGTCACAGACCCTCTCTGAGCTCCTGGTCTGTTACCTGGGAATAATGATACCTAAGTACACAGACTGTGAAGGACTGGATGAAATAAAAGTTCTGTGCTTAAAACAGCACCTGGTACACAGAAGGCACTCCAATCACAGCAACATGACTGGTCGACTGTCACCCTCCTGTGACATCTCATCCTGTCCAGACAACTCTGCAGGTCACATACTGTCACTGTCGTTTTAGAGACAAGGACATAGAAGCTCAGAACATCACACGATCCCAACTTCACACAGCTAGTAATCTGGAGAGCTAGGCTTCCAAATAACTAAACTTTGGAAAACCAACACAGAATCAGTCAAGATCAGCAAAGTATTGCTACTCAGACACCAATAAGGTCTGAAAGATACATGACCAGTTCAAAGACAGCTTCTGCACAGTCTCAGAAATTCAGAAGCCCTTTAGAAAAAAGTACATACAATGTAAAAGAACTTCACTGTTTTCTCTTCAAACCCTAAATCCCCAAATATTCCTAGACAAAAGGATAAAGCATGACCCAGATATTCAATTAGGGCTCATGTTTTCTGGATTCCTAGTACTCTAAAACCTCTATCTGTAGGAACAATAAAACCAGGTGTGCCGCCGGCGACGCGCGGTTGGATGGGAAGGTCAGAACGGGAAGTCTGAAAGAGGTAAAGCGCACGGGCAGACACAAACGAGGTAGGTGCAAGGCGACAACAAGCCTCACTGTTGATTCTTGCGAATCGCCTTGGATGAAGGACACCCAACAGCCCGGAGCCAGGGGGACAGCTGGGTCATTTGTGTACAGGGTGTTACAACCTTTGAATACCAGAACAGGAAACTCAAATTGTAGGATACTTAATGCAAACACCTTGCCAGGCCTAGATGTCCTGCAAAGGCCAGGAACTTCCTGCTTCCTTCTCCTGTAGAGCTTTTGCATAAAAAATCATGGGTACTGAGCCGACATAACCTGGAACTGAAATAGCTGTGAATAAGAAATCATCTGCCTAAAGGAGTTTAAAACATGAATATCCTAGGGAGTTAGTAAATGTTTCTACTTGGTGGGACTTCCCTGGTGGTCCAGTGGTTAAAACTCTACCATTCTAATGCAGGGGGCACAGGTTTGATCCCCAGTCAGGGTACTAAGATCCCACATGCCACATGGCCAGAAAAGGAAAAAAACGTGTCTCTGTGGCATGGGGTATTGTGCTGGGCAACTGCAATAATGGCAATGATGAGACTGTGAGGAGAGAAGCAACTGCGGTGAGGTGGTCTGCGCTGGGCAGGGGCGGCATGCCAGGCTCTGCCCTCAACCTTGAGCCTCAACCTTGTGGCTCATTTTGAACTCACATAAGCCCGGGAGATACGTATAACATTATTCTCCGGTTAAATAAATAAGAAAGCTGAGGCTTCATGTCATTAAATAAGCTGACCCAACAGTGAGTCCTAGACCAACCCACACACATCAGGTTCGGGTCAGTTCATGTCACCTGTCCCTCCCAGGGCTGGACTGCAGCCCACCTGACCAGCCCCCAGATGGAAATTCAGATGGGTTCTCTGAAATCCTCACATCTATTAAAATGCTGCCATCACACCAACTTGTTAGAAAAGATGAAGATGGTGGATTTCCCCGTGAAAACTGTGCCAGGAACAGAAGTACCAGGCACAAAAACTGGAAGAGGCTTCCCTGTCCTTCATGTAAAGAATGAGTGTAAATGTAAAATCATAAAGTATGATCCCTCAAAATACTGCCACAACTTAAAGAAGATAGGGGAGGATTTCACAAATGCTGTCCCTGTACCCAACCTCACTTGGGAACCGGAAGGAGAGAATGATCCTATGAGTACGAAACAGTGATAACTCTCTGCCTTTCACAGCCCTGCCAAGAAGACAATACAAGTGCAGAAGAATGAGGGTTCCGCTGCGTCTCTAACCATGAGATCAGAACCAAGCAGTGTAACGGAGAGTCCACATTTAATACAACAATTTGCACAAAACACACCTCATAATCCCATTCCTCCTAAATCACCCTCTACAACTGATGATGATCGTCAGAAATTTTAAAATGTATTTTTTCAGACTTCTGGTTTAGAAACTACCAAAAACAGAAATAGCATATTTGATGATGATATTGATTCTGAAGATGAATTAAGACTAATGATTGCAAGACAGGAAAACAGAGAAAATGACATGGTCCTCCAATGAATTTGAAAATGATCCCTTTGAAGTTGTAAGGGATGATTTTAAATCTGATTTTCACAAATTTCACACTTCAACAGGTTTAGGCCTCAGAAACAATGTCTCTTGCCTCAACAGTGAAAATAACATTATGGAAAATGGTTGTGACTCTGATTCAGGAGATACAGATGAAATCACTGCAATGAAAAAAGTTCTGGTAAGATCAAAAACAGTGTGGATTTTTCACAGATAGAAAAGTCTATGAACAAGAACACTCATTTGAAAAATAGAAAAAAAGGAGGATCTTTCTGATGACTGTATTAAAGTACAAAAAAGAAAAAACAAAGTTGATTCAGGAGATACAGATGAAATCACTGCAATGAAAAAAGTTCTGGTAAGATCAAAAACAGTGTGGATTTTTCACAGATAGAAGTCTATGAACAAGAACACTCATTTGAAAAACCGAAAAAAAGGATGATCTTTCTGATGACTGTATTAAAAGTACAAAAAAGAAAAAACAAAGTCGAGATAGCCCTGAGTCACAGAGTTAAGGCTCTTAGTTGTAAATCTCTGACTGAGTCCAGTAGCAGTGAAGACGCTGATTCCGTATCAGAATCAACTGAGTCTGAAGGCCGTAAGGAGTATAGCACCTTGATGGAAAACTGTCTCCATGTGGATCTGACTTCGGCTGATTTGGAACAGTCAGCTGGTGGTAACCAGGAGGCTCCAAAAGAAAAGACTGAGAGCAGTGGCCAGGAAACCACTGCCAAGCGTGACGGGGCCTCCAAGAGCCAAAGGACTCCAGGTGACCTCCGCAGAGGCCAGCAGGGTAGTCATCCCAAGGAGACTGTGGCTTCTCTTTTAGAAGGAAAAGAGAACCCATGTGGAAAACAGAACCGAAAGGAAAATACCTTAAAGTCAAAATTTCAGGCTTTCAAAGGAGTGGGCTGTCTCTATGGAAAGGAATCAATGAAAAAAAAAAAATCCTTGCAAGAGAGTGTCGCCTCTAACAATAAAGATCAAATTTCCTTGAAACTTGAGGAACCCAGGAACATGTCCATGGAAAAATGGTCCCTGTGTGCTAATGGCCCATCAAGTGAACAGACTCCTTTCCAACATGCAAAGGAGGCAAATGACTCAAACCAAATTCAGCCTCAAAAGAGACAGGCTTCTTTTGAGAGTCAGGGTCACAAAGCAGGTGTCCCCTAACAGTTCAGAAAAGAGAAGCAGGAATCCTATTTCTAGTCTGTTGCCACTAAAAGATAAGAAGTCTTGGTGCTAAGACTCGCAGCAGAGGCCTTGATGAAGACTCTTGCCACAGGACCGGAAAGTCAGGAGAGGGCTCTGATCGGAGGCCTGATCTATGCAGCTCCAAGGCCCCTGAGAAACCACCAGAGGTTTTCGCAAGGAGAGACTCCCAGGGGAGCAACACTGACTTCCCACTTTCTGTTAAGAGTTCATCAGGTGTCAGTGCTAAGGATAAGCATGCTGAAGATAATCAGAAAGGTCTGGCAGCCTTAGAGGCAAGGCAGAAAGCCAAAGAACTTCAAAAGAAGTCAGTTCACAATGCTCTGGCAAATTTGGACAGTCATCCAGAGGACAAGCCGACGCACATCATCTTTGGTTCCAGTAGTGAAAGTGAAAGAGGAGACATTCACTCAGGAGCAAAGCCATCCAGGAGAGGAACTGGCAAAAGAGTCCACGGGTAGAGCCTCTGGGAAGCTCTTTGACAGCAGTGATGACGAGGAATCTTGTTCCAAAGATGACAATAACAGGTTCAGAATTAAACCTCAATTTGAGGGCACAGCTGGACAGAAGCTCATGAATTTGCAGTCTCACTTTGGCACTGACTCCCGATTTCTAGAAAGTGATAATGAAGAGGAACAGAAAGAAATAAATGAAAAGAAAACTGCTGAGAAGGAAGAGCTTGCTGCAGAAAAGCTGAAAGCCCTGAATATTGTGCAGAGCATTTTGCAGATCAGCTTAAGCAATTCTACAAAGAATCAGTAGCTGCAAAGAAATTTAAGGACATCATATATTATGATTCAGTGAGGCATGACCATGCCACTTATGAAAGAAGGCAAGATGATAAACCCAAAGAAAGTAAAGCAAAACAAAAGAAGAAAAGGGAGGAAGCTGAGAAACTACCTGAAGTGTCTAAAGAAACGTATTATAACCTTCAGTTCAGTTGCTCAGTCGTGTCCGACTCTTTGCAACCCCATGGACTGCAGCACCCCAGGCCTCCCTGTCCATCACCAACTCCCGGAGCCTGCTTAAACTCATGTCCATCATGTCGGTGATACAATCCAACCATCTCATCCTCTGTCGTCCCCTTCTCCTCCTGCCTTCAATCTTTCCCAACATCAGGGTCTTTTCAAATGAGTCAGTTCTTCGTCTCAGGTGGCCGAAGTATCGGAGTTTCAGCTTCAGCATCAGTCCTTCCAGTGAATATTCAGGACTGACTTCCTTTAGGATGGACTGATTGGATCTCTTTGCAATCCAAAGGACTCTCAAGAGTCTTCTCCAACACCACAGTTCAAAAGCATCAATTCTTTGGCGCTCAGCTTTCTTTATAGTCCAACTCTCACATCCATACATGACTAATGGAAAAACCACAGCTTTGATTAGATGGACCTTTGTTGGTAAAGTAATGTCTCTGCTTTTTAATATGTTGTCTAGGTTGGTCATAGCTTTTCTTCCAAGGAGCAAGCATCTTTTAATTTCATGGCTGCAGTCACCATCTGCAGTGATTTTGGAACCCCAAAAATAAAGTCAGTCACTGTTTCCATTGTTTCCCCATCTATTTGCCATAAGTGATAGGATTATAACATTGCTACGGATTTAAAACAAATATTCCAGACTGTAAAAGATACCAGTGTAAAGGAAGACAACACACCTTGGAATGTGGACCCTGATGGAGAGAAAGCTGAGGTGGTCCAGGACCCTACAGCTCTGATGATTTGGGGTGAACAAACCGGTGGGTTCACATTTTCCTTTTTTGAGTCTGACGCCAAAGATGAAGAGGAAGAGACCTATAGAGTTGAAGCAGTAAAACCTGGGAAGATGGCCTGGCAGGGAGACCCTAGTTTCCAAGACAGCAGGTTCAGAAGAGGAAGATGTTACTGAAGAGACAGATGACAAAAAGCACAGCCCTGAAGAAGTATCATTACCTGAGAAAGAGACTACTAGATTTTTCTTTTTCTCTAAGAATGATGAGAGACTTCAGGGTTCGGACTAATTCTGGAGAGAAGTGGGAAGTAGTATTAGCAGGAATTCTTGGGAGATCAGAACAAACAACTTGCATAATGGACTGTCGGAAGAAATGTGAAAACGCCAAAAGGAGAGTGAAACCAAAATAATAAATGTCGTCATTAGTTTCGATAAGGAATGTAAACAAGTCTCACCGTGGAAACTGGAGTGATCTAGAAAATGATTTTAACTGGCAAAGAATTCAGAGCGAAGGAATATTCAAAATCTTATCTGGTGGATATCATTCTGATTGCTTTCTTTTTCTGTAGATTTCCTATCTGTTAACTAATTACTTCAAACAACCTGAACCTTTGTTTTAATGAAGCATAAGATAGTCCCTCAAAATACTTTTGTATATAATCTCTTTGCCCTCCTTCTTCAATAACGAATGGGCATTTCCTGACATGAGGTTTACATAAAGCTTTTTAAAATATATGCATCATAGCATTTATATTTTCCAAGTTATATTTCATGTAAATTATACTTGAAATATTTCTGATTGTATTAAATACACCTTACCTCCAAAAAAAAAATGCTGCTGTCGTTTCTTTAGGATAAGTTCCTAGGAGAGCAATTATTAAAGTACAGAAGGCTGTTTTCAAAGTTTTCATATTAACTGCATTTTGCCCAAAGTCTAAAAAATCTGTGTTAACTCACACACCAAGTGCTGCAGCGATTATTTCACATATGAGCCTCCAGGCCCTGGGTCACCGGTTCAGCGTCCCACAGAGCGCCGGGGGCTGAGACATCCAGGGTCCACCGGACTGACGGCCCGGGCCCCACCCCTGGCCTCACCCCTTGTTCCCGCCACGCACACTCACATGGGTGCATGCAGGCTGCCTGCGTCCTAGCTCCCAGATGTGGGATCCTAACTCCCTGCACTTTGCTGCTGGCCCGTGACCCTGACCTCTGAGGGCAGCCCAGTGACAGGGCCAGTGTGGGGAAAGCATGGGACTGTCCCAAGAATATCATTACCCTGCACGAGGCGGTGGATCCAGGATACACGGTGAGTTGTCCAGGAGTTTAACCACTTAACTCCAACATCTCCCTACAAATTCAGGGAGTAATTCAGTGCAAGGAAGAGCACGGAGAAAAGCAGGCAGCATGGGTGCCTCTCTCTCTGCTTCAATCTCTGGGCAGCTCAGCACTTTACATGTAATTGGGTCCAAGAGACTTCATCTATCCCCTCATTTCACCTGCCCTCGGTCATAGTCCCAGGTGGGTAAGACTTCTCTTGGTCACTCCCATGCACCCCAGCATCCTGATCACCATTCATCATGAACCACTGCTGCTACCCGCTCTGCCTGGACCTTCCTGCGGCCAGCCTCATCCAAGTGTCTCTGTTCATCATTCTCCCTAAAACCAATGACATCTGAACACCGGATGGGTGGGGACACTAAGAAGTTAGTGCTGGTTGCGAAAGGTGTTAACAGGAGTATTATTGTCCTGTTTTGTTTAAAAAAAAAAAAAAAAAAAAAACTCCATTTCACGAGAGAGACATACTGGAGTATTTACAAATGGAATGATACAGAGTCTGGGGTTTCCATTAGAATTTGCCAGCAAAGAAATGAAGGAGGAGGGAAGGGAAGGGAGACACATGGGTGTGGGGATGGAAGAGGGATGAAATCAAGGTGGCAAAACATTCATAATCCTGTAATCTGAGTGATGGGTCCACGGGAGTTTATGGTTCCAGCCTGTCTACTTTTGCGTATGTTTGAGATGCTTTACAATACAAAGTATTTTTTAAAGCAAATGAGCTGAATATCCTTATGAATCTAAGGCTGCCCTTAAGAAGTCTATTTAAAAAAAAAAAGGGGGGGGACGTCCCTGGCAGTCCAGAGGTTAGGACTCTGCCTTCCGACACACAGGGTGAGGGTCCAGTCCCTGGTCAGGGAGTTAAGATCCCACGTGCCTCAGGGCCAAAAAATACAAAATTCAAACCAGCTGCAGTATTGCAAAAATTCAATAAAGGCTTTTAAAATCTTTAAAAACAACTGAAGAGAATAAAAGTACGTGAAACTCCAGTGATTAGAAATGACATTTTTGAATAGACAACGTGACTATGTATGTACACACACACCCACACATACAAAGATCAACACCATCTTCTCCGAACCCCATAATTCTGAGAGGCAGGGCTCTCATCCCATTCCAAGAGGAGGAAAGCGGGGCACGGACAGGTCGAACCACCTGCCCAAGGTCACACAGCCCGTGACAGGACAGCAGGCTTCTCTCACTCTAGCTCGGCGTCTCCGCTGAGGCACTCCTGACATGCAGGGTTGGGGAACTCCTTGCTGCGGGAATGGGGCGGACGTGGGGTGTGGTCGCCTCACAACAGCCCTGGGCTCCCCACACTAGATGCCAGGAGCCCTGACTTGAGTGTGCAGCGCCTGCCCAGATGGCCCCATAAGAAACCACTGCCCGACATGAACTCCTACTCAGACTCCAGCTCGGGGCCCACATGCAAACACCCTAACAGACGTCCACGGGTCACCTGTTTGAGGACAGCATGCTGCCTTATCCCTCAGAGGACCCGCAGGCTCGTCCACCTGAGTCCCATCCTCCCTGAGCCAGGGATGGCTTCCCGTGGAAGGGCCCCCCGAGACAAGCCGGAGTTGGGGAGCAGAAGCCAGCAGGTGAGGGCCCCGCCCGCCCCGCAGTGTCCCCATCAACCCCTCCTCCATCTGCGCCCGGGGAAGGGGCTGCTGCGAGGCCAGCCTCATTCCAGAGCCTCAGCCCCCAGGCGCCGCTGGGCAGGGAGACGATTCCTGTTTCCTGATGGCAGGTGCCGACAAGGTGACAAACTGCGGGCACAGCACCCCCCGCCCACCCAGCGCCCCCGCCCTGCTATCCCCTCACCTGCTGTTCATGCAAGAGAAACCGCTGGAAGTCGTGCAGGTGGACAGCAGAGGCGTCCGGCCGGTCGGTGTTGCTGCCCTCGGGGAAAGAGATGGTGTTTAGAGGGGGCAGTCAGCAGTCAGGAGGTGGTCCCCGCCAGCAGACACCAGGGCGCCCAGGCACCCAGCCGAGCCCCCCACCGCCACCCCACGGGGTCAGGTGTGGGCTGGCCGACGGGAAGACAAAGTCACCCAGATGACACCCCTGACCCAGGAGGATGCAAAGAGGGGCCCTGACACCAGAACCCAGGAGAATCAGGCGCTGGAATCCACACCCAGCTGCCCCTAGCTGGTCCCACAGGGGCAGGGAGGACGGGCAGGACAGCAGAGGCCAGGGTGGGGCTGGCCGTGGAGTGCATTTAGGGGGTGGCAACGCTGGAGAAGTGACCCCAGAGCCTGCTCTGAGGCAGGAGAGGGGCCTGGATGAAGCCCCGACTCTGGGCGGGCAGGGAGAACCTGCTGGAATATGCAAGACCAGGGCCAGGGAGTGAGTGGAGGGCCTCTGCTGGGAGAATCTTCCGCCTGAGACAGGGAATCCTTCAGCCTGAGAAAAGGGAGATTCCTCCTTGGCCAGCAGGCTGCTGGCCTCCTGGAAAGGGTGCTCAACTGGACCAAGAACCTCGCTGGTCCAAGCAACCGTGAGGGCTACAAGAGGTACGTCCTGTAAAACAGGGCTCTCCGGGGAAACGCATACTTTTCCCTGAGCATCTGCAGTGTGGGTGGGAGGGTGTTTTTCTTAAATACAGGAGATAAAACATGCTTTAAGTTTTCTCCCTTTACTAAACACTCAGGGTCCAAAAGTCTACTGTCTCTGAGTGTATTTCCAACCTTCTTTCTTAACAGCCTCATGGTCCAACACTGATCTTTTCAGTAAAACACTGCAAACAAACCAGATCCATTTAGATGGATGAATACTTTGGAGTTTTCAGGGTTTCTGGTTTAGAACTCAACAGAGGAACAATTGCCAGGGCATCTTCATCAATGAGGGCTGGTTCCGAAAAGCAGGCCCAGGTCAGCAGGCCACAAATCACATTCTAGGTGCTGTTACGCCACAGGAAACCTTTCTCCCAGGGAGACAGGCTTGGGAGACACAGCTCACTACAGACCTCCCACCTGGGGAATCAGGAAGTTCAGTAAAGGGCCTCACAAGTCCTGCAGCACTTACGTTTCAGCCATCATACCATCACCACTATTTATGAGCCTTGCCACGCACCACATAAAACACTTTATGTGCTTCGACTCATTTTAATTCGGTTCAACCTGCTTAACCAGGACGTCCTGAAGCAAGCAGGCTTCTCGACAGGACCTTCTGGGCCATCCTCCCAACACTCCACAAACCCTGCTGCTGTGCACATTTATTCGTGGCATTGGATTGATTGGAGTCCGTGACTCAATGGACGTGAGTTCGAGCACATTTATTCGTGGCATTGGATTGATTGGAGTCCGTGACTCAATGGACGTGAGTTCGAGCACATTTATTCGTGGCATTGGATTGACTGGAGTCCGTGACTCAATGGACATGAGTTCGAGCAAGCTCTGGGAGCTGGTGATGGACAGGGAAGCCTGGCGTGCTGCAGTCCACAGGGTCGCAAAGAGTCAGACTCAACTGAGCAACTGAACTGAACTGAGTGTCAGGATAGTCAGTTCCCCAACAAGGGGACCCCGTCTCTGTGGAGACCAGTGCCTGCCAGAGAGGTGACCCCCTGGAGGTCAGGGGGCCGGGCTGGGAGGACCCACAAGGGCGCCATGCCTGGCACAGCCGCCCAGAACTACAACCCAGCAAAGGTGCCTCACCCCAAGAGGAACACGGAGGAATCCTTTTTGAATTCGTCAAGGATCTGAAACAGAAAATAGAACACACACACAAAACAAGAAAATTAGACACGTCAAGACAACGAAAATAAACAGAGTTTTTGTTAAAAAATTACCATGGTCATTTACGTGCCTTGTAAATATTCAAATATTTACATCTTGACACAAAAGGTGGAAGTCTTCCTCGCCTCTTTCACAGCCTGATTCCTGAGAAGCAATCACTCATAATAATTTGGCAGTTCTCCACCTTGAGTTCATTTTACGGATATTCCATTAGTTATATCTTATCAAATTATATCTTATCATCTTATGTTACATCTATGTCTTCCAACTTTTTTGCTGTTGTTTCACGCTTTAGCTATTATTTAGCAACTTCAAATCACCCTGCCTCACTACTTTGAAAACCCACACTGCATTCCATGTCTGTCCTTCAACTTTTTGCTCATCGATCCAGCGTTACACAGAATGTTCCCATGTATCTGTCTTCGCCCACTTGTGCCAGCGTTTCCGCGGGGTGGATTCCTGGGTGGGAAAGCACCTGGACACAGGGTGTGCACATCACTGTTCACAGATTCACCAGAGTCCTCTCTAAACAGGTGTCCTGACTGGCACGCCCAGCAGAAAATACACACCCCTTTCTGCACCCTCACAGCTACATTTCCAATCCTTAATATTTCAATGGGCTCATTGCTCATCCTTGAATTCAAGAGAAAGAAAAATATCGGGAGCTCTAGTCCAAGGCTTCATGGCCTGCTTGTACTGCAGCTGTGATGAGGGGCAGCGAGCCCCTCCACCAAGGAGGAGCGGGGACACCCCCGCCCCCAGCCGCCACTGCACCAACTCCCTGGCCAGGCATCTTACACACACATGGGCATGGATGCACAAACACCCACATGCCACATACATGCATGCACACCCACACTGCGTCCATTTCCAGTTAGGCAGCATGACTGGAACAGTCTCTAACGCCACTGTGATTGGATCAGCACTGGAGTAATTCAGGACACAGATGCAGCTCCCGGCAGGTTATAAATGCTAACAATTTAAAACGACTCCTGCCCTCGATGCCCTCGTCGTCTGGCCAAACAGCCTGTGCTCCAGGATGACATGTGGAAAATCAGTGTTCTAGAAAAGGTAGCCACTGGCCCCTGGGAAGCCTCAGGAGGTCTGCAGAAGTCTGTGAGTGTACTTTTTTTTTTTTTCCTTTTCCTGGAAAGATGGTCCGTAGCTTTAATTAGCATCTCAAAGAGGTAGGTCACCAAAAAAGGTTAGGAGTCACTCTTTTAGAAAGACTTAGAAGGACTTCCTTTCACGTACATGTCATTTACCGCAGCGGTCCCCAACCTTTTTGGCACCAGGGAGCGGTTTTGTGAAAGACGATTCTTCCGAGGACTGGGGAGGGGAGCCGGTTCCAGGATGATTCAAGCACATCACACTCATTGTGCACTCTACTTCTATTACTACTGTACCAGCTCCACCTCAGATCATCAGGCATCAGACCCCGGAGGCTGGGGAATCCCTGATTTAGAGCATGGCTATTTTTTTTTCTTTAAGGAGGAAGGATTTTAGGGAGGGCATGCTGTTTGCCATCTGGACTCATTCGGCCCTTACATCGTTGGGTCAACTGGGGCGTAAGGCCAGATCCTCTCAAACCCAAACCCCGAGACTGGATTCCCCACATCTGGAGGAAGGCCACCTGTGACTCCCCTCCGAGTGTTTCACTCCACGTGGTCCTTACTTAAAGCCAGCCCCTTCCTCGCCACGCAGTGAAGTGGAGAAAAAGCTCCACTCCATTCCAGCCACACGGGGAGCCAGGATGAAGGACGGGGGCCTCTACTTCAGAGGTGACTCCAGAGCCAGCAAAGACCGGGAGACACACCCCAGCTTCCCGGTCCCTCTGCCTGCTTTCTGTCTCGTCACCCCACTTTCTGAACCCCAGAAGCCTGTGCGCAGAGGCAGAACATTTTTGTAGGAACCAGCCCCTTGGGATACAGAGAAAGGACCAGACTGAAAGCAAAGGGGTTTGTTACACTATTATCTCTGCCTGTCTATGTTTGAAATTTCCCTTAACACAAAAGTTTAAAAACTTAAAAAGTATCAATGGGAGGGGCTTCCCAGCGGCCCAAATGGCAAAGAATCTGGCTGCAATAACCCAAATTCCATCTCTAGGTTGAATCGGGAAAATCCCCTGGAGGAGGGAATGGCAACCCACTCCAGTATTCTTGCCTGGAGAATTCCATGGACAGAGGAGCCTGGGGTCACAAAGAGTTGGACACGACTGAACAACTAACACACACACCCCCCAATGGGGACCACTGACGGTCCAGTGGCCAAGACTCACTGCAGGGCCCACGTTCCATCCCTGGTCAGGGAGCTAGATCCTGCACGTCGCAACTAAGACCCAGCAGAGCTACATAAACAGTAAGGTTTTTTTTTCTCTCTTTTTTTAATTTTATTTTTAAACTTTACAATATTGTATTAGTTTTGCCAAACATCAAAATGAATCCGCCACAGGTATACCCGTGCTCCCCATCTTGAACCCTCCTCCCTCCTCCCTCCCCATACCCTCCCTCTGGGTCGTCCCAGTGCACCAGCCCCAAGCATCCAGTATCGTGCATCGAACCTGGACTGGCGACTCGTTTCATACATGATATTATACATGTTTCAATGCTATTCTCCCAAATCTCCCCACCCTCTCCCTCTCTCACAGAGTCCATAAGACTGATCTATACATCAGTGTCTCTTTTGCTGTCTCGTACACAGGGTTATTGTTACCATCTTTCTAAATTCCATATATATGTGTTAGTATACTATATTGGTGTTTTTCTTTCTGGCTTACTTCACTCTGTATAATAGGTTCCAGTTTCATCCACCTCATTAGAACTGATTCAAATGTGTTCTTTTTAATGGCTGAGTAATACTCCATTGTGTATATGTACCACAGCTTTCTTATCCATTCATCTGCTGATGGTCAACCACTTGTAAAACAATGAAACTAGAACACTTTCTAACACCATACACAAAAATAAACTCAAAATGGATTAAAGATCTCAACGTAAGACCAGAAACTATAAAACTCCTAGAGGAGAACATAGGCAAAACACTCTCTGACATACATGACAGCAGGATCCTCTATGACCCACCTCCCAGAATATTGGAAAGAAAAGCAAAAATAAACAAATGGGACCTAATTAAACTTAAAAGCTTCTGCACAACAAAGGAAACTATTAGCAAGGTGAAAAGGCAGCCTTCAGAATGGGAGAAAATAATAGCAAATGAAGCAACTGACAAACAACTAATCTCAAAAATATACAAGCAACTCCTACAGCTCAACTCCAGAAAAATAAATGACCCAATCAAAAAATGGGCCAAAGAACTAAATAGACATTTCTCCAAAGAAGACATACAGATGGCTAACAAACGCATGAAAAGATGCTCAACATCACTCATTATCAGAGAAATGCAAATCAAAACCACTATGAGGTACCATTTCACACCAGTCAGAATGGCTGCGATCCAAACGTCTACAAGCAATAAATGCCGGAGAGGGTGTGGAGAAAAGGGAACCCTCTTACACTGTTGGTGGGAATGCAAACTAGTACAGTCACTATGGAGAACAGTGTGGAGATTCCTTAAAAAACTGGAAATAGAACTGCCTTGTGATCCAGCAATCCTACTGCTGGGCATACACACTGAGGAAACCAAAAGGGAAAGAGACACATGTACCCCAATGTTCATCGCAGCACTGTTTATAATAGCCAGGACATGGAAGCAACAGTAAGTATTTTTAAAATAGTAAAAAATAAAAAGAAGTATCAGTGGGTGGGCAGTGAAGCTGAGCAAAGGAGAACTGAAGCTCTAGCTCTGCAGTAGCCACCTGACCTCCAGCAAGTGACCTCGCCGAGTGTCAGCATCTTCGGTCCATAAAATGAGGATTATAAGAGTTCCTATCCTTCAGGGTCTTGAGGAGAATTAAATCCATGTAAGACATATAGCACAGTGCCCGACATAGAGTTTACACTTAGCAAATGTTAGTTGTGATCTTTATTCGTAACACCATTATTACAACCTAGTCTGAGATATATCCCCCTCCCAAGGGAGGACATACATGAAATTTTAAGTTCTTATTCTCCTGCTGCTGCCAAACTTTTGGAAGCTTCGAGGCTTGAGTGCAGCAATGTAAGGAGGTAGTTAGACAGGAGGAGGAACTGGCAACTTCAAGTTGGAAACCTATAGCTACTGATAAGCAAGACTCCACTCCCTGGACTTAAGTCTGGGAATCACCAACCATCATGAACCGCTCTGTCACCCCAAGGACCCCAAGAAAACCAGCTGAACCCCTAAGAGCACCAAGGTAACACTTTTCTCTGCCCTGAGCTTCCAGCGAGGCACTCGGGAAGTAAATGATATGCTGACAGCTGGAAAGTGAAACTGAAATTCTTTGCAACCCCTTCTACTATCCAGTCCACGGGATTCTCCAGGCCAGAATACTGGAGTGGGCAGCCTTTCCCTTCCCCGGGGGATCATCCCAACCCAGGGATGGAACCCAGGTCTCCCACATTGCAGGCGGATTCTTTACCAGCCGAGCCGCAAGGGAAGCCTGCTGACAGTTGGGGGAGAGGCATTTACATACACAAGAGCAGCGAGGCTTCTCAAGTGGACCAGTAACTATCTATAGAGCCTGGGGCTTTGTTAATCAAATTCCAAGTCACTGAATTAAAACATGCAGTGGCCAGACAGGACAGTTATAGCTGCCAATGAAAGAGAGAAGAGGCTGTTGACCCCAAAAGTCTTAGGGACCAGGGAGGTGACCCTGGCCCCTAAATTAGTAAAGAGAGCTGCTGCTTGGGGGTGGGAGGCAGGGCTAGGACAAACCAGAAAGCATTCTTCCTTCCACTCACAGGTTGCCAAATATAGCCAGAACGTGATATTTTTTTCCCAAGAGAAGCAAAAAATCTGGATATTAATGAGAAATCTTCCAAGTTTTAAATACAGGCAATTCATTTAAAAAAACATTTAGTTTATGGCCATACCACCGTGAACACGCCTGATTGCATCTGATCTCAGAAGCTAAGCAGAGTCGGACCTGGTTAGTACTGGGATGGAAAAAACATTTAAACCACTAGGCTAAGTACCAACCGAATGCCAGCTGAACGTGGTATTCTGGCCACCAGGGGTAACCTCTGATAGGTACAGACATTTCCCAAAAAATACTGGCCATCTAGGACTCATGGACTATGCAGAAATTTGACTTAAATTTCTCTCCCTTCTCCCTCTCAAACATACAAACATTCGCTTTAAAAAGAACCACAGTGAAAAGTTCTCTTACGTGGAATTTGATCACGGTGGAGACTATCAGTGGGTGGCCTGTACTGGCAGGTACGACAGCTTTTATGCAAAAACGTATTCCTAAGCGTTGCCTGCCTTCCATCTGATGAGACAGCAGCTTGAAATGTCACGGCAAATGATAAGTACTGTTTTTTTGCAACTGCTTATCTTGAGTGAATCAACTTTTTCTCAGTCCTGGTCAACTGCCTAAGACAGCAATTGTCATTATTCTGGACTTCGTTTATATACTATTATCACAACATTTTCATTGCTCTCAAGAACTGATTATAAATGAAAATTGCAGATTTAAATCTAAAAAGTGTTTTGATCAGCTTTTAGGCAGCAGAATTGTCTTAATTAAGGTTTCATATAAAAAAGAAGAGGGGGTTGGATAGTTTAAAAAGTTGTATAACTGATGACCTAATTTAATACTTTCATTTTATAGAGGAGGTTGAGTGACGGAGCAAGACGGCTTCCCCCCAAACCACCTGGGGGCTGGAATTTAACTCTTTCAACTCCCAAAGTCCACCATTTCTTTCTACTCTACTTGGCAAACCAAGCACTAACTACTACATGGGTAAAAAAGTGAACACACTGCAACTCAGTCTTTTACTCTATACAGTCATGTATTTTCCCCCAATCTGGGCAGACAAGAAATGCTTCTTCCATTTCTCTGCCTCAGATACGTCGAAGTCCCACAGCCAGTGGTCGCCTATCAAGAGGTGTGGCCCTGCGGCCATCTTCCCCAGAGCCCGGTGGTGTGAGACTCATCACCCCCACTGCACGGATAGGAAGACTGAGGCCGGAGGGGTCAGTGGCTGGCCCGAGATCACACAGAGTCCTACCCATTCTCTGCTCCGGACCCACCTCGGCCGCCTGCAGAACCCTGTCCCAACAGCAGCGGCCACCCGCAGGCACAGCGCTCCGTGCACTGCACCAGCACCTCCCTTTTTATGTCTTATGCTTAATGGGACTTTTTTTTTTCATTGCAAAAGTAGCGTGCTTCTTGGAACAAGCTGAAGAAAACTGAGGGATGCAAAGAAAAATTTAATTATCTTGCCGGTACATTTTCCCAAATCCCTCCAGGACATGCAGAAAATCAACATTAAGTGTGAGGTGTGTGTACTCTTCTCCTTGTTCATAAAAGCACATGCAAACGTATACAGGAGGATTACTGTTTGTTACCCAAAAGTCAGACCTGGCTCCTCATTTCTGCTGCTGGTTTTCCTCACAAAATACCATCAACAGCCCTCCAGAAGGACAGAAACCCAATGAACTCAGGCTTCTTAATCAGCTGCAGCGTCCCATCGTATGGCTGGACCATAACTGACCCGGCTGTTACTCTCCTGAGGGGCATTCGGATGGCTCCCAGGTATTTGGCCAGCATGAGTAATGCTGCAATGAGCGGCCTGGTGATACATCCCTAGGCCTCAGTGCTCTCATTTCTCTCAAACAGAGCCCCCAGATGCCACTGCCAGGTCAAAATGCAGGCACATCCTTATTTTAAAATAGCACATTATTGTAATCAAAAACATTCTCATTATGGGAACAACACACACACACATAATCCCTCTACCCAGAGGTAGTTAACTCGTAATATTTTGGTAAATTTCCTTCCAGAACAAGTTGACACAGTAGAGTTAGCTGAACCTTTTTACTTTAACAGTCTCAGACTGAATTCCAATCAGACTGACAGGCACTCACATTCCCACCAAGAAGGTAGGAGATGGTCATTTCCCCACCCTGTCCCCTCAACTCTATCCTATTCAAGACCTTTGCCCATCTAACAGATGAAAACAGGGCGTCACTGTCATTCCCACTGTATATTTCCTGGACTAGAAGGGAGACTGAACGCTTCTCATGGGTCTCTTGGGAACGGGACAGACTTCGAAACCCAGGGGAAACAGAAGCATCAGCTGATCGTTTGCTTAGGAATCGTCTTACCCGTAAAGATGGCCGACGGGCACAGGAAAAGATGCTCCACATCGCTAATCATCAGGGGAATGTCAATCAAAAGCAGAGTGAGGTATCACCTCAGACTTGTCAGAATGGCCATCATCAAAGAGAACACGAATGACAAGTGCTGGCAAGGATGTGGGGAAAAGGAAACCCTCAGATGCTGTTGGTGGGAATATAAACCGACCCAGCCACTGTGGAAAACAGTATGGAGGTTTCTCAAAAAAACTAACCACAGAGTTACCACATGACCCAGCATATCCACTCCTGGGCATATATATCCAAAAGGAGCAACAGCACTAATTAAAAGAGATACATGAGCCCAGTGTTCACAGCAGCATTATTAATAACTGGCAAGATACAGAAGCAACCTAAATGTCCGTCAACTGACGGATGGATAAAGATGTGATACACACACACACACACACACAATGGAATACTACTCAGCCATAAAAAGAATGAAATATTGCATTATTTCTTTGAAATACTGCCATATCCAACATGGATGAACTTAGAGAGTATCACGCTAAGTAAGATAAGTCAGAGAAAGACAAACACCGTATGATATCATTCACACGTGGAACCTAAATAACCATAAATGGAGCATAACCTTTAAAAAGTGCATACCTGTAATTTATATAACATTATACATCAACTATACTTCAATTTAAAAAAATAAGGTCAAACAAGACTATCAAAACCTTCAAAAAATGAATGGGGAAAAGGAGAATCATCTTACCGATTTTTGCTGTTCAAACATAAGTTTTT
The DNA here is from genome assembly GCF_003369695.1 of Bos indicus x Bos taurus. Taxonomy (NCBI): domain Eukaryota; kingdom Metazoa; phylum Chordata; class Mammalia; order Artiodactyla; family Bovidae; genus Bos; species Bos indicus x Bos taurus. Next base: position 57,406,747 of record NC_040093.1, read on the forward strand.
TATAGAAGAGATGGAACTGTTCAAAGCTGAGTTCATCTTTGTGTGCGCCTATTTCCTGTAAATATAAAAAAAAAAAGTGACCACACAATTTTTGGTGTCCACCACAAGAATGCCTCCTCCCTGTTCACAGAAATAGCCGGCTCTGCTACAACATTGGCTAAACGCAAACTTGCATTCCTCTTAACCCAACGTCTCTGCTTGGAGAACATACCCACCAGAGACCCCAGGTAAGATCCTTCAACTCCCCAAAAGGCAAGGGTCTCAGCCAGAATTCCAACAGGCATAATGCAGAACCCCTCCTTTTGGGGCAGGACACACTTTCAAATCTAGACATACTTATAGGGTATGTAAACACAGGTCATTTTTAAAAGCACAGCTTCCCAGGTGGCTCAAATGGTAAAGAATCTGCCTGCAATGCAAGAGACCCAGGTTTGATCCCTAGGTAGGAAAGATCCCCTGGAGAAGGGAACAGCAACCCACTCCAGCATTCTTGCCTGGAGAATTCCACAGACAGAGGGGTATGGCAGACTACAGTCCATGGGGTCGCAAAGAGTCAGACATGACCGAGTGACTTTCACTGTACTTTAAGAAAATGTACCGAGCCTTTAGAGTTAATAGAGCTCAATTCCAGTCAAGGCTTGTCTCCTGAATTGCTTCATGGCTTCCCCAGTAGCTCAGTTGGTAAAGAATCCGCCTGCAATGCAGGACACCCCGGTTCAATTCCTGGGTCGGGAAGATCTGCTAGAGAAGGAATAGGCTACTTATTCTAGTATTCTTGGGCTTCCATTGTAGCTCAGCTAGTAAAGAATCCACCAGCAATGTAGGAGACATGGGTTCGATCCTGGGTTGGGAAGATTACCCGGAGAAGGGAAAGGCTACCCACACCAGTATTCTGGCCTGGAGAATTCCATGGACTATATAGTCCATGGGGTCACAAAGAGTTGGACACGACTGAGCGGCTTTCGCTTCACTTTGTCCCAATTCACTTAGCTCTCTCAGAACTTCAGTTTCTTCCTCTGTAAAATGGGAGAACCGCCACTACCCTACTAGGACTTCCCTGAAACCATACCAGGTAACATTCACGTAGAACCTGCTTGGTAAAGGCATGATAAGGGACAAAATCCCAATTACGGGGTGGCCAGTGGTAAATGCTTCTCCCATCTCTCCTCTCTCAATCCCCACCCTTCTCTGGTTTTGCCTTCTTGGACTAGTTGAAATGACGGGGGTAGGCCAAAAGATGGCCAGATATGCCATAAAATGGGTTAACTCTTCTGGGAATTCATGGGTACAAAATGAATGAGCTTTCCTAAGCTGAGGAATCCTGTGACATGGCCCCGAGAGCCTCCAACTGGGACTGCTGGGATGGACTCCTGTTGGGGTCCTTGACAAGAGTCCGGACCTCTGTGAAGGCCAGAAAGGATGCCCAGGGGTCATCTCCATCCTACACCCTTCAGAAGAGCCCCACCCGACCTACGCTATCTGCTCACTCATGGAACAACCTGCCCCAGATCTACCAACAGCCCTAGCCACACAGGAACAGAAATGAAGTGATGGCGGAAGGAGGGATGGAAGGAAGGATGGGTGGGTGGAGGGTGGGCTGGAGGGGCGAAGGGCAGAGAAGAGCCAACTCCGACAGCTCCACTGTCAGGGCCTGCACACAAAATGCCACCTCCCTGGCAACCTACATAAGGAATCGTTCATAATATTTTCCAAATGAAACACATGTGTTCATATTATTAAAAGAAAAACAGGCTGTGGGTTGGTGAGGGAAAAGGAAAGTTAGACTGATGGAAAAATTCCGAGCCAAGCAGCTCGGTAAACATGGTCTTCCTGGATGACATCCTCTGTCGGGATGGAGAACGTGGGCCTAAGATCTTCACATGATCCCTCGGTCCGGACTAAGACGGATGAGTCTGGAGGCGGAGGGCTTTCCTGAGCACACCATGCAACAGTGCTTGAAGGCGTGCGGTGGCTTCATGGGGAGGCAAGCATAACCCCAGGTTCACAAAATCGCCAGGCTGAGCCATGAAACTTACCAGGAACTTATCTTTGAGGAACTTGGCACTGCTCACTTTGAAGTTGACCAGGGGCAAGATGGTCTTCAATTCCCGGAGGCTGATGCTGCAAAAGAGAGGGACCCCCAGCTCCATCAGCCTCGAGGGGTTTCAACAGTGGAAGGTCTGGCTACTCTCACCATCTCCCACCTCAACGAGAAGACCTGCCACCAGATCTGAGCAACTGGGGACAGAGAGCCTGAGGTCAAGGTGGGGGTGACACCCCGTGTGCAAGGATGGTCCCCATCGTCAGGGGATTGGCCTTGGATGTGGGTCATGTAGGAGATGCACAGAGTGGGCAGAAACATTGCAGATGACCTTGGTAGACAGGAAATGTCACCGGGGTTCAAACCAAGAGGAGGTCACTGAAGCCCAGAGATGAGGAAGGGAAAGAGGCAACCTTATCTGAACACCTACTATGTGCCAGGCTGCCCTGGGTACCTCCAAGGAATGATGTCACCTTGCCCCTCAGTACACTCAACCCTCAGGATTCAGAACAGGCAATGAGGGTGGGGGCCTGGACACTCAAGATCAGAGCTGCTCTAAAGACCTTAGAAGGCAGATATCGTTATCACCAATATCACAAGTCCATCCTAAAGGAAATCAACCCTGAATATTCACTGGAAGGACTGATGCTGAAGCTCCAATACTTTGGCCACCTGATGCAAAGAGCTGACTCACTGGAAAAGACCTTCATGCTGGGAAAGATTGAAGGCAAGACAAGGAAGGGGACAACAGAGGATGAGATGGTTGGATGGCATCACTGACTCGATGGACATGAGTTTGAACAAACTCCGGAAGATAGTGAAGGACCGGGAAGCCTGGCGTGCTGCCGTCTGTGGGGTAGCAAAGAGTTGGACATGACTTAGGAGACTGAACAAGAACAACCATTATTATTCTGCATTCCAGGTGAAGAAACTGGGGATCAGAGAGGTTTGGTGCTGGCATGTGGGAGATAAGACTGCAGAGGAGCTGGCCTCTGGGTCTGCCTGTAAGCGCTGCATTTAACTGTCTCCCAGGGAATGGCAGGAACAGAGACTGGGGAGGAGGTGGTCGAGGGCATGCGTTCCAGACTCTTGTGGCTGCAGAGCCGAGTGCCCAGCAGAGCAAGCAAGGGTGGTCCTGGGGAGCCTCTGGCTGTGGCCAAAGAAAACTGTGCAGTGTTCTCAGAGACGTCAGACCAGACAGGGGCTGTGCACGGCCAGGAAGGAAGTCTGCCCAGGCTGTGGGCAGACAGCGGCCCCGCTACCCCCACCCCGTCTACTCGCACAGAAGGAAGCGGCACGTCCCAGCCAGCAGCCACCCCGGGAGACGGCCAAGCGGCCTCCTGGCCCCACCCCCAGCATCCTTGCCTCTCATCTAACGGCCTCCCTGACGCCAGAGACCATCATGTGCCCGGTGCGCCCCTATGCCGCCTGCTCCCGGAGCTGGCACCCAGGGCTTCCCCCAAGAGATGGCGAGAGCCACACAAAGTCCCCAGTGGGCCAGGCGGGGCTAGCCGGGCAGAGAAGTGAGCAGACTAGCTGAGACCCCTTTCCCACCTTGCCCTGGGGTGTCCACGAAGAGCCTGCTGGAGTGGGGTGAAGGGAGAGGAGGTGGAGGGGCTGCTGGTGCTGCAAAATGAGGCAGGGTGAGGGTTTAGCCAAGACGGTGACCCCGGGGGCTCATCCAGGACCAGGGAAGAGGACAGAGTCCCCTACAGAACCCAGAACTTCCAGGCAGAAACAGGGCCAAGAGATCCTCCCATAACAGGGAACAGAGAGACTGGGGAGCCGGGAGTCAGGGCAGCTGTTGGGGGGTAAGGGAAGCAAACACAGCCTCCAGGGGCATGAGAATCTGAGCACTGGGACATCTGATCCCGCCTGCTCCAATGGGCCCCCTCAGAGCAGAACAGGTGAGCCTCCAGGGAAAGGTGGGGCCTGAAGAGCTCCTCGGGGCTCCCGTGCAGGGACCTCTCCCTCCCTCCCTGTCCTGGGCGTGTGGTCAGGCCCCACCTGACCCCCAGCCAGGACTGGCACTCGGATTCCCAGCCACTGGAGGGCAGGAAGCTAGCAGCTCCCAACTTCACCCCTCTCCCCGTCCGGGACTTGTCTTCAAAGAAAGGGAGGGCTTCGGCCACCGTCACGTCCTGCCCTCTGGCCTCCATCTGGGGCAGTTCTGCAGGGCCATCCTGGAGCTCCACTGGGGGCCAACTGAGGCTGTGGTTGTGATGGCATACAAGCCCAACAATTCCCTGGCCTTCACTTCCATGGGTGCGGGTCCCCTACACATTCCATAAGCTTCCTGCACACAAACCCACATCTCACGTTGTTTCCTGAAGGCTCAGCCTGTGAAGCGGGCTAGGAACTGGGGCGATTCCTTTGGGGAGAGATGGCAAAAAACGATTCCTCGCCCTAGAGTCAATAAACAATCAGGGCCCCTCCCACTGTCAGGCTGGCCTGGTCCCAGATCCCACCACACTGTACCCCGGGGGTTGATGGCCCCAGAAAACTTCCCTGCCACCCTGAGGCTGATTACCAACAGGCCCACCATCCCTGGCTTATTGTAACAATGGTGGCTCAACCAGTAAAGAACCTGCCTGCCACGCAGGAGACCCGGTCTGGATCCCTGTCAGGAAGATCCCTGGAGAAGGAAATGGCAACCCACTCCAGAATTCTTGCCTGGAGAATCCCATGGACAGAGGAGCCTGGCAGGCGACAGTCCATGGGACCGCAAGAGTGGGACACGACTGAGCCACCTCCACACTCACCATCGCAAGCCAGGCACTGGCCAAGCACTTTTCACGTACTAACCCACTGAATCCTCACAACAACCCCAAGAGGTAGAAACTAGGATCTCTTTCACAAATTAGGAGACTGAGGCACAGGGAAATTGAGCAATTTACCCAAACTCATCAACCAGTAAGTGTGAAGAGCTGAGATTCAAACCTTAGTGCTGCCCAACAGAATGTTCTCAGTGTTGCAAATGTTCTAGATCGGAGCTGTCCAAGGCAAGTAGGGTGACCGAGGAATTGGATTTTTTAAATTTTATTTAATTGTAATCAATTTAGATTTAAATAGTGACATGTGGACAGTGCAGCTCTAGAAGCCTGCTCCTCTAAGTAGGGTCCCTGGACCGGCAGTATCAAAGTCAGCTGGGAATCTGCTGGAAATGAAAATCTGTGATCCCCACCCAGACAGAGAAAAGCAGAGTTTCTGTGGGGCAGGCACAGCCCCCTCCAGGCTGTCCGTAGTGCTGGAGCCAGGACTGCTGATCACAGGGAACCTATTTGCCTTCCTATTGAAGACAGAACCGGACTACACACCTGTGAGCCTGCCCCTTCCGCATCCCGAAGGCCCGGGTGAGCAAGAACAGGAAGTGCACTTATGCAAAGTCAGGGTTACAGGCCAAGGGGCAAGGGCAAGGTGGGAAAGAAACATCCACAACCCTCAGGGCTGCTGGCCCCACCGCAGGACCCTCCAATGAGCCCCACCCTGAGGAGGAATGCAATTCCAGCGGCCGTCCCAGAAGGTCCAGGGGCTCTCAAGGGGTATTTTGACAGGAGAAGTTTTCACCTAAAGCAATGACCTTAGAAACCTAATTCCCAGATAAGAGGCAACTAAACTCCACGGATTCAAAAAGAGGGAGTTTCTAGAAATCTGGCCAGGATGAATGTTAAAACATTTCTGCCTTTGACCCAATCTCCCCAGGCCTGGAGATGTCATAAGGAAAGCTCCCAAAGGGGGAATGATCTAGTTGTCTGATGTTACACAAAGGAATGAAAAGGGAGGGCCTTTCGTTTCATCTGACCAACCAGCCAGACCCCTGACCTCAAGGAGCCCCTTCAACGTGAACAGCAGCAACGAGGACGAAATTCTCAGAAAGCAGACGGGACCGCAGAGCCTGGCACTCAGGCCAGAATCCCACAATGACCCCAGAAGTGCTGCTCTTGAGGGGCACTTCCTACCACCTCGTACATCCACTGTGAAACACGAGACACAAACCAAATGACAAACGAAAGCCAACTTTTCAAGCGAGATATCAAATCCCATTGGTTGAATTATAATGTAGGCATTGATACTGGTCTGAAAAGAGTTACAAGGAAATGTAAACATGTTTATGATTTAAGGGGAGGTGAAAAAACAGTTTGACCCCCCTTTCACATGGGCTGGACTTAGTGACTGATTCCCAGAAAACAGAGTGGGGGTGAGTGGGGGGCAGGGGGGCAGGAAGGGGGTGGAGGTCATTGCAAAGGAGAGGTCTGGAAGACACCACTTTGGCCAGATGGTCAAGATTTCCATCACCCTCGACAGACCACGTGAGAGCAGACACCCCTTGACTGAGGTGAAGGGATAGACCTTCACCTCCAGGACGCTCACCTCCATGAGCGCTTCCCAAACACAACCTCAGGTTCCCCTGAACTCCAGCCTACCCATGACGAAAATGCCAGATCGCCACAGATGGAGGGGCATGCTACAGAGTGCCCGAGACCTACTCCTCCAGACTGTCAAGGTCGGGACTTCTCCAGTGGTCCTGGGGCTAAGACGCCACACTCGCAATGCAGGGGGCCTGGGCTGGATCCCGGTTGGGGAACTAGATCCCACATGCTGCAACTAAGAGATCACATGCTGCAACTAGAAGAAAAGAAAAGATTCTGCACACAGCAATGAAGACCATGTTAGGTGCAGATCGTGGAGCATCACTCAGCCTTAAAAAGGAAGGCAGTTCTGACACCCGCTATAGTTAACATACCTGATCCACGAAGACATCACACTAAGTAAAATAAGCCGGTCACAAACACAGCATCCTTCACTCAGAGGTGGTACCCGTAGGAGGCAGATTCACAGAGACAGAAGGAAGAATAGAGGTTGCCAAGCGGCTGCAGCGGGGGAATGGGGGAATGGTTTGATGGGTAGAGAGTTTCAGTTTTGCAAGATGAGAAGAGCTCTGGAGACAGACGTTTTTGGCAGCATGGCAACGTGAATGCACAGAAATGTACCCTGAAATCGTGAGTTTTATGTTACATAGTTCATCACAATGAATGAGTAATTTTCAGTCACAGGAAGTCACGGCAGGAAGAGATTTCTGCCTTTTACCAGCTTAGTGATCAATAAGCCACGGCTCACTGGCTGGGTTGCTCTGTTCAAATGACAACCTCTCGTGGCCTCAGCATCCTCATTAAATGGCCCAGGGGATGCCTAGCTGCTCAGTCTGCCAGCATTCGTTCCATAACCTCTCCCCAACTTACTAAGTCCAGAGGGCTCTCAGAACAGCGGCTGCCGCAAAGCCGCTTCTCAGCAAATGCCAGCTGCTGCCATCTGGCCCCTCGAAAGGTTGAAAACACACGTTCAGGCCAAGGAAAACCTGGGAGCGGGCACTGCCGAGCCGGCCCTCCCCGCCCAGAGGACGCTTTGCCCCGCTGCTGTGCCTTTGTTTTCCTCCAGGAAACGCGATTAACATGGGCGACAGGAAAGGAGGGGGAACTGGCAAGAGTCAAGAGCCCTTTCACGGGCACCTTGGTCAAAGCCCCTTTGGAAAAGCTCCCTCAGGGCCGCACAGAGCCACGTGAAAGGTGGGATTTTCCACGTGTCGACAGAGCAGCAGGACTCAGCCCACAGGGAGGGAGGGAGGGATGTCGGGGTGGGGCAAGGACAGGGAACAGGGAACAAGGCATCACGGCCAGAGACAGACTCGCTCCCTGCCGAAGGTTCTGAAAAGCACTTCTCAATGAACGACTTTTAAGAATCGTTCCGAGCAGAGAAAGCCGGGCTTCCGTTTCTTGACAACACAAGACGGAGAGCAGACTCTGGAACCAGACCGATGATGCCATAAACCCCACCTCGTGGAGACAGGGCCCTGGTGGGCTCCCTCCGTCCGCCCTGTGCCAACCTCAGCTCTGAATCACCGGGCAGCCAGAGAAGGGAAATGGTCATGGGAGGCTCCACCCTGAGGCTGAAGGAGCCCAGTGTGTACAAAGGCCCCCTCGTTTGATCTGCCTCTGAAACACCAGGCCCAAGCCCAGGGTGTGGGACCACAGAGGATGCTGGCAGGAGAGGAGGAGGAAGAGGAGGAGGAGGGAGGGAGGGAAAGGCAGATGGAAAGACATAGAGATGCTGGCTGACCTAACAGCAGCAGTTAACTCTCCACCTCTTCCTGGATACACCATTTGCAAATCACTCCTCGGGGCATGTGTACAAGAGACCACTTGAAATTGACAAGTGATGGGTGACACTGGCCTGACACCAAAATGCCTTAAAGATGGAAAGCCTTTCAGCAACAAGCTGGGTAGGGACTTCCTTGGTGGTCCAGGGGTTAACACCCTGCACTTTCAATGTTGGGGGTGTGGGTTCAATCACTGGTGGGGAATTAGCTCCTATGTGCTGTGCAATACAAGGGGAGCATTGCAAGGGTTCCTTGTTGCCTCGTGTATGAAGCTGACATCTCTTAATGGAGAATGGAAGGAAGGAAAGACATTTAAAAATGCTGAAAGAGGTCTGATGTGAGGCTAAAACGATACAGTGATTGTCAAGTGCTGAGGATGGTGCCTGCCATGCTAGGTGCTCCATAAATGGGTTTTATCATTACGTTATTAACAGGAACTGGATCATAACCTAAAAAAAAAATTGATGAGAGGATGTTCAACCTCTCCCTTAAATAAAGAAATGCAAATTTAAGCCAAAAACCCACTGCTGCTTCTCACCCATCAGGTTAATGAAGGTCGAAGTCTGGTGAGACACGGTGAAGAAGATGCTCTGAACTTCTACCACCTCTCTCAGACTGTCAGACCCAGTGACGCCTGGCTTCTGGAATTCCTCTTGTGGGAACTTATCCTGTTCGTGTCTGTGTCCCACACATTTACAAAAAAGGAGGCCCAGGGACTTCTCTGGTGGTCCAGTAGCTAAGACTGCACAGTCCCAATGAAGGGGGCGCAGGTTCGATTCCTGGTCAGGGAACTAGATCCCACGTGCTGCAGCTAAGAGCCTGCATGCCACAGCTAAAGACCCCGCCTGCGCCACGAAGATGGGAGATCCTGCAGACCTCACCTGAGACCCGGCCCCGCCAAAGAAACAAATAATAATAATAATTAACAATAACATTTTTTAAAAGGGAGACCTAAAGGTTTTCATAGCTTTATAATAAAGAAACAACCTGATGTTCATCGAGAAGGAACTGGTTTCCCATCAATATGGCAATTACATCACGTCTATCCAAGGAGCAATCACATTTGTTCCAAAAGTGTGTGGCATAGAGCCTTGTATGTGCCGAGAAGGAACCGCTCCAAGACGTGCTGTTAAGCGAACCAGTCAGGGACACTGAATTACAGGCTGTCACATCGCCTGCCTCGTGTTCACCCAGCTCTTGGAAGCATCGCCCCCGAACTGGGTTTACTTCCTGATGGTCAATCTCCACCACAAAGGACGGGCGGGCACCATGGGGATCCTGTTTCTCCCCAGGACACAGAAGAACCTCAAACGCGAAGGCCTAAGTGACGTGGTCCGAGTGCTCTACATAGCAGAAAAGTCCTCCCCGCAGATGGGGTGGCACTGTCCCCTGCAATGAGACCCCACATGGGTGGAGATTTTTATCACCACAACCCACACCACTGAGCACTGCGTCCGCCGCCTTGTTAAGTCAAATCTGATTTCACGAGGACCTTTCCACAGCACAGAACTCACTCCGACCCCCCTGGCATATTTCAAGAAAGAATGAGATGATCCAAAATGATCGGGAGGAAACCACAAAAATGCGAGTGAATCTTACCTGTTTCTCCTGGTTTGATCCACAGAATAAATCTGCTTTCTCAGCCAGCTGGGAAGAGAAACGAGACAGAGAGAGAGAGAGTTACAAAATCAGAAAGCTAGACTCACAAGTCCAAAGGAATTTCTGTAGGATGGGACACAGAGCCTGGAAGTGAAAAGGAAGGTCTTCCCACTTTCTAACACCAGCAACCTGGGAAGCAGCAGCTTCTCTGTGTGGGTGAAATGTCGCCCGGCCGAGCCAAGCAGCCCCGTGGACTCACAGAGGCTGGATTCTTTAAATCCCTCTGGTGCTCTCTGTTAACCTCCCGAAAAGCTGGTAAGACAAACGGTTGAGATCAGAGGGCTCCAGTTCGCTGGATGGACAGCAGTTCACACACGAGTCCCACCCCACACCAATGACACTGATAGACAGTCCTGAGAAGGCCCTCGTCAAGCGAGGAGGAAAATCCCAGACCTCGAACCCAAGGTCCTCCCATCAGTCAGCTTAATCTCCTCTTAAATCCTCTGAGAATTAAGCCTCAGGCCCTCCCCTTAGACCCGACACCAGGACAAGTTTCTGTCTCAATCCCAGTGCACTTCTCACCCAGGAAGAACAAGGCCCAAGGAGATGGGAGGCTCTTCTGGAAGATGTTGGAGTGTCCACAGCCACTACTGGACACCTACTGCATACAGGGCACTCCAGGAGCCTCCAAGATGAAATGTCTCCTTTTCCTTTGTTTCGCCATACCGGCTAGAGGGAGCAGAACAGTCGCCCGAGTGAGCGAATACGGAGAGAAACAGGCAAAACCATTACCTCTCGATGATGGTGGGGGTGGACGCGCTCATCACTTCCTGGTGTAAGATCTTCAGGCCAGACAGCCACTTAGCGGCATCCTCCTTCGAGTCGGCTGGAGACAGGAGGGGCCAGAAATGCTGTGTCACTCCCTGGGAAGATCTCTGCTTGGAGTCTCCCTCCCCACACAGACCACGGGGATGGGAGGAACCTGTGTTGGTTCCTGGGACCTGCTTTTTGCCCACGGTGAGCCTCCTACAGCAGGAGTGACAAGCCGGTAGAGCTTTAGCTTTCGTCCTATACTAACGAACAAGAGGCAGAACTCAGGACAACTTGGACCACAATCCTGAGAGCCCTCGGCACCTCCCTTGTTTCCCGTCAAGGCCAGAGAGAGGGCCACCAAGTAGGCGAGGCTGCTGCCTGTAAGGGAAGCAGCAATGAGTGGTGGGTAAGAGCTTGGCATCAACCCCAAGGCCCACTGTAGTGTTTCAGGGCTGTGTGATGTTCAGCTGGTTACTCAACCTCCCTGTGCCTCATTTCCTCATCATAAAATGCAGCTGGCAATGCAAACGCCTGGTCCCGCTATTAAACATCTTTTCACACCGCCAGGGGCCTTGTTAGCCTGGAGAGAGCATGCTGAGGTCTCTGCTCTCATTCTTCCCGGCAGATGAAGAGAAAGGTATGGCTAGGAAGGCTGAAGGAAAGAAGCCGGGATCCACCCATCAAGCTGGCGTCCTGGGCTCCACATCTTGCTTGGGCTTTCACGGCCTCCCTACCAAGAAGAGCATCCAGGCCTCAGCCTGCAGCCGGGCGAAGTGGACAAAGCTCTGAAGGTTCAGGGTCATGGACGCCTCTCTCCTGCCGTCTCTGCCTCCTGCCACACCCCTCCATCAGACATTCACCCATCACCTCCCACATCTGGCTTACTATTTCCCTCCTCCAAGCCTGGCACATGCAATGCTCTCTCCCTGGACCATCCTCTCTCTTTCCTCACAACTCCTACTGATGCCTCAAAACCCAGTTTAAAAAGTCACCTCCCCAGCAAAGCCTTCCAGGGAGTTACGTACCATGTATTCCTCCAGCACGCTGTATTACGTTTGGACTTCGGCTCCTATCAGAGAGAACTCTAAGTTCCTGTCCACATGTCTGTCTCCCCAAGTAGACTGTGAGCTCCTTAAAGGTGACAACTGGGTCTTATGTCTCATTACAGCCCCACGGACATCTAGCACAACCCAGAACAGAGCATATGCTCAACAGATGCCTGATGAAAGCATGAATGAGCAATTAAACCAATGAGAGTCATCGGGCCTGAAATTAAAAGTCCCTAATGCTACTCAGCTTCCACAGTTTCCACTCACTTTGGTTTACTTTTAATGCTATTTATTTTCTCCCTTGTCTACCATGATTTTATATCAAGTTCTAAGTCAAGAAATTCTGGGGTTAGACCTGAAGGTAGCTATAAGCTTCTGCCCCTGAGCCAAGCGCCTGAGCTTTTTCAGTTCTTCTCCCGGCCAAAGGCCCCTTTGACTTTCTGGCGGATTCACGAGGAGGACCAGACATCGCACCTCCAGACCGTGTCTATGTGTGTGCACTGCGTGTGTGCATGTATGCATGTATGAGACAGAAGGTTTCAGGATCGTTCCTTCAGATCAGCTAAGCCGAGTAAATCGTGCAGGCCACGCTCGGCTGGACAAAAAAATGTAACCTGCCTTCAGTTCTCAGCACAGCATGAGCCAAACGGGCCCTTAACGTAATCCTTTCAACCTCTCCACGAGGTCAGCACGAGGATGAACTGGGTCCTGTTTTACAGCTGAGCAAACTGTAGCTCAGAGAGGTGGAGTAGCTTACTCAAAGCCACACAGCTAGAAAGAGGCAGGGTCAGGGATTCGAAATCGGGATGCCCCAAACACGCATTAGCAGGGGGGCAGGGGTGGGCATCCCGCTGGAGCGCTCTCTTGGAAGCTTGGAAGGAAGCCGAGGCGCGGGGCGGGGACGCGCACGGCGGGCGCCCACCTGCCAGGCTGAGTGTGCTGAGGATAAACTGGGAGCCGTACAGGACGGTGAAGCAGCATTCTTCCTTCTGGCGGACCGCTTTCGCGCGCTCGAAATCCTTGGAGCTCTTCCCCGGCCGGATCTCCTTTATCTCCATGATGTCCACTGAAGGAAAAGCAACAGCAGCCGGTCAGAAGCTGGACGTCACCCCATCTGAGGCTGCCGCCACGTGCCTGCACCCCAGAGACACCCCGCCCGGCTCTTCACTGTCCAGAGTGAAGACAAGCTCGACCAGCCCCGAGGCCCTGCCCGTTCACAGCTTTATGTGCAAATAATGAAATGCATGTGGTTCTCAGGCACTCGGTGCTGGGAGAGCTGTCGTGCAGCAATGCTGAGAGTCGCTCAGTCGCGTCTGACTCTTGGCAACCCTATGGACTGTAGTGTAGCCCGCCAGGCTCCTCTGTCCATGGGATTCTTCAGGCAAGAATACTGCAGTGGGTTGCCATTCCCTTCTCCAGGGGATCTCCCTGACCCAGGGATTGAACCCAGGTCTCCCACACTGCAGGCAGATTCTTTACTGTCTGAGTCACTGGGGAAGCCCTAGATGACAGAAAAAGAGGAAATTCATCCTCCCTAGAACCCCAGCCACAGGACTCCGACCTTCTCCTGGGCAAAGGTCAGGACGGCCCCTGACTCAAAGGTGAGCCCCTCCCCTCACAGGATGGCCGTTTGTTGCATGAGGGACCCTGCTCCTATCTCAGGAGGTCCAGTGAACTAAGGAGTGTCACAAAGAGACAAGTCCATCGATCCCTTCCTCCTTTTCTTCTGTCAGAAAAGTACCTTTTCCTGGGATGCACCCACTTCACACACCTGAGATGAAGATGGTCCACCCCCCTCCCACCACAACAGGCCAAAGGAGGGGCCCAGGGGCCCAGAAATGACCAAGGCATCCCACCTCGTGGTCAGGATTCAGGGAGGAGCACACGGCCTAAGCTGGGCCCGTCAGCATCCTCCCAGGGCTTGCTTGGCCAAAGCCATTCATCACATTTCTCCTGCTGCTGCTGCAGGCTGAGGAAACATGAGTCGAGGGGTAGCAGGGTCCGTGCTGCTGGGCACACGGAAGGCAAAATGACTCAGCCCTGATGCACTATCAAACTCCTGGGTCCGTTTGGGCTTGAAGCCTCTTCTGCATTGGAATACGCTATCTATGTGACCTAATCAATTCTTTTTAGCTTTGGTTAGTGGGAAATTTCTGTCGCATGCAACCATAAGAATCCTGGGACATATACCTCTGTTATTGCACTGAACAGAGAAACAGCAAAGAGAGGTATTTCTAGAAATGAGAGGGTAGGAAGGAGACCTCAGCTTTGACCTGGAGTCCAAGAAGCAAACAGACCCAAGTGAACCAGGGCATTTTAGAGTCAGAGTTGAAGTAGCAGTAAAGGTTCAAAGCTGTTCACACATAACACTGAAATGAGACATGTGTGTGCTCAGTCATGTTCAACTCTTTGCGACCCCGTGGACTACAGCCCACCAGGCTCCTCTGTCCATGGGATTCTCCACTCAAGAATACTAAAGTGGGTTGCCATTTCCTCCTCCAGGGGATCATCCCGACCCAGGGATCAAACCTGAATCTCTTGCATCTCCTGCATTGGTAGGTGGATTTTCTACAGAATCTCTGCAGTATCTCTACAGTATCTCTGCAGAAGAGGCGAGATACTTAAATTAGAGGAGGAAGGGGTGGAATGAACTAAAGGCTTTCCACTGTCTTACCATGGATCTAGCCAGACTGAAAACAGTTTGGAGGACAAGAGTCATGAAGTAAAGTGAAAAAACTTTAAATAAACAGCATTTATTCTGCACTCTGTGTGTGGTGGTGGTGGTTACACAAGTCTATACATGTGATAAAATTCCTTAAAACTCTTCAAACAAACCAAAACTGAGTCCACATAAAAAAATGATGAAAACTCATTATGGCCTGACCACTCAGCCATAAAACAGAACAAAATTATACCATTTGCAGCAACTTGGATGCAACTAGAGATTAGCATAGTAAGTGGAATAAATCAGAAAGAGAGAGAGAAATACTACATGGCATCACTCACATGGGCTTTCTCGGTAACTCAGTGGTAGAGCGTCCACCAGCTACGCAGGAGACACTGCACAGTTTGATCCCCGCGCTGGGAAGATCCCCTGGAGGAGGAAATGGCAACCCACTCCAGGATTCTTGCCTGGGAAATCCCATGGACAGAAGAGCCTGGCGGACTACAGTCCAGGAGGGCTGCAAAGAGTCAGACACGACTGAGCGACGGAGCACGCGCACATCACATACATGTGAAATCTAAAATACGACACAAAGGAACCTCTCTATGAAACAGAATCAGAATCAGGGACACGAGAGAACAGACTGGGTTGCCAAAGGAGAGGGTGTGAGAGAGAGCTGCACTGGGAGCCTGGGGTTAGCAGATGCAAACTGGTAACACAGAATGAATGACTACAAGGTCCTGCTGTAGAGCACAGGGAACTACATCCAGTATCCTGTGATAAGTCACAGTGAAAAAGAATGTATATACATGTATAAACGAGTCACTCTGCTGTACAGCAGTAACTGACATAACAGTGTAACTCAATTATACTTCAATAAAAGATAAAAAAGTAACTAATTATGGTTTTTATTTTATTTTTTAACTTTACAATATTGTATTGGTTTTGCCATATATCAAAATGAATCTGCCATGTGTTCCCCATCCTGAACCCTCCTCCCTCCCCATACCATCCCTCTGGGTCGTCCCAGTGCACCAGCCCCAAGCATCCAGTATCGTACATCGAACCTGGACCGGCGACTTGTTTCATATATGATATTATACGTATTTCAATGCCATTCTCCCAAATCATCACACCCTCTCCCTCTCCCACAGAGTCCAAAAGACTGTTCTATACATCGGTGTCTCTTTTGCTGTTTCGTATACAGGGTTATTGTTACCATCTTTCTAAATTCCATATATATGCGTTAGTATACTGTATTGGTGTTTTTCTTTCTGGCTTACTTCACTCTGTATAATAGGCTCCAGTTTCATCCACCTCATTAGAACTGATTCAAATGTATTCTTTTTAATGGCTGAGTAATACTCCATTGTTAATTATGATTTAAGAACATTTTACCAGCTCAGTTTCCTGGGTTTGATAACTATGGTTATGAAAAATGTTTTCATGGGGGGAAATTAGGTGAATGGCACACAGAAACTTTGTGTGATTTGAATCTACAATTTTTTTCAAGCCAAAAAAAAGTTTTTGAGACACTTAGCAATTATGAATGGCCCTAGTATTGGGGGGGTCTCTAAACCTTGCAGGGTAGAGAGGTGGGAGGTATAATCCCACCCTTCATCCAACCCTGAAACCAGGGAATCTTATCTTTTCTTCTTATCCTCATTCCTCAAAAGCCAAGAACAAAACACAGAGACTTTGTGTGCGCTCAGACCCACCACCTTCTGAGAGGTCAGATCAGCAGGGCTGATCTACCTGCTTTAGCGGTTATCTGGGAACATCTAAGGTATTAAGGTCTGTTCTCAGAAATCAGTTACTCACCCACCCAGCCAGTCAAGAGTCTAGCGACTTTAAGCAAATACTCTTTTTTTTCCCCCATAGTTAGTCTAGCAATGATTATCTAACCATTCTCTTTCCCCATAAAATATTGCTAAGAGGGAATTTCTGAACTGGCCTACTGTGAGCTTTTTTCCTTACAGCAAAATTATAATAAACATACGATTGTTAAAAGGGGAAGGGGACAGGGACTTCCCTGGCAGTCCAGTGGTTAAGAATCGGCCTTCCAATGCAGAGAGCACTGGTTCGATCCCCGGTCAGGGAACTAAGATCCCACATGCCACATGGTGTGCCCGAATAAATATTTTTTAAAAAAAAGAGGAAGGAGAGAGTGATGGGGACAATGGGACAGACCTCAAGATGGGACAGAGTGAGAGACCGAGGGAGACAGACACGCACAGATATGAACACACACAAACAGGGTCAACCAGGGTCAGGGACAACCACACACAGAGAGGAGACAAGCTACCCAGACGGGGAGGGCGAGACGACCGCGCAACACGCAAAGAGAGAAAGAGGGGCCTCCCCGGTGGGCCGGCGGTTAAGAATCCGCCCTCCAATGCAGCGGGCACTGGTTTAATCTGTGGTCCGGGAACCAAGATCCCACACATCACAGAGCAACTAAGCCCATGCCCTCCGGGGTCCACGCACCAAAATTACTGAGTTCACAGGGCTGCAACACAGAGCCCACGTGCCACAACTAAGACCCAGACAAATAAATATTTTTTTAAAAGAGAAAACAGGAAATGGGAAGAGAATGAAACACAACAGCTACTCTGATGACATAAACAGCCTCAATGACCCCTGCACCACCGCCCCTCACTTCACTGCAAGGGAGCACCCTTTGGAGGCCAGCCCTGTCCCAGGAGACGGCTGCAGGTGTCTGCCCTCATCAGCAGGACTGGACACCTCCATGACGTCATCCTGATCGCTCCCCTCTTTGCCCAGATAAGTACTGGCCTATTCATCATACCTCTGGTAAGACCATGCTTTCTCCTTTGGAGCCTCCCGTCCATTATCAAAGGTCAGCTGACTATTTGTGTGGGTCTCTTTCTGGTCTCTCTTCTGTTCCATGGGTCTGTTATTTCCCTGATTGCCCTGATAACTGTGACTTTACTGTACGTCTCAGCGTGAGGCTGCAGCCCCGTCTGACTTTGCCCTATGCCACTGCACTGGCTGTCAGGTGTCCCGCCTCTCCATATGAACTGTAGGGTCAGGCTGTCACTGTCTACAGAAGAGCCTGCTAGGATATTGATGGAGACTGTGTTGACGACCCTCGGTTGCAGAGAACTGACATATCGAGTCTTTCTATCCATGAACATGGGGTATTGATTCATCACACTTTGTCAGCCAGACAATCCCCTGAATGTACACAGTCCTGGCCCCCAACGGTCTTACAGACACACTGAGTTCAACCGTGAGAATACAAATCCAAGCAATGATAATCACATACAGCTCTCCCAGAGCACACACTGTAACGCCAGGCACACTGCCAGTGCTTTGCACGAGTCATCGGTTGGTTCCCCGGAAAGCTCCTCACCAGCACCATCTGCAATCACAGGTTCATCTGTTTACTGCCCATCCGCTCTCCCCTCCAAGCCCCAGCAGGACAAGGGTCGTGTCCGTCCTGTGCACGGCCGCCTACGTCAGAGCCTGGCTTGGAGCACAGACTCAGACTGCGGCACAAGAAATGAGAAGGTCTCCCAGGTGGCTTGGCTTGGCTTCCCCCAGAAGCAGATTCTGAGACCGCGATTTGAGCATATGCAGTTGCCCCGGGAGCAGATGCTAGGGAACACCGGCAGAGGCACAGGGAAGCAAGACAGTTGCTATGTTACCAAGCTGGTACCCCAGGGGCAGTGGGAGCTGACCCCACGGGGATTAAGAGCCCCCTTAGAGGCTGCCCCATGGAGGAGGGAGGGAGCTGGGGTATCTATCCCCCAACTTACACCTGCTATAGGTCGACAACTGCTTCTGGAGGCCTTAACCCCCCCAGGCCTTGAGCAGAGGGCTGCAGTGTTCAGAGCAAAGTGCCTTCAATGTGCATCAGTGACCACTCTAGCATAAGGGTCAGCCCACAGCATCCTCTGCTGAGTCAGCTTATCAATCCGGTGGTTTCTGCGCTGTGTGTGCTCAGCTGCTAAATCGTGTCCTCACAACCCCACGGACTGTAGCCCACCAGGCTCCCCTGTCCATGGAATTCTCCAGGCAAGAATACTGGAGCGAGTTGCCATTTCCTTCTCCAGGGGATCTTCCCGACCCAGGGGTTGACCCTGACTCTTCTAAGTCCCCTGTGCTGGCAAGCAGATTCTTTACCACTGAGCCTCCTGGGAAGCCGGTAGTTTCTGTGCTACCCTCATGGAACTCGGGGATCAGATGCATCAAAGTTGCAGTGTCTCCAGTTCAAGCAGAACAGTGGGGGATGTGGACAGGCCCCAATTATTGACAAGAACAGCATCTCTGGGCTCCCCGAGTAGAGCTGCTGCGTGGAGACAGGATGAGATGTTACCACTTCTATACATTTTGCAGCCCTGAAGGTATCCTGAACTACAGAAATCAGTGCACTCTCTCTCTCACTCACTCTCTTAAAATAACAGCTTTTTTAAGATACAGTCCAAGACTTCCCTGGTGCTAGAGCAGTTAAGAATCCCGCCAACGCAGGGCACAGGAGTTCGATCCCTGGTCTGGGAAGAACCCCCAGGCCGCAGGGCAACTAGAACCACGCACCACAACTACTGCATCCGTGTGCTGCAGCTGCCAGACCGCACACTGGAGCCTGCGCACAACCAGGGAAGCCAGCAGTGAGGAGCCCCGCACCACAGGAAGAGGCACCACTGGAGAGAGCCCGCACGCGGCAAGGAGACCCAGCACAAAAGAGCAGTTCACATGCCATAGTTCACGTGCCATCCACTGAGAGCAAACAATTCATGGCTTCTAGTAGATTCACAGACGCATGCAGCCACCGGAGTCAACGTTAGAATGTTTTCATCTCCACGGAAAGAAGCCCATGCCCTTCAGGCTCCACGTCCCCACCAGCCCATCCCCACCAGCCCCTGGAAACCACTCATCCACTTTTAGTCTACACACAGTTGCCGTTCTGGACGTTACATAGAAACGGAACCAGAGGACACACAGTCTTCTTTCCGGGTCTGGCTTTTCCATTCACTTCTGTCCGTGGTTCCTCCATGTTGCAGCACGTGTCATTCTTATGAATGAATAACATCCCATCATACGAATCTTTTCTAACCATTTGTCCACTGATGGGCATTTGGGTTCTTCCACCTTTGGCTTGTAAATACTACAGTTCTGAACATGCGCGTGCAGGCTTCTGTTTGAACGCCTATTTTCAGTGATCTTGGGTGTCTGGTAGCAGCGGAAACTGGTCCCCTATCGTTTACACCCTCAGGGCCGCAAGTGTAATGGTGACATGCCCCCTTCACACGACAAGGCTGACCAGCCACCAATGCGGGGCAGCAGTGGCTCACACGTAGGTGGACAGTCACCTGTCTGTGTGGGCCGGTGGCTGGGCCTCCATGAGCCACCACCAAGTCCTTCAAAACAGGCACGACCACCTTCCAGGCATTCTGGGCGAGCAGGGGCCACCTCCAGAGATACAGGGGTACCCACTGTCTGGCCACCCCTTGAATACCTGGAGCCCCAGGAAGGAAATCCCTGACCAGTGCAAGTGGCTTTCTATTGGTGATCTGCAGAGTCTGATTCTTAAAGAGAAAGAAATATGAGACCACCTGACCTGCCTCCTGAGAAATCTGTATGCAGGTCAGGAAGCAACAGTTAGAACTGGACATGAAACAACAGACTGGTTCCAAATAGGAAAAGGAATATGTCAAGGCTGTGTATTGTTACCCTGCTTATTTAACTTATATGCAGAGTACATCATGAGAAACGCTGGGCTGGACGAAGCACAAGCTGAAATCAAGACTGCTGGGAGAAATATCAATTACCTCAGATATGCAGATGACACCACCCTTATGGCAGAAAGTGAAGAAGAATTAAAGAGCCTCTTGATGAAAGTGAAAGAGGAGAGTGAAAATGTTGGCTTAAAACTCAACATTCAGAAAACTAAAATCATGGCATCTGGTCCCATCATTTCATGGCAAATAGATGGGGAAACAGTGGGAAACAGTGTCAGACTTTATTTTTGGGGGCTCCAAAATCACTGCAGATGGTGACTGCAGCCATGAAATTAAAAGACAAAAACTTATGACCAACCTAGACAGCATATTAACAAGCAAAGACATTACTTTGCCAACAAAGGTCTGTCTAGTCAAGGCTATGGTTTTTCCAGTAGTCATGTATGGATGTGAGAGTTGGACTGTGAAGAAAGCTGAAGGCTGAAGAATTGATGCTTTTGAACTGTGGTGTTGGAGAAGACTCTTGAGAGTCCCTTGGACTGCAAGGAGATGCAACCAGTCCATCCTAAAGGAACTCAGTCCTGAATATTCATTGGAAGGACTGATGTTGAAGCTGAAACTCCAATACTTTGGCCACCTGATGTGAAGAACTGACTCATTGGAAAAGAGCCTGATGCTGGGAAAGACTGAAGGCGGGAGGAGAATGGGATGACAGAGGATGAGATGGTTGGATGGAATCACCGACTCAACAGACATGAGTTTGAGTAAACTCCGTGAGCCGGTGGTAGACAGGGAGGCCTGGCGTGCTGAAGTCCACAGGGTCACAGAGTCAGACACGACTGAGAGACTGAACTGAACTGAACTGAAGAGGCTGCAGGAGCCCTTTGGGCATTTTTGTTGACATGCCCAGCACTTGATCTTACATCACACGGGGCAGCGGGGCACCTTCCTTATTGAAGGGTGGTCCCACTGACTCAGGGGTGTGAGTCAGCAAGGTGGGTAACACTGGCTGCACTCAGCCAGGTTAACCCCAAAGTGCCTTTCCGACCTGCACTGGGAATAAAACCCCAGTGCTAGGGATGCAAATCCACATGTCCCCAAGGGTCTCCCAGGTGTGGGAGACTTGTGTGTGGATCCACACGTATGTACACACATGTGCATGCACATACTGTATACAGGTTCCTATTGCTATTCAAACGCTCACATGTGAGTATCTACTGTACGACGCAGATGCTGGGAAAGACTGAGGGTGAGAGAAGAAGGGGGCGACAGACAATGAGATGGATGGATGGCATCACTGACTCAATGGGCATGACTTGGAGCAAACTGCAGGAGGTGGTGGAAGACAGGAAAGCCTGGCATGCTGCAGTCCATGGGGTTGCGAAGAGTCGGAAATGACTTAGCGACTGAACAACAACATACAGGCTTTCACCTGAAACACACCACCTGGACCGCGCACGCCTGCCAGAGGGGCTCACGGGCAGGCACCTGTGAGAGTGTCCTGCGCGTCCGTCTGCCTTGCAGAGGAGCACAGCCAGCGCTCCTGGTGGCGGAAATCGTCATGCAGCAAACCAGCGCCCTGCCACCCCAGTCCACCTCAGGGTTTACTTCTGGCAAGCCAACTCCCAACCAGAGTCCAATTTAGATACTCTCTTTGGTATTTTTAACAGGCGATTTCACCGTCGCTTCTATTGAGTTACAAAGTAGTTACACGACAGAAACAAAAAATCAAAATTCAGAACCAGCACTGTACAGCATCATATACAGGAGTAACAAGGTCATCAGAGCATCAAATCATTCCGTGTTCGCTGCTGTCGATGCTCTATATTCTTGCAGAAATATTTGACGGGCTGGTTTTTAGGTGCTTACGGGTATTAAGCAATACTGCGGAAATGGTTGGGTTTTTTTCAAGCTGTTGGTGATGCGCCCCAACTCGTATTCACGTAACAGGACGTAACACCCTATCCCAAGAAAGACTCTCTCCTTTGCGTCTTCAGGGATGCGCTAGGCTCGGCGAAGGAGAGGTGCTTTTATTTGTATGTGTGCGAGTGTGTGTAAAGTGTGAGAAGAGGTTTAAAAAAAAAGAGAGAGGTTCCCACCAATTTGCTGACAGCAGGGGTGACTCACAGGAAGGGTGATGGGCAACCAGTGGCCGGGGGACCTTGACCTGCGTGGGCGGGAGTTTTGGCCAAGGGCTCAGGCAGAGCACAGACTCGACTACCGAGTGGGCTCCGGGGGCCGGGGGTGCTCATGTGGTCGGGCTCTGCAGCCGCGCTTCCTGCTTGAAGAAGCGAGATGACACAGCCACAGAGGCGAGGTCTCTGCACAGCCCCCTTCCCGGCATCACACCGGGTCTTCCCCAAGTCTGGCCACCACTACCCACCC
The DNA here is from genome assembly GCF_003369695.1 of Bos indicus x Bos taurus. Classification (NCBI taxonomy): domain Eukaryota; kingdom Metazoa; phylum Chordata; class Mammalia; order Artiodactyla; family Bovidae; genus Bos; species Bos indicus x Bos taurus. Next base: position 57,429,158 of record NC_040093.1, read on the forward strand.
ATCACCTGCACTTGGGGTTTTTGTGCCCTGTGTCTGCTGTCCCCATGACCCTGCTTTTTGACTCCTGTTTCCTTCCTCCTCTCACTCTTGACTCTGGGCTGCTCTTAGGCTGCCTCCCGTGCCAGGAACCTCCTCCTTCCCTCACCTGGCCTTCTCCCATCTCCTCACCCGACCTCAGATGGCACCACCCGCCAACGAGGTTAACAGAACACCTTCAAGGAAGCTCCAGGTGTAACAGAGGGGAAAAGAGACAGACCAGGCTCAGGCACCTCCCTGCACATGCCCACTGTCCCCCTTTCCATCTTTCAGTCATTCAACCAACTGGGTGGGGAGTGAGCAGCCCGCTGAGTGCCAGGGAAGAAACCGACAGGCACAGTCCCTGTCCTCAGAAACTCTGAGGCTGGAAAGAGGGACAGACCCTGAGCAGATTGGCACATGAGTGCGTAAACCTCCCACTCAGCTAAACACCGCAAAGGAGCAAGATCAAGTCTACATGGGGGCTTCGGCCCAGCAAGGGGAAGAAAGGCTACTCGAGGCTGTGAGCATCCCGGCTGAGTTCTGAAGGCTGGAGTTATCCTGTGAGGGGGTTGAGGGGAAGCCCTGGAAGGAGTCTGGACTGCAGAGACCCCGGTTCCAAGCCCAGCTCTACTCCCCAGCGACACCTGCGAGCCTGGGCGAGTCACCTCCCTTCTCCCTTCAGCTGCACGCACGGTGCTAACAGCAGCACCTTCCCTGAGCTGCTCTGCAAATGAGACGAAATGGCAGTCAGCACACATCGTGGTGGCCCCCAGAGGTCTCAGAGCCAGGGTTAGCTGAGCTGCTGGGATGAACGTTCTTTCACGGCATCTCTCACCAACACCGTTGCCACCGCTGGTGGTTTCGCTTTGTCTCAGTGTTGCTCTGTCTCAGTGAAGGACCCTGCTTTAAAAAGCCAAAGGGCACGGGGTTACTTTGATAAATAACCGAGATGCACCACGGAACACGCAGTTACAGGACGTGCACGTGGGGCGCAGGAAGAGTCCAACTCCACAAAAATCGAGGCGACACGGCTTCAGCTTCCACGCTGTGACCCCCAGCTATGCGCCTGGGGAGGAGTTCCTTTATTCTGACTTGGCCTCTACCTTCTCATGGGTGCAGTGGGGAAATAACATCCATCCCATAGGTAGATATACCTGAAAGAACTTGGTAAAATGTCAAAAAGATGAGTTTTTGATATTAAAAATTATTTTGGGATCTTCCCTGGTACAGTCCAATGGCTAAGACTCTGCGCTCCCAACATCGGGGGGCCCAGGTTCAATCCCTGGCCAGGGAACTAGAGTCCGCATGCCACAACTAAGACCCACCACAGCCAAATAAATAAATATTCAAAAAATTATTTTAAAGGCTAGAGATGGGGAGTGAGGGGGGCTGCTCTCCTCTTCCTTGTTGAAGAAAGCAGCATGCAATGGATGAGATGGCGCTGACACCCAGCTAAGGACATTCGCCTCCTGCTTCCACAGAGACTTTTCCAGAAAAACAACACTCAAACATCAGGCTGTTCACGGAAGGCTCTGCATCCATGCAGGAATGTTTGAAGGGCCGATTTATGGGTGTTTAAGAGTGTGAAGTGATCCTGGAGAAACTGACCGGCCTTCTCTTACCCTCGGGGACTCCCTCTCCCCTAGAGACGAGGGAACGCTCTCTGGCAGGAGAATCTGGGAGAAGGAACCCGGCTTGCCCAACTCAGGCTGCTTATCCAGCTCTGGTCCAACCCACCCCCTAGGAACCATATGCCCGGCCCCACTCCCTGTGGCTCGGAGTGGGCATCCAACAGAGCCCAGGGTGAGCGGGTCAGGGGTCAGAGAGCAGTGCTAAACCAGGTTCTCGGGGCAGCTCAAACACAGAGCAAATCTTCCCATAGCCCGTTATGAGTGACCTGGGTGTCAGTTCTTAATCGTGTCCGAACTCAGGAGGAGATGACAGAAAGAGAAGCCTTATGAGCTGGCCACCAAAACATCAAACACCAAGCATCAAATACAGCTCTCTCAGTATTCACTGTTTCAGTGTCACTTGAATTTGATGTCTCCTCTCTCCTGCTGAAAACGAAACGAGAATGATCCCACATGTCTGATGTGGGGGATGACTTTAACAGTATCTACGTTCTTTTTATGTCTTAACTGTGGTGTGTATTTTTCCAATTCATATTGAAACACATCTAGCAGCCTCTAAACTGTGAGCTCAAAGTTCCTTCTACACAAATTTAAGTTTGAAAAAGTTGATTTTAAAATATGTATTAGGTATAGAAAACAGGTGGTATGAAGATACGACAAAAATCATTAAGGCATTAAAAGGAAGCTCACTCCTTTATGTGTGCGTGGCCTAATCAAATTTTAATTTTCTTTGCTTTAAACCCAGTACTGGGGCTTCCCTGGTGGTCCAGTGGTTAAATTTTTGCCTTCCAATGCAGGGAGTGGGGATTCGATCCCTGGCCAGGAAACTAAGATCCCATATGGCCAAAAAAGCCACATCAAACAACAGAAGCAATATTGTAACAAACTCAATGAGGACTTTAAAAGTGGTCCACATCAAAAAGAATCTTAAATAAACCCAGCACTGTGAATCAAAATTGCATAGAAGGCCTTGATTGTACCAAGACTATCTACAGATCTTTCCCCTCATTGCACTGACCAACTTGGGGTCTGGAGTTTTTTGGAACCATATGTGCTTCTGACACTATTTCTCAAATGCCATCTGATAAGTCTGCCGTATGGCATGGTGCTGGTACCGTTTGTCTAATATTTATCTTTAAATCAACTTGCCTTTTCATCTGAGTATTCTGAGTTTCCGGAGAAGGCGATGGCACCCCACTCCAGTACTCTTGCCTGGAAAATCCCATGGATGGAGGAGCCTGGTGGGCTGCAGTTCCACAGGGTCGTGTAGAGTCAGACACGACTGAGCAACTTCACTTTCACTTTTCACTTTCGTGCATTGGAGAAGGAAATGGCAACCCACTCCAGTGTTCTTGCCTGGAGAATCCCAGGGACGGTGGGGCCTGGTGGGCTGCCGTCTATGGGGTCGCACAGAGACGGACACGACTGAAGCGACTTAGCAGCAGCAGCAGCATTCTGAGTTTATGTTTTAGGTAAAAAGAAAACCAGTCCCATCCAATGTATATCATGGTGGTGGTAGTCGCTAAGTCGTGTCCAACTCTTTTTCGACCCCATGGACCTCCAGGCTCCTCTGTCCATGGGATTTCCCAATCAAGAATACTGGAGTGGGCTGCCAATTCCTCCTCCACGGGATCTTCCCAACCCAGGGATTAAATCCAAGTCTCCTGTACTGGCAGGCGGGTTCTTTACCACCGAGCCACCTGGGTGGTATATCATCGGAACTGTAAAATAATGCAGCCAGTAGAAACGGGACAATATTATTAACATTCTGCCTATAAATAGTTGATGCCAAAGCAAACCCTTGGGTGCTTCTGAGTTATAAGAGGAGAGAGCAGTTATTAGACAGCGTGAGGCCAAGTTCACCGTAGTCAGACTCACAGAAGGACACAGAAGCAGAGCAGTGGTTACCTCATGGGGACAGTGACCACAGAGCTAGACATGTGTAAATTTGAGCTCATGCTCACCTCACTTGCATTTTTTCCCATAGCTAAGTTATACCTTATTGAAGAAAACTTAGGCCTTTCAAAATGAAACGTGTCAAAATTTTAGAAATGGAGGTAGGTGTGGTTATTAAGAGGCATGCTGATGGCAATGAACTTCGATGTCTTGTCTGTGGTAGGGGATGCAGAAGTCTATCCATGGGATAAAACTGTACAGAGTTAACACATAAATGCATACAGAGTATAAGGAAGACCGGGGACTTCTCTGTGGCTAAGTCTCTGTGGTCCTGTGGCTAAGACTCTGTGCTCCCGATGCAGGGAGCCCAGCTTTGATCCCTGGTCCGAGAACTAGATCCCACATGCCGCAACTAAGACCAGCACAGCCAAATAAATAAATATTAAAAATAAAAGGGAAACTGGGGACATCGGCGTGAGACCGGCCGAGAACTGATCAGGGCCAGCGTGCTGGCTGTGACGTCACATTACAACTTTGCAGGGTGTTATTAGTCCTGGGGGAAACTGAGTACAGTCCACACACAGATGATCCTCTGAAGACCTCAATAAAAGCTTCAGTTAAAAATACAGAGTATTAAAAAAGAAACAAACCAACCGTGCTAGTACCACACAGATGTTCTCCTTGACGTGCTCAGAAAGACCAGAAAAGAACTTTGGAGGGAAGGGTGTTTCCAGCACCGGCTCCCGCCCCCGGGGCCTGAGTCAGTCTCCCGGGGGGCGCTGCGGACAGCACCCCTCACCCCTCCCTGCGGACTGCTCCTCTCTCCACCAGGATCCATACTATTTCTAGCCAGACCACAAATAGAGGCACATGGGGCTGCCTGATAGCCAGTCACAGACCCAGAGGAAGTGGGCTGCAGGGCCCGCGACGGGGCCCAGCCTGGGGGCCTCCCGTTCTGCAAAGGCCAGGGACGGCTGCCAAGAACATAACTTCAGTGAACGTCCGCAAGGAGCCCGAGCACTCAGCACCTGCGGAAGGACAGCGTGAACTCCCGTGACAACAGCCTCTCGTCCCATCACCCCTCCCCGACCTCAGTCCAACCAGCATGCGCGCACGCTCAGTTGCTCCGACGTGTCCGACCCTTTGCGACCCCATGGGCTGTAGCCCTTCAGGCTCCTCTGTCCATGGGCTCGGGCAGGCAGCTCACCCTTTGTGTCAGACGGTTCTTTTCTTATCATTTTTTTTTAACAGGAAAAGAAAGGTTCTGAGAATACACAACTATCTCAAATTTGACCACTTTGTGTAGAGAAAATTCTCGAGGTGGATTGATGTTGAATCCTCCAGTGGAAAATGCTGGCCCTCATCTTTCTACCAGGGACCTCTTGGCTTCAGTGGAAATCCAACAGGCACAAAAGGACAGGAAAGCCACATTCACAGAAACACCAAGTACGGCCGGCCAGGCACCACACCAGAGATTCTGACACGTGCGTGTGAGCAGAGATCGTCATCTGTGTTCCAAAGATGGGGAAACTAAGAGATTCATGACTTTCTAAGGCCACCACCAGGCTTCCCAGGTAGCCCAGTGGTAAAGAACCCACTTGCCAAGCAGGAGACACAGGTTTGATGCCTGGGTTGGGAAGATCCCCCGGAGGAGGGCATGGCAACCCACTCCAGTATTCTTGCCTAGAGAACCCCAAGGACAGAGGAGCCTGGTGGGCTACAGTCCATGGGGTCACAAAGAGTCAGACATGGCTTAGTGACCAAACGGCAGCAAACGAGGTCACCACCACCCTGGTGCAGCCAGGACTTGAACCCTGGCAGACTGCCTCCCAGCAGGCGGTCTTAACCACTCCTCAGGGAAGGCCAGCTCCTCTCCTGGGAAGACCCCCGGCCTGCTCAGATCTCCCCCAGCCCAGCTGTGTCCCACAGGGTCCTTCGTCTCAGGAACACCCTTGCTCGGATCCCAGCTCCGAAACCCCTACATATAGGCAGCAGCAACTCTGACAGGCCATTGTCCACCAGCCACGGATGACACTCGGCATCCGCCACCTCAGAGGGGCCTCCTGCAGCCCTAAGGGGTGAGTGGCCACTGTTATCAGCACCCCGTTTTGCAGAGGAGGACACAGACCGGCAGGCTGGGCGACCCAGTCCAAGCCCCGCCAGTGCAGCTCCAGCACTACCCAGGCAGGCTCCCAGTTCCACCAGCAGAAGAAGGGAGCCCTGCCAAGGTCAAGACCCAGGGTCAAAACACCCGAGCTGGACAGTTAACAGACAGGACCCTTCTTAGGAAATCTTTATTAGGGCCAGAGCTGAGCTCACCGGCTCCCTAACCCTCCCAACCCCAGGAACAAACCCCCATCTTCCAGACTCAACTTGGGAAGGTGAGGTCATCCCCTCACGGCCACCTGGCCGGCCGGACCGTGACGTCAAAGGCAGCAGGGTATGACAGGGCGTGACCCCCCACGTGTGAAATGGGGTGTTGCACAGAGAAAGCCCGCCGCCCAGGGGAGCCTGCCTCTCTCCTCTCCCCACTTCTGTTTCGGGGGGTGGGCTGCTCCCATGATGGTCTCTAGGAAAACCTTTAGGGTGAACAGGACAGATACTGACTCAAGGGGGCTCTTTGAAGGCAAGTCTTGGCGGGCTTTGGAGAGAGATGCCAGAAGCACTCAGGGCTCCCGATGCCAAGCTCAGCCCCTGAAGGAGATGGCAGAGACGCCTTTTCACCCTGCTGTTGATCAGGACAGGCCAGGGGTCGCCAGCAGAACACTCTCCCAGTCTCCAGCAGGGCCTGGGCCATGTTGGCGACAAAAAGGGCTCAGATGCCTAGGGACCCGACTGACAGAGCCACAGTCAAGGGGAAGGGCCCCAAGGGACGTGGGCAGCCTGCAAGGGAAAGCCCGGCTCTTCCCAGAGCCGAGCCGACCCAGGGCCCCAGGGGGTGAACACAGCCGGGGAGCAGGAAACGGCATTCATCTGGCTGGGCCCCGAGTAGACGGCCCCCTCCTCCGGGAGGCCTTCCCTTCCTCTTCTCAACTTCCCCTTTCCTGGTCCTCACTACACTTTTGGTAACGACTCGCTGCTCTGCTTTACTGCTATGGCCTTGACCCGGGCCCTGGCCCCGGGAGAGCGGGGCCCCCTGGGAGCCTCCAGAGAGTTACTGGCAGGGATGCCGGACCTCCAGGCGCGGGGGTGTGGGGGTGCTCGCTAGGCACCCGTGGGCTCCCCTGCCAGTCCCAACACGGGAAGCCCAGTTCTGCCTCCCTGTTCAGCTTTGCAGGCATGAGGTCTGACCCTCACAACGCCCTCCATTGAATCGATGTCAGACTGCCCCATGAAGTCTGACTAAACTGGCCAGGTCTGCTCAAAGAGGAAAAGAAAATCGTGTGTCAGGAAATATTCCTTTACCCCCTGGTTGCTCCACCTGAGGATTATTCCTAAAAAGCAGCTATCACATGGAACGCAGGCCGGGAGAGGGGTGCCCACTGTCTGTTAGCACCCCAGGAATGATGCTAAGAGCCCCCCAGGAGGAACAGGGTGTCAGGCACTGTGTGCATCTCCTCCTCTAAGGAGCCATCAGACCACCACCATATTATCGTGATTACTCCCGTTTAACGGAGGGGAAGACTGAGGCTGAAAGACAAGAAAGCCCGCAGTCTGTTAACTATCTCAAGGCTCCCAGGCCCCATGGTGGGACATGACCCGCCCCAGCAAGACAGCTGCCTACAGATGTGGGTCCCTTCTGCAGGGGCGGAGAAGGGGCCTGCGGCCCCTGCTTTGCCTTTGCAAATGAGTTTTCACTGTGGTTAGCAAGCCAGCCCTTCATTTCCCCACTAGGCTCAGAGTTTTGCAAACCAAGGCTGGGGGGGGAGGTGGCAGTTCCTGTTACAACGAGCTAGAAGGTGAGAGTCTTCCTTCCCCTTCGGAGAGGGCAGGATGGGGGCAAGAGGGTCCCCCCAGCACTCCAGGCCAGGCAGGTTCACCTGCGTCCTCCTGGCACAAGGATCCCATGTCCAGCCCGGGGCTATGAGCGCTTGTCTGACTTCACACCCCAGAACGGAAACCCACAGCCTGCCTCCTCTTTGCAGCATCTGCCAGGGAGTCGGCCTGGGCTCCCAGCTGGAGCTTGGGTCAGCGGATGGCCAAGTCCCTGCCCCACAGTCACGCCACCCACACCCCCACCAGCTCCCAACCCCCCCCAGAGAAGAGACACAATTAAGTTGGGTCGGGCTCATGGAGGGGATGTGGGGATTGAAGGAGAAGACAGCTCATGACACAGAGCTGCATCTGACCCAGTGTTAAATGCCTGCTGCTGTCATCTCAGGTCACCCCAGCAAGGGGAACACCCGTCAGCAGAGGTGCCGAGGGTCTAGGGCCCGGCACAGGGTGGGGGCTGGAGATCCAAACAGACCAAATCCCTGCCCTCAAGGAAGGACATTCTAAGGAGGCTGACAGATAAATCCACATACATTATATCTGCCATCCAGGATGGCATCAACAGATCAATGGACATGAGTCTGACCAAACTCCAGGAGATAATGGAGGACAGGGAAGCCTGGAGTGCTACAGTCCATGGGGTTTCAAAGAGTAGGACACGACTGAATGACTGAACAACAACATTATGCCTGCTAGTGAGAAGGGCTACAAGAATTAAACCAAAGCAGAGTGAGGCCCAGGGCTTCTCAGATGGCGCGGTGGTAAAGAACCCACCTGCCAATGCAGAAGACGCAAGAGACATGGGTTTGATCCCTGGGTTGGGAAGATCCTCTGGAGGAGGGCACGGCAACCGGCTCCACCCAGTACTCTTGCCTGGAGAATCCCATGGACAGAGGAGCCTGGTGGGCTGCAGTCCATGGGGTCGCAGTCAGTCAGACACGACTGAGCACACAAGCTCAGAGTGAGGCCTGGTGGGTGATGGGCAGCAGAGAAGCTTGAAGGAGATGCCCTCTAAGCTGTGGCCCGAAGAAAGCGAGGGCAGATCCGTGCGGACGTCCAGATTAAACAGCAGGGGGAAGGATGGGGGGATGGGATCGTTAGGGAGTTTTGGGGATGGATATATTTTAAATAGGATATTTTAAATGGGAAGCCAACAAGGTCCCACTGTAGAGCACAGGGAACTCTGCTCAGTGCTATGTGGCAGCCCGTGTGGGAGGGGAGTCTCGGGGAGAATGGATACATGTACACGTATGGCTGAGTCCCTTTGCTGTCCACCTGAAACTATCACAACATTGCTAATTGGCTATACCCCAATATAAAACAGAAGTTTAAATTAAAAAAAAAAAAAAAAAAAGAGCAAACAGAAGCACAAAGGAGCCAAGACGGAGCTGGGTGCGTTTTGTCCTGCACGCCACCAAGCTCTTGACATGAGGAGCAGGAGGGTGCTGAGGACACACGGCCTGTGCCCCCGGAGCCTGATGGCCCCCAGTGCCTGCCCACCTCACCTCCCCGGCCTGGACAGTCCGATCATACCAGCCCTGCCTCGGTACAGTCGGTCAGCCCACCTGCCCGGAGCACACACCTGCATGGTCTTCGCACCTGCCTGGAGCCCCATCCCAACACCTTTCTCAGCCCTCTCCACTGTCCATCCAGCTCTTCTAAGGTCCTCTGGGGTCAGCTGCGACCCACACTGGTGGTCTTGCCATGATTTATGGACGTCTACTAAAAAGCTGTCTCCCTCATTTCTGCATCCACAGCTTTCAGTGCCTGGCACCAAAGAGGGAACTCAACCAAGAGGCAACTCAACCAAGAGGCAGAACAAGGACCCTGGAGAGTGACCTGGCAATCAGCGACCACACTAGAAACACAGGCTCCCTCCCACCTGGCGATTCCACCTCCCTGGGTCCATCCACCCACACAAAACCCTACCTGTGCTGAGGGCAGTGTGGCTCACAACTGCAGAAGGGAAAGAGAATCAGTGTGCATGTTCAACACTGGAAATATGAGCAAACGGGCTTTCATCATCAATGGATCCCTCTCCATCAATTAAAAAACAGACCTATACACAGAAATGTGGATAAATCAAAACAACTCAATGCAACAGGCTGCTCTGGATGGATCCTGGAACAGAATAAGAACATCTGTGGAAAAGCTGGTAAGATCCAAATAAAGTCTGAAGTTAACAGTCATTCACTGATGTTAATTTCTTGGTTTGGGCAAATTCATCACACAACAGAAGGTGGGAGCCTGGGAGAAAGGCACATGTGAGCTCTGGATCTTTGCAACTCCTCTGTAAATCAAAAAATATTCCACGACTTCCCTGGTGGTCCAGTGGTCAGGGGTCCTGCCAATGCAAGGCACATGGGTTCCGTCCCTGCTCCAGGAAGATCCAACATTCCACGGGGCAACTGAGCCTGTGCGCCCAACTACAGAGCCTGAGCTCCACAACGAGAGAAGCCCCTGCAGTGAGAAGCCCGAGCCGCACCAGAGAGCAGCCCCCACTCACTGCAGCTGCAAGAGAGCCCACAAGCAGCAACGAAGACCCACACAGCCATAAATGAATTAAAAACACATCCTCAAAAAAGTCATTCCAAAAGCTTAGATTCAAGAAATGCTGAGCAGGGAAAAGGCTGCAAAAGTTTGAAATTTCATACAAATGGTAATGACTCCTTTAAAAGACACAAGTCAATTGTCACGGGTGCCTGTGATTCCAGTTACCCCAGGGTATAGAAAGTTAAAGACATAAAAGGGTACACACCATCATAAATGGTTATTTCTGGGAGAACTGAACTGATTTTATAGCCCTTTAACATTTAATAAAAAAGCATCTCCATGCTCCCAAAGCAGGGGGCCAGGACTCGATCCCTGGTCAGGAACCAGATCCCACATACTGCAACTAGAGATGCTGCATGCCACCACTAAGACCCAAGGCAGTTGAATAAATAAACAAATATTAAAAAAAAAAAAAACCTCAAACATGTATTTATTAAAATAATTAAACCAAAGCTCATGAATGAATGGGAAGCACAGAAGCAGGAAAAAGGGCAGAGCTAAGCCACGTGCCTCAGCATCACTAAAACCCAGATTCTGTGACGATCTGAGTCTAGACACCGTTAAGAGATTCAATGTTCACACCAGAGAATTCCCTCTAAAACCAGGCTACAGCTGCTGAGAAAACATGACACGATCTATGAAAATGCTCAATGTGCACACCCAGGAATTACACCTCCAAGAACCCATCCTGCAGAAAGAGTAGCACAGATGCATGAAGATGCTGGTACGGGGGTTTCTCTTCTGGACGGCGCCCTCCTGTCCACCAGCCGGGCACGTGAGTTAAAGAAACGACAGCGCAGCCACTGTCTGGAATACCAGGCAGCCATGAAAGGAGAATGGAACAGACCCGCGTGGACTGACGCGAAAGCTGCCCAGAGCACAGTTAAGGGAAACAGCAAGGCGCAGAGAACAGGCATCGTGTGGTCCTACTTCTGCTTAGAAAACTGTACATAAACCTATGTCCAGTGGTGGAAAATCCACCTTGAAATGCAGGGGACGTGGGTTCAATCCCTGGCTGGGGAATTAAGATCCCACATCCCATGGAGCTGCACTGCTGAGCCCATGTATTCCGGAGCCGCTCGCCACAACTAGAGTCCACGCCCCGCTGTGGAAGATCCTGCATGACACAGCTAAGACCTGACAAAGCCAGGTAAATAATTTAAAACTCCTACATACATAAGTGTGTATATGGACACATACACACATAGGAAAGACATAAAAAATTACACTAAATGGTTAATACTGGTTATCTCCAAGATGTGGGAGAAGGACAGCACATTTTTTTCCTCCCTTGCATTGTTTGAGCTTGGCTGTAAGCAGGTAAGGCTTTTGTACTAATACGGCCCCTTTATCTCAACATTTCCAGTGGCTAGCGGAAAAAACAAAAACCTAACCACATAGTAAAGGTGGAGGAATAGGTGCTTACCTGTGGTTCCGCCACACTGTGGGCTATTATGCAGCCAGTAAAAAGGGCATATTAGACTGCCTGTATCAACTGAATTGGAGATTTCCTGAGCTATTACTCAGTGACAAAAGCAAAAATAACTAAATAAATTTAAAACCCCACTCTGTACATAGATGGTCAAACTATACAGAAAAGTGAAGAGCTAGTTGGCAAGGGAGGAGGGGTGATCGGAACAATATACAGGAAACTTCTCGGAAGCACAATGTTCTTGGTCTCAATTTGACTGATGGTGACATGGTAGTTTGTCTTGTAATCATTCATTATACTAAATGATTAATCTGTGTTATTTCCAATTGGAGAAGGAAATGGCAACCCACTCCACTATTCTTGCCTGGAAAATCCCATGGACAGAGAAGCCTGGCGGGCTACAGTCCGTGGGACCGCAAAGAGTCAGACATGACTGAGAAACGAAGCAACAACAACAATTTCAAATATAAAAAATAAAAAAAGCTTACAGGACCCCCCCTGGCAGTACAGTGGATAAGAATCTGTCTGCCAATGCAAGGGATACGGGTTCGACCCCTGGTCTGGGAAGATTCCACACGCTGCCCATTCCAACTAAGCCCATTCGCCACAAGTACGGAGCCTGTGCTCCTCAACAAGAGACGCCACTGCAAGGAGAAGTCTGTGCACCACGATGAAGAGTAGCTGCCACTCACTGCAACCAGTAAAGGCCACTCTCAGCAACAAAGACCCAGCGCAGCCAAAAAGAAAAAAAAATTTTTTTAAGCTTAAAAACACATAGACGATGCAGAAGAGTCTCTATAATGGCCACAAGCCCATAGCTCACTGACCTCACTTCCAGCCACTCCGGTCCTCATCAACACCCTGCCCTCTTTGCCCTTTTTTTATTTAAACACATCCAATTCATATTAAAAACCTGGCCATGGGACCTTGGCACCTGCCAGGATCCAGAATCCCTTCCCTTGCAGGGATGACTCTTCCCTTTAGACCACACTGCCAAGGGCATCTCCAGACCCGGAGCCAAGTCTGAACAAGAGCAACACACACGACATGAAGCCCACACAGAGGGTCTCGGGCGACTTGCAATGTCTCCCCGAAAAGAGGTCTCTAGTGAGGAACCAAAAGGGCTCTGGGCCACTGTGGGCTCCTTGGTTTAAAAATCTTAATCCAAAACTTGGAAAAGAAAAGGAATGCAAATGGATGGGAAAGAAATCCACTTTTATTGACACCTTCTATGTAACTCACCTTTCATGCTCTAAAAAGCATGCAAGTTGAGCTGTCACAGCAGCTCTGGAAGGCTGGTGTTGTACAGGCCAGCCGAGTCTCAGAGATCTGTAACTTGCTTAAGGTCACACCAGCATGTCTTCCCAGGCTCCTCTGTGGACCCCAAGAACACACTGATCAAAACTGTGGCTGAAATAAAGGAGGAGGCACCACCTGCCGTGCAACAGTAAAAACTGCAAAAAAGCTGGCTTAAAACTCAACATTCAAAAAACTAAGATCGTGACATCCAGTCCCATCACTTGGCAGCAAATAGATTGGGAAACAGTGGAAAGTTACAGCCTTTATTCTCTTGGGCTCCAAAATCACTGCAGATGGTGACTGCAGCCATGAAATTAAAAGACACTTGCTCCTTGGAAGAAAAGCTATGACCAACCTAGACAGCATATTAAAAAGCAGAGACATTACTTTACCAACAAAGGTCCGTCTAGTCAAAGCTACGGTTTTTCCAGTGGTCATGTATGGATGTGAGAGTTGGACAATAATGAAAGCTTAGCACCAAAGAATTGATGCTTTTGAACTGTGGTGTTGGAAAAGACTCTTGAGAGTCCCTCGGACTGCAAGGAGATCAAACCAGTCCATCCTGAAGGAAATCGGTCCTGAATATTCATTGGAAGGACTGATGCTGAAGCTGAAACTCCAATACTTTGGCCACCTGATGCGAAGAGTCGACTCATTTGAAAAGGCCCTAATGCTGGGAAAGATCGAAGACGGGAGGAGAAGGGGACAACAGAGGATGAGATGGTTGGATGGCATCACCGACTCGATGCATATGAGTCTGAGCAAGCTCTGGGAGTTGGTGATGGACAGGGAAGCCTGGCGTGCTGCAGTCCATGGGGTCGCAAAGAGTCAGACACGACTGAGCAACTGGACTGAACTGAACTGACCCTCAGCAGTCTAAAACAGAGTTTATATTCATTGGCTGGGGGCTGCATCTGGCTGCAGACATGTTTAGGTAGGTCAAGATCATGCTGCTTGTTTATTTTTTTAAATGAGTCGGCACTTTTTAAAACTGAGCTGACCTCGCAGTAACGACCAGCGTTTTCAGCCGCAGGCCTATCAACCCTGAGCCTGCAGCACTGGGTGTGACCTGCCCACCTCGCAGCCCCTGCACCACGGTTCCCACCCGCCCTCACATCTCTGCAGCCCAGGCGTCCTATCACTCACCCCCTAGACCTTGTCCCGTTCTTTCATGCAGGTCACCTGCCCGGCCTCCTACAAGCAGATGAGTTTCTGGTTCCCCCATCTGGAACGGAGGAGGTGGAATTTTAAAAGAATAAATGCAAAGTTCTATTTGGGGGTCTGAAAACTTAATTGACACAGAAGTACAGAAGTAGCCAGAGTTCCCAAACAACACAGACCCTTTCTAACTGCAGTAGACGTGAATTCACCAGGCTCCTTCCCACACTTCTCATCTATGAGGTCCCGGAAAACGTCCAGTGAGTCTGATTTCAGCACAAGGTCACAGGGAAATGCATCTGGAGACCTCACGAACACGGTGACAGAGAGTCTGTCGATTATGAGGCTATTCCTCAGGGCAGCGGTCCCCACTGCAACGGGAAGCCCACGCACTGCAACAAGAGAGCAGCCCCTGCTCCCCGCAACTAGAGAAAACGTGCACAGCAACGACGGGAGTGCCGTTCCTCCCCCACCAAGATAGCAACTAAATTAACAAGAGGTTGGGGACTGCTGTCTTCCGGGACTGAGGAGGTGGCATCTAGAGAGGAGTTCAGGGCCAAGTTCCCTGGTGTCAGTTAACTGATCCACAGGAAGCAGGAGCCTGGTTTTGCTCCTCTCCAGTAGTAAGATCCAGACTTCCAAGTGGTTACTGGAAGAAACCTTCAAAAAACCCAAGAGGTTCTGAAAGTGGTCCCAGGCCGCACTGAGACATACTGGAAGAGATCACAGCAGAGTTTCACCAGCTAAGTGGCTTCAGGAAGGTCATGCTACTCTGTGAGACTCAGTTTCCCCACCTGTGAAATGGGGAGGCTTTATAAAGGCACGATGAGGGCCGATGCAGGCACCGAGGACAGAGGTCGTAAGACCCCTCAGAAGACAGTTGGAAAGTGGCTACTGCTGCGAGGATTTTCAGTGCTTCTCCACCATTTATAGAGGGGGTCATTCTGAGTACTTTCTGTATTTTAACACATTTAATTCCAAGACATCAGGACCGCTTTTATTACCGTTTTAATAATCCCAGTGAGGAGACTGGGGCACTCGAAATGAAGTGATTTGACCTCAAAAGCAGACTGCGGGCTTCCCAGGTGGCGAGGTGGTAAAGAATCCACAGGAGACGTGGGTTTGATCCCTGGGTCGGGAAGATCCCCTGGAGGAGGGCATGGCAACCCACTCCAGTATTCTTGCCGGAAGAATCCCATGGACAGAGAAGCCTGGAGGGCTACAGTCCACGGGGGTCACAAAGAGTCGGACACGACCGAGCAAGTGACTACAAGCATACTAAGTGCAGAGCTGGGGTCTCAACCCAGGAAGTCCATCTTTGGGGTCCACCCTTCTGGCCACGACCCTTGGGGCCTCCTGCTACCCGATGAGGGAGGCAGGCCGTACGGGAGGTTTTTCTCCATTGCCTCCATCTCTGAGCCTGGATCCCAGTGCTGTGCAGCTGGTGGGAGGGGAGAGGATCTCCAGATGGGGGCAAACCCACAGCCCTCAGGGGCGGGTTTGGTGTTGGAAGTGAAGGTGAGAGCAGAATCAGGGGGACTCCAGTTGTCTGGAGTGGGCTGCTGGGTGGGTGTGGTGAACCTCTCACCAAGGTGGGGGAACAAGGAGTAGGCTTTAAAGAAGGAGGCCTCAGGACTCCGCCTTGGGATAGGAATCCACCTACCAATGCAGGGGATGTGGGTTCGATCCCTGGTCCGGGAAGATGCCACACGCCACAGAGCAGCTAAGCCCTTGTGCCACGGCTACTGAGCCTGTGCTCCAGAGCCTGAGAGTCACCATTACTGAGCCCACGTGCCGCAACCACTGAAGCCCGTGTGCCTAGAGCGGGTGCTCTGCAGCAACCAAAGTCACTGCGATGAGAAGTTCACCCACCGCGACAAAGTGTAGCCCCCACTCACCAACTGGAGAAAGCCCATGTGCAGCAACAAAGACCCAGTGTAGCCAAAAAGAAATAAATAAAAGAAGGCAGCCTCAAGTTGGTTTTTCTTTTTTTCTGGTGGCAAATTCCATCTTGAACAGTTTCAGTTTAAAAGACTTAACTAGATGTCCAAGTAGCGATAACCAAGAGATGACGGGACATTTCTAGAATTCCTACTCCGAGTTCAGGGATTCTCCCGATGACTCTCACCAGAACTCTCCCATGCCCCCGCCCCCGGGGGTGGTTCCATGTCTTCCCCGACAATTCCAGGGCACCCTGCACACAGGCGTTATCAACTGTTGCCTGTCTCCCCCGCTGACTGTGAACCCCTGAGAGACAGGATCCTGCTGTATTCAACCTGCTCACCTCGATGCCCAGCAGAGTGTCTCAAACATGATTGATAAATCTCTACCAAGTGGACCAGTCTGAAAAAGCTTGAAAGGCGATGCATATTTGGGAGTGTATTCACTTCCTGTTGGAGAAGGCAATGGCACCCCACTCTAGTTCTCTTGCCTGGAAAATCCCATTGATGGAGGACCTTGGTAGGCTGCAGTCCATGGGGTCACTAAGAGTCGGACACGACTGAGTGATTTCACTTTAACTTTTCTCTTTCGTGCATTAGAGAAGGAAATAGCAACCCACTCCAGTGTTCTTGCCTGGAGAATCCCAGGGACGGGGGATATTGGTGGGCTGCCGTCTATGGGGTCGCACAGAGACGAACACGACTGAAGCGACTTAGCAGCAGCAGCAGCAGTCACTTCCTGTTACTGCTCTAACAAGTGACCACAAACTTAGAGGCCTAAAACAATGCACATGTATGATCTCACGCTTCTACAGACCAGAATTCCAAAGCAGGTGTGGCCAGGGCTGCCCCTCCTGGAGGCTCTGGGCAGAATGCTCACCCTTTTCAGCTTCCAGGGCTGCCTCATCCCTTGGCTCTGCACCCTTCCTCCATCTTAGAGGCCAGAATCTCTCAGCTTCTCCCTGACTCTGAACCTTCTACCTCCCTTTTCCACCTTTTACAGATCCTGGTGATGGTACGGGCCCACGGGGACTGTCCAGCATCATCTCCCATCTCAAGCGCCTTAACTTAATCACACCTGCAAAGTCCCTTTTGCCACATCAGTCACGTATCCATAGGTTCCGGGGATTAGAACCTGGACATCACTGGGGACCACTGTTCTGCCCACTCAGGGGTGGGGGCGAGGGCAGGGTACCCTGGAAAGGACCAAAAGGTCACAAGATGACCATCCCACAACCAGTGAGATGACCCAGCCATGGAGCGTGCCTCATTTCTCAGCCTTGGGGCTGCTCCTTCACTAGAACGGTGATAATTACATTGGAATGCCCACCACGGCCTAGCACCTCACACAAGCAGGCCATCAGGAAAAGTGCCAAGACCGCTCAAGACTGACCCGAACAGGGTCTCTGCAGAGAGCTGCGGCCAGCTCTGCAGCCCCACTCCTGCGCCTCCACAGAGGCTGGCGGTGGCCTTGACACTCACACCTCCAGGGGCCGGGTGGTCCCACATCACAATAAAACAATCATTTAAAAGACTACACACAGACCCACACTGGGCAGAGAGAGGTGCTCGCGTCAGAGGATACCGGAGTGTGCCCTCCCACCACACCTGGACCCCGGCGCGCCGGCGGGCGGAGGCAGCACACAGGAAGCCTGGCCCCCGACGCCGCTTGGCTCGTTTCTCTTCCTGGTGGAGAGAGGAAGCCTGTCTGCAGCAGCTCCCCCAGCTCGGGGTGGGGGGGCTTGCGGCCACCTGACCACAGAGGCCAAGACCGGGCCCCGGAGAGGCCGGAGCATCTCAAGTCCCACAGGCCCGACCAAAGCAGTCCATCCCAGTCAGAAAGGGAGATGCTTACACATGGGCACGGGGCCACCACCTCGGAGGCCGCCTTCCTACAGAACCATCACAGCACGAACCCGGCGGGCTGTGCAAGTCTCCCACGGCTGCTGTAACAAATGGCCGCAGATGGAGCGGCTTGCAGTGACACACATTGACTCTCTTTCTGTCCCGAGGTCAGGATCAGCCTCACTGGGCTAAGGTGGGCTACCCAAGTATAGGCAGCGCTGGTCTCTTCTGGGGGCCTTCGGGGAGAATCCATCTACACACACTGTTCTCAGCATCCAGGGGCCTGGCCGTCTGCACTCCTTGGCTCATGGCCCCTTCCTCCAGGACATCTCTGCAACCTCTGCTCCTCCCACATCTCTATGAACTCTGACCTCTCACTTAGAAGGACCCTTGTGATGACACTGGACCCCCATCCCCACCGCGCCGTAGACAGATCATCTAGAATGACATTCCCACGGCAAGATTCTTAACTCAAGCCCATCAGCAAAGTCACTGCTACCACAGAAAGGAACACGTCCACATGTTCTGGGACATCTGGGCCACTGTTCAAGCCCCGCCTTTCAACTCTCCCTATCAGTGACCTGCAGAGGAGGAAGGTATTACTTCAAAGGCACCCTTGCAAATACTTTCCTAGGAAAGCCAAAGCTTACCCCTCCCCCTCATACCTACCACATTTACAGACACCAAGGCACAGGTACTGGGACACTTTTTTTTATTGTTTATCCAAAAAAAAAGGATACTTTTTATTTGCAGCAGCCCACCACGTGTCAAACGCAGGGCAAGGTGCTCTGCTTACACACTTCAGAGTCTGGTCTCATCGTTGCCAGTGAGCACAGAGGAAAAGTGAGGCTCAGAGAGGTTAAGGAACTTGCCCAAGAACCCACAGCTTGCGAATGGTGCATCTGGGATTCCAATTCAGGCCTCTTACTCTTGGCTTCTCAGAAAAAACTTGGCTCTTCTTGAGATTTTTTTTTTTTTCTTTTGGTCCCAAAAAGTTGTTCACAGTAAAAACCTTTCCTTTCGGGTAGGAAATTATGCAAAGCATTCACCACTGCCTCCACTGGCTTAGAGACTGAGCAGAGAAAGATCTATTTTGGGGCTTTGCGCTCCAGTGATCTGCTTTCTTGGCCTAAAGCTCACCACCACCCACTGCTTATACGTTTTTTTTTTTTTTTTTTCTACAGAGGCCACTTCCTGAGGCCCAAATGAGGCAAGCTGGTGGGTCGGCTCAGCAAGGCCAGAGCCAGGCTCAGGGCAGGACGCAGGGCAAGAAGCACGGCCAGTGCTGAGCAGATCAGAGCCCCCAGGACCCACCTCCAAACAAAACCGGCCTGTGTTCAAAGTGGCGGCATCTGCCTGTTAACCTGTCACCAAGATGCACGCTGATTTTATTTAATCGTTCGTATTATTCAAAAGAGCCTCAGACTGAAAACGCCCCCAGTGTCTACCACTCAGTTTTCGGGGTAGTCTGTTACAAGCAACAGGTAATTGAAACCATCATTACTCTCAGGAACAACCCCCGTCATTTAGCGCTTGCCATGGGCCAGGCGGTCTTCTCATCACCCGCAGGAATCATTAAATCCTCACAGCAGAGTGAACCTATTTCCCCCCATTTTACGGAAGGGGAAACAGAGGTGCCCAAGGTCATCCATCGAAGGGAGGGTGGAATACCATTCATCAGTAGAAAAAGACAGGCTACTAGGACCGGCGACAACAATGCATGAACAGCATGCTGGGTGGAAGACGCCGACCACCGAAGAGCACATCCCTAGGATTCCATTTATGTGACATTCTCACACACACAAAGCACGCTATGGAAGGACGGCAGACAAGGAGCTCCCTGGGGCGGGGGTACTGGCGGCACAGGAACGAGGAGGAGCTCTCTGGGGTGATCTGGGGTGGTGATTACACATGGACACGTGTGTCAAAAGTGCACCAAACCATATACTTAAAATGGGAGTACTGCATTGCATGTAAATTACCCCTCAATAAAGTTCATTTTTTAAATACCAGGCACAACTATCTCCCAAGAGATCATAACCCTTAGAGATGAAACATCGTATCCTCACAGAAAAGCAACCAAATACCAGCTTGGTTCCTGAGCGGACGCCTAGATCATAGGCAATGGGAGATATTCTTCTTTTATCTGTGTTTTTCTGTATCTGCCAAAGGTTCTACAATGAAAATTTCTTCACTTGTAATGGAAAATAAATCTACCCTCAGTGTAATTTTTTAAACTCAAGTGGGAGGTCATCCAGCCTTCCTGAGATGACTTGGATGACCACCTTCCCCAAGGAAGCGTGGAGAGGAGTCAGGGGTGTCCCAGCTTCAGTCTGGAGCTTCCTGGACGTCTTGGGCCTGATCCGTAATTTCTGTGAGCCTGGCTCTACAAGGGGACTCATGTGAGACCCTCCTGAGAATTGTGCCCAACCCTCTGCTCTGAAAGGGCCACAGATCACCCTCCATGCGTCCCCAGAAGCAGCCGTGCACCCAGAGAGGCCTTTGCGCTTCACACGGAAGCCCTGCCGTCCCCCACTAAACCCCAGGGGCAGGCCAACCAGGAACTGGATCCCGCCTCTGCCATCCGCTGGCTGTGTGGCCTCCAACAAGTCACTGGACCTGAGCCTCAGTATCCTCATCCGCAAATCAGAGGAGTTATTCCTGCTTATGAAAGGGCTGGAAAAATAAAATGAAACAGTGATGGTACGGGGTATACCCTAAATTCCCACTAAAAAGCTGTGCTTGTTTTCACTTTTATTTTTAATTTATTTATTTGGCTGTGCTGGGTCTTACTTGCAGCATGCAGGATCTGTAGTTGCAGCACGTGAACTCTTAACTGTAGCATGTTGGATCTAGTACCCCAGCCAGGGATCGAACCTGGGCCCCCTGCATCAGAAGCTCGGAGTCTTAGCCACTGGACCACCATCAGGCAAGTCCCTGTTTTCACTTTTGATTCAAAGATTCCCCCACCAGAAAAAATTCAATGAGTCCCCACTAGTTTATGGAAAGGGAAGCAAATCTCCCCCATTCACGCTTCAGCTAAACACCAACTCCATCCTCCTCCCTTATGCCAGGGTTGATGAGGTAGGCAGCCCTCAGTTTCCATGGAAACTCATGACAAGGGGCACCCTCATGGTGAAGCCACTTCCTTCTGCCTGTGAGTGCCAACCAGGCTGATGGAGGCTGGGTCCGGATGGGTGGCTCTGGCCTGGCTCTCATCCAGACCACACAGAGACCTGCAGATACAGTGCCCTTGCTGGACGGATGGTTCCTGAAGCTCGGGCCTCCAGAGCTTCATTTCACTGCAGCAGAAGGGTATCCCCAGGCTGGGCAGGGAAAGGATGGCATTCACCCACTCAGACGATGTCTACGGTGCAGCTGGCGTACGTTAGTCATTGTGGCGCACACTGCAGCAGTGACCAGAACAAGCACACCCCCTCCCTGCCATGGGCTAATGCAAATGGAGGGGGCAGAGAAATAAGGAGTAACTATTAACAATGTCAGAGAAGGCAATGGCACCCCACTCCAGTACTCTTGCCTGGGAAATCCCATGGACATGACTGAGCGACTTCACTTTCACTTTTCACTTTCATGCATTGGAGAAGGCAATGGCAACCCACTCTGGTGTTCTTGCCTGGAGAATCCCAGGGACGGGGGAGCCTGGGAGTCTATGGGGTCGCACAGAGTCAGACACGACTGAAGTGACTTAGCATAGCATCAACAATGTTGACAGAGCTCCCCAGCAGGAGGCCACGGTGCAATCAGAAAGGACAATGACGAGCTGGGCCCACAGAGGAACGAGAGACCAGACAGGGAGGCAGGAGGCGAGGAGTCAAATGAACTCAGGTCCTCTGAGTCAGAAAGGCCCTCACCAATGAGGAAACCAAGGCACTGCAGGTGGAAGTGGTCAGAACAACTCAAAGAGCTTCAGACACCAGCTCACTGAATCCTCACCACCGCCCGACCAAGGGCGGCAATCGTCACTTGACAGGTCGAGGGCTCGGGCTCGAGGAGAGGAAGTGCCTGGGCGCGGTCACATGGCGGGAAGGGGCAGCGGAGGGGGGATGACCCCCAGCACTCCGCGTCTCGCCCCTCCCTCCCAGAGCCTGACTTCTCCTTTCAGGCTGGCTCTCAACCCCAAAGGCTCACTGACTCTCTTTCCTTCCCTCCCCTCAGAGTAAGGGATACCAGACTCAACGCTCCTCAAGAGCAGGGAGCTTGGCCCAAGCCTGAGCTGTCAGAAGTACTCAAGAAGCGCGTCACGGGAAAGAGGTACCCCCTACACTCTGAAATGGTGCATTCATGTCTAGAGTGTCCCAGAAGAGCAGGTGCAGCTTGAGAACCTCACTGTGAGCAGCTGTATGAACCGAAGCTGTGGTCATGCGCCATGCAACCGGTGATGCCCCCGGACAAGGGGGCAGACAGTGACCCTCAAGGTGGCGATCGTGGCTGGAGAGGACTCCGCGAAGCACGGCCCACCTCACAGCTCCTCCTGCCAAGGAGCGCACCCCTCTCCTTGAATCTGGGCCTCGTGACCTGATCAACAGGACAAGACAGAAGTGACACTGTGCAAGGTCCAGGGTCGAGACCTTAAGAAACCTTGCCGCTTCTGCCTCTCAAAACACTTCTCTGAGACCGCCACGTGAGGATCGGGGCTGGGCCTGCTGGAGGATGAGGCCACACGGAGAGCAGAGGCCAGGAGCCAGGACCACCTGCCAGCCACGTGAGCGAGGCCCCAACAACCAGCAGAGGAGGAGCCTCAGAACCAGCAAAAGGACAAGTCGTCACAGGTTTAAGCCACTGAGCTTTGGGGCTGTTTGTTACAGACCACAGCTAACTGAAACCATTGTGACCACTATCAACAAAAACCACGGACCATGCAGGAGTTACTACGTGCCAGGCAGTCTTCTAATCACTCGTACATTAACTCATTTAATCAGTGCAACATTCTGATAAGGTGGGTAATGTTTTCCCCTGCTACACATAAACGGGAAGCTAGGGAGTCAAGAGTTGAAGTGACTTACCCCAGGTCACCCACAGTAACCACCTGAACTCAGCTCCTCTGATTCAAGCTCAGGATCTTAATCCCCTACAACTAGTAACAGCTTACATTTCTTCAGCCTTCTCTGGGTGCCAGCAATTCAACAAAATGCTTTGTGTGAATTAACTCACTAAAAATTCATCATGATCGGCAAGGCAGTTCTGATTATCCTCGCTTTACAGATGAGGGAAAAGCCCAGAGAGGTGAAGCTACGTGCCCCAGGTCACCCAGCTGAAGAGAGAGCACGCCAGGATCTGGACAGACTGCGTGCTTCCAGGGTCCTGGTTCTTAACCACTCCCGGCAATGGTAACTGAAAAGCCACACCACCATCTGTCTTTTGATCAACACCACCCACTTCTTTGTCAAATATGCTGAGGGCATGCTCCATGTACCACTCTGTGACACAGCTCACGCCCAAGCTTCAGAAACAGGCCGGAACACATTCTTGGTCTTTGGGCATCACACACACACACACACACACACACACACACACACACACACACACACACTCACAGTCACACATTCTCTCTCAGGTTTCCCAGGAGAAACACTAAGACTCCTTTCTAGCATAACAATAAAAATATTGATACCTATAAAAGCCTTCTGTGCTTACTCAAGGGGTAGATGCTTAGGTCGTAATTCATTCTATCTTTGCAGCTGCCAAGGATATGTACGCTAATACTCCCATTTTACTTATGGGTTGGCTGAGACCTCAATGTCCTCAGAGAGGGGTCTTCATTGGCCACCCCCACCGTGGGCGGCCTCACAGCTCTAATGAATGAGCTGCCTTCATTAGAAAGGATGGGTCTTGGTCTTCAGTTCATCACCCATCTCTTCCCACCAGCCTACAAGAGTCACGAAAAGGACCTTGTCCCTGCCATTTGCCAATTCACCCAGCGTTCAGTACATCAAGTGCACCTCCCAGGCTCTAAGCAGGCAGCTGAGCAACGGATACAGAAGCGAAGAACCCGACTTGGAGGAGACGCAGAGCCCAGCTGAGAGAAGCAGCACACGGCCCGGGCGTCCGGGTCCCGCCCTACACGTCCACAACTCTCGGTTCTCCGTTCTGGAGCCCCGTCATCTTGGGAGTGAGTAGCCGTCTCTAACAGGGACAAGGTCCCCTTCTCAGACCTGTCAGGTGGCCCTTTCATAGCCCCAAACTGCGTTTTGCCCAGCAACTCGGGAGACAGGGATCCCCCCGAGGAGGCAGGATCCCCCCAAGGAGACGGGATCCTCAGGGGCTCAGACCCAGAGCTGCTGGAAGGGGACCTGTGTTGCAGGTGGCTCTGGAGCACCCTTCGCCTTTGGAAGAGCCAGGAGAACCCCCGAGCAACAGGGTGAGTAGGCAGACCCCACGCAGGGGTTAGCAGAAGGCCAAGTAGCCCCCGACTGTGGCAATTCTAAAGAAACAAATAAGGCAGCCTTGGGGGGTGGCCTCACAGTCCGCAGGCTTCCTCCCAGAGGGACAGGTCACCCTGAGGCTGCACCTTCTGATTCTGGGATTCCCAGGACCCAGCCGAGCACTAGCAGCTCGCTGTCCTGAGTGCCCCACCCCCAGCTCAGGCCGAGACCCCTTGGGGAGCTCTGGGAGGCTTGCCAGCTAACCTGGGCAGCCCCCCAAGGGAGAGCCCCCTAGCTGAAGAGCCCCTCGCCTCTCCCCTCAGAAAGCTTCCCTTCACTCACTCTCAGCAACCGGCCAGTGCCCGTCCTCAGCACTCCTTTGATAACTGGGAGGGAGAAGAACTTAAAAGTTAACCTCAGCAACAAATCACCCGGAAGGCCATCAGTTGGACTGGCACCACTTCTGAAGCAAGCAGTCCCGGCCACAGCAGAGGTAAGTGCATGCTGGCAGGACCCTCGGGACGAGCGTTCACGGAGCACCTGCTCTGAGCCTAGCCCTTCGGCTGCACACCTAGCACGCATGAGCACACGTGCCAACCCCTGTGCGGTGGGCACCACGAGAATCCCCACGGAACACAGACAAAGAGTCTGAGTTCAAAGAGGGTAAGTCTACGGCCCATGGCCACACCGCAAGGCAGCACGGGGCCCTGACAGGAGCCGGGGCCTCTGCTCTCCAGCCTCCCTGCGCCTCATCTCCCACTGGGCGTCCTTCAGCCGGACCCCCACTCTACCCCACCTCGCCAACCTCCCCAGGCAGGTCCTCCACTCCCGAGTGCACTGACCTACAATATACCCTTGCCCCCTTTCCACCTCACAGGCAGATCCCTGCCTAAGACTTTATACCCGCCCAGGGGAGCAGCGCCATGAACAGTGGGCAGAAAACAAACAGCAAAGAGCCAGCCCACCCTCCCTCCCTGGGGAGGAGGCCCTCTAAGGTAAGGTAAGGTAAGTCACTTCAGTCGTGTCCAACTCTGTGCGACCCCATAGACGGCAGCCCACCAGGCTCCCCCATCCCTGGGATTCTCCAGACAAGAACACTGGAGTGGGTTGCCATTTGCTTCTCCAATGCATGAAAGTGAAGTCGCTCAGTCGTGTCCGACTCTTCGCGACCCCATGGACTGCAGTCCACCAGGCTCCTCCGTCCATGGGATTTTCTAGGCAAGAGTACTGGAGTGGGGTGCCAAAATACCCCCTTATCAGAGATGCCCCCGGGACACCCGGGTGCATCCAGGGTCAAGGCCCAGAAAAGCAGAGAGACTCCCTGGCCACTATGGTGGTTCTCTCTGGAGGTTAAAGATGGCCACAAATTTATGGCCCATGAGGGGGTAGGGTCTACTTCCTTCCCCTTGACTCTGGCTGACCCTGTGACTTGCTTTGACCAGGAGAACGCAGCAGAAGTGACACTGGGCCAACCTTTGACCCTAACCCTGAAGGTGACCCCCAGTTCCCTCTCCTCCTTGCCCCTGTCCACAGGAGCCAGTCCAATGGAAGAAGTTCAACTAGTGTGAGACCACCACGCTCTTAGGAAGCCCAAGCTAGCCATGTGGAAGGAGACAGGCAGACAGACAGACGGACTGCAGGGAGGAGTGTGGAGAACACACACCAGCAGAGAGCCCCCTGGGAGGTTCCCGCATCCCGGTGAGTCCAGTCAACCCCCAGGAGCAGAACCACATCCAGCTGAGTCCTGCCCAAAGTCCTGACCCACAGAATTCAGGCCCTGAGTTCGGATAAGGCTTGTTACACAGCGACAGAGAAATGAAGCAGGATTCCCAAACCAGTCTCCAGGCTGGGGGAGTGGGGAGGAGGGGGCAGAGGCCACATCACCTTCTCAGGAGACTGACACCAAGGAAGACTGGCCCCTGTGTGAGTCCTGGACCCTGGGTAAGCCAAGCCATGCCCTACTGATGACACAAACAAAAGCACCCAATTAACCCCGAGCAAAAGGCTGCAGGAAGCAACCTCTGGTCTGCACACCAACCCACGAGGCAGGTACCACGGCTGTGCCCATTTCACAGATGCAGACCCTGAGTTGGGAACTCACACAGAGCGGCAGAGCGGGGACCCAAGCCCAGGCTTGAGTACTCCAGTACTGCTCTTACATGTGATGTCATGCGACCTCCTGCAGCCCAACAACCAGCCCAGTGGCACCCCTGTGTGATGTGTGATGTGTGTGAGTGTGATGTGCACTCTCACAACCCTCTGGGACACAGGGCAGACTTGGGCTGGAGCCACGGGCACAGCCACTGGGACCAGACAGGCCACAGTGGGCTCAGTTCAGCTGCTGTCTCCTGGGCCCCGAACAGATATAAAACCTCCTGGGGTCCCTCCAAGACAGTGTCAGAACTTACCTCCATTTTCATTACAAACGTGTTCACGTGTATGTTCCACCAACGTTTGCCCATCCTCCAAAACAATAATACCCATGTCATTAAAGACCGTGTCTATTTCAATCAGAAGCCAGTCTCCCCATCCTTGGTAGATGATCAGTACATGTGCGCTGGGCTGAGTCACTCAGTTGTGTCCGACTCTTTGTGACCCAATGGACTGTGGCTCACCAGGCTCCTCTGTCCATGGGATTCTCCAGGCAAGAGTACTGGAGTGGGCTGCCATGCTCTTCTCCAGGGGATATTCCCCACCCAGGGATCGAACCTGCAACTCCTATGTCTCCTGCATTACAGGCAGATTCTTTACCTGCTGAGCCATTGGGGAAGCCCAACGATCAGTAAGTAGTTATTAAATGAATGCATGATAAGAGGAAGGAATTCAGCAATGATGAATAAAAGAGGTGACCAGTTGGCTGGTGGCCTCTCTCCCTGACCAGCCTTCAAAAGCCATGGCCCAGATGTGTCCTTGAGACCAAAAAGCTTTCACAACCTTGCAGTAGAAAAGGCTAATTCTAAAGAAGCAGACCTTCTTCCCTCTCAGACCTGAGAGACCTCAGATCTCCTGCGGCTGAGGGAGGAGCAGGCAGAAGGTTCTAGAAAGCAGGATGGGGGGCTGAGTTTCACATTGAGACTCCCAGTAGGTGGCTTTCATGGCAGGAGACATGCTCTCAAGCCCAGGGAAGCGGCCAGGCACAGGCTCCCACCCGTCATCCTCTGGCCTCTGGTGACCCTCTTCTAGAGTTAATGTCAGGTGGGGAGCCCAAGACAAAAGCAGAACCAGTCTTACTCCTGTGTTGACATATAGGGGCAAGTCTCGGCTTCCACAACCATCACATTCTGTAAAGTCAATGTCAACACTGAATTGGCAAATAATGAACCATCACCCCGGGGGGGAACACAAGGTAGGTTCCTGCAAGCCTCCGGTCACAACATTTTCCTCAATCAATCAACACAAAACCTTGGTCTTTGGGGGAGGGAAGTGAATTGGGAGACTGGGATTGATGTACATACACTACTGATGTGCGCGTGTGCTGAGCTGTTTCAGTCATGTCCGAGTCTTTGTGATGCTGTGGACTGTAGCCCGCCAGGCTCCTCTGTCCATGGGGAGTCTCCAGGCAAGAACACTGGAATGGGTTGCCAGGCCCTCCTCCACGGGATCTTCCCAACTCAGAGACTGAACCCATGTCTCTTAAGTCTCCTGTGTTGGCAGGCCAGTTCTTTACCACTAGCACCACCTAGGAAGCCCTATACACTGTGGATTTGTTGTTGCTGTTCAGTCACTCAGTCACGTCCAATCTTGTGTGATCCTGCGGACTACAGCACACCAGGCTTCCCTGTCCTTCACCGTCTCCCAAAGTTTGTCCAAGTTCATGTCCATTGAGTCAGTGATACCACTCAACCATCTCATCCTCTGTCATCCCCTTCTCCTCCTGCCCTCGATCTTTCCCAGCATCAGGGTCTTTTCTAACGAGTCAACTCTTCATATCAGGTATACTGGAGTTTCACCTTCAGCATCAGTCCTTCAATGAGTATTCAGGGTTGATGTCCCTTAAGATTGACTGGTTTGATCTCCCTGCAGTCCAAGAGACTCTCAAGAGTCTTCTCCAACACCACATTTTGAAGGCGTCAATTCTTCCACACTCTGCCTTCTTTACAGTCCAGCTCTCCCAAACATACATGATCAACGGGAAGACCATAGCCTTGACTAGATGGACTTTTGTCAGCAAAGTAACATCTCTGCTTTTCAACACGCTATCTAGGTTTGTTACAGCTTTTCTTCCAAGGAGCAAGCATCCTTTAATTTCATGGCTGCAGTCACCATCCACAATGATTTTGGGGCCCAAGGAAATAAAGTCTCCCACTGTTTCCACTGTTCCCCAACTATGTGCCATGAAGTGATGGGACTAGATGCCATGATCTTCGTTTTCTGAATGCTGAGTTTTAAGCCAGCTTTTTCACTCTCCTCTTTCACCCTCATCAAAAGGCTCTTTAGTCTCTCTGCGCTTTCTGCCACAAGGGTGGTATCATCCGCATACCCCTAGGGGTAGCTGGCAGCCAAATGGCAGGCAGAGGGGCTCGAGCAGACCATTCAGAATGGAGAAGGCACCTCCAGGGTTCTGTGAAGAGATTCACTATGTATCTCTTCTCCACTAGGGAAGGGCCCCACTTGGCTCCCTGGGGCCAAGGCATTAAGTCTTGACGTGAGAGTAAATCTGTGCTGACTTTGAACATTTACTACGAAAGCTAAGATGAGCCACCCCCATGAAAAACCGGTCCTTTGTCCCCCCAAAGCAGAAGTAATGGTTAAAATGTATGGCTCGAGACTAAAGGCAGGAATAGCACCCTGATGTCCAGTGTTCATCCACACGTGCTCCACGCTAGCCTTTTCAGAGTCTTCTTGTCCACCTGCCCTGTAGTAATAAGCACCCAGATGGCAATGCCAGACCCTAGGCAAGTGAAAGTAAGACTGGATGCTGCCGTGGAAGGCAAGCATTTGATGGGAAAGCACTGCATCAGCTCAAAAGTACACCGTACAATCAGCTCCATTTAAAATAGAACAATGAGCCATCAGAGAAATGCAAATCAGAACCACAAGGACAGAGGACTTTACCTCCACCGAGAACAGAAGGCTAACATCAAGAAGACAGACAGCAGGGACTTTCCTGGCCGTCCAGTGGCTAAGAGCTCCTGACGCAGGGGACCCAAGTTCAATCTCTGGTCAGGGAACTAGATCCCACATGCCACAACTAGGTGATCGGCATGCTGCAACTTAGACCCGGTGCAGCCAAGTACTGGAAGTGTCAGTCCCTCAGTCCCGCCTGACTCTGCGACCCCGTGGACTGCAGCCTGCCAGGCCCCTCTGCCCATGGGGTTCTCCAGGCAAGAATACTGCAGTGGGTAGCCGTTTCTTCTCCAGGGGATCTTCCCGACCTAGGGACTGAACCTGGGTATCCCACACTGCAGGCATAGTCTTTCCCGTCTGAGCCACCAGGGAAGCCCAAATAAAGAAATATTTAAAAAAAAAAAAAAAAAGGAGACAGTAACAAGTGGTGGTGAGGTTGTGGAGAAATTGGAACCCTCATACACTGCTGGCAGGTATATAAAATGGTACAGCCACTTTAGAAAACAGCCTGGCAACTCCTCAAACGACTCAACAGCTACGTGTGACCTGGCAAACCACTCTTAGGGATACATCCAAGAGAATGAAAACATATTCACACAAAAACTTGTACACAAATAATCACAGCAGCACTATCCACGGTAGCCAAAAAGTGGAAAAAACTCCAATGTCCATGAAGCAATGAACAAAGTACAGTCTACCCTTACAGGGGAGTATCACTCGGCCATAAAAAGGACGCGTGCCACATGTGCAGCTGGCGCATGCCACGGCGTGGATGAACCCCGACAACGCTGCATTAAATGAAAGTAATCAGGGGCAAAAGGGTAACATGGCTCATTTCTGTGGTTGTTTTCTAGTTGCTAAGTTGTGTCGACTCTTTTGCCCCCGTGGACTGTAGCCCACCAGGGTATGGAATTACCCAGGCAAGAGTACTGTAGCTCTATTTTAAAAAATGTCCAAACTAGGCAAGGCTGTAGAAGAGAAAGTAGTTCCTCCCAAAAAAAAGGACTTCCCTGATGGTCCAGTGGCTCAGACCCCACATTCCAAATGCAGGGGCTCGGGTTCAATCCCTGGTCGGGGAACTACATTCCACATGCTGCAGAGAAGAAGCTCACAGGCCACAATTAAGAACCCCCCATGCCTAAACTAAAGACTGAAGATCCTGGCGCAGCCAAATAACTAAACAAATACAAAATGTTTCAGTGGTAGCTCATAGTGGAAATATTCACTCAAGGGCACACATTTAGCGAGCGCCTCCTGACAAACTGGTGGTACAAGCTAGAGTTACAGAGACCAACAAGACACACCCCACCCCAAGGAACCAGGGTCCAGTCTTTTCATTCCAGACTCAACTCTGGTCAGCAACTCTGCACAGCCATACATTTTTGGAACCAACTTCAAAAGGGGAGGTCATCTGACGCCTTACTCTCGAGACAGGAAAATGACACCCAGCTCGCGTCCCAGAATACAGCCCACCCTGCTAGTAGAGCGAGTGAGCTGAGCAGTGAGAGTAACTGGAACTAAATCCCTGCTGTCAACCTTGGAAAGTTCCTCAGCTTCCCTCAACACCACATTCTCTCTTACTAACTTCACGGGGCTATCGTGAGGGCCCATCAGCAGCTCTGGCCCACAGGACGGGCTCCTAAGTTTTCTACCACCATCGGAAGTGGTCATGATGACGTCAGGACGAGACCCATGGCCTTCAGCCAACAGGGAATCAAGCTGCTGGTGTCAGGTCCTGGGAAAGAACAAATGCAAACCAGGAGCAGAAGGATGGGCACCCAACACTCAGGATAACACTTCATCGTCCTGTGAATTTCACAAAAGACGTGAGAGCCCACGATGTCCACCACCTGGCAAGGGAGTTGGGTGGACATACAAGTCGGTGCAGCTTTCCTGGGGACAACTGAACTCTGTGCCCAGAGACTGTGACGTGGCCTGTCCTTCCTCCCAGAAATTCTTCTAGAAATGTATCCTAGGGAAACTACCAGGGATCTGCTTAACAGTTAGGTATGAAAATGTCCCTAGGATTACTGTTTGACGTGGCAAAATAATAAAGTACGAGATGTCCAAAAGTAGAAGATTGATTTTAATTTGATTTTAAAAATTAAAAAACATTAAGACATCAGGTAGAAAACCATAGCTATTCAAAACAAAAGAGGGGATTCCCTGGTGGTCCAGTGGTCAGGACTCCGAGCTTCCACAGAAGGGGACACAGGTTCGATGCCTGATTGGGAAACGAAGGTCCCATAAACCAAGAGTGACAAAAATAAATGAAAGCGGACGGAAGGCATATCCTTGGGATGGAAAGACTTCTGCGATTGGAAACAACCTAAATACCCGGAAACGAAAGGACTGGGGAAGGTATCAAGATGCGCTCACAGAAGGAAACAGCCCAGGGCAGGTCAGATAAAGCTACTGACACAATGAGCTGTATCAACTGCAGACTACAATGTTTTAAATAAGGGTAAAACATATCCACAAGAACTGCAATTATCAAAGCATGCTACTGGTTTCTCCAGGGAAGAAGGGGTATGTATACTTGAGGACGTAAATGTAAAACCTTATTTCTTAAAAACAAAAGAAAAAGACCCAGACCAAATACTAAGATGTGTCTAGCTTGGTGAGAAGGGCATATTCATTTCCTACTGCTGCTGTGACAATTTACCACAAACTCAGTGCTGCCAAGTATTGCCGGAGTTCTGGAGGTCAGAAGTCAAAACCTGGTCTCACTGGACGAAAATCAAGGTGTCGGCAAGGCTCCCTTCCCTCTGGGGGCTCCAGGGGAGAATTCGCCTCCCCGCCTTTTCCAGTTTCTGGGAGCCACCTGCATGCTTGGCTCGTGGACCCCTTCCACCTTGCAAGCACTGATGTCATCACTCTGACCTCCGCTTCCGTCATCCCATCTCCTCTGACTCTGCCCCTCCTCCCTCCCTTTCACTCTTAAGGACCCATGGGATGACATCAGGCCCCCCAGACAATCCAGAATAATCTCAAGATCCTCAACTTTATCACACCTGC
Source organism: Bos indicus x Bos taurus (assembly GCF_003369695.1). Lineage (NCBI taxonomy): Eukaryota > Metazoa > Chordata > Mammalia > Artiodactyla > Bovidae > Bos > Bos indicus x Bos taurus. Next base: position 57,461,331 of record NC_040093.1, read on the forward strand.
CAAGAGCCTTTGGCCACACAGGATAACAGAGTCGCAGGTTCTGAGGCTTAGAATATCTGGGGGCGGGGAGTATTCTGCTGTCACAAAGTACATAGAAATAACAACAGTATAGTAGCAGCAGCTAGCTGTTACTGAGTGATCTGGGCTATCTGTGAGGTCCTATCCCAAGAGTGCTACATAGCTAGTTCTCCTAACCCCCATGAGAATGTGGTGAGGGGGGCATTACTATGGCCCCATTCCATAGATGGGAAAATGAGAGGCTAAAAAACTTGTCCATGGTCACAAGACTCTACGTGGCAGAGCCAAGATCTGAACCCTGGCAGTCGGACCCTAGAGGACATGCTCTTAAGTACAAAGGCGTCTCTATGCCAATCACAACATTCTAAATAACTCAAAAAGAGAAGGTGGTCACAAAACAGCACAAAATAAAAAGGCAAGTAACTAAAGAGTATTATGAGATGGTTACATTTTGTAAAAATGTATTTTATGTCTTGCAAGAAAAAAAATCTTGATGGGTTATACCAAGTGTGAACACACATTGCTCTGGGGGCAGGTGGGTAACCCTCATTGTAGAGTTTAAAATCTTTCCACTGATGGACACATGTTGCTGCTTCAAGGAGACCCGCTTAATTAGGGGAAATAAAACCAGGTCAGACAGGAAAGCCTGGCTCAGGGCTCTCTTCAGCAGGAAACTGGTGTAGCTTTTACCATCAGCCACCCCAGCTCAGGCCTCCCCAGGGACACTGGTCCCGCCCCAGCCAGGTACCTGCTAACCACCAGCAGACGCTGGCCAGGCGTGGTGGGCAGGTGTCAGCGGCTGATAAACTCTGATCAGAGAAGCTGAAGCAGGAAGATGCCAGCGGGCCCCCCAGTCCTGAGGCTGGCCTGTCCCCATGCTCTTGGCCCTGCTGTGCTGACTTCGCTAGTTTCCACTCTATGGATCAACAAGCTCCCATACTTTTCTTTCCTAGAAAACAGTCCTTCACACACAGACGATTCACCCCCCAACATTCACTCCCACCATGGCCACCAGCACACCATGCAAGATGAAGGCATCTTCCCGCTTCTTCCCACTGTGCGGGGAGCATGGCAGAGGGCCCCCTGCTCTCAGCTGGCATCCACACTGACTCTGTTTGCAAAACGACGTCACCGCTGCCCTGCAGACGCTCTTCCCCCAAGGCCAGGCCTCCCCAGGCTTGCAGAAGGACAAAGGCAAGGACTGGGGCTGCCCACTGACACTCGGGCTCAAACCGAGGACCTTAACCTCGTAGGGACCCTACCCATGTGCACCAGAAGAGACCAGCCTCTGCACAGGGGGAGACGCCACAGCCTCCCCCCCGCACCCCCAGTCAGACACAAATGCGCACAGATGAGCTATGTCAGGCACACGCCATGAACGTCAGATGCACTTACAAACATAATCCCCACTACCATCCTGCAAGGCAGCCCGGCCACCACCCACCTCCCCGAAGAGAAAACTGAGGCCAGCACCATCACGTGTGGTTAAAGCAGGGGTCATTACAGGAAAACACAGGCAGTACCCTCTTTGACACGCGTCACAGCAAGATCCTCTGTGACCCCTCTCCTAGAGTAATGGAAATATAAACAAAAATAAATAAAGGGGACTTCATTAAACTTAAAAGCTTTTGCACAGCAAAGGAAACAATGAACATGATTAAAAGACAGCCCTCAGAATGGGAGAAAACAATTGCAAATGAAATAGCTGACAAAGGATTGATCTCCAGAAGACATAAGCGGCTCATATAGCTCAATGTCAGGAAAACAAACAGCCCAATCAAAAAGTGGGCACAAGATCTAAACAGACATTTCCCCAAAGAAGACATACAGATGGCTAAGACGCACAAGAAAAGATGCTCAACATCGCTCATTATTAGAGAAATGCAAATCAAAACTACAATGAGGTATAACTTCACACCAGTCAGAAAGGCCATCATCAAAAAGTCTACAACAAGAAATACTGGAAAGGGTGTGGAGAAAAGGGAGCCCTCTTGCACTGTCGGTGGGAATGTAAATTGATACAGCCACTATAAAAAACAGTAAGATTCTGTCAGAGATTCTATAGAGATGTCCTTAAGAAACTAGGAATAGAACTACCACGTGATCCAACAATCCCACTACTGGGCGGTACCCGGAGGAAACCAGAACTGAAAGAGACACGTGTGCCCCAGTGCTCACTGCAGCACTGTTTACAGTAGCCAGGACATGGAAGCAACATATGTCCATCAACAGATGAATGGATAAAGAAGCTGTGGTACACACATACAACGGAATATTCCTCAGCCACAAAAAAGAACACATTTGAGTCAGTCCTAATGAGGTGGATGCACCTAGAGCCCATTATACAGAGTGAAGTGAGTCAGAAAGAGAAAATCAAATATCATATATTTGGAATACACATAATTGGAACCTAGAAAGACGGTACTGATGAGCCTATTTGCAGGGCAGGAATGGAGACACAATGGAAGATCCCCTGGAGGAGGGCATGGCAACCCACTCCAGTATTCTTGCCCGGAGAATTCCATGGACAGAGGAGCCTGGCAGGCTAAGGTCCATGGGGTCACCAAGAGCTGGACCCGACTGAAGTGACAGCACATGGCTCAATGGAGACGCAGACATAAAAGAACCATCATTCCTTCCAAAGAAATCCCAGGGCTGATCTCCGGTAGCCAGGGCCTTTTCCTGGCTCGCCAGCTGACTGATCTCTGGGAAGCACCAATGACAGGTCAGGTGTGGCCCAGGAGTGGGACTCCTCCTGGTGGGCAGAATCAATGGGTCCCTGCCTCTGGGAGCTCACTGCCTGGGATGACAGCCACCGGGGGCCTGGCTCCAGGGCCAGGCATTGCGGGGGGGCAGGGACAGTCGATACCAAGATTTCTGGCTTCAACTTCAACGTGCACAGTGCTTAGGTCTCTCCCAAGATGAAAAAAAGACATGTTACTTCATCAGCCCAACATGCAAAAATGTTCACTTACAGCTAAGCTAGACCGAGGTGTGGCAGCAGGAGGGTCTTTCCTGAAGGATTCAGCAGAGGATGGCTTCTAACAGCTCCCTCTCCTAGTCTGACATGCATAAGAGATCCGGGATCTGCCTTCCCAGGGCTTGGCCCTGCCCTCAGCCGCTCCCGGGGCGGCCTCGGGCTTCTCAGAGCAGATATGTCCACAGCCCAGCTGCCCCCTCCTCCTGTCCTCTCCTCTCCAACAGCCAGATGGACTTCTGGCGGGGACACTGAGATCCCCAACAACCCAGAGGGAAAGAGAATCCCGGCCACACTCCCAGGGTGTGTGTGGGAGAACTGGATGGACCACAACTAACCAGACTTGCACAGCGTCCTCTGGGGTGGGGCTGGGGGCTGGTGACTTGCAGGACAGACTTGAAGGGACGTGCCCCCAAGAGATGAGGAAGATGCGTGAGCCACTGACAACAAGAGCAAAGCACACGGGGCACTCCCCTTTCCGACCTTTCTAAGTGCTTCACCTTCAGGAGCTCATCTGATCCTCCTGAAGACCGTCGAAGCTGGGCGCTCTCGTTCTCCCCATTTTACAGGTGAGGAAGCTGAGGCACGGAGTGGGAAGTCTCCAGCCCAAGCCACAGGGTCAGGATTCAAGCCCAAGGAGGCGCTCCAGTCCCCACAGTTAACCAGGATACAATGCTGCCTCTCACACCCTCACAGCTGGGAAATAAGATGACACTTGGAATAGAAAGTGAGGGCTCTTAAATTCCAACAAAGTCCAGCTTGTCCATGGTTTCTGCGGCCACGTGGACACATCAATTGCCAAGCTTACCACTCTTCCCGTCCCTTGGGCCCCTTAAAGGGCAGCGTGTTGGCGTGCTACAGCTGCTGCAGCAAAATGGCCCCAACCAAAAACGTACTGTCTTCCACAACAGGAACGGACTGTCTCACAGCTCAGATCAAGGAGTTAGCAGGGGTGGCTCCTTCTGTGGCTGTGACAGGGAAACAACTCCCCAGTTTCCTTCTGGCTTCTGGTGATGCCAGCAATCCTCAATGGACTCATTTCCATTGAGTCCATGATGCCATCCAACCATCTCATCCTCTCTTGTTCACTTCTGCCCTCAGTCTTTCCCAGCATCAGGGTCTTTTCCAATGAGTCAGCTCTTCACATCAGGTGGCCAAAGTATTAGAGCTTCAGCATCAGTCCTTCCAATGAACATTCAGGGTTGACTTCCTTTAGGATTTACTGGATTGATCTCCTTGCAGCAAGGGACTCTCAAGTATTCTCCAACACCACAGTTCAAAAGCACCAATTCTTCGGCGCTCAGCCTTCTTTATGGTCCAATTCTCACAATCACTGGAGAAGGAAATGGCAACCCACTCCAGTATTCTTGCCTGAAAAACCCCACGGACAGAGGAGCCTGGTAGGCTACAGTCCATGGGGTCACAAAGAGTCGGACACAACTGAGCGACTTCACTCCCTCATTCACTCTCACATTCATACATGGCCACTGGAAAAACTGTAGCTTTGACTGTACGGACCTTTGTTGGCAAAGTGATATCTCTCAGCTTTTTAATACGCTGTCTAGGTTTGTCATAGCTTTTCTTCCAAGGAGCAAGTGTCTTTTAATTTCATGGCTGCAGCCATCATCCGCAGTGATTTTAGAGCCTAAGAAAATAAAGTTTTTCACTATTTCCACTGTTTCCCCTTCTGTTTGCCATCAAGTGATGGAACTGGATGCCATGATCTTAATTTTTTTTTTTAATATTGTGTGTACATCCTCTTAAATTATTTACTTATGCCTGTGCTAGGTCTTCCGGAGAAGGCAATGGCACCCCACTCCAGTACTCTTGCCTGGAAAATCCCTTGGACGGAGGAGCCTGGTGGGCTGCAGTCCATGGGGTCTCGAAGAGTCGGACACGACTGAGCGACTTCACTTTCACTTTTCACTTTCGTGCATTGGAGAAGGAAATGGCAGCCCACTCCAGTGTTCTTGCCTGGAGAATCCCAGGGACGGGGGAGCCTGGTGGGCTGCCGTCTATGGGGTCGCACAGAGTCGGACACGACTGAAGCGACTTCGCAGTAGTAGTAGTAGTAGTGCTAGGTCTTCATTGCTACATGATGTCTTTCTCTAGTTTTGGGGAGTGGGGGCTACTCTTTGATGTGATGAGTGGGCTTCTCACTGTGGAGGCTTCTCTTGACGAGACGCACAGGCTCCAGAGCTTCAGGAGTTACGGCTCGTGGGCTCCAGAGGGCGGGCTCGGTCGTTGTGGTGCATGGGCTCAGTAGCCCCACAGCGTGTGGCTTTTCCTAGACCAGGCATCAGACCCCTGTCCCCTGGACTGGCAGGCGGACCCTCAACCACTGGAGCAACAGGGGAGTCCTGTCCTCTTTGTACAAGGACACCAGTCGCATGGGATTAGCGGCCCACTCTGTGCCAGTAAGACCTCATCTTGGTTAATCACCTCTGCACTGACCAGATCTCCAAATAAGGCCACATTCAGAGGGCCTGGGGGTTAGGGCCTCACCACCTGAATTTGGAAGGGAGACACAGTCCACCCATAACAGGGACCCACCTCCACCCAGAAGCACTGAAGAAGCCAGACTGTGTTCTCCAGCAGGAGACCCACCTAATCCAGCCTCCACATCGAAGCTGATTGGAGAGGACACTGTTCTCAGAGGCAGCCAAGCCTCATGCGCTGGCTCAGAAGACCCAGCCTTTGGAGGCCTCGCTCGGGCATCCATCACTGGGAGGCTGGGAAACCTAAGCCTTTGCTGATGGGGCGACAGAGTCAAGGTGGAGGGCTTTGCTGGGGACGGTCTAACTGCGGCTCCAAGGAAACCTAAGAGGGCTAACGAGGCCCGTCTGTACAGGTAGACGTCATGACCACAGCGGTTTCCACCACAACGGGATGGGAGAGACCTCAATGCCACCACCTCCGTTCCCAGGAGGCTCAGTGCAAAGGCTCTGCACTCCCCTTGAATTCCTGCAGGAGTCCCTAAATTCCTACAATCATTCTACTCTTGAGCCATCTGTGGGGCTACAGCCACGTCTGCATCCTCCAAAATGAGGGGCCGTGAAGAGCCTGGGTGACGCCCACCACGCCCATGTCCATCCTGCCTGGCACACAACAGACCACATTTCCCAGCCTCCTCTGCAGCCAGTCCTGTGCTAAGTTCTGGTCAACGGAAGGCGGGAGGGAAGAGGCACACTGTTTCCAGGCCTGACCCCCTAGAATGTCCTAAGCCATCCTCCACTCTTCCTCTTACCCCACATGCTGGCCGCACAGAGAGGGTCCTGCAGTGGCCTCAGGCGCCTTAGGGGATGGTGGTGTCACAAGACCCCCAATCCCACTAGATCACGACTTGAGTGAAACATTTATATCAGGAAGGCATTTGTCTATACAAGCAGCTCATGCAACTCAATACCAGAAAAACAAACAACCCAATCACAAAGTGGGCAGAAGACCTAAAGAGTCATTTCCCCAAAGAAGACACACAGACGGCTAAGACACACATGAAAAGATGCGCAACATCACTCATTATCAGAGAAATGCAAATCAAAGCTACAACGAGGTACCACTTCACACCAGTCAGAATGGCCATCATCAAAACGTCTACAAACAATAACGCTGGAGAGGGTGTGGAGAACAGGGAATGCTCTCCCACTGTTGGTGGGAATGCAAGTTGATACAGCCACTATGGATAACAGTATGGAGATTACTTTAAAAAACAAGGAATAAAGCTACCATCAGATCAGATCAGATCACATCTGTCGCTCAGTCGTGTCCGACTCTGTGACCCATGAATTGCAGCACGCCAGGCCTCCCTGTCCATCACCAACTCCTGGAGTTCACCCAGACTCATGTCCATCGAGTCAGTGATGCCATCCAGCCATCTCATCCTCTGTCATCCCCTTCTCCTCCTGCCCCCAATCCCTCCCAGCATCAGAGTCTTTTCCAATGAGTCAACTCTTCGCATGAGGTGGCCAAAGTACTGGAGTTTCAGCTTTACCTTCATTCCTTCCAAAGAAATCCCAGGGCTGATCTCCTTCAGAATGGACTGGTTGGATCTCCTTGCAGTCCAAGGGACTCTGAAGAGTCTTCTCCAACACCACAGTTCTAAAGCATCAATTCTTCAGCGCTCAGCCTTCTTCACAGTCCAACTCTCACATCCATACATGACCACAGGAAAAACCATAGCTTTGACTAGACAAACCTTTGTTGGCAAAGTAGTGTCTCTGCTTTTGAATATGCTATCTAGGTTGGTCATAACTTTCCTTCCAAGGAGCAAGCGTCTTTTAATTTCATGGCTGCAGTCACCATCTGCAGTGAGTTTGGAGCCCAGAAAAATAAAGTCTGACACTGTTTCCACTGTTTCCCCATCTATTTCCCATGAAGTGATGGGACTGGATGCCATGATCTTCGTTTTCTGAATGTTGAGCTTTAAGCCAACTTTTGCACTCTCCACTTTCACTTTCATCAAGAGGCTTTTGAGTTCCTCTTCACTTTCTGCCATAAGGGTGGTGTCATCTCCATATCTGACGTTATTGATATTTCTCCCGGCAATCTTGATTCCAGCTTGTGTTTCTTCCAGCCCAGCGTTTCTCATGATGTACTCTGCATATAAGTTAAATAAACAGGGTGACAACATACAGCCTTGACGAACTCCTTTTCCTATTTGGAACCAGTCTGTTGTTCCATGTCCAGTTCTAACTGTTGCTTCCTGACCTGCATATAGGTTTCTCAAGAGGCAGATCAGGTGGTCTGGTATTCCCATCTCTTTCAGAATTTTCCACAGTTTATTGTGATCCACACAGTCAAAGGCTTTGGCATAGTCAATAAAACAGAAATAGATGCTTTTCTGGAACTCTCTTGCTTTTTTCATGATCCAGCGGATGTTGGCAATTTGATCTCTGGTTCCTCTGCCTTTTCTAAAACCAACTTGAACATCAGGAAGTTCACGGTTCACGTATTGCTGAAGCCTGGCTTGGAGAATTTTGAGCATTACTTTACTAGCGTGTGAGATGAGTGCAATTGTGTGGTACTTTGAGCATTCTTTGGCATTGCCTTTCTTTGGGATTGGAACGAAAACTGACCTTTTCCAGTCCTGTGGCCACTGCTGAGTTTTCCAAATTTGCTGGCATATTGAATGCAGCACTTTCACAGCATCATCTTTCAGGATTTGAAAGAGGTCAACTGGAATTCCATCACCTCCACTAGCTTTGCTCGTAGTGATGCTTTCTAAGGACCACTTGACTTCACATTCCAGGATGTCTGGCTCTAGGTCAGTGATCACACCATCATGATTATCTGGGTCATGAAGATCTTTTTGTACAGTTCTGTGTATTCTTGCCATCTCTTCTTAATATCTTCTGCTTCTGTTAGGTCCATACCATTTCTGTCCTTTATCGAGCCCATCTTTGCATGAAATGTTCCTTTGGTATCTCTGATTTTCTTGAAGAGATCTCTAGTCTTTCCCATTCTGTTGTTTTCCTCTATTTCTTTGCATTGCTCGCTGAAGAATGCTTTCTTATCTCTTCTTGCTATTCTTTGGAACTCTGCATTCAGATGCTTATATCTTTCCTTTTCTCCTTTGCTTTTCACTTCTCTTCTTTTCACAGCTATTTGTAAGGCCTTCCCAGACAGCCATTTTGCTTTTTCGCATTTCTTTTCCATGGGGATGGTCTTGATCCCTGTCTCCTGTACAATGTCACGAACCTCATTCCATAGTTCATCAGGCACTCTGTCCATTAGATCTAGACCCTTAAATCTATTTCTCACTTCCACTGTATAATCATGAGGGATTTGATTTAGGTCATACGTGAACGGGCAATCCCACTACTGGGCACATGCCCTGAGGAAACCATAACTGAAAAAGACATATGCACCCCAACGTCTGCTGCAGCACTATGTACAATAGCTGGGACATGGAAGCAACCCAGATGTCCATCAACAGATGAGACGATAAAGAAATTATGTACATATACACAATGGAATGTTACTCAGCTAGAAAAACGAATGCACTTGAGTCAGTCCCAACGAGGTGGACAAACCTAGAGCCTATTATACAAAGTGCAGCAAGGCAGAAAGAGAAAGAGAAATGTCATATAGTAACACACAAACGGAGTCTAGGGAGGTGGTACTGATGCACCTGTGTGCAGCCAGTGACAGAGACACAGATGCGGTGAACTGCCCTGTGGGCCGAGGGGAAGGACAGGCTGGGATGAGCGGAGAGCGCGGCAGAGGCACACATGCACATCAAAGGGCGTGAGACAGACAGACGGTGGGGATTTGCTGTGTGACTCGGGGAGCTGAAACCAGGGTTCTGTGACAACCGAGAGGGGCGGGATGGGGCGGGAGGTCCAAGAGGCAGGGGACACATGTGGCTGATTCACGCTGATGTATGGCAGTACCCAACACAATATTGTAAAGCAATTATCCTGCAATTAAAAATAAATTTAAAAAGTAATTTTAAAGAAGAAGACATTTGTCACTGCCATTCGTCTACCCAGACGAATATGGAAGCTTCACTGCTGTGCCCTCAGCCAAGAATGCTCCCCCCAGGCCCTGGCCAGAGCTTCCCACGGCTCCCTTATCACTTTCAAGTCTCAGCTCAAACGTCACCTCCATGGACATGCTTCCCTGAGGCCTGACTCCTAACACTGCGCTCTTTGCTGGTTACTCTGTCATGCGCTCTGCTTCTTCCTTCCCTGGCATCCCACACAGTCCTGAGTGCTTAGTCTGGCCTCTTCTGTCTTTCCTGTGACACCGTAAGCTCCTCTGGGGCCCCACCGTCCCACTCACCCGGCGTCCCCAGTGACAAGGCTCATATCCGACACACCCCAATCCTCTGAGTGTTTGCTAAGTCAAAGACGGGACCAGGGACTTCCCTGGTGGTCCAGCGGTTAGGACTCTGAGCCGCCAATGCGAGGGGCACGGGTGTGATTTCTGGTCAAGGATCTAAGATCCCATATGCCACACAGCATGGCCAAATACATTTTTAAAAAATAACAACAAAGGGATGAATTCTAAGGATGTCAAGTGGTCATCACCCAGGACAGAAGACAATGCTTGAATGGTCATAGAAACCAATTCCTCAGCTGAATGGCAGACAGGTAGGTCTGTATCAGTGTCAGGGAAAAAAACACCAGTTCTGTTCCTCACACCAGCAGGCTCCACGTGGACAACTGGTACCTGGGAAGGGGAGCAGGACGACCCATGTGGATGCAGGAAAACACGATTTCATTATGTGAACGGACACTCTCACAGTCCACCTCATCCTTCCCACAACGCCATTTCCCTTTATGTCTGATGCTGGCGAGAGCAGTGACTACTTGAGCACCTGTCTCCTCTGTGTGACTGAGAGCAGATTATAGGGATTATTTTATTTAATTCTTTAATTACTTCATTTAATCCTTTAATTCCCCTACACAAACACACACACACAAACACACATATACACTGGAATACTACTCAGTCATAAAAAAGAATGGAATAATGCCATTTGCAAATAGATGGTGAAACAATGGAAACAGTGAGAGACTTTATTTTCTTGGGCTCCAAAATCACTGCAGATGGTGACTGCAGCCATGAAATTAAAAGATGCTTGCTCCTTGGAAGAAAAGTTATGAGCAACCTGCTGCTGCTAAGTTGCTGCTAAGTCGCTTTAGTCGTGTCCGACTCTGTGCAACACCATAGATGGCAACCCACCAGGCTCCCCTGTCCCTGGGATTCTCCAGGCAAGAACACTAGAGTGGGTTGCCATTTCCTTCTCCAATGCATGAAAGTGAAAAGTGAAAGTGAAGTCACTCAGTCGTGTTCGACTCTTAGTGACCCCACGGACTGCAGCCCACCAGGCTCCTCCATCCAAGGGATTTTCCAGGCAAGAGTACTAGAGTGGGGTGCCATTGCCTTCTCTGATGAGCAACCTAGACAGCATATTAAAAAGCAAAGACATTACTTCGCCAACAAAGGTCTGTCTAGTCAAAGCTATGGTTTTTCCATTAGTCATGTATGGATGTGAGAGTTGGACTATAAAGAAAGCTTAGTGCCAGAGAATTGATGCTTTGGAACTGAGGTGTTGGAGAAGACTCTTGAGAGTTCCTTGGACTCCAAGGAGATCCAACCAGTCCATCCTAAAGGAAATCAGTCCTGAATATTCATTGGAAGGACTGATGGTGAAGCTGAACTCCAATACTTTGGCTACCTGATGTGAAGAACTGACTCAAAGAAAAGACCCTGATGCTGGGAAAGATTGTAGGCAGGAGGAGAAGGGGATGACAGAGGATGAGATGGTTGGATGGTATCACCAACTCAATGGATGTGAGTTTGAGCATGCTCTGGGAGTTGGTGATGGACAGGGAAGCCTGGTGTGCTGCATGCAGTTCATGGGGTCCCAAAGAGTTGGACATGGCTGAGCAACTGGACTGAACTGAATGGCATTTGCAGCAACATGGATGGAGCTAGAGATGATCATACTAAGTGAAGTGAGACAGAGAAAGACAAGTATCATATGCTATCCCTTATCTGTGGAATCAAAACAATGATACAAATGAACTTATTTATAAGCAGAGTCACTGACACCGAAGACAAGCTATGGCTATCAAAGGGCAAAAAGAGGGTAGGGATAAATTAGGAGATTGAGATTAATACGACACTACATCAACAAGGACCTATAACCACTGCTTTGTAATACACTGGGAGTACTGGCTGAACCTTATTTCTGATGGGACACTTGACTGATGGAGCTCGGGGACCACTTTCAGACAATGGATTTTGTGGATGGAAAATGCCGGTGAAAAAACACCTGCTCCAGTTTCAAAAACACATTGTTAAAATAAGAACTTTGCCAAATACTCATTTTCTTAAATGGATAAGTAGCTCAAAGATGGATCTCAGAAGAAGGCAAGATAGAGGACGAGCCCATTTCAGCGCCCCCGTTGGGTCCACACTCGTCCCCACTGTGGGGGCTCCAGCAGACACGTCTGGCTTCCAGCTAGCCAGGCACCTCTCAAGTGTCCTGCCCTTGGCATCGCAGCACCGGGCAGGGCACGTCCTCTGTGAGAAGAAGGAATCAGTGCCTTCCCTCTTGCTGTAACAAAGGCTGAGTGAGGCCATCCTCCTTCGGTCCACAGCAGGGTGCCCCACTACCCCATACAGAACTCAGACATCTCTGAGATCACACAGGAGGAGAAGGCAACGCAGAACAGAAGACACGAGACTCCAAAAGGCAGGTAGAACGAAAGCAAACTGGGGCGCTGCCCCTGCCTGGCCGTGTGGCCTTGGGCATGTCACCGAGTCTCCCAGGACTCAGTTTCCTCATAAATAAAGTGGGTATGGTTCCTGCTCACAGGGTCACTGTGAGGATTTAAAGAGCAGTGACGCGTGATGTATCCACACAGAGACTAGGACACGGAGAGCACTCAGAGGCGGCCCTCATCACCAACAACATCATCACCATCGTCATCATGCACTTATTATTAGGCAGGCAAGCCAAGAGCCTAATACTAGGGAAGCAGAACAGCCCCTGTTTGTGAGCACCCCTCACTCACAGACAGCCACCACTTGCCGAAAATAAGCAGATAGAGAAAATGTGCACACACAGAAGTGAAAGCCTGAGAACAGCGCCCATCCAGTCAGATGGACATGGTCCATGCCTCACAGCTGGCTCATCACACAACCAGCCCCGTCCACACCCCGCGGGCAGGCGGCACCACTGTGGCTCCCAGGACACGTCCCAGGCCACGCTCCCAAGCGGACAAGGTGCCAGCGGACCCCAAAGCTCACCTCAGGAAGGTGCTCCGGCGGACTCCCTTCTAGTTGGAGTCTGCTCCCCTAGCGCCCAGAGGGAAAGAAAAACCAGAGAGGCAGGACTTCCAGCACAAGCTCCCGCCCCACACCCAGAGACTGGCAGGAGGCCCACACAGGAGGGAACCCAGTGCACCATCCTGCCCAGCGGCCTCGGAAAGTCAACAGGAGAATGATGGCCAAGACGTGAGTGTCCGGCTGAAGTTCATCTTCTTTGTCAGAAGCCAGGCCTTGGGACTCCTACTGTTTAAAATATGCACCTTTTATATACAGATAAAATATATAAATACATACAAAAACCTACTTAAATAAAATCCACTTGCTTCTCACCCTTATCTCATTGACTGTCATCTCACTTGACCAACAGAGAAACTGAGGCACAGACAGGTCAAGCAAACCTGCCTCGGATCACACAGCTCCTAGGAGGTGGTGGAGCGGGGATCTGAACTATGAGCCTGGACCCAGAGTCCAGGTGTCCTTGTGGTCGTTTGGCACCAAGGTGGCTGCTGTCAACTTTCTCCCCACCTGGGCAGGTCTCATCTTCTCCAAGAGGAGATTCCCCATTCTTTGAACCTGAGCTGGCCCCGCGGACCTGAACAAGTGACTTTCTCAGGCTAGGTCACAAGAAGCCCTGTGACTCTTGGAACACACATCCCGGGGGGATACCAGGCACCGTGTAAGGAGCCCGATGACCCTGGGACTGCCACGCAGTAGGTGCTCAGCCAACATTTTCAGCTGAGTCCGGGCTACCGGCCATCATCACCACAGCACCAGACACAGGAGCAAAGATTTTGGAAACTTCCAGACCAGGGGCCATGCCAGCTGAGTACCACCTCAGTCCAGGCCACAGAGAGAAGAACCACCCAGCTGTTGTTGCTGATGTTCAGTCACTAAGTCGTGTCTGACTCTTTTGCCATCCCATGGACTAAAGCTCACCAGGCTCCTCTATCTGTGGGATTTCACCTGTTTCCTCCAGGACAGGGACCCCATCCCTTCCTCCTCTCTCTTAGCAAAACTGGGGGCCCAGTATGATGGCAAATATGGGCGTGGCACTGCACATGGAACAGCTCCGTCATGACACGGTCCAAGGGGGAATGTGTGACATTTTACGGTTCTAAGCAAAGCAAACACATGACTTCAGACCAAGGTTTCTTAATTTTTCAGGAAGAAATACACTTTTTCTTCTTCCTTTTTAACATTTTCTTTTAATTTTATATGGCTGTGCCAGGGCTTAGTCGTGGCATGCGGGATATAGTTCCCTGACCAGGAATTGTGCTTCTCAGGTGGCTTAGTGGTAAAGAATTTGCCTGCCAACGCAGGAGACTCAGGAGATGTGGGTTTGATCCCTGGGTTGGGGAGATCCCCGAAGAAGGAAATGGCGATCCACTCAAGTATTCTTGCCTGGAAAATCCCAAGGACAGAGGAGCCTGGTGGGCTACAGTCCACAGGCTTGCAAAGGAGCTGGACACAGCTTAGCAACTAAACAACAATGACAACCCCCGCATTGAGGTGCAGAGTCTTAGCCACCAGACCACAAGGGGAGTCCCCAGGCCAGGGTTTCTATACTTACAATTCTATACTGGATAATTATTTGGGGTGGGGGCTGTCCTATGCATTGTAAGATGTTTAGTAGTACCCCTGGCCTCAACCTGCTAGATGCCAGAAGCAACCCCCTCCAAATAACCAGGACTAAAAGTATCTCCAGGCATTGCCGAATGCCCCCGTGTGGGTGGGATGGGATCGCCCGGCTGAGAACCACTCCCTGCTGTGCACAGTGAGACCCGTGGGCGTCTGCCTTCACCCAGGCCCACACAGGAGGCTGTGACACCTGTCCAGAGGCCAGAGGCCACCTCCAATGACCCCAGAGCCACACACGGGTGCTGTCTTCTGCAGACCCCGCAGTAACCTGCAGGCTCCTGCTGACTCAGACCCCTAAGGCAACACTATAGCTGGGGCCCCCAGGACACCACCTCTATATCAAGAGGCTGGAAATGAGGTGCTGAGTGGCCCCGTCCAGGGCTCAAAGGCCTGTTCTCTCTAGGTGGTCAGGAGAGCACCTTTTTAAAGCAATTTACCCCCAAATCGGCTTCTGTGTCACTTTACAAACACGACACAGCCATCTCACATAGGCTCGCCAGTGCAGTTCAAAAACACAAAGGTGTTCACACCACCCCTCGGCTGAAAACCCTTCAGTGGAGCCCTACTGCTCTCCGGAGAAAGTCCAAACACCTAAGCAAGACTCTGCTGCCCTGGACAGGCTGGCCGCCGCTCGTCACCCACAACAACGGCAAAAACAAAAGCAGCAGTTCGCACCGGTCCAGGGCTGCACCCCGTGCTCAGCCTTCTGATCCAGCGACTCATCTGTTCATTCGCAGCGGTGACCCTGTGCGTGGACAGCAATATCGTCCCCATTCTGCAGACAGGAGAACCGGATCTCAGCAGGGGATGGAACGTGCCTACGCTCACGTGGCCTATCTCATCAAACCCTGCTGGGGTCAGGCTCCACGCTGCCTGTACCTAATCCAATAGTGCAGCTCTGTGAGGACTGGGGTCTAACTCAATGACTGCCGTTATCTCCAGCACCTAGAATAGTGCCTGGCAGAGCAGGCATTCAAATGTGGATAGATGCAAGGAGGGAGGGAAGCTACCGGTGAAGGAAAGAAGGAAGGCTGGAAGGAGGGGAGGGTGGAGGGGTGGGAGGACAGGGAGTGGGAGGACGGGCGGGTGGGAGGACGGGGAGTGGGAGGACGGGCGGGTGGGAGGACGGGGAGTGGGAGGACGGAGAGTGGGAGGACGGGCGGGTGGGAGGACGGGGAGTGGGAGGACGGCGAGTGAGTGGGAGGAGGGAGTTGCTAGAGCAGTACCTACCAAACTTGGCTAGCTATGAGGATCACCTGGGAAGCTCATTAAAATACTGAATCCCAACCACCCTGGTGAATGACAGTCATCCTTGGCCACCCCGAGGAGGAGGAGGAACTGCTCTTAGGGGTAACCAGGGAGAACCATAGGGTGTGGATTTCAGGAAGCAAAACCCTGTCTCACAACCATCAGGACCGTCAGGAGAAAGCTCCAGAGGCCTGCACACCTTCAAATGCCCCTCACCAGGTGCTTCTGGCGCTCGGCCAGCTGGCCGACACGGGCCGGCCATCCGCTCTCAGTGCGGGGGGGGCACCTGTGTTTACCGTTGGGCCTGTCCTGCCCCTGCAGGCCCCCGCCCCCGCCCCAGCTGCCACAGGTCTCTGAGCCACCTGGGAGGTCTGAGGCCAATGTAAACAAAATCAGGGGGAAGGCCGGGCACTGTCAAAGCAGGCCCTCTGGCTCAGTGCTGTTGAAGGTCATCTTGGCTCCAGAGTCAGGAGAAACCTTTTGGGAAGCTATTTAGTCTCGCTCATGATAAAAGAAACCAAAGAGCCATGTCACACTATCAGAGTCCACCTGTGAACCGCCAAGTTCAGAACCCCATGGCAGTGTGGGAGGAGATGTGGAGAACTAGAGGGGCCCCCACCAGCTCAGGAGCTTCTACGGGATGTGATCCAACCGTCCTTTAAAGTTAAAAATAACTCGTGCCCTCTAACTCAGAAATTACACATGGAGGACGCTATCCTTCAGATAAACGCAACCTGCGTGCATGAAAGAATAATGCAAAGGTGACCCCCACACACAGCTGGTGGAAATGTAAAATAGTGCGGCCACTTGGGAAGCAGTCTGGGGGGTTCCTAAAATGATCAAACAAAGTTCCTGCATTGGCTGAGGGGCAGCCCTACCCCTGGGCACACACCCAGGAGAAACGAAAACACACAGCCGCACAAAAATTCATTCACGAAAGCTCACAGCGGCAGGATTCATACCCGCCAAAAAGAGCAAACAACCCAAATTTCCATCAGCAGATGAACGGGTCAACAAACTGTGGAATATTTGTAGAACGGAATATTACCCGGCCACGTAAAGGAATGAAGTCCTGAGACACACACAACACGGATGGATCGTGAAAACGTGGGAAACGCTCTGTTAAGTGAAAGAAGCCAGTCGCAGAAGGCCACACACTGTGTGATTCCTTCCATAGGAAGTGTCCAGAACAGGGCAATGGAAAGGAGATGAGAGGCTGCTTAGGGCAGGAGAGGTGGAGGAGGGCCAGATGGATGGCTGCAGGATACAGGGCTTCATTTAGGGGTGATGAAACGTTCTAAAAACTGTGGTGGCTGCACATACCTGGGAGTATACCAATCTGTGAATGGATGAATTATAAGGTATGTGAATTGTATCTCCATAAATCTGCTAGGAAAAGAAGAGAAGAATCCATGTACAGCTAATAGCAAAAGACTGGAAAAACCCAAAGCGTCCATCTCTAGGGGTTAAACTGTCACACTGTAGCCAGAATGCTATGTGGCGATGAAAGGAAAAGGCAGATCAATATGCTGATAAGAAACCACCTCAATGGTTAACTACCAGGGGGCTTCCCCTGGCAGCTCAGTGGTAAAGAATCTGCCTGCCGGTGCAGGAGAAACAGATTTAATCTCTGATCCAGGAAGATCCCACGTGCCTCAGAGCAACTAAGCCCGTGCACCATACCTATACAGCCTCTGCTCTAGAGCCGGGGGGCCACAGCTACTGAAGCCCGCGCCCCAGAGCCTGAGATCCACAGCAAGAGAAACCACTGCAAGGAGAAGCCTGCACACCACAGTAGAGAGTGGCCCCAGCTCGCCACAGCCAAAGAAAGGTCCAGGCAGCAACGAAGACCCAGCACAGCCAAAAATAAAGAAGTAAGTAAAAAATGTTTTAAAGAAAACTATTAAATTTAAAAAAGAAATCGAAGTGCAGAAGTATGTGCAGTAGGTACTTATTTGTGTAAAAAAACAACACACACACGTCACGCAAGCACAGAATACATCTAGAAGACCACAGAACCTGGGTAGGAGCTGGCCTCTGGAGCCTGGGGTGGGAC
Source organism: Bos indicus x Bos taurus (assembly GCF_003369695.1). Taxonomy (NCBI): domain Eukaryota; kingdom Metazoa; phylum Chordata; class Mammalia; order Artiodactyla; family Bovidae; genus Bos; species Bos indicus x Bos taurus. The sequence goes on from NC_040093.1 coordinate 57,479,054, forward strand.
TGGGGAAGAGAGACATTCATTTATGAATTGTCTGATTTTCCCCCAAGTGTATGCTTTAATTTCTCAATTTAAAAGAAGTCAATAAAAACTCATTTAAGCAAGTCTCTGCAACTGTACATTGCTTAAGTCTCTGGACTCTGAGTGAAAAAGGGGGCTTAGGAACTTGAGGATCTGAACCCACTGCCCAACGTAAGGGGGGAGGAAAAAAGAAGCCGCCTCCACTCGGAGCAGAGCTTCACTGGAGGGCTCCACACACTCAGCGATGTGCTCTGTCCACATGGAGTAAAGCACAGGCCTCTCACTCTGCTGTCTGCACTAAAACACACATCTGGCTACCAAGCGATGACTCCACAAGCTCTGGCCAGTGAGCCCTCAAGAGGGCACACGGCTTGACCATCAACGCAGACCGAACAGTCCCCGATGCCGTGAGATGGTGCGCTCAGCCCCCAGCAGCCCAGGAGAGCTGTCTGGAGGTCATTTCCAAGCTGGCCCACGCACGCTTCCGCTCCTTCACCAGGGCTTTCCTGGCCGACATCCCCCACCTGCCCCAAACCCCATCAGAGACCCAGACAAAGCGACGCCACTTTTCCTTTTCAGAAGAAGGTGTCGAACCAACGACGGCTGCAGGGCCCACTGCCCGGGCGGGGAGGCGAGAGGTACTCACGGAAGCCCTCGATCTTGTCGGCCGTCTTGCTCCAGGCCACCTGCCGCGTCTCCATGATCACCTGGACGGTCCTCCGCTCCGGGGTGGACTTGCGGAAGCTGAACACGGTCATGACGGTGCCCAGCTCCAGGGCCCGCTTGATCTGACTCTTCTCATACTCCGGGAGGGTGTCCACGTTGGCCATGGTGCTCGCCGTCGTCTGCTGCCCAGTGGGGGAGGCGAGGAGGAAGCGGGTGAACAAGGAGGCTGGAGGGAGAAAGCAAGGGGGAACTGGTTTCAGTTAACTGAGCGGGCTTCGGTTAACAGGAGGAAGCTTCAGAAGCCAAAACCTGTCTCATGCCCATCAGGATGAGCTTGGGGAGAAGGCGCTGGTGGCAGGGGGGCTCACCAGCCGCTCAGACGTTTAAATGGAAGCAAGGTGTGGGTGGAGCCCTTGATCTCCGTGACCCAACCGTTATCCCGGCTTTGAATAACCAAATCACCCCAACCTGGCCGCCACCTCTCCCTCCCCACGCAGCTTTATGCTGTAGAATATTTGAATAGCCAAAGAAGCCCAGGCTGGCTCCTGTCCCCAACCCCGACACCCACCCAGAGACTTCGAACCACCCCTTTACTTCCCGAGTGGAGCTGGGAATAGAGAAAAACCTTCCAAATGGGTCCGTGGAGACCTCTGCATGGAAATGGAGCAGAAAGGGCAGAAAACAGCAGGGCCCGGCAGCCCCGCGTGTAGGCTCCCGCTGACCGTGTGGCCCTGGGCAGGCCGCGTGACCCCTGGGAGCCCGACTCTGACCGGGACAGTCAGGAAGCCACCAGCGCAGCACCTGGTGTGCGGCTCGGCTTCCGGGGGTGTCCCTGGTGACCCCTCATCCTCCTGAACAGTCACAGCTTCCCAGATCTCAGAGCCTCCCTTGTCTGGCTCCTCTTACGCCCACATCTAGCCCACCAGCAAACCCAGAAAGCAGTGGGTCTCCCTGCTTCCCTGCTCCCTCCAGGGGTCTTATACACGTGGGTCACTCTGGCCGCCTGCTCCCACCCCAGACCCTGGAGTGAACTCTGAGACCAGGAATCAAAAGGATGCTTTAAGAAGAAGAGTGAAAGGGGCCGTAGGCACACCTGCGGCTGATTCATGTTGATGTGTGGCCGAAACCAACACGGTATTATACAGCAATTATCCTCCGATTAAAAATTAATGAATTAAAAAAAAACAAAACAAGAGTGGGACTTCCCTGGTGGTGCAGTGGATAAGATTCCACCTGCCAACGGGGAGGACACAGGTCAGGCTTAGCTCCTGTTACTGTCCACCGTTTCCTGTATCTTTTCTCCCCCTTTCCCACTCAGTCTTCATATATATATATATATATTGGAGTATCGTTGTTTTACAATGTTGTGTAAGCTTCTGCTGTACAACAAAGTGAATCAGCTATGCGTGTACCACACACTGGAGAAGGAGGTGGCAAACCACTCCGGTATTCTTGCCTGGGAAATCCCATGGACAGAGGAGCCTGGCAGGCTGCAGTCCATGGGGTCGCACAGTCAGACACGACTGAGAAGGCACACGTGTGCATATTCCATGTATCCGTTCCCTTTAGGACCTCCCTCCCACCCCCTAGCCCACCCCACCCCTGGAGGTCAGCACGAGCTCAGCTCCCTGTGCCCCGCAGCAGTGCCCCACGAGCTCTTCATTCCACGCGTGGTAGGGAGTGTACGTGTCAGCATCGCTCTCTCAGGGCGTCCCACCCTGCCCTTCCTCCCCCGTGCCCACAGCCATTCTCTACACCTGCGTCTCTATCCCTGTATCTTTCTTATCTCGTCCCCACCTCCAAACCCCTTTAGGCTCCCACAGTTCTTACTTCGCAGAGAAGCTGGGTGTTCAGCCAGGGCTGCCTGGGCCTCCCCACAACCTCTGTGCCAAGCTGCTCCAAATCAGGGCCTCAGCTGTTCCAGCTGTATAATGGGAATAACACCACCCTCGAGGGGCTCTGGATGGACTAGACCCCACAATGTTTGTACAGCCCCCAGTCAATCCTATAGGAAATCAACCCTGAATATTCACTGGGAGGACTGATGCCGAAGCTCCCAATACTCTGACCACCTGATGCACAGAGCCAAGTCACTGGAAAAGACCCTGATGCTGGGAAAGATTGAGGACAGAAGGAGAAGGGGATGACAGAGGATAAGAACTTGGACGGCATTACCAACTCAATGGACACGAGTTTGAGCCAACTCCGGGAGATGGTGAAGGACAGGGATGCCTGGCGTGCTGCAGTCCACAGAGTCACAGAGAGTTGGACACGACCGAGCGACTGAACAACAACACAAACAGCATCTAGCAGGGCCTCCGCTGATATTAATCGGCCAGCTGATCAAAGCATTAACCAAGGGTCACCTCCACGACAGGCATGGACAGCGGACTTGCACGCAAACGAGGGGTGAGGCCCGGGCCCGGGCCCTGTCCTTTGCCCCCTTTACCCTCCACCCACAGCCGGGGCACCTCCCAGGTGTGCTGACAGCCCAGCAATAAAGTCATGAATTACACCTGCTCTCCACCCATCAGGAAACGCCAGCTCCATGATTCTGCAGAAGCAGAGACGTGGGGGTCTCAAGGGAGCAGCAGGAAGCGGTCCCCAGCTGAGTCTAAGGTGAGGCTGGGAACTTAACAGTGCTCAGAGGAAGCTTCTAGGGGAAGACAGATCTGAATCCAATCTTTAAAAGAGATGAAGCGGAAGGGGACGGTGCTGTAGTCGAAGGAACTGGCTAAAACAAAAGCCCAGGGGCCAAGGGTGTGCAGGAACCCTGCCTGATCCGAGCCTCCCGCCTCACCACCCCCTATTCCAGGTCAGGGGACGAGCAAGGGGCCTGAGGCCGGTCTCCGCCCTGGAAAACCTGCTGTTCATTGGCCCTCCCGGGTGCCTGCACCTGCCGTATCAGATTCATCTCATTTATCTCAGAAATACTGGCGCTGCAAACTCAAGGCCTGAGAGGTGAAATCACGTGATCAAGGTCATGGAGACATGTGGCAACATCAGGATGGGAACCCCATGCCCCTGCTCCTTCAGCAACCCCCTTCTGGAATTCACAATCTGGTCAGATAGTAACTAACCGCGCAGAGATATCAAAGGACTCATCCAAGGTCACACAGCTGCAAAGTGTCAGAAGCAGGACAATGCTCTCGAGTTCCCCACTCCCAGGTGCAGCAGGGCGCAAATAGGAAACATACCACCTCTCACAACACCGCCACGTAAGCCAGCCGACCTCGAAGCACGACCCTCGGTCCTTTCTGACTCTGGGAGGGCCCTGCACTAACCTTCCCAGGATTCTGGTCACTCCCCATTCAGAAGCCAGTGGACTGGCTCAACCATAAACATCAAGTCTCTCATGTCCTTCTCTAAGAACCAGGAAAGCATCCTTACGGCCACAAGATCCCTGGAGTCAACCACTAAAGTCCACCAGCTCCCAACTCGGGCTTTCAGGGTTCAACGCTTCAGCAACTAAGACAAGGTCTCCAAGGCCTTGACCCCGGAGGAGGGCACTAGCCATCACCGGCAACTTCTATTTTGCTTCTGCTTTCAAAAAAAAAAAAAATGAAATAGGCTTGAAATCCCTTTCTTGTTCCTGTTTCTCATCCTCCCTGGGTAATTTTATAAAATGACTTACGGTGTTAAACACAAATGAGGCCGAGATTTAATAAGATCCTACTTTTCATGTTCTCCTCTTTGAAATAAACTTCTGGGAAAGACAAATTATCATATGACATCGTTTTTATGTGGAATAAGGGACAAATGAAGTCATCTACAAAGCAAATAAAGAGTCACAGATGTAGAAAACTTATGGTTCCTGGGCGAAAGGGGAGCATAGATTGAGACTGGTATTGACACATGCCCACTACTATACACAGAGGAGGTAACTAATAAGGACCTACCGGATAGCTCAGGGAACTCTACTCAACACTCTGTAATGACCTCTATGGGAAAGAATCTAAAAAAGAGTAAATATATGTATATATATATGGGGTTCCTCAGTGGCTCAACTGTAAAGAATCAGCCTGCAAGGCAGGAGACATGGCTTCGATCCCTGGGTCGGGGAGATCCCCTGGAGGAGGACATGGCAACCCACTCCAGTGTTCTTGCCATGGAAAATCCCGTGAACAGAGGAGACTAGCAGGCTACAATCCATAGGATGGCAAAGAGTCGAGACAACGGAAGCGACTGAGCACACATAACACATGTGTATATATATAACTGATCCATTTTGCTGTACAGCAGAAACTAACACATTTTAAGTCAACTATATTCCAATAAAGATTTAAAAAAAAATAATGCAAGGACCCAGAACCAGGAAACAGGAGAGTTTTCTTCTCTTTAAGGCTCTCTGCACAAGTCAGAGCAGGGCAGGATTTCATACAAAATCCCACAAGCCAATTCTCTTGGACACCTGGCACAGTCGCATCCCTGAGAGAGGACAGCCCCTCTGAGGGCAGGAGGGGTGTTACCACTGCATGTCACACCCACCTGCAGAAACAGGGTTACTCATATTCTCACTGGAGGAACTCAGCAGGGTCAGCCATGGCACGTACGGGTGTGCCTTAGTTGCACTTTTTTTGGGGGGGGGGGGGGGCAACCTGCGAGCATCTATTAAAACGTAAAACATGCATCTGCTTTGATCCAGCATTGTGCAGAAAAATGCACAAAATTATCTGTAAGAGGAAAGAACAGGAAACAATTCAGCTGCTCATGAATGGGTTGGGGGGGGCGGTATCCCTTACATGACGGGACACACATGTTAAAGAATTGTTGTTTAGCTGCTCAGTCACATCCGACTCTTACGACCCCACAAGCTGTAGCCCACCAGGCTCCCCTGTCCATGGGATTTCACAGACAGTAATACTAGAGTGGGTTGCCATTTCCATCTCCTGAGGATCCTCTTGATCCAGGGATCAAACTCATGTCTCCTGAATTGGCAGGCAGATTCTTTACCACTGAGCCACCCGTGAAGTGAAGTGAAGTGAAGTGAAATCGCTCAGTCGTGTCCGACTCTTTGCGACCATGACTGTAGCCTATCGGGCTCCTCCGTCCATGGGATTTTCCAGGCAAGAATACTGGAGTGGGTTGCCATTTCCTTCTCCACCAGGGAAGCCCACATTAAAGAATGTTCAGTAGCTACTGAAAAGAAGGAGGAAGATTTACAAGTACTGTGATCTGGAAAGATTTGTGAGGCAGATGAAAAACAGTTATAAACTAATAAATATTATTACATGTTTAAAAAGGCTGTCTGTTGCCATATGTGAAATAGATCATCAGTCCAGGTTCAATGCATGAGACAGGGCGCTCAGGGCCAATGCACTGGGATGACCTTGAGGGATGGGATGGGGAGGGAGGTGGGAGGGGGGTTCAGGATGGGGGACACATATACAACCGTGGCGGATTCATGTCAATGTATGGCAAAAACCACTACAATATTGTAAAGTAATTAGCCTCCAATTAAAATAAATTAATTGTTTAATGATTTTTTTTTAAAGGCTGTCTGCTTATAAACCTAGGAGGAATGGTTATTTTTGGAGAGTGGGAGAAGGTAAAGGGTCTGACCATCAGCTTACGACTGATTTAAGTGCTAACATAATGGATGAGCTTTTCTGCTTTGAGTTTTTAGCGTTTTCTAAGTGAAGACACAGTTTCAAAAGTTTTCTCATTTTCAATTTTCCACCAATTCCACTCAGCCCAAGGGCCATTTATGGGGGTCCTGGCTTTGCCTCCTCCAGAGGAGTTTCACAAGCTTGGGTGGAAGGGGGTGAGCATCATTAGGCAATTTGAGCATCAGGGAACCCTGCAGTGGTGCACACTCGGCATTCGTCTCTAATAAAAAGAACTGCCTGGGATGGCCAGGGACTCAAGACTGCCTGCAAGGCTGTAGCTGCGGATGCTGGCCAGGGCCCCCACGCAGGGCCCTTAACCAGAGGGTCAAGAAGTGGCAGATGAGCCCCAACTCTGCATATAGCCCCGGGATGCAGGCCTGGGTGGCCCAAGTATCCAGGGGAAGAAACTGGGGCTCAGAGAGTCTTCGACGTGCCCAAGGTTACACAGCTGGAACCGAAATTCTAATTACGTTGACTGACAAGGCCACCTGTTTCCCGTGCGAGTCACCCCCACCCGCCCAGCCCACACTTTCTTACTCTAGTTCAAGATCAGGGTGCTAGAAGAGCCATCCCAGGCCCCCTCTGGAATCCAGCTGCCAACACCCCCTCCCCATGAGTGCACACCCCGCTCGTCTTTCCCTCGAATTCTTCTGCTGTGGGGGTAACCACCTCTCCACGATTCCACAACATAACCAGGAAAACGCACAGTCGCACAAACATACTTATGCACACCACTGTGGGGCAGGACAGGGAACCCTGGATCCCCCGAAAACTCTCCAATCTCTCAGGGCAAGGGGCTGCGCCTTCCTTGGTATCGCTCGCCACCCACCCAGCCGCAACCACCTGTGTAGTGCGAGGAAGTGCCAGGGGCCGGCCGGCGCCTGGAGTCCACAAGCCGTGGGCACAGAGGTGGCCAGGAAACACGCCCGACTCCACGCGGGACCCCCAGGGCCACCGGAGCCTAGAACTCAGGCGCTGGCGCGAACCCCCGACCGCAAGCCGCGCCGCTTCCTCCGGTTCCCATTCAAAGCCGGGCTGCCCCGGGGCATCAACCGACGGAGTGGCGCCGGTCAGGGGTGAGGAAGTGGCCGTCCCCGCCCGGACGCTGGGCACAGCGAGCGGGGGGCCGGGCGGCGTGCCCCACCCCTGCCCGCGCCAGCTGAGTCCCACGCAGGACCCCCGCCCTGGACGCGGCTTTCCGGGAGCGCGTCCCCCGGGCGCACGTCCCCCGGGCGCCCCCGCCCGACCCGGCCACTCACCTGGCCGCGCCTCCGCCGCGGGTCCGGGCTCCGGGTCCCGCGCGTAGCCGCCCGCTGTCCAGGCTCCGGGCACTCCCTGCCGCGCACGCCCTCCGACGCGGGCGCTGCTACTTCTCCTTCGGCCGCGGCCGCGCGCCACGTGACTCCTCCGGGGCCGCCCCCTGCGCCCCGGCCCGCCCCACCCCCGGCCCCGAGGCGGGCCCAGCGCCGCCCACTGCTCAGAGCACCCAGGGCGCCGCGTGCTCCCTCCCCGAGGGCGGGCCAGCCTCGGGACCGCGCCTCCGCGGGCGGAGGAAGAAACTGAGGCAGCGGGAGGGGAATCCACCTGCCTGCCCCAGGTCTCTTGCAAGGTGGAGCGAGAACGTCCAGAGGGACCAGCATTTATGGAGCGCTTACTGCACACGTGTGCTTACTGCACACATGCATTCAATACGCTGCCCTGTAATCCCCGTGAATTGGCAGTTGATGGTCCTACTGTGAGATCGTCACTGAGTCTGCGCAGGTGTCTGACCGCCTCTTACTACATGGTGCAAACCACAAATACCCTAAGCTCAGCTTCCTCATCTGTCAGACAGGATCAAAGTCCCAAAAGTTTGTTCTAGGGAACGTGGAATACCAAGAGAGCTGACCTCTCGTTTTCCCAAGGAGAGATTCTTTTATGGCTCGCTCTATAAACTTCTGAGCATATAGATGACACCGTCAAGTGCCTAGTGATGGGTTTAGTTGATTCATTGAGCTACACCAAGCCTATTTCAAGTCGCATATTGTATGATGTAACATATTCTTTGAGAAATATCGCTCTTTTCCTCTTTCCTGTTTCACGGAGCTGTTTCATTCAGACCTTTCATATGCATCTTGGACGTGTCCGTTGTGACGAGAGCCAGCCTTTTTATCACCTATAGAGCTGTCAGGACACGTCAGGTTCTACTCCTGAGCCACTTGACTTACAGCATTTTTTAAAAATCTATGAATGTTGCTCTGGCATATTTTCAGTATGATATCTAAAGCCACAGGGCTCGTGTGCTGACTTTAGGCGAGCTGGACTCATTTGTCACTGCTCCTAGCCCAGGGGTGTACACTTGCTCTTTCCTATAGATCACTTATTGCACGGCTTTTTAAAGAAATCCTTGAAACCACTTGAAACCATGGGACCACCTCCCCAGGAATGATAAATCTGGGTTAAATTTCTTTGCTTTTTTTTTTTTAAGAACTTCAGTTTATATTTCCATCAATCCTTTTTATCGTTTCTATTTTGGTACCTGTTACCTCATGTACATGATACAGTGGTACAACCGCGTACGTGTAGAATTTATTATTACAAAGTCCATGTGTGTAGTGGACCATGTTAAATTTCTTGCTGATCAGATGAAACTAAAGGCAATTGGCTTTGGAAACCACTGTGGGAAGCCCTGGCTCCTCTTCTCGGTCCAGACAGGTGCTGATTGGAGATCTCCCTGGTCCCCGGGAATCAAGCAAGAAAGAAGAACACGGAGCACCTACTTCAGCTTACTTTTCTTGTGAGCCTACAGCATTTTTGGAGTTAAAATGTCTGTTGTGTTTGAGATAGCAGTTTGATTTTTTTCATATTTTTAATTGCTTTTCCTCTTTTTCACGGTTTTCACTTTTTCAGGTGCACAGCTAAAGGAATCCAATGCGATGAATGGGAGTGTTTGGGGCTCCACGTCGCCTCTTTTTCTGCAACTCGTTTGTTCAGAATAAAGTCACTGAGATAGTAGCCCTGGTTCTGGGAAGGCTCAAATACAAATTGACATTTCTTCTCCAAGGCATAAGGGGTGGGGGGAGAAGCCACCCTGTATATTCAGATATACATGTGGTGGAAAGTCCCCATCACAAGTTAGCTATTCTAGGGCTCAAGGGCATTAAATGGGGGCGTGGGGGGCGATGGAAGCAGAGTTTGAACCTGAGTCTGTCTGGTGCTGGAGCCCGTGGGCGCACAGGCCTGTGACCCATCCCCGGCATTACTAGGAGGAATGCAGGCGGGGAGAAGTGCGCGTGTAACCACTCTGCTTAGATTCACAAATGGGTCAGGAAGTGACCTCAAAGGGTGGAGGGAACTTTCTTTTCCTTTTCATATAAAAAGAAAGAAGGCGGAGGGAGGGAATAATCTGAAAGAAAACTGTGTTTTAATCAGCATTGTCTGGACTTGCTATTCTGTCCCCCACCAGTCCTCAAGGATGATCGTGTTTTTCTTCATAACCCTTTTCCATGTGCTAGCAGCCATGGTGTATGGGACCATTAGCACCCCCAACCCTGTGCCTCAGTTTCCCTCTCTGCAAAAATGGGTATAATAACTGTACCTACCTCCCAGGGGTGATTAGAAGGATCAAATGAGACAACAAAGCGATAAAACAGCCAAAAGAGTTCAGCCATCAGGATTGACTATTTTCAGTATTGTTATTGGAAGGAAGAAGAAAAAGGCCCATGCTGCAGTGAGAAAGTGTGGATTTGGAGGACATGGAGATCTGGGTTCAAATTCCAAGGCCACTTCCTTAGCTGTGTGACCTTAAGCTGGTCAGTTACCCTCTCTGAACCTTCAATTTCCCCATCATTCAACCTACTTTTGGGATACTGAGAACAGGCAACCTGTAGGGATGGAAAGTAGATTAGTAGTTGCCTGGGACTGAGGGGAACACGGGGGGTCTTGGAAGGGGTATAGGGTTTCTCTGTGGAGGGATGAAAATATTCTAAAATAGATTGTGACAATGGCTGAACAGCTCTGTGAAGATACTAAAGGCCACTGAACTGTAGGCTTTAGATGGGTGAACCGTATGTGATATGAATTATGTCTTAATAAAGCTATTGAAAAAGAAAATAACCTACCTTAGAAGGCTGTTTAAAGAATGAATGGCTAACACAGCTTAGCACAACACAGCCTTCAATAAAGTAGCAGTTGCTCACATAATAATCATGATTAGAGAGTAGGTCTTCTGAACCTGGCCCTCCTCGCCCTGCCAGTGGCCACAGTGGCCAGGCCAAGGCCCACTGCCCTGCCCCAGAGCCTTGCCAGCCTCCTCCCTCCACCCCCACAGCCAAAAACAGCCGAAAACCCCTGAGAGGCTTTGAGTTTGGCTTCGTTTCCTGATATTGTTCAGAGAAGTGCATGTCCCCTGGGGACAAGCCGAGTCTCAGCTGCTGGGTGGCAGGACTCTGAGAGGAAGTACCACCCAGAACTGGCTTCCAGACCTGGTCAGGGTCAGGCCCGACATAGAAGCTTCTGCGTGAGAGTGGTCAGACCCCCACACCCCATTTTTTCCCAGCTTTATTGAGGTATAATTAGTATACAAAAAAAAAAAAAAAAAACCTGCACACAATCAAAGTGCACAATCTGATGAATTTGGACTTCTGCATACACCCATGAAACTGTCAGCGCATTCAAGGCAATAAATACCCATCACCTTCAAAATTTTCTTATGGATTTATTATTGCTGTCATGTTTTGGCCATTTTTAAAGCTGGTTCTTTGGGTTTTGTTTGCTTGTTTTTTGCTATTGAGTTGTAAGAGTCTCCTATTCAAATCGAGGGCTGCTTGGAAAAACCTCTGTTACTGTAGTTTTAATTTGGGCTTCTCAAAAAATAGGCAGGAGACCTAAATAGACATTTCTCCAAAGAAGACATACAGATGGCCAACAGGCACATGAAAATATGCTCAACACCTTTTTAACAGAGAAATGCAAATCAAAACTACAATGAGGTACCACCTCACACCAGTCAGAATGGCCATTATTTAAAAGTCAACAAATAACAAATGCTGGAGAGGGCATGGAGAGATGGGAACCCTCCTACGCTGTTGGTGGGAATGTAAGTTGGCGCAGCCACTGTGGAAAACAGTATGGAGGTTCCTCAAAAAACTAAAAATAGAATTATCATATGATCTAGCAATCCCACTCCTGAGCATATATCCAGACAAAACTAATCCAAAAAGATACATGCACCCCTATGTTCATAGCAGCGCTAGTCACAATAACCAAGATATGGAAACAACCGTCGACAGACGGATGCATGGATAAAGAAGACGTGGTCCATATATACAATGGAACATTACTCAGCCATAAAAAAGAAGGAAATAATGCCATTGTCAGCAACATGGTTGGGCCTAGAGATTATCATACGAAGTGAAGGTAAGTCAGACAGACAAAGACAAATAGCATATGATATTGCTGACACTGTGCAATCTAAAATATGGTACAAACAGGGGACTTCCTCGGTGGCCCAGTGGCTAAGTCTCCACACTCCCAACGCAGGGGGCTCAGGTCCAATCCCTGGTCAGGGAACTAGACCCCACATGCCCAACTAAGAGATACTGCATGCTGCAGTAAGCCCCATAACAGCCAAATACATAAAATACATGTCAAAAATAATAATAAAAAATAACACATGACACCAATTAACTTATTTGAGAAACACTCATGGACACAGAGAACAGACTTGTGGTTGCCTAGGAGGAGCCGGGGGTAGGGATGGAGCGAGAGCTGGGGTTAGGAGATGCCCACTATTATCTATAGGATGGATAAGCAACAAGGGCCCACTGTATGGCACAGGGAACTATATTCAACACCCTGCGATGGGCCAAATGGTGAAGAACGTGAAACAGAATGTGTGTGTGTGTGTGTATTTATGTATGTACATGTATATATATTTATGTGTATATGTAGGTATAACTAAGTGAATTTGCTGTGCAGCAGAAATTAATGCAACATTGTAAATCAACTATCCTTGAGTAAAATAAATTATCAAAAACTATAAATAAGATTAACGAGGCTGTTTGGGCAAAGCTGATCAATGCCCCTGGAACAGCGGTTCTTGCCGTGTTGTTCTCAATTTCAGTTTGGTGATTAACGTGAGGTGGTCACCCAGTGAAAATGTATGGGCCTTATGCTTACAACCTGTGCAATCTTATGTTAGATCTCAATTTAAAAATTAGCATTTTAAAAGGCTGTTCAATTTGTTAACAGGCTGTTTCTATGCTTCTGCCTTCTGTGTTTTCAACATAAGCTTCACCGAGCACATCTTAGCTATACTAGAAAAACAAAAGTGTTTCACAATCAAGGCCGTTACAGTCACAGGTCCAGCAGAGGTCAGTCTGGAAGGCGGGTGATGAGCGTGAACTGAGGGGAGCCCCAGGGATGTGGCCACGTCCCGTTTTGGCGGGGTGCTGGCGTCACGGATGAGTTCTATGTGTGAGAATTCACTGAACTGTACACTTGTCTTCAGTGCACTTTCTTCATTATGCTGCGCATCAATAAAAACATTAAAATATAAGGCCTTTAGCTAAAGGGAGAAGGAAGCATTTAAAATCTTTGCAGTTGACCAAAATCGGTAACATTTATTGAATACCTACCTAGAACCAGGACCCTTCACACAGTAAATGCATTAAGCCCTCACAGCAAACTAGGAAGCTCAGTGATTTTCACATCTATTTTACTAATGAGGAAACTGAGGCTCAGAGGCGACAGATGATTCACAGAGGTGACCCAGAAGCTAGCGGCAGAGCTGGACACTGAAACCAAGTGCTTGCGTCAAGATCTGGGGTTCTTTCTGCCCCCACCAAGGACTCCTGCTTCTCCTGGGGGCTCGCGGGGAGGTCTAAGACACACCCAGGGATGCCGCGAGGGTAGGGCCTGGGGAATCTGCATTTTAGCCACTCCAGTCCATGACTCCTCTGCACCCTCTAGTGTGTACATCAGTGCATTCTGCTGAAACAACAAGGAAGAAACACATCGTGGAGCCAGTGACGGGAGTGCAAAACAGTGCAGCCTCTTCAGAAGACAGCCAGGTAGTTTATTCTAACAAGTGAAATACATACTTACTATATGACACAGCAATCCCATATCTAGGTATTTACCCAAGGGAAATGAAAACATACAATCATGCAAAGATCTGTACCCTAATGTTTATAGCAGCTTGGGCCATGCTGGTGACTCAGACGGTAAAAAATCTGCCTGTAATGCAGGGGACCCAGGTTCGACCCTTGGGTTGGGACGATCCTGTGGAGAAGGAAATGGCAACCCACTCCGCTATTCTTCCCTGGAGAATCCCATGGACAGAGAAGCCTGGTGGGGTCCACAGGATCACAAAGAGTCAGACATCACTGAGTGACTAACACTGTATAACCAATAACTGGAAACAGCACTAAGGTCTTTCAGCTGGTGAAGGGATAAACAAACATTCATGCGTGGAAATAGCACCCATGGATAGAAGAAAACACTGCTAGATGTGAGACCAAGGGTGAATCTCCAATGCATTCTACTCAGTGAAAGACCACTCTGTCACTCAACAGGTATTAGCCAAGCACTTGCCACTTGCCGGCACTGTTAACAGAAGCTGGGGAGACAAGAACGGGCTGAAACTGCCCTGTGTCTCTTGCGTTCTGCTGGTGAAGTGGCACGTGCTTGGCTAACGTCTGGGAGCGACAAAATGACAAAGTGCCTCAGCCAAGGATGTATGATGGTAGGCAAAGAACGTCTGGATAGGCCCTCCCGCTCTTAGGCCAGCCCCCTCATCCCACCCTACTGCTCCAAACCAGTTTTCCAAACCAGAAGCCAACAAGGTCATTCGAAAGTCCAAATGCCTGAGCAAGACTGAGCGGGCCCTGCAGAAATGGAGCCAGGCCTGCCTTCCCCTCCGGGCACATCCAGCCTTCAACTTCTGCAGAACTGAGTGGGTTCCTCTGCCTGAAATCCCGCCCTCTCTCCTTTCCTCCCGGTTCAAGTTCAACAAACATTCATCCTTTCTCTAGGCTCAGTGTGAGGACCACCGCCTCCAGGAAGACTTTCGGATCCTCGCTTCCCGTTTCTTCCCCAAACCTGCATTAATTATTCTTGGCCTCACCCTAGGCCTTATCACTTGTAAACATCTTTTTTTTTTTTTTTTTTTTTTTGAGTAAAATACTATTTACACTCAGTAAAACTCATCCTTTTGGGTACACAGTTCTGTGAGTTTGGGCAACTTCATTAAGTCCTGTAACTCCACCACAACCGACAATAAAACGACCCCACCCCACTCCCAACCCTGCAAATTCCGTTGTGCTGTTTGTAGTCAATCCGTCCCCCACAGAGCCAGGGTCCCACTGATAAGAGATTCTCGAAGAGGCATGAGGACCGCTTCCAACACAGGACCACAGGTTCAAGTCCCAGTCATGGAACTGATTCCCACATGCCCCAGGGGGCAGCCAAAAAATACAAAGAAAAAAATAAAAACAAGGAAACACAGTAATAAGGTCACTGCAGATGACCTTGGGGTGAAAGGAGACAAATAAAATGGGGGAGGTGAGGGCGTTGTTAGATGAGGCACACAGAGGCCTCTGAGGGGAGGCAATGTCTGAGCCGACCTGCAAAGGAGGAGTGGCTCCAAGAGGAAGACGCCCCACTGCTTCCGAGGGTCACAATGGGGGCTCAGGACGTGGGAGCCCTCCCTCAAGCCCTGGGGTGGGTCTCCATTCCTCAGTATTTTGGAGAATAACGAGGCCCCGAGTGTGAGCGTGGAAGCACAGCCTGAGTCCACCAGGACAGCCGTCCTCCCGGCCCTGAAGGTCACAGCCGTGGCCACTGTAAACAGCGCCTGTGTTGACAGAAGCCGGGCCGCTCCAGAGGCGGGAGACGCGGGACGCACCTGGGGAGGCCGAGCTGGATTTTCATGGTTAGAACATAAGAGACCAGAGCAAGCAAACACACACCAGTGACTCGTGCGTCACCCGAGTCCCTTCCATCCACAGAGCCAGCACCGCCCCCGTGTCTCCTGGCCCGTGACCTCCTTCGGCCACACGGCACAGTGTCCCCAGGCCTCATTCCTGCGCGTTCTGAGCCTCTGCATCAGGTCGGAATTCAGCCGCCAACCAGCCGGCCAGACCCTCAATTTGTCAGGGGACCAAATGTCACCGTCAAGTGCATGGGTCTCCTGGGTTTGCCGTAACAAACCTCCAACCGGGGAGCTTAAAACAACAGGAATGCGTTCTCCCATCGTTCAGGAGCCAGGAGTCCGGACTTAAGGGGTCCGCGGGTGGTTCCTCCTGCAGGTGCTGGGGGCGGATCTGGGCTGAGCCTCTCCCAGTCCCTGCGGCTGCCGACTGCCCTCGGAGTCCTGTGCAGCTGGACGCATCCCTGCAGCCTGAGCCTCCGTTGTCACGTGGCTTCGCCCTGTGAGTCTGGGTCTGTACACTATCTTTCCTCTGTGTCCTCTCTCTCTTTTTATTTTTTTCAATATTTGTTTATTTTGGCTGCGCAGGGCCTTAGTTGCAACATGAAGGATCTTTAGTGACGGCATACGGGATCTAGTTCTGACCAGGTTTTGAACACGGGCATCCTGCACCGGGAGTGTGGAGTCTTAACCACTGGACCACCAGGGAGGTCCCTCCTTTTCTTTCCGTAAGGACACCAGCCACCCGATTTAGGGCTCACCCCAACCCAATATGATCTCATCTGAACTTGATTACACAGGCAAAGACCCTGTTTCCTAATGCAGTGACCTTCTGAGGTTCCCAGCGGACGTGGATTTGGGATGGACCCTACTCAACCTAGCACACGAGGTCACAAGCCAGATGGAGAGAACAGGGCTCGCCACCCGCTTCCCAGGGAGCTGGAATGACCAGAGAGCTCAGCTCATGGCTGAGAAGACAATCACAGCGGGTGAGGGTGAGACCCCCACCGCAGGGTACGCCCTGGTGGCTACACTGCCTTCCTGGGAGACGGAGGTTACCCAGAAGCCACCTGGGGGCGACTGTGTTTTCCATCCCACCTGCTCTTCCACAAGCTGACACTGACTTTTCTCCTCTGGGAGGTGGCGTCCAGCTCCCCTTCCCTGGAACCTGGCCAATCTTTGTAACTGCACCCCAATAGAAGGGCGCAGAAGGGACAATGTGTGAAGCTTCTGCCCAGCTCAGGACACACACCTTAGGAGCCCCAAGCTGACTTAAGAAGACCAGCACCCCTGAACTCACCGTGCTGGAGAGTCTGCAGAGACTGCACCGAGATGCAAGGGAGCCCCAGCTGCCCCAGCCCCACTCTCCCAGCCTCAGTCTCCCCAGCCCAGCACCAGATATGAGAGTGAAGCAGCCTTTGAGATGGTCCCCAAACAAATCAGCACCCAGTTGCTGTTGCACGAGAGACTCCCCACCCTAGCCAGAAGTGCCCTGCCTCTCCCAAATCTCTGATCCACAGTGACCGTGACAGATGATCAATGAGCACTGTGATTCCAAGCCATGGGGACTTTGTTATGCAGCAACATATAACTGGTACAAGGGGTCTGCTTCGCTGAATGGGGCTCAGAGGTCTGGGACAGAGCAGAATTGTCCAAGACCATGGAAGCAAGGGAGGGCTTCGGAACACCGGGCTTGTGTTCAGAAGTAGGGGTGGGAGAAGCAGGTGTCAGAGGGCACGTACCTGACAAAGGCAGCAGCAGAGACACCCAGCGCTCAACAGCAGCAGGTCCAGAGGCCAGAGCCTCCGAGCCCAGAGCATCAGCTGTGCAGTCTGTGCCTGACCCTGGCGGGGGCAGCCCATCCTAGTTTTGCTTTGCTTCCTGTCATGTCGATTCTAGACCTAGATCTCTGCCCTTCCAGCGAGTCTGCAAGTCGCCTATTATCCTTCCATAAATGCCTTGGTGTTGCTAACATTGAACTGGGTTTGTCCTCCACCTCCTATAACTAATGGATACACTGTATCATCAGGATAACTCCTAACTATATAAGGAAAACTATGTAGAGCTGGAAGATAGGAAAGGAGAAAAAAGACTGGACAAGTGCCGGGTGCGAAGGCCAATACGCTATGCAGTTTAAGGGGAAATCGACATGTATACGTCTATATGTATAGACCAGTTCCAAAAAAATCACCAAGAACGTGGTAACAGTGAATGTTCCTAGAGGAGTTTGAGTGCCTGGGGCTCAGGGCAGGAGACTTATTTTAAACCTTTAGAAATTACTTGTGCAAATATTACCTGTCAGAAAATAAATACATAATTGATTAAAAGGATAAAGAAAAAAGGAAGCATTGGAATGGTTATTTCTTCACCTCTTTATACATTTCTCCATCTTTTGAATATGTTAGCATGAGAACGTATACTTCAATAGTCAGAAAATAAGATATAATGAAAAAGAACTGAAGCCCACAGAATGGAAGAAGATCTCTGAAAATCATATATCTGTATCTTGTATCAATAATAATAAGACCAATAACCCAATGCAATCTCAAAAGCGACAGAATAATCTGTTTCTTTCCAAGGCAAACCATTCAATATCACAGTAATCCAAGTCTATACCCTGACCAGTAATGCTGAAGAAGCTGAAGTTAAACAGTTCTATGAAGACCTACAAGACCTTTTAGAACTAACACCCAAAAAAGATGTCCTTTTCATTATAGGGGACTGGAATGCAAAAGTAAGAAGTCAAGAAACACCTGGAGTAACAGGCAAATTTGGCCTGGGAGTACAGAATGAAGCAGGGCAAAAGCTAATTGAGTTTTGCCAAGAGAACACACTGGTCATAGCAAACACCCTCTTCCAACAACACAAGAGAAGACTCTACACATGGACATCACCAGATGGCCAACACCGAAATCAGATTGATTATATTCTTTGCAGCCAAAGACGGAGAAGCTCTATACAGTCAGCAAAAGCAAGACTGGGAGCTGACTGTGGCTCAGATCATGAACTCCTTATTGCCAAATTCAGACTTAAATTGAAGAAAGTAGGGAAAACCACTAGACCATTCAGGTATGACCTAAATCAACTCCCTTATGATTATACAGTAGAAGTGAGAAATAGATTGAAGGGACTAGATCTGATAGACAGAGTGCCTGATGAACTATGGACAGAGCTTCGTGACTTTGTACAGCAGATAGGGATCAAGACTATCCCCAAGAAAAAGAAATGCAAAAAAGCAAAATGGCTGTCTGAGGAGGCCTTACAAATAGCTGAGAAAAGAAGAGAAGCAAAAAGCAAAGGAGAAAAGGAAAGATATAAGCATCTGAATGCAGAGTTCCAAAGAATAGCAAGGAGAGAGGAAAAAAGCCTTCCTCAGTGATCAGTGAAAGAAATAGAGGAAAACAACAGAATGGGAAAGACTAGGGATCTCTTCAAGAAAATTAGAGATACCAAGGGAACATTTCATGCAAAGGTGGGCTCAATAAAAGATAGAAATGGTATGAACCTAACAGAAGCAGAAGATATTAAGAAGAGGTGGCAAGAATACACAGAAGAACTGTACAAAAAAAATCTTCATGACCCAGATAATCACAATGGTGTGATCACTCACCCAGACATCCTGGAATGTGAAGTCAAGTGGGCCTTAGAAAGCATCACTGCGAACAAAGCTAGTAAAGGTGATGGAATTCCAGTTGATCTATTTCATATCCTAAAAGATGATGTTATGAAAGTGCTGCACTCAATATGCTAGCAAATTTGGAAAACTCAGCAGTGGCCACAGGACTGGAAAAGGTCTGTTTTCATTCCAATCCCTAAGAAAGGCAATGCCAAAGAATGCTCAAACTACCGCACAATTACATTCATCTCACACACTAATAAAGTAATGCTCAAAATTCTCCAAGCCAGGCTTCAGCAAAACATGAACCATGAACTTCCAGATATTCAAGCTGGTTTTAGAAAAGGCAGGAGGAACCAGAGATCAAACTGCCAACATCCATTGGATCATCAAAAAAACAAGAGAGTTGGCAACCCACTCCCATAATCTTGCCTGGGAAATCCCAAGGACAGAGGAGCCTTGTGGGCTACAGCCCATGAGGCGGCAAAGAGCTGGACACGACTGAGTGACTGAACAACAACAAGAAGCACCAAGTGTACAACCCTAACTAGCTCGCTGATCATTTAGAAGTTGAGTGTGTCAAAGCCACAGAGCACCTGCTGATAGAGCTCGTTCAGTTAGTAACCTTTATCGAGTCCCATGTATGTTTGTTAAAAATAAAATAAAATTGAAAGCCTTTGTATAAAAAAAAAAAGCAAGAGAGTTCCAGAAAAACATCTACTTCTGCTTTATTGACTATGCCAAAGCCTTTGACTGTGTGGATCACAATAAACTGTGGAAAATTCTTCAGGAGATGGGAATACCGGACCACCTGACCTGCCTCCTGAGAAATCTGTATGCAGGTCAGAAAGCAACAGGTAGATCTGGACATGGAACAACAGACTGGTTCCAAATCGGGAAAGGAGTACATCAAGGCTGTATATTGTCACCCTGCTTATTTAACTTATATGCAGAGTACATCATGAGAAACGATGGGCTGGATGAAGCACAAGCTGGAATCAAGATTGCTGGGAGAAATATCAACAACCTCAGATATGCATATGACAACACTCTTATGGCAGAAAGTGAAGAAGAACTAAAGAGCCTTTTGATGAAAGTGAAAGAGGAGAGTGAAAAAGTTGGCTTAAAGCTCAACATTCAGAAAATGAAGATCATGGCATCCAGTCGCATCACTTCATGGCAAATAGATGGGGAAACAATGGAAACAGTGAGCGACTGTATTTGTCTGGGCTCCAAACTCACTGCAGATGGTGACTGCAGCCATGAAATTAAAAGACGCTTACTCCTCTAAAGGAAAGTTATGACCAACCTAGACAGCATATTAAAAAGCAGAGACATTACTTTGCCAACAAAGGTCCGTCTAGTCAAGGCTATGGTTTTTCCAGTGGTCATGTATGGATGTGAGAGTTGGACTATAAAGAAAGCTCAGCACCAAAGAATTGGTGCTTTTGAACTGTGGTGTTGGAGAAGACTCCTTAGAGTCCCTTGGACTGCAAGGAGATCCAACCAGTCCATCCTAAAGGAGATCAGTCCTGAGTGTTCAGAAAGGACTGATGCTGAAGCTGAAACTCCAATACTTTGGCCACCTGATGCGAAGAGCTGACTCATTGGAAAAGACCCTGATGCTGGAAAAGATTGAAGGTGGGAGGAGAAGGGGATGACAGAGGATGCGATGGTCGGATGGCAACACCAACTCGATGGTGATGAGTTTAAGTAAACTCCAGGAGTTGGTGATGGACATGGAGGCCTGGTGTGCTGCGGTCCATAGCGTCAAGAAGAGTCGGATGCAACTGAGCGACTGAACTGAACCCAATTTAAAAATGAGCAAAAAAAATTCAAATACACATTTTTCCCAAGAAGATATACAAATGGCTGATAAGAGCATGAAAAGATGCTCTTCATCATTAGCCATTCGGGAAATACAAAGTGAAATCACATGAGATACCACTTCACACCCACTAGGACTGCAGATGTAAAAAAGACAATAACAAGTGTTGGCAAGGAAGAGGGAGCAATTAGAACCCTCATACACAGCCGGTGTGAATGTAAAATAGTGTAGCTGCTTTGGAAAACAGTCTGGCAGTTCCTCAAAAGGTTAAAAATAGAGTTACTATATGACTCAGCAATTCCACGCCCAGGTGGATACCCAAGAGAACTGAAAATGTATATTCACACAAAAACTTGTACATGACGTTAATATAAGCATTATTCATAATAGACGAAAGGTGGAAATGACTCAGATATCCATCAGCGAATGAATGGATCAACAAATTGTGGAATATCCACATGATGGAGTATTTTCAGCAATAAAAATAAATTAAGCACTGATACATACTACAACATGAATGAACCTTGAAAACGTCATGCAAAGTGAAAGTCAGTCATAAAAGAGCACCCAGTGTGTGATTCCTTTTACATGAAACGGCTAGAATAAGCAAATCTACAGACACAGACGGTGAATTTGTGATTGAAGGTGGTTGGGGAAAGAGGAAATGAGGAGTGGCTGCAATGGGTGTGGGGTTTCTGTTTGGGGTGACTAAAAATGTTCTAAAATCGATCGTGGTGATGGTTTACAACCCCGTGAATACACTAAAAGCCACTGAATATACACTTCAAATGGGTGAATGCTATGGTATGTGAATTATACCTCAATAAAACTTGATGGATGGATGGATGGATGTGGTGGCCAACCTCCTAGATGGCTCCTCTGATCTCCGTCTCCTGGATTTATGACCGACCTTATGATGCCTCCCCCAACACTGAACAAGGGCTGCCTCTGCCTTAGCAGAATCCCGTGGGAGGGACAGTGTGTGACGTGTGAGGCTAGGTTATGAAGGCATGGTGGCTTTTGCGGTGCTCCCTTGGGCCACTCTCTCAGGCCCAGCCACTATGTTGTAAAGACACTCAAGGAGCCCCTGGAGAGGTTCCTGTGGAGAGGGACTGAGGCTTCTCACCAACAGCAAGCACTGACAGCCGCTCCTGAATTCCTGACTCTTGGAAACCACGAGACAATAAATTACTGTTGTTGTTTACACCACAAAGTTTTGGAGTCAAGAAGCAATGGATTGCTGCTGCTAAGTCAGTTCAGTCGTGTTCGACTCAGTGTGACCCCACAGACGGAAGCCCACCAGGCTCCCCAATCCCTGGGATTCTCCAGGCAAGAACACTGGAGTGGGTTGCCATGTCCTTCTCCTACTAATAAAGATTTGTAAAGGGATGGATAGATGGATGATGGGTGGGGGACAGATGGAAGGATGGATGAGTGGGTGGATGGGTGGGTACATGGATGCATGGATGGCAGGATAGGTGACTGGTTGGATGAATGTATGGGTGGGAAGGAGGAGGGATGAGTTGGTGGAGCGGTGGGTGGATGTGTGGATGGGAGAAAGGATGGATGGGTGAGTGGTGGATGGATGGGAGGGGGACAGACAGAAGGCTGGGTGCATGGGTGGGTGCATGGATGCATGGATGGAAGGATGGGTGACTGGTTGGATGAATGTATGGATGGGAGGAAGGAAGGATGGAGGGTGGGTGGATGGATGGATGGATAGATAGCAGGATGGGTGAGTGGGTAAATGAGTCAGTGGATGGGTGGGTGAATGGATGGCTAGATGGAAGAAAGGACAGGTGGGTGGCTGGGAGGATAGATGGAAGGATGGGTGAGTGGGTGGATGGGTGATGGATGGTTGGAGACCGGAAGGAAGGACGGATGGGTGGGTGGACAGAATTTTCAATTCAGGTCCCTCCTAGAGATTTCCTTTTTCTTTGACTCCCACACAAGTAAAGATGCAATACTCCAACATGATTCTCATTTCAAAACTCTCCATTTCAGCATAGTTCAGGCTCAGGGAAACATCCAGGCACCAAAGATACGAGGTCACTACACTTCCTACCACGCTTCCTCTTCCTCGCCCAAAGAGGCAGCGAGTGGAAACGCCTGGGATCTTGTACATGATCTCAGAAAACACGTGTAGATTCCTGGTGTGTCTGCTCCAGGTCCAGGCTTTCTAAGAAGGATCAGATTTGGTACAGATGGCCAAAGAAGCAAGACTAAGTGGCGGGATAGGGGGCCGGGGGGTCATTGAACAAGCCACACATCTGGTTCAGATTGCAGCTCCCTTGCTTGGGCGACTCACTGAGCCTCCCTGCACTCCTAGTGCCTCATCTATGAGAGCCATGACACCCCTTCATGAAGTCGGTGACTCTTCAACACCAATATTAACAGAGATTTGGGTGAGACCTGGGTGCTAGGACTTACCTTTCTTCTTTCCCTGCCTTAGCTCTCTGCTTGTCCCTCCTCTGGCCCGTGACAGTTATGGCATGGTCACCAGCTCTGGCTTCAGATGACCTGGGCTGGACTCCAGGCTCTGCTCCTCCCCTGTATAAACTTGGGTGCAATACCAAACCCCTCTGGGCCTCAGTTTCATCATCTGTAAAATGGGGATGGCAATAGCAATTGCCTCACAATTTTGCTGTGAGCATTAAAAGCGATAATCTTATAATCACTAAGGTGGATGACTTACACATAGCATGCTGAACGCTGGCCGTAATAACACAGACGACAAGAACATGGCACATCACGCCCACCCCACCGAGCTCTGTCTGAAAGGCAGGACAGGCGGTAATGAGTTATCTGCTGGGCCCTCCAGGGACAAAGCTGCCATCCACCCGGCCTCCCTGTCTGTCCTGGACTTGGCCACCCGACACTTCACCCTGATGGAACAACGGGGGCTCCACCACTCAGCTGAGCACCACCCTTCTCAACCTCTGAAACCTTAAACAAAAAGCTCACCTTTCCTCCCAGAATTGCTGTCTCCTTCCCTGGTCTCCATGGAGACAAACTCCATGGACCACTCTGGAGTCAGGGTAGCACTGGGATGACTAGGGGCATCACCACGCCCTCACCCAGGAGACCAGGGGAATGACTGTCTTTCCATGGACTCGGAGGAACATTCTTTTCCAGACAGGCTGGAGCTCCGGAGGAGAGCCCCATCTTAGTGTCCTTGAGAGGTGTGCTCTGAGCTTGCAGACGTGGCTTCAGGAGCTTGAGGGCAGGTGCTCCAGTTACAGGCTCAGGCTGGGCTGGTCTCCCCTGGATGCCCATCTCCCTGCTTGGCGGGACAGTACCTTCCAACTTTTGCCAAGACTGACCCACAACCCACGAGAAGCAGGAGAGGGCTTTTCCGGCCTCGCGTTTACAGATCAGGAAACGGGGGCTCAGAGAGGCCAGGCACTGTGCCTGAGGACGCACAGCTGACTCTTTCCTCCTCCTCCACGTCCTCTCTTTGTGCTGTTGCAAAAGCACAAAAAAGAGATGGATGACCTTGACGAGGCGTCACCACTGCTGAGCCAGGCTGGAAAGTCAGCTCGACTCTCAGGGCAGAGTGCACATGCTGCAGTATACCTGGGATAGAGTAGGTGTTCAGTAAACATTTTTTTAAAAACACCCCCCTTTTTCACATAATTATTTTTAAAAATAACTGATTTAAAAAAAAAAAACTACAATGCAGTAACTAGGCAGCTTCTACATGTTATTCTGCTTAATCTTCATTGCCTATTCTATTTACTACCCCAGAGCAGGTATTAGTAATACCTGCTTTGTATTAGTAATCCCCTTTGGGGATTTCTGCAAGTATTTAAGACAGGCCTGGTTTTGACAAAGCTAGCGAAAAGTGTGAGGGGGAGGGGTCCCCATTAGAAAGATCTGCCAGAGGGCTGTGCAAAGAGTCACTCACTGAAGCAGGTCCTGAGTGCTGACTTCTTACAAGGGCCTAGATGCAGATAAACTGTGGATGCACTGCTCTGGGAATTTCCAAAGTACCTCCCACCCGGGAGGAGGTGACAGGCAAAGACAAACGGAGAGGAGAGAGGATACCAAGGAAGGCAGTGGGGGGAAGGGGTGGGCAGGGGGTTCCAGAGGCTTCTCTGGTCCCCCCTATTACAGGTGAATGCGGCAAACCTACAGGGGGACCTGGCTTCCCTGAGTCAACTCCCAGGCAAGGTCTCCAAGGACCAAAGTCCTCGGCCTGCCAGGTCTGGCCATTCCTTCCTCCTGTAATCACACAGGTCAGCAGGGCCGTGAGGGGGACCCAGTGCAGGCCTGCTGGCCAAGCAGCGCCCTCATGCCAGCTTAGCCTCCAGCACAGGTGGGACTGTCCCGGCCTCGACCACCTCCTCTCCCTGCCCAGCCGCTGCCCACCACCCGAGCCCCCCAGCTAACGCTCCTCAGGATGAGGCTCCAAACCAGCGCTCCTTTCATGTCCCGAGCGCCTCTTCCCATCCCTGCCACCCTGGCTGTGGCCTGTCTTCATTCATCCTCCCAGGTCCCTTGTCCCCTCCCAGACTCAGGGCTCCGACTGGACCCGGGCATGGGGAAGGATACGGTCCAGGTTAAAGGGAAGAGAAGAGGGCTCCCCCTCACCTGCGCCAGGGCCCGCGTTGGTCAGCGCAGTGTCCCCTCCGGGTCCCCTCCAGTCCTGGCTCAGGCTCTCCCACACGTGGTCCAAGGCACTGTTTTCTGGCTTTTGTCTTAAAAGGGTTAAGCCACGGCCAGGGAGACAGGGACTCCCTCCAGATGAAGAGAGATCCCAGGAACCTGGAAATGGGGAATAAGAAACCTGAGTCCTAGGGAAAGACAGAGTATCCCCCCAGGGATGCTCCATGGAGGAACCAGGCTGGTGCAGTGCTGCGGAAGCAGTGAGCCTGCAGGACTGGATCTCAGCAAGCACACACATGCGCCAGTAACCAGAGCGGATGGTTACTAGCACTTTCTGGGTGCCAGGCACCGTTCCAAGTGAATCCTCTAGCCATCATCACAGCCCACGAGGCAGCGCCGCACATCCCAGCTACAGCGGAGGAAACGGAAGCACACGGAGTGCAAGGGACCTGGCCAAGGCCACAGCCCTGGTGAGCGGCAGAGGCAGGGCTGGCATCCACCTCGTCAGACTCCTCCTGAGTCCACCCTCTGTCCTCAGTACAGCTAGAGGGGCCTACCCAGTGACTGGGTCTGAATGAACACCTCAAGACTTTGGGCAACTCCTCAAAAAAGAAAAAATCAATACCATATGTCCTGGCCATTCCACTTCTAACTATACACCCCAAAAAGTCAAAACGGGATTAAGAACAGATACTTGCACAGCAGCATTAGCAGTATTATTCACAGTTAGCCAAGATGTAGAAGCAACCCAAGTGGCCGCTGATGAATGAGGAGATAAGCAAAACATGGTCTAGACATAACATGAACATCATCCAGGGCTCCCCTGGGGGTCCAGTGGTTAGGAATCCACCTTGCAATGCAAGGGACACGGGTTCGATCCCTGGCCTGGGAGGACCCCACGTGCTGCAGAGTAACTAAGCCCTTGCACCACAACCACTGAGCCCACGCACTGCAGCTGCTGAAGCCCACGTGCTTCACAATAAGAGACGCACTGCGCTGAGACATTCACACACCCAACGAAGAGGAACCCCGCTCGCCACAGCTGGAGAAAGCCCACACGTAACGACCAAGACCCAAGCACAGCCAAAAACAAAGCAATAAATCTTTTAAAAAATGTATTTTAGAAATGTTATCCAACCACAAAAAGGAGAGAAATTCTGACACCTGCCACACCAGGGATGAACCTTGAGGACATTATGGCAGTTGAAATAAGCCAGTTGCAAAAGACAAAATACTGTGTGATTCCACCTATACGCGGCACATAGAGCAATTAGATTCGTAGAGACAGAACACGGAAGGGTGGGTGCCAGGAGCTGGGAGAGGGGGCTGGGGGGTTGGTGCTTCCTGGGGATGGAGTCTAAATCAGGGAAGATTTAAAAAAAATAAAAAGTTCCAGAGACGGGCACTAGTAATGCCCGTAGAGCCATGTGAATGCACGCGATGCCACAGAGCTGTACTTAACAATGGTTAAGATGTTGATTTTATGTTTTGTAAATCTGACCACAAGAATTAACACAGGTCTTCCCTGGTGGTCCAGGGGCTGAGAATCTGCCTGCTAATGCAGAGGATACAGGTTGGTTCCTGATCCGGGAACAGCCCACATGCCACGAGCAACTAAGCCCGTGCGTCAGAGCTACCGAGCTCGATCCCTAGAGCCCATGCTCTGCAACAAGAGAAGCCCACGCGCTGCAATGGAGAGCAGCTCCTACTCTCCACAACTCGAGAAAATCCGCACGCAACAACAAAGACTCAGCGAAGCCGTAAATAAACAAACTTAAAACAAAAAAAGAATTAAGATAGACCCCAGACTTTGGCACAATACTGGGCTGGACACCCCAACAATAACTGACATTGATCTTTTTCCAGACTGGCTAGGTGGGGCTGAGATGCTGCCAACCAGAGAAAGGTGTCCTTCTTGTGGACCTGAGCTTGAGGCTGTACCGGCTCTGGGAAGCAAGCCAGG
Source organism: Bos indicus x Bos taurus (assembly GCF_003369695.1). NCBI lineage: Eukaryota > Metazoa > Chordata > Mammalia > Artiodactyla > Bovidae > Bos > Bos indicus x Bos taurus. The sequence continues at coordinate 57,506,273 of NC_040093.1, forward strand.
GCAACTTCACGGGTGGGAGTGGAGACAGGGAGGCCACGAACCGGGCCGATGGCTGTGACTAGTGGGGCGGGGGGCATCCTGAGAGGATCAGGCCAGCTGCAGGCTCTGCCTAATAATGGGGCTTCCCTGGTGGCTCAGATGCTAAAGAATCTGCCTGCAGTGCAGGAGACCTGGGTTCGACTCCTGGGTCAGGAAGACCCCCTGGAGTAGGAAATGGCAACCCACTCCGGTATTCTTGCCTGGAACTTTCCATGCACATAGGAGGCTGGTGGGCTACAGTTGAGGAGGTCGACCTTTCTCTGACTGTTAATAGCTGATACCACTATTAAGAGCCTGCTGTGTACCGGGCTCTGTACTTAGCACACTGTACATGTAGTGCCTCATTTACTTCCTACTACAACCCTTGAAGGTGTTATTTCTGTCCATTGCACAGATGTGGAACCTGAGGCTCCAAGAAGAAAAGCAGCCTGCCCTAGGCCCCCAGCTAACAAGTGGCCAAGCCAGGCCTATGTCTCTGGGTGCCCACTGTCTTCCCAGGCTGCATCTCCCTGCCTCGGGGGGCAGCCTTCACTGCCGGAGAGCCTGGTGCTGCACCTTCACTTCTGTGGGTATCCCTCGGGTGGCAGGGATGTCTGGCCGCCGGGCAGGGGTCCTGGACTTGGGCCACATCCTCCACAGAAGCTGCCTGGAGCGGTTTCAGCCCAGGCAGAGCCTGAAGGGAGGGTGGGCAGCCCTGGGTCGGGGTTTTTGGTCCGTGAGGGAGCACTTGGGGAGCCCACCCACCCTCCACTGCTCTGGAGCTCAAGGCAGGACCCCAGAAGTGAAGGCAGAGAAGACCCCTAGCCAGCAGGAGGGCCCTTCCAGGAGAGCCTCCGAGGCCACTCTCTGGATAGCTGCCATGAGTGTGGTCACAGCTGCCTCCGCCCCAGGGCAAAGAGGAAGTGGTCAGAAGCAGCGAGAGAGGAAAGAGAGAGAGAGAGCCCTAAAAGAGGACGTGTCCCAACCCGCCCCGCCCCATCCCCTCGGAGGAAAAGGGGCCAGGCTGGCCCAGTGCTTCTTGGAACCTCTGGCCGGCCAAGAGGAAACCTGCTTTAACCCCGCTCCGATGTCCTGAAGACACTCTAGAACCCTCCGGCCCAGGGGCGCCCGAGGTCCAGGGACGGAGGACCATGGGAGTCCCAGGGCCAGTGCCCAGCACCCAGGAGGCTCACGGCCACGAGAAGGGAGGATGGGCATCATGGGGTTCTGGGTTCAAATCCTGCTCCCCTTTGTCGGCTCTGTGGTCAGACAGGCTGTTTCCTCATCAGCAACCTAGAAACAACAAGAGCCCCCAGCTTGTGGTGAGAATTCAGTGAAGCTTGAGATACCAAGTGCTAAATGCCACGCGTGGTAGGCGGTGAAAGTCTGACCAGTGTCAGCTCTTGTTTGGGGTTTTTTTGGCTGCACCAGATCTTCGTTGCAGCACATGGGATCTTTAGTTGTGGCACGTGGAATCTAGTTCTCTGACCGGGGATCGAATCCGGGCATGGAGGAGTCTTAGCTGCTGAGCCGCCAGAGAAGTCCTGTGTTAACCACTGCCATGTCAGGGGATCTCTGAGGCCGGCAGGTTGCCTCTCCTCTCTGGGAGGCAGGGCTGAGGGCTGGCAGCAGGCAGAGACTGTACGTGGGGTGGGTTCAGAGAGAGGTAGCCATGCTGCTACCATGAATGGAGAGAGAATCAGAAAAATCTGAGGGACAAAAACAGATGGTTTCCATCTCTCCAGAGACCTATTCTGAATCCCCTCCGAAACACAATCTAACCCTGCACACCTCCAGACAACATGCTGGTATCACTCAGCACGCCGAACGGCATAGCACAAGGGGTCTGGGGCCCCATCTTGGGAGCTGAGCCCAAACTCTGTAGCCTTGACCTGCAGGCAGAATTAGCTGTGTCTGCCCCCCCACCACAGTGAATCCAGTTGAGCAGAAATGCTCAGCACCACCGCAGCCCTGAGTGAGGTAGCTGACGACAGATGGTTCGTGAAGTGCCCAGGACGGGCCCCCAGGAGTGAGCCCCTCCTTACCCTTTGTGTCCTGAAATTCTCCAACTCCTGAAATGTTCACTCTCAGGGTGGACCCGAGGCCGCTTTACTCACCCACCCTCGTCTTGACCTTGGTCATCAATCTCTAGTTCCCCTCACGCCTCCCTCTTTCAAACAATCCAACCACCCCCACGGTCAAACGCTGCGCCAAGAACGCCCTAAAATTAAAAGGAAGAAATAGGATCAATGCTTTGGGCAGAAAGCTTCCTTATCTTCCAGAGCCCTTCATTTCACAGGCTAATTCATCACATTAAGATGGAGAGTGCCCTCTACTTCACGTTCAGAAACCTCTTTTCCAAAATACCCTCGTGAAGGAAGCACTGGTCATCTAAATAGAAACTCTTATGAGACATGGTACAGAATTTCACACTATTTGTATGTGACTGAACAGCAAGGGACAGTAACATTTCAGCAGTTCACACAAGAGGAAAAAAATTGGCCAACTCAGAAAAAAAAAAAGATTAGTGAGGTCAACCTCACTAATCAATGAAAATAAAATGCCATTTTTACATTCCTGTCAAATAATTTGCTTTCTAATCTTATAAATTGTTTTTTATGTTTATTCAGTCACATATAGCTCTGTGTATATATGCTTTTAGCTGGCTTTCCCACCCCCCCAAAATGAGGTCATTTTTTAACTCACTATATTGAGGACCTCTTTCTGGGCCAGGAAACACAGCCAACTTCATGATGCTTTGCTTTGTTTAGTTTTGTGTTGAATCACCATGCCACTTGTCATTCCCTTGTGTGGATGGAGACCCACTGTGTTTAGCGGGTTGCCTTCTGATGGGCTGTTTACAGTTTTGGGTCTTTCTTTTATAAGCAATGCATCTTTGCACGTGTATGTTTGAACACCTGAGTGAGGATAATCATAGAAAAAACCAACATCCATAAGTTCTGGCTCATATAGCAAAACATATATTTTATATATATAATATATAACACACATATATGACACATATAATACATAACATATAATCTATAATATATATATGTGTGTGTGTGTGTGTGTGCGAGCATTTGAAATTTTGACAGAACCAAATTGTCCTCTAAATACATTACTGCTGAATTGGTAACAACATCCATCTAATACTTTAATTTTTTTTTTAATAAAAAGACCACTTTAAGATTTAAGATTACAGAAATGGTAAAAACCAGCCCAGATGGGATCAGATTTTAGGTTCTTTGGCTGAGTTAGCAGAGGTCCCCCAAATAAACCCCCAAACCAGTAATGCATGAACATGTAAATGCTTTGGACGCCCAGCATCAACTTCTGTTTCCTGCCTGGAGAGCCCCGCGTAAAAGCAGCAATGGAAGGCAGCTGGGCTGGCATGCAGGCTCCACCCTGGGCCCTCTCCTGCCACCCCTAGCCCTCAGGGCTCAGACAGGTACCCTGGGGGAGGAAGGAGCCAGGCTGGGTCACTAGAGAAGACTCTGTTTCAATCCCAGCTCTGGCAGTGGCCTACCAGATGACTTTGCACCAGTTGCTAAGACTCTCCGAGCCTCCGTTTTCCAGTTTGTAAAAAGGGCCCAAGAAAACCTGCCTGGCTCACTTGTGATGAGGGTCAGATGTGGGAAAGGATGTGAAAGTAACTGGTTTTCCTTCCTTCTGTTTCGGGTTTGCTGTTGGGTCTACAGCTGGGGAATCGGGGAGCCCAGTCTGGGGTTTTCTGACCACAAGTGCTTTCCCAGAAACAATCTTCTCTGAAGTTGTTAGGTTTTTTTTTTTTTTTTTTTAATCTGAATAGATTATACATGCAATACAAAATTCAAAAGATATAGAAGGCTAAATGTGAGAAACATCCCTTCCCCCCTCCTGCCCCCTCACCCCCACTTCCCCTTCCCAGAGGCAGCCTTTGTCACCTCTTTCTTCTGTTTTCCTCTGGGGTCAGTCTTTGTGCTCTTTCACAAAAATGCAGCATTCTACACCTATTACTCTGCATCTTGCTTTTTAAAAAGTTCACCAACATTTGTTGAAGCTTTTCCCCTATCAGTACATATGGTGCTTCCTCTTTCTTTTTCCTCCCTACTTTCTACTTTGAAATATTTTAATGCTATAAAAAAAAAAGTTGCAAGAATAGGAAAATAAACAATCATATTTTTAACTTCATGAGAGAGTCCCTTGGACAGCAAGATCAAACCAGTCAATCCTAAAGGAAACCAACCCTGAATATTAACTGGAAGGACTGATGCTGATGCTCCAATACTTTGACCACCTGATGCGAAGATCCGACTCACTGGAAAAAATCCCGATGCTCAGAAAGATTGAAGGCAGGAGGAAAAGGGAGTAACAGAGGACGAGATGGTTGGATGGTATCACTGACTCAACGGACATGAGTTTGAGCAAACTCCAGGAGATAGTGAAAGACAGAAGCCTGGTGTGCTGCAGTTCCTGGAATCGCAGAGGACTGGATGCAACTTAGTGACTGAACAACAGCAACAATTATTAATACAGGCCATGTTTGTTCTATCTTTCTTTTTTTTTCCTAAGCTATCCAAGAGTTAGTATTTCAATCCTAAATATGTTATCAGGTATCTCCTGAGAAGAAAGATATTCTCCTCCATAACCACATTATGATGATCACATTCAGGATACACAGTATCAATACAATGCTGTCATGTACTATACTGCCTAAAATCACACTGCCCCAGGTATCTAATTTAAAAAACCTTTAAAAATACTCAGGTTTCAATGAAGGATTTCCCATTGCATTTATAGTCATGTCACTAAATCTAGAACAGTCCCAGCTTCTCCAGTCTTTTAGAACATTGACATTTTTAAGTATCCAGGCCAGTTTTGCAAACTATCCCTCAATTTGGATTTCCCCAAATCCTTCAGGACATTTTTTTTTTTTTTTTTTTTTTTGCAGAAATAGTACATAGCTGACATTACACCTCATTATTTTTTATGACAACCGAGTACCCAGTGTATACAAATTGTATAGCTAGTCCTCTATCCAAAGATGTCTAGATGATTTCCAATAATTTGTTTTATACAAAATGACGCAATGAACATTTTTAAAACTGTCATTTTGGAAGTTTCTGAGTATAGAGTAGGTCTATAGGATATATACCTAGAAGATAAATCACTGTACTTACATATATATGCATTTGTAATCCTGAACATTATTGCTGAATAGCCCTTTACAGAGCATATATTTATTAATACTTCCACTTACACTGTGAGGATGCTTGTCCCTGAAGCTTGTCGTACTTTCAAACTTTCTCCCTGTGTCCTGGCTAGTAGGCCACGCAGCCTTGCTAAGCCACTGTCTGACAAGATTTCCTTACATTTTCCCCTGTGAGTTTGGGCAACAATCCAAAGAAAATCCCATCTTCCAAAGACAAAGCCCAAAGACTTCTCCTGGAGCAGAATTCTTGATCTTTGTTAGAAAACACATCTGTTTGTTAAGTAAGCTGCTAAGATTCAAAAAGAGGGGTTTATTAAGCAACGCCTGATGTATGTCTGTGAAGTGTGCATTCTTAACACACTCATTTTACAGAGATGCAAACAGCCTCAGGAGGTCATGCAGCCTGGTCACTACAGTTTGTGTGCTCAGTCGCTTAGCCGTGTCTGACTCTTTGTGACACTATGAACTGTGGCCTGCCAGGCCCCTCTGTCCATGGGATTCTCCAGGCAAGAATACTGGAGTGGGCTGCCACCCCCTCCGACAGGGGATCTTCCTGACCCAGGGAGATAGCCTGCATCTATTTAGACTACAGTTTGAGCGAGGAATAACCAACCCAGACCAGTCTGACATCCCAGAAGTGAGAATAGCCTCCTTGGATGCTGGAGAGGTGGACAGATACAAAAAAAACAAAACCCAACAATGTAACTCCAAATCGCAAATTGGCCGATCTCTGGCTGAAGCTTTCTGCTCAGATGATGTCGTCTTGGTTTTCACCTTCCCGTTATCAAGCTACCTGAAAACTACCTTCCCCAGAACGCATCACTCTCAGGGCTCTTTCGACCTCTGTAGACTACACTTCCCAGAATACAGAGCTGCCACATCCGCCGGCACGCTTCCGCTTCCGGCCTAGGTGTTTTCTGGGAGTTGTGGTCTCAAACGGTACTGGGGTTGAAGAGGTTGGAAAGAGTCCTGGTGGTAAGCCCACGTGGCACAAAGACTTGGGGTGGGAATAGATACTGTCTTTATAAACCGGAGGCACCAAGCAGGCCTAAAATCACTTTCCATTTCCCTTTATTCAGCAGACTGGCTCTGTGACCACACCACCCTGGGAATCTATCGGTTGCGACTACCTCTGACGGACTTCAGGGTCAGCAGAGGTTCGTTTAGGAGGATCATGGTATTCATTTCACTGCTGAGTCTTCTAAAGGCCCTGAGGTTCGGTCCTTTGGTTCCTATGGCATATTTCCTCAGAAGCACACCCTGTTTCTTCCTCCCTGAGACACCCGCACCTTCTAAGCAGTGAAGAAAAAAAGAAGAAAAGCACCTTTTAAAAGTTATCTGGTTCCTTCAGATAGTCAAATAGTTGTATTACAGGCAGGAAGTTCAAGAATAAAGTCTGGCGACCGAAGTCTGCTTCTGAATCAATAGCTGAAAGCAGAGTTCTCAACCTCCTCTTTGTTAAAACCCACATGCCCATGCCAACGGAGATCCGCTGAATCAGTCTGGACTAAGCTGAATCCGTTTGGAGAAAGCTCCTCACATGAGCTGCAGCCAAGGTCAAAGCCTCAGGTTTACAGGGGAAATACTAGATGCTTATATTCTAGATTTACCTGCATTTTCTTAAAGAAGCTACCAGACTGCCTGATTCGAGAGCAATAAATGTACGTGATTTATCACTGCATCCCCAGGACCCAGCCCATGCTGTCCTTGGGGTAGATATATAGTTGGCATTTACCAGATGGCCAGTTGTCTGTGGAGAAGGCACTGGCGACCCACTCCAGTACTCTTGCCTGGAAACTCCCATGGACGGAGGAGCCTGGTGGGCTGCAGTCCATGGGTTCGAGAAGAGTTGGATGCGACTGAGCGACTTCACTTTCACTTTTCACTTTCATGCATTGGAGAAGGAAATGGCAACCCACTCCAGTGTTCTTGCCTGGAGAATCCCAGGGACGGGGGAGCCTGGTGGGCTGCCATCTATGCGGTCGCAGAGAGTCAGACACGACTGACGTGACTTAGCAGCAGCAGCAGTTGTCTGTGGCCAGTGGCCATTCATACTTCAGTGCTCAAGTCTTCCTGGACGTTGAATATTTTGCATACAGTTCCTAAAATTATATTCATTGTTTTGAAAGGGTGTGTGTGTGTGTGTGTGTGTGTGCACAAGCACACTTCAGGGGGTGTAGGTGGAATTCAAGAAAATTCAAGCTGGAGAGTCAGAGAATAGTCAGAGGCAGAAATATTTGATGGCAACACTCAGAGAATACTGGAACTCAGAGAAAACAAAGATCTATGCGGCCACAGGTCATCATGGAAGGCTTCTGGAAACCCTACCTACTTCTTGTAGGTCAGGACCAAGGAGGTGATCAGCTCATGTAATTAAGAGCACATGTCCAATCAGTGGGAAGAGGATGAGGAATGTCATTTTGGCTTAGACCAGCCAAAATTCAATCTCTGCAGCTGGACACCCTGGCATGAGGTCGCAACAGAAGCAAGGGAACCTCTGACACCAAGTGTAACTGAATACAGCCCCTTCTCTGGGATTCATTTACAACAAGCATTTAACGATTCCTATATTCTTCACCGAATGTTTATGGAAGGATGGAAAGTTCCACTGCACAATTCTTTTTAAAATCCACAACAGTGTTGGGGTTAAGATTAGACCTTTTTGTTCTAGAAAAAACAGCACTTTTTTGTATCTCCCCTTCCTTCCCTTTCCAGCTCTCCACATTTCTCTCAAAATTTAAAATTCCTTTTCCCGTCACCATTCAGAGCAATTAAAGTCTTTCGCAGCTCCTTTTCCACACCTGCCTCATCACCCCCACCATTACTACAAGTGACCCTTTAACAATGAGAGGCTTCTGGTGCCAACCCCCTTTAAGTCAAAAATCCGCCTATAACCTCACAGTCAGTTGCACCCCACCCCACAATCCCAGGTTCTGCATCCAGGCTTCCAACCAACTGTTGAGTTGCGCGGTAAGTACATATTGACCAAAGTCAAACCCATGTTGTTCGAGGGTCAACTGCAGCACTTACGGAGACTACTGCTGTGCAACTGGAATCTTCTGCTTGCAAGTGAGAGAAAATTCAACTAAACTGGCTTGAACAAGAAGGGAGGTGATCAGCTCATGTAACTAAGAGCCCAGGCCTGTGGTCACAGCTGGACCCAGGAGGTCAGATGACGTCATAATACGCAGCCTCTCTCCATCTCACCCTGTCATTTCCCTTGATGGGGACTTTGCCCTCAGGCAGGTTGTCTCCCACAGTAGCCTCGGGAGCTCCAAGTTCCCTTCTCCCAGCTTTTCATCCACAAGGAGAGCTCCTGACCCACCAGATCAAGTGAAAGCCCTAAGCCCAAGTTCTCATCAGCTCCCAACGTGGACGAAGTGCCCCTGCCTGAGCCCGCTTCTGAATGGAGATAGAACAAAGGGACTAGCTTAGGTGGGATCAGATGATCACACCTGTGATCATCAGGTCAGGGACAGTCCGCACCATCAACCCACAGACCTGCAGTGTGTGCGAACTTGTTCCCTCAAGGCAGGTGGGAGACGGACCGCAGACAGGAAGGTGGATGTTGGGTTAGACCGTGCCTGTCTGCTAGCATGCACACTGGGTGACACTTCACACAGATGAGCCAGTTAATCACCCAAGAACACGACCTCCACGGTGGTCCAGTGGCTAAAAGTTTGTGCTCCCAATGCAGGGGGCCGGGGTTCAATCCCCAATCAGGGGATTAGATTCCACATACCACATCTAAAAGACACCATATGCTGCAATGATGATTGAAGATTCCATGTACCTCAACACACAGCTGGCACAACCAACCAACCAAACAAAAATACTCACCAGAGGGATTATTACCCCATTGAATTGATGAGTAAACTGAGGCTAGTAGGGAGACAATGAGGTTTACACCCAGGCAGCCCTAGCTCCAGAGCCAGGTGCATTTGGGTGCTCAACGAAGGGAAGGGTCTTCCAGTTAACAGGACACCATCCCCCAACAGGCAGTTTAGTGGTCGCTGCCACTTGAACATAACTTCAGGGGTCCACCTTCCACCCTAAGCAGCTCAAGAAAGTATTTCTAATAAACATACAGGCCCTTTCCACTAGAACAGTTTATTTTGAAGATTGTGGTTAAAGGGGTCCATGAATTTGGATGCTATTTCTGATGAAAGTCTGTGTGCCCCTGATATCCTCCACATGATAATACTTAAGCGGGGGGGGGGGCGGGGGGGAGGTGCTTTGGGAGATGATTATAGTTAAAGGTCAAGAGGGTAGGACCCTCTATCATGGGATTAGTGCCATGTTGGGACACAGTGATAAAGCAACCGTTTGACAGCCAGGAAGTGGGTTCTTACCAGGAACTACATTGACCAGCATCTTGATCTCAGGCTTCCAGCCTCCAGCACTATGAGAAATAAATATCTGGCATTGAAGCCATTCAGTTCAATTAGATCAGTCACTCATCCTGTCTGACTCTTTGCCACCCCATGAAGTGCAGCATGCCAGGCTTCTCTGTCCATCACTAACTCCCAGAGCTTGCTCAAACTCATATCCATCAAGTCAGTCATGCCATCCCATCTCGTCCTCTGTGGTCCCCTTCTCCTCCTGCCTTCAATCTTTCTCAGCATCAGGGTCTTTTCTGATGAGTCAGTTCTTAGCATCAGGTGGCCAAAGTACTGGAGCTTCAGCTTCAGCATCAGTCCTTCCAATGAATATTCAGGATTGATTTCCTTTAGGATTGACTGGTTTGATCTCCTTGCAGTCCAAAGGACTCTTAAGAATCTTCTCCAAAACCGCAGTTCAAAAGCATCAATTCTTCGGCGCTCAGCTTTCTTTATGGTCCAACTCTCACATCCATACATGACTACCAGAAAAACCATAGCCTTGACTAGACGGATCTTTGTTGGCAAAGTAATGTCTCTGCTTTTTAATACGCTGTCTAGCTTGTTGATCATAGCTTTTCTTCCAAGGAGCAAGTGTCTTTTAATTTCATAGCTGCAGTCACTATTTGCAGTGATTTTGGAGCCCAAGAAAATAAAGTCTGTCACTGTTTCCATTGTTTCCCCATGTATTTGCCTTGAAGTGATGGGACCGGATGCCATGATCTTTGTTTTTTGAATGCTGAGTTTTAAGCCAGTTTTTCACTCTCCTCTTTCGCTTTCATCAAGGGGCTCTTTAGTTCCTCTTTGCTTGCTGACACAGGGTGGTGTCATCTGCGAATCTGAGGTTATTGATATTGACTGAAGCCACTCAGTCTATGGTATTTTATTATGGTAGCCAGGGCTGACTAATACAGATGTGGGGAAAAATGACACCTTCATTACGCTGACCTTTAACTGAATTTACCATTTCCTTCCATGACGACTGTAGGCAAAGGACACAGGAGCATCAGCAAGGCCTGTGACTTCCTCACTCTCAGAGACTGCAGATGTCTTCACACCACACATAGTTGTTGCTGACATCTGAAGATATCATCGATGCTCATCGCTTCTTGGAAAGTCTAACATTATTAGACTGCTTGCTAGAGCTGGTTATTAAATATGTTACTAACAAGCATAGAATTATTATATCACAAATTTGGATGCTTTTTATCTTAACTGTATTCAATATAACCAGCGTCCTCAAGACTCCTTGAACTCTATTTTATACACTTAAAAATACTATTTGAAGAGCTTCCCTGATGGTACAGTCATTAAGACTCTGCCTGCCAATGCAGGGGACATGGGTTCAATCCCTGGTCCATGAAGATCCAACATGCTGCAGGGCAACTAAGCCCATGCGCCGTAACTACTGAGCCCTCATGCCTAAAGCCTGTGCTAACAGAGAAGTCACTACAATGAAGAGAAGCCCATGCAACTGGAGAGTAGCCCCCACTTGCCACAACCAACAGCAATGAAGACCCAGTGCAGCCAAAAATAAATACACAAGTAAGTTAAAAAAAAAGTTTTTAATTATTTGAAGGACATTATTATTCTAGGTGTGGGCCTAGAAGAAGCCTGGGGAGTAACTGTTCTCTTCCTTGTTACGACATCTCATGGAAAGAACCACTGATGGACTCACAAGGTTCTGCCCAAAGCAGATAAGCCCTGGGGACATCCGGGCCACCAACAAATCCCCAGGGATAGTTGCAGTTAGGAGCGAGGGCCCAAGGTGGGGGTTACAGGAAACAAGCCTGGGGTTCCCACAGGCAGACTGCTCCTCACCATCGGAGAGACCCCACCCTGGAATGGACCTACTCCCACTCCTGCCCCCTCCAGTGAGGTAGGCTCCTGTAATAAGGGAGGCTCACTGTTCCAAGGCAATCTTTTGGAAAATAAATCCGATCATGTCAGTCAGTCACTTGACACTTCCATGGCTCTGCAGTGCCCTCGGGATCTCATTGAGGCTCTGTTCCACAGCCCACAAGGGCCAACCCGTGCAGCCTCACCTTGCTCTGTCACCCTGTCACTCCTCCAGTGCCCTTGGCTTTGGGACGTGCCTTGCTCCCTCCAGCCTCATGGCTCCTGGCCCCGCAGGTGCCTCTGCCTGCACCATCTTCAGCTCCTTACCAGCTGACGCGCTTTCCTCTGGCGTCACCGAGACTCCCTCCAGGACACCAAAAGCACCTTGCTTCTTTGCTCAGAGACACTGTGATGGGACTGCCAGCCAGGGATTGCGAACCCAAAACACAACACAGGGACGATGAGGTACTGTGGGCTAACATGACCCAGGGCGGCCACCACCCCCGGGGCAGGAGGAACACGGGAAGCAGGTGATGATGACAACATGGAAGCTTAGAGGGGGTCTCGGAGCTGGGCCCAGGGCTCTGAGGGGCCGGCCAGCTTGGGAGCCGCAGTTGGAACATCAGCACCCTGGAGAGGGGCCCTGACGGTGGCGGCATCCCTGCCCTTGAGGATGCTGTCACAGGTGGTAACCTGGAGTGCCCGCGAGCAGGGGTGCACCTGCCCTGTCTCCCCTCCAGACCCCCAGTGATTCGGCCGTGCTGTGCCAAGTGGCCCCCACCCTGGAAACCTTGCCAACAATCATTCCTCAGGGACGGTGTGTCGGAAGCTCCTTTCCTGGCTGGACTGGGTGTCTGCCAGGTTATCTAAACTCTCCTTGATCTTTTTTGGGGGTGGGGTGGGGTGCTTGTGGGACTTTAGTTCCCTGACCAGGTATCGAATACCCATGGCCCCTGCAGCAGAAGTGCAAAGTCTGATATCGAACCTGGGCTGGGACTAGAGTGTCCAAGCTAGGCTGCTGGCGCAGGATTTGGGATGGGGTCACCTCGGGGCGGGGGGGCTGTGCAGATGCAGGGTCAACCCTGAGAAGGAGCGTCACCTTAAACTCTTCACCTGAGTCCTCTCACAGCCTCATCTTGAACGCTGAGCCCTGCCTTGGACCCCGCCAGACACCTAGTAGGGGCCCCGTAATGTGTGTTGCATGAATGAATGAGCCCAGGCCTCCGTTCTCCAGGGGCACCAGCCCACCAGGAGTAGTGAATTCTCTACCTCATCTTTTGGTATATCTGCCTTTCAAAATCCCCTCTCTTAGATGGTGAATTTTATATTATACATTTTTTAATGGGAAAAAAAATGCCCCCACCAATAGTAAACCGCTGGGTGCTGTGAGAAGTACCCCTGCTTTGGAGCCAGACTGCCTGGGTTCAAATGGAAGGGATTCTACTTCCTTACTGTATGGCCATGGGCAAGTTACTGCACCTCTCTGAGTCACAGCCGCCTCAGCTGTAAATACAACAAAAGCCCCAGCACAATACCTGGGGCACGGTAGGTACTCTACACAAGTCTGTTTCCTTCTGTTGTGAGCCCTGATTGCAGCTCAGGCACAGAAGACCTGCCTCTTTGAGTAAGCAAGAGTGACCCAGTGTGGGGCTGGATCAAAACCAAGACTGGGGACCCTAGCCCATGGGAGAAGGGGACTGTCCTGCAGAAACCCTTCATGTCCTATGGAGCAAAGAAGGGATATGGATCAGAACTCTATTCAAACTTGTTTAAACAAAACAAGAGCATTAGTCTTACATGTTGGGAATCCCAGGAAGTACACGGGCTTCATGTTAGGCTGGACCCAGGGACTGAACTAGACCTTCATCAGGCTGGTCTTACTCACTAACCCAGCGACTTCCTGGGGCAATAGGGTACAGTGATTGGCCTTGCCTGAGTCAACATACCCCTTAGAGGAGGGTTGTGACTGACAGCCCCACTGAATCAGCTCCCTGAGGGATGGAGGCTTGACATCACAAGAAGGGGTGAAAGTTAGATAAATAGTAAACCTTCCTACCTGCCACATACTGTCTTAAGCACTCATAATCGTTAAGCCATTGAATCCTTAAAACAGCCCTACAAAGCGGGCACCATTCTCATCACTCCCATATTACAGAGGAAGAAACTGAGGCCCTGGGTGCCTCAGGTCACAGTCAGGGAGAGACAGAGTCAGTCTCCAGCCCCAGACCATCTGGCTCCGGACCCATGTGCGTCTCCACTTCCCCAAGTCACTTCTCCCCATCAGACAGAAACAAGAGCTGGTCATCACAGGGACAGCCCCAGAAGGAGGCCCAGGGCTCCCCTGGAGTAGAATGAGGGGGCAGCTGAAGACCGCAGGGGGCCCAGCCTCGGCATGAAGCCTGTGTTGAGTGCCTCTCGATGTGTCTGAAAATGCCTGGAGCTCCTAGAGAACTTACCAGAAACCGAGGACACTCCCAGGCTCCACCCAGGGGCAGAAGGCCTAGACCCTAGCTTTGCACCACCACGAGCTGGCTGTGTGACTTGGGGCCAGTCACACAGCCTCTCTTTGGCCCGGTTCCTTCCTCTTGCAAGTGAGTAAGCTGGGCCTGAACCTCCGTCTCTGAGGGCCTGGCTCCCCCTGGGGAAGAGCTGGGGGGTGCACTGCTCTGATCTGTGGTCGGCCACAAGCTGCCCTGCCCCCAACAGCCCCCAGTGTGGGAAGCAGGGTGGCCCCGCCCAGCCCGGCCCTTAGTGTGTCACTGAGAAGGCCCAACCATGAACCCAGCTTCCGCCTCGACGGGGGCCCCTAGTCCTGGGCTGACCGTTGCTGGCCGCAGCCCCAGACGCACCCATGGTGGTCTCAACCCAGTTCCACCGAGATGCAACCTCCCCATCTGGCATCTGAGCCTCCGAAACAGTTATCAACAGCTCACCAGGATGGGGGCTCTCGAATGGGTGATTCTGTCCCCAGGTAGGGTTTCCTGACTTAACAAATAAAAACGCAATCTTTGCAAAATGATTCCACTAAAAATTTATAAGCTTTTTATCTGCGATGCAAATGTAACTGGGAAACTTGTATTTTATCTGGCAACCTTGTACTCGGGGGACATCTGTCCACATTTGGAGACATTTTTGAGGATCACAATGGAGAGCTTCTATTGGCAGCTAGTGGGCGGAAGCCCAGCAGCTGCTCAACTACCCACCACACCCAGGACGGCTCCGGTACAGGGAACAACCCAGCCCCAAACGCCCGAGGTGGACGCACCGGCCCTGGGTCCTTCCAGAGGCTGATAGACATGCCCACCAGCGATCTCAGGGACTCGTCAGAGGAGTGGTGGTGGTTTTCCTCACGTGAAAGCCTGGGAAACTGAGGCACAGTTTAAATGGCTTGTTCAAGTTCACCCAAAGTGGAGTCTTCTGCCTGTGTGTGTCCTCTCCTCTCTAACAACCTCCTCTGTCCCTCTAGACATGGAGCCACGCAAGGCCAGCGAGGAAGCACAGTAGGGGCGGGGGGACAAGTCGAGTTCTGCAGGGTCCCCAGGCCCCCGGGCAGGGCTGGCACTGTGGGCTCCCAGTGGGTGGGCAAGCCTGTCCTGGAGAGCGAGGCGCCCAGGAATGCTGTCAGTTGTGCCACCAGGGGGCAGCAGAGACTTGGAAATGAGTCGACGCGCCTGCGCCTTCTATCACTGGAAGGAAGCGGGTGTTCTTCTGGACTCCTGGGGTTCACTTTCAGAGGCGCTGCCGCTGAGGCAGGTCTGTCTGAACGGGCACCAGCATCAGGTTTGTGGGAGTTTTTCTGTCTGTGTTTTACAGCTCCCAGGTAATTCTAATGGGCAGCTGGGATTGAGAACGAAGGCCTTCGTTTTCGTGCCTACTTTCACATCGGAATCAATTTGGAGCTTTTAAAAAATATCAATACCGATATGGAAACGACCCAGATGTACATCGACAGAGGAAGGGATAAACGAAATGTGGCATATACAGTGGATATTACTCTTTCATGAGAGGAGTGAAAGCTGACACCTGCTACCTGCATGGAGCTGGAACACACTGTGCTTCCTGTATTAATAGCCGGACACAAAAGGACAGATACTGTATGGCTCCATTTATATAAGTTTCCCAGAGCAGCCAAATTCACAGAGACAGAAAGTAGAACAGAGATTTTCAGGGACTGGTTAAAATGCACCCCGCAATGTTCACTGCGGCACTGCTTACAACAGGCAAGACATGGAAGCAACCTAAATGTCCATCAGCGGAGGAATGGATAAAGAAGATGTGGGGTGTGTGTCAGAGCGAGTGGTGGTGGCTACCCTCCACCTGTGTGTGTGTGTGTGTGTGTGTGTGTGTGTATGAGCCGAGTCATTGGAAAAGACTGATACTGGAAAAGACTGAAGGCAAAAGAAGGGGATGACAAAGGATGGGATGAGTAGGTAGCATCACTGACTCAGTGGACATGAAACCGAGCAAACTCTGGGAGACAGTGAAGGACAGGAAAGCCTGGCGTGCTCCAGTCCATGGGCTCGCAGAAGTTGGACACGACTGAGCAACTGAACAGTAACAACAACATAACATATGTAATATGTAAGATACATAATACGTAGTATATATAATGGAATATTACTCAGCTACAAAAAAGAAGTAATGCATTTGCAGCTATGTGGATCAACCTGAAGATTATCACACTAAGTGAAGTCAGTTAAGTTCAGTTCAATTGTGTCCAACTCTTTGCAACCCCATGACTGCAGCACGCCAGGCCTCCCTGTTCATCACCAGCTCTCAGAGTTTACTCAGACTTAGGCCCATTGAGTTGGTGATGCCATCCAACCATCTCATCCTCTGTTGTCCCCTTCTCCTCCCACCTTCAATCTTTCCCAACATCAGGGTCTTTTCAAATGAGTCAGCTCTTAGCATCAGTAGTCAAAATATTGGAGTTTCAGCTTCAACATCAGTCCTTCCAATGAATAGTCAGGACTGATTTCCTTTAGGATTGACTGGTTGGATCTCCTTGCTGTCCAAGGGACTCTGAAGAATCTTCTCCAATATTGTAGTTCAAAAGCATCAATTCTCCAGCACTCATCTTTCTTTATAGTCCAACTTTCACATCCATACATGACTACTGGAAAAACCCATAGTTTTGACTAGATGGGCTTCTGCTGGCAAAGTAATGTCTCTGCTTTTTAGTATGCTGTCTAGGTTGGGCGTAGCTTTTCTTCCAAGGAGCAAATGTCTTTTAATTTCATGGTGAAGTCACCATCTACAGTGATTTTGGAGCCCCCAAAAATAAAGTATCTCACTGTTTCCATTGTTTCCCCATCTATTTGCCATGAAGTGATGGGACCGGATGCCATGATCTGAGTTTTCTGAATGTTGAGTTTTAAGCCAAGATTTTCACTCTCTTCTTTCACTTTCATCAGGAGGCTCTTGGTGGTTCTTCACTTTCTGCCATAAAGGTGGTACCATCTGCATATCTGAGGTTATTGATATTTCTCTCAGCAATCTTGATTCCAGCTTGTGCTTCCTCCAGCCCAGCGTTTCTCACGATGTACTCTGCATATAAGTTAAATAAGCAGGGTGACAATATACAGCCTTGATGTACTCCTTTCCCAATTTGGAACCAGTCTGCTGTTCCATGTTGTTCTAACTGTTGCTTCCTGACCTGCATACAGATTCCTCAGGAGGCAGGTCAGGTGGTCTGGTGTTCCCATCTCTTGAGGAATTTTCCATAGTTTATTCTGATCCACACAGTCAAAGGCTTTGGCATAGTCAATAAAGCAGAAGTAGATGTTTTTCTGGAACTCTCTTGCTTTTTCGATGATCCAGTGGATATTGGCAATTTGATCTCTGGTTCCTCTGCCTTTTCTAAAACCAGCTTGAACATCTGGAAGTTCACAGTTCACGTACTGTTGAAGCCTGGCTTGGAGAATTTTGAGCCTTTCTTTGCTAGCACGTGAGATGAGTGCAATTGTGCGGTTTTTTAAGCATTCTTTGGCATTGCCTTTCTTTGGGATTAGAATGAAAATTGACCTTTTCCAGTCCTGTGGCCACTGCTGAGTTTTCCAAATTTGCTGGCGTATTGAGTGCAGCACTTTCACAGCATCATCTTTTAAAATTTGAAATAGCTCAACTGGAATTCCATCACCTCCACTAGCTTTGTTCGTAGTGATGCTTCCTAAGGCCCACTTGACTTTACATTCCACGACCCCATGGACTGTAGCCACCAAGCTCCTCTGTCCATAGGATTCTCCAGGCAAGAATACTGGAATGCGTTGCCATACCCTTCTCCAGGGGGTCTTCCTGACCCAGGGATCGAACCTGTGTCTCCTGCATTGCAGGCTGATTCTTTATACCTCTGAGCCACAGGGGAAGCCTTGAAGTCAGACTGAGAAAGACAAAATACTATATGATATCACTTAGGTGTGAAACCTAAAAAAAGTGATACAAACGAACTCATTTACAAGACAGAAACAGACTCACAGACTTTGAAAACAAATTTCTGGCTACCAAAGGGGAAAGGTCAGGGGAGGGAAAAATTAGGAGTCGGGGTTTAACATACACACACTACTACATACAAAATAGATAATCAACAAGGACCTACTGCACAGCACAAGGAACCCTACTCAGTCCTCGGTAATAACATGTATGGAAAGAACCTGAAAGAGAGCTAGTATATGTGATTGTGTAAGTGAATCACTTTGCTGTACACTGGAAACTAACACAGCATTGTAAATCAACTACAATATAAAATAAAAATTAAATTTAAAATGGTTTAAATGGCAACTTTTGCGTTGTGTATATTTTACCACAATAAAAAAACCCGACCACATACACACAAAAAAACCCATGTAGTGGGAACATAAATGCTGGGTTTCATGATTAAAGTTTGTTGTTTTTGCTCAGTCGCTCAGTCGTGTCCAACTCCTTGCGACCCCGTGGACTGCAGCGCACCATGCTTTCCTGTCTCTCACTACCTCTGTGAGTCTGCTCAAACTCATGTCTATTGAGTCCGCGATGCCATCCAACCATCTCATGCTCTGTCACCCCATTTTCCTCCTGCACTCAATCTTTCCCAGCATCAGGTCACAAAACAAAACACAAACGTCCACAGGTTTCATCAGACTGATAAGATGGTCTGGGGGTTGAGCCCTGAACACTGATATGTTCTAAGTGTCCCAGATGAATTTAACATACCGTCATGATGCGGGGGTGGGCAGGGGGGTCCCTGGTCTAAGATTATTCGAAGACTCCAGCTTCCAGGAGGACGAGTGGGCATGCCAATCCCTCTATGTGTTGTGATGGTTTTACAATCTGTCCCCAAATTCTCTGATGCCCTTCCTTCAAAAGATGGAGCCTAATTCCCCTCCCCCTGAGTGACTTGCTTCTAACAAAGAGGAAAAATAAATAAGAGGAGGAGTGATGGTGATGGAGAAATAGGCTGTCCACCAACAGCCCCAAGAGGGAGTCATCATGGAAGCGGAAACTGGGACTTCCCTGGCGGTCCAATGGTTAAGAATCCACCTACCAACGCAGGGCAAGCGGGTCTGATCCCCGGTCAGGGAACTAAGATCTCACATGCTGTGGGGGAACTCAGCCCTGTGCTGCAGCCAGAGAGTCTACGTGCCACAAGTCCTGAGCCTGGGTGCTCCAGAGCTGTTCACCACAACGAGAGAGACCCACGCTCCGCAACGAAGACCCAGCATGGCCTAGAAAGACAAAAGAAAATAAATAAGCGGAGGCTGCAGTCCCAGTCAAATCCCATCTGACACTCTGGTTGCAACCACAGGAGCGATCCTGAGTCAGAACTACCCAGTTAAGTTATTTCCGAATTCCAATCCCACAAAAGTGGTAAGACAGTGTCTGTTTGAAGCCAATAAACTTTGGGATAATTTGTTGCACAACAGATAGTAAACACATGCATTTAGGAGTCACTAAACCAACCCCTTATGGACAGCTTCCATTTACCGACCCGTCCACTCCCCCACCTGTCCATTCATTTTTCCATCTGTCTATCCGTTGATCTACCTAGCTATTCATTCATTTATTCACACACACACCTACCCATCCATCCACCATCCTAGAACACAGGGCCTAGCACCTAGAAGACTCATGTCAAGTGAATGAATAAACGATTTCTAAATGCGTCCTGTGTGTTAAGGCCTGAGATGGGCCAGAGGACTTACCGAGAAACATGACTCTCATATCATACATGACTAGTACCTGGTCCTGCTAGACAAGCCTGCACCACCCGGGAACATACGCTGGCAACCACAGATGGCTGCCCCCCTCGTGAGGAGGGTCCTGCCCAGCTGAGCCCGCCAGCGTCATTTCCTCCTCTGAGAGCCACCCCCTCCCTCCCCACAGGAGAAGAGAGCTGGCGAGAGGTGCCAGGATGTAGGAGGTCACCACAACAGGTCAGGGACGTGTGAGGTTCTGGGAGTCCCTCGGGCACCGGGAAGCCAACAGGGCCCGAGACACCTTCCCAGCATCATTCCACAAGGAGACCTCTGTCCCCAGCCCCAGGAGGGAGACAGACCGCAGGGAGAGGGGGCCGTAGGGGGCCCTGTGGGCTCCCTCACCTCTGCCCACACCCACAGGTGTCCCCCAAAAGCACACATTTGGGCTGCCCCGGTGACAAAAACAGGGACCTGCCATTTCAGTAAACAGAGAATGTGCCTGCCATTCTGAGACAGGGAATGTTGCCAGTCATCAAGCCATGAGCCATTGCAGCTGACCAATGGTACACCCTGAGGGGATTCAAGATGGGAAAACACAGGACACTGGCCCTAGCTAGCTAAGCGCGTGCGAAGTCAAGGTGTTTGACGCTGCGACACTATGGACTGTAGCCCGCCAGGCTCCTCTGTCCATGGGGAGTCTCTAGGCAAGAACACTGGAGTGGGTTGCCACACCCTCCTTCAGCGGATCTTCCCGAGCCAGGGATCGAACCCATGTCTCTCACATCTCCTGCATTGGCAGGTGGGCTCTTTACTACTAATGCCATCTGGGAGGCCCCAAGACAGCTAAGATGCCTATCAAAGGAATTATTCCAATGAGCCTAGACACTCGCACTTCCCCATACATAGACAGACGCTAAAATCATTAACTTGAGATGTCTGCTTTTGTGGTTAGCAATAACCCTCTGTAGTCTTTCTACTTTTCCCAGCTAAAATGCCTGTAAGTCCTGGCTCCTCCCTCTTTTCTCTGGAACAGTCCCTCAGAGCAATCTGAAAGGCTGCCTGTGTGGGCTCTAGTTCTCATTAATGTCCTCAAATCAAACTAATTCTCAGCTTTTAGGTGGTGTTTTGTTGTTTTTTTTCACTCGACAGCCCTGTGGCCACCCAGAGAAACAGCAATGACCAGACAAGGACAATGGTCCCTCACCACCTTCACCCCACCCTGGGGAGGAGGCAGGGACTCAGAAACCAGAAGAGGTGTGAAGTGAACACGGAGCTGAATGAGAGGCTGAAGTTCTCAGCTAGCCTGGGCATTTTGCCACTGAAGGTGTCTTTTAGAAACTGCAAAGAAAGATTTCAGAGAACAAGGTTTAAAGACGAAACACCATTTTCATAGGTGCGCTTGCCCGTGAGCAGGCCAGTGTCCCTCGCTGGGATCAGAGGAGCTCACAGAGCATCTGACACGTGGAGGGCTCAGGAAATGGTTGAATGAGAAGGCATCTGAAACACAACAAGGGAGCTGGGAGTGTGGCGTTGGGAGGGGTCAGTAGAGGGAGCACACTCCACTCCCCCTCTTCTTTGGCTGCTAGGGGGAAAGGGCACAGCCTGAGCCGTTTCATACCAAGGCATGTCTCAGACTGCAGCAAAGGAGCATGTCGGGGGACCTGGCCGCAGGCCGGATGGAGAGCTGGAGGGTCCCCTCCAAGACTGGCACCCCTGCCCTCTCGGGGACCCCGCTCAGGGGCAGGGCCGCAGGCCGGCGTGGTCCTGCTCTTTTCTGCTTCCCTCCACCCCGCGGAGCCTTCCCTGCCCGGGGGTCTCCTGCAGCTGCAACACGTGCTGATGGAAGCAGGGGTCTCCATGGCAACACTGACGTCACGGGCCTGGAGTCCTGGAACGCTGCCTCCCGCCCCCAGCGCCTGGTTCTGGTTCTGCAGCAGCCCGGGGCCCAGGGGCGTCGGAGCGGCCACCCTGCCCTCGCTCGTCCTGGCCACTAGAGGCACGCGGGTGTGAACTGGGCCGGCCAGGCCTCACCTGCGGCTGCCTGCCCGATCCTCGCTTCCTCAGGCCCCTCTATCCTCAGTCTGCTCCCAGCCGGCTGCTAGCTAAACAGACCTTACTTCCTGTTTCACGAACAGGAAGCCCCCCTCCCTGGGAGAAAGCACATCTTAATACAATGTGGGAGGTGAGGTGCTGGCCCCTCCCGCCTCCACTGCATCTGGTGCCCTCGGTCCATTGCACAATAAAACCCAGGGATTCTGTCCTCCAAAAGGATCACGTACCCCCCTTCCCCCCACTGCCCAGCGCTTCCCACGCAGGAGGACAAAGACCTAAGGGACCTGGCCTGTCTCTCCTGGCCCCATACTTCCTCCTCCTCGGCCATTCCTTCCAAGTGCCAGGCCTCCGGGGCCTCCGCCCTCGCCCTTCCCTCTGTCTGGAAGGCTGTTCCCACCTCCCTGTCTCCCCATAGGGCTGGTCATTTCCAGCTTCTCCGGCTCAGCTCTGTGCTGCCCGGTCCTGGAAGGTGCTCCCTCCCGCCTGCACGTCCGTTTAGCTCTATACACTGCCCTTGTGAAAAAGATGTGTGGGATGATTTGTGTAGTGGCTGGCTTCTCCGTCAGACTGTATGTAGTGGAGGACTGTGTTCACTTTTATCCACTCCTGAGCCCCTAGTTTACCTGGCACACAGTAGGTACTCAATAAATATGTATATATATACACACACACATATTTAAGTAGGCTATTGAGATAGAATTCACATACAATACAATCCAAGTAATTTGTATAATTTCATGGTTTTTAGCATATTTACACAGCTGTGCAGACTTTACCAGAGTCAATTTTAGAACATGTTCCTCACCAAAAAAAAAACCCTCTCAGGACTTCCCTGGTGGCCCAGTGGCTCAGACTCCACGCTTCCAATGCAGGGGGCCCGAGTCCACACAATCCCTGGTCAGAGAATACAATCCCACACGCACAGACCTGGTACAGCCAAATAAATAATTTTTTTTTTAAAGAAACCTCTTCCCTTCAGCTCTCACCTTCCTGTCCCCCATCCCGTCCTCCCTACCCCCATCCCTCAGCCCTAAGCAGCCATCAGTCAACTTTCTGCCTCCCTAGATTCCCCTGCACTGGACGCTCAGACGGCTGGACTTTGGCTTATTTCACTGGGCAGTCTTCCAGGGTTCAGTGTATATAAATTTTTGCTCAAGGAATGAGTGAATGAACGGGTGACTGAGTGAATGAAAGGCCATGGATAGCAAAGGTGAGGCGCTCCTCTGGGTGGACTGATGGGCAGTGGGAGGAAGAACCTGGGACTGTCAAGGGATCCACAGCTAAGAAGGGACAGACTCTGAATGCGTCTGCAGCCTGGTTGCCCACACACACACTTCCTCGTCTCAGCGTGGAGATTCCAGTCTCGCTGCCCAGCTCCTGACGTAAGATGTAGGTCTGATGCCCACTGCCCCTCATCGGCACAGGCGCTTTCTGGTCTTCATATTGAAGTTTTTCACTCATTCATTCATTCATGCCACAAAAATGCATAGCTATGTTAAGGGAACTGCTGACCAAAACTGCCCACCCTGGCCAGACAGGATAGTCACCACCTGTATGAGTTATCTTACAACAGGAGGTCCTGGTAAGGAATGCGGAACTAACAAGCTACTAGCATCTGGAGGAATTCAGGAAAGGTCAAAAGGGTCTCACCGACCTCCCAGAATCCTCGTTGGGATCCATCTTGTCTGCGCACACCACCAGGAAGGACCCTGAGTCAGAATGACCGGCCAGAGGCAACCCGGAACTGACCCCATTACCATAAACCCCGAGAATACGAGCCACAAGGCCGGGCAGTTCTCCTGGGCCCTCTTACCCTGCTACTCTCTCCATGGGCACCTCTTCCCAGCAAAGGCTCTTGCTTTGTCACAATCCATTTCTGTGAGTTAGACAAGAGCCCACTCTCGGGCCCTGGAATGGGGTCCCCCTTCCTGTAGGTTATCATATATAAGTTTTTTTCTTGTAAATGAATATGTTTCTTTCTTAAAAAATCAATTGAAATAGATGCTTGTTTTCCAGGGGGACTTAAGATCAGACCCACGAACCTAGCAGCTCTGGACATCAGTTCTGTAGGAGGATTCCCACAGGGGGTCCAACCCAGCACCTTTCCTGAGGGGCCTTGGAACTGAGTGGGACCCTGTGGGGTCCTCCCCCCTCCTTCCTTGGGTGTAGGAAATAGGCTTCATTCAGCCTCCTTGACCTTCCCTGAGTTCGAGGGCAGATCCAAACAGTGTCGGGGAAGGGAGGGGATACAGAAACAAGGGAGGAGCCATCAAGAAACAATAGTCCAGCCTTGGGGCAGGGTCCTGGTTCTTCCTCAAGAAAGGTATATAACAATCCCTCTCAGTTCTTCTGCGGAAACTAAGGCCCCCACCCAGGTGGAGGAAGGTAACTTCAGCTGGGGGCAAGATTCCTGGAGCAAGCCAATCAAATGAAAGTCACATACCCTACAGCTCTCCTGTCACATTTTGCCTATAAACATTTCTCCCCCCACCCGAGCCCAAAACCATTGGGGAATATGGGGTTTCTGAGTGCAAGCCGCCCATTCTCCTTGCTGGGCCCGCAACAAACATTTCTCTGCTAGTCTCTCCTCACTGTGCATTGGGCACACAGACCTGTGTTCCGTAACAGCTTCTCAATTCACACCACCTCAGTAAAAGCCACGTATGGGTGTGTAAGTGCTGGCTCAAGTCCTGTCTTCCCGCTGCTCTCCCCACTTCCCACCAAGGTGCCACTGCCCCACTCCTGGTTTATGGAAACTCTGGAAACATGCTGCCCACACAGGAGCCACTGGCTGCTTATGGCTGCTGCAGAGCACTTGAACATGACTGGTCCTGACTGAGATGCCCTAGAAGGGCGAATTACACACCAGGTTTTGAAGACTTTGCATATTGGGGAAAAAAAAAAAAGAATGTAAAATATCTCATTAATAATTTTTATATTGATTGCATGTTGAAATGATAATGTTGGAGATCCCCCGGAGAAGGAAATGGCAACTCACTGCAGTATTCTTGCCTGGAAAATTCCATGGACAGAGGAGCCTGGTGGTACTGTCCATGGGGGTCGCAAAGAGTTGGACATGATTGTGACTGAGCATTGATTGATTTCATTGAGTATATTAGGGTAAAAAAATATATGCTATTAAAATGAATGTGGCCTGTTTTCCTTTAACTTTTTAAAATGTGGCTATGAGACCACTCCACATGTGTGGTTTGCAGTCTATTTCTCTAGGACAGCCGTAGTCTTGAAGAGACACCCACCAGGGAAGACAGCCCCTCATCTCATAGTTGTGGTGGACACCAAGAGAACTTTGGGGCAGTGAAGGGCTTAAGATGCATTGCTGCTGTCCACAAAAAACTCACCTTCCACCCCAGCAAATCCCCTGCAGCCAGTGGGGGTGTCATGGGAGAGCCCCAGACAAGAGCTGTTAGGACCCAGCGGGACGGATGGATCTTGTGGGACTCCTGGGCAAAGAAGTCTTTCTGTGGGGTGGGTGTGTGTGTGTGTGCGTGTGTATGCGTGTGTGTGTGTGCTCAATCACTCAGTCGTGTCCAACTCTTTGTGACCCCATGAACTGTAGCCCACCAGGCTCTTCTGTCCATGGGATTCTCCAGGCAACAATACCGGAGTGGGTTGCCACGCCCTTCTCTAGGGGATCTTTCCCACCCAGTGGTCAGACCTGCATCTCTTGCATTGGCAGGTGGGTTCTTTACCACTGATCCACTTAGGAAGCCCCAGGTTGAGGGATATAAGTAACATTGCTGAGCTAAATCTTTACAGAACTGAAACCCCCAACAAACGGAAGATGTAAGCATTCTTTATTCTGGAGAAGCTCATCAAGAAGTCACCTGAGGCCAGATCAAGGGAACCAGAAAAGCCCATCAGGAGATTGGTCACCTGAGACCCTGATCCTTATCAGCAACCCAGCCCTTGAACCACTGCAAAAACAACTCTGCACCAAATCCTCCCAAGTTGGACACAGTTTTTTAGGGCACAGACCTGCTGTGGCCCCCTTTGCCTGGCAAAGCAATAAAGCTATTCTTTTCTACTTCACCCAAAACTCTGTCTCTGAAATCGGATTTGGCACCAGCTTCATAGAGGCTGAATTTCTGGTATCAATGTGAGGGGTAAGGTGTGCCCAGCACAGAGCCCTCTTGGCTGAATCTCCTTCCCACTGGATCCCACAGCCCCTTCCCCTCCCTGGCAAATCCTGGCAAGTCAGAGATGAGACACAGCCCAGTGTTTAGGCATGTTTTAGGCTCGTTGTCCCTACAACAGAGAAAAAACAGCCAAGATGCCTGTGGCTAGGAGCTTGGCGGAGCCTGAGAAATGGAATGTTTCCTGTCAGTGACTGCAGCCCCAACAGAGGCAGGTAAGCCTGAGGGAACCTGGGAAGGAAAAGAATACCTGAGATCCAGCAGACTGCAGCCACTCCCTCCAGTGAGCCCGGAGGACACTAAAGGCAGGATGCTGGCCCCAGAGAGGCGAGGGGCCTAGCAAAGGCAGTAAAGAATCTGCCTGCAGTGCAGGAGCTACAGGAGACACAGGTTTGGTCCCTGGGTCGGGAAGATCCCCTGGAGAAAGGCGTGGCAACCCACTCCAGTATTCTTGCCAGGAGAATCCATGGACAAAGGAGCTTGGCGGGCTACAGTCCATGGGGTTACAAAGAGTCAGACATGACTGAGCGACTAGAAAAGCAGAAATAGGAGACTGAAGCCACTTAGCATGCACATATCAAAGGAATGACTTCAGTGAGCCCTGAGTTTTCCCGTACACAGAAAAGCACTTACCTTGGAATATGGTTTTTTCTTTGATGTTCTGACTCCCTTTGTTACAAAAATCTATATAACCTGCCTCCTCCCCTCACCTCCTTGGATCAGTTCTCTCAGGGTTACTGGAGATGCTGTCTCCTTGGCTTGAAGTCCTAAAAATTCCCACCGAATAAAACGGAACTCCCAGCTTTGAGACTGTGAATACTTTTAAGTCCACAAGACCTTCTAGCCCATTCTCAACCCCCTGCTTCTGTGATGACCATAAGTGCCCTGGGGAACGTTTCGTTTCTGGAGGTGGCTCTGAAAGGCAGGTTTCAATGTACTGATGAGTAAACTAGGGACCATGTGGATTTCATCTCCCTGACAAACATGGAAGAGGCTAGTGTGGACCAGAGGGGAGGTCAGCCTTGAGGTGCTCAAGGGCCCATTCAAATCTGGAGAGAGTGCACTGAGAAACAGAGCCAAGTCACCTGTCCCGCCATGTACAGCGCAGAAGAGCAACACATCGAGACGTACGTATGTCTATTATACAAACTTGTGTGTTTACTATGATAATTTCCAGCAGATGGCAGTAGAAAGTCTTTTGAGGCGGGGACACAACCATTCACCAAGAGGCTTCATAAGGATGGACAAGTATGGTTCTAACAGGCAATGTCATGGTGGCATTGGCACACTGCAGCAAAAACAGAAAAGAAGTTTTCCCTCTCTTGAGAGCAAGGAAAGTAAAAGGAAGAGTGAACAGGCTAGAGAAGGGACAGGACTTAATCAGAGTTAATCGCTCCTAGCTTAACTGTTGCTAATCTACAGTGTCTGTAACTAGAATTGTCCTTCACAAAGGAAACTTATCACCCCTGATACTATGTACATTACACCCTACATTCTCTTGTAGAAAATCAGCCCTTAGAATTGTTTGCATTTCAGAAAGAAGGTCTCAGGCCAATAACGCAGAGACAAACGGACGAAGCTGCCTAATGCCAGCTGTTACTGCTTTTAAGTAACGTGGGAAGAAGAAAAATGCAAGATGCTCATTACTTGGCGCCTTATCATTTATTTACTCTAAGCCTGAGATCCAGGCTACATAAAGCCTCTCGGTTCTCCTAGCGAGGGGGTACAGTCCTAGAGCCGCTGGTCTGCTGTGTCCTCCCCTCGCCCAGAAGAGGACTAAAGCCATCTTTCTATTTCCTCCAAACTCTGTCTCTGTATTTTTATTTGGCGTCGGTGGACAGGGAGCCAAGTTTTTGGCAACGGCATCCCTCACCCTCCCCAGACCAGACAGAGCAGAAATGAGCAGCAACCACCTCTTCATTTAAAAAGTTCTGTTTTGATGCTGCTTTTAAAAAACTGGCACAAAATTCAAATTCAAGATATCACTTTAACATGGCATTTCGAACATTCACCATGTTCTGCCATCACCACCTCTTATCTAGTTCCCCAAATTTTTCCTCAACGGTGGGCTGCACCCCTCAGGCCTAAAAGGTTCTACAAGGCCCTACACCCCGCAGGCCCATAAGACCTGTAAGAACTGAACTTAAACAAAAAAACCCTGCACTTGCCCAGCTTTAAAACAAGACGAAAGAGCCGGGAGTCAGCAACAGAGACGTGAAAAGTACCTGTCTGAAGTAACGGTCCTGGAGCAACACCCACAGTGTGCAGAGGTTGGAGGCGGGCAAAGCATGGCGGCAGGCTTTGCTTCCGGGGTCAGGGCAAGGTCACCAGTTCCGGGGGGAATTGGGGTCAGGTGGGCGCCTTAGCTACCAGGGAAAGCAGTAGTAGAACTCCTCACGGCCCCTTTGAGAAGCATAATCACCAGCTGGGGCCTGGGGCAAGTGTGTAGGAAGGCAAGTTGTGTGTGCGAGCTAACGGTGAAGCAGGCCCAGGTCGGGCAGGGCAGGTGGAGAGAGCGAGGGAACCGCCATCGTGGCTGGCCTGACCATACGACAGCCCCCACATAAAACCCCACACCCATTCAGTGGTCACGCCCCAGGTGCTGGTAAATCCTAATCTGCTTTCTGTCTGTATAGACGTTCCTGTTCTGGATATTTCAGATAAACGGAACCATACAGTGGGTGGTCTTTTGTGTCTGGCTTATTTAACACACTGGTCTCAAGGTTCATCCATGTTGGAGCACGCAGGGGTGCTTTATTCCTTCTTACGCGTGGCTGAGTCCACTGTGAATATGCATCCCGGTTATTTATCTGTTCATCTATGAATGGGTATTTGGATTGTTTCTACCTGCTGCTGCTGCTGCTGCTAAGTCGCTTCAGTCGTGTCTGACTCTGTGCGACACCATAGACGGCAGCCCACTAGGCCCCCCCGTCCCTGGGATTCTCCAGGCAAGAACACTGGAGTGGGTTGCCATTTCCTTCTCCAATGCAGGAAAGTGAGAAGTGAAAGTGAAGTCGCTCAGTCGTGTCCGACTCTTAGTGACCCCATGGACTGTAGCCCACCAGGCTCCTCTGTCCATGGGATTTTCCAGGCGAGAGTACTGGAGTAGGGTGCCATTGCCTTCTTCTTCTTCTACCTGCTGCTACTTTTTAAAAGCTGATGTTGAGGAACTTCCCTTGTAGTCTGGTGGTTAAGACTTCACTTTCCAATGCACCTGATGCAGGTTCTACCTGACCCCTGATAGGGGAGCCAGGATCCCACATGCCTCGAGGCCAAAACACCAAACATAAAACAGAAATAATGTTATAAAACAAATTCAATAAAGACTTCAAAAATGGTCCACATCAAAAAAAAAAAATCTTGAAAAAAAGAAAAAGTTGATGTTGGGATTTGCTAGTGGGCCAGTGGTTAAGATACCATGCTTTCACTGCAGGGGGCACAAGTTGGATCCCTGGTTGAGCAACTCAAATCCCACTAGTTACAGGGCATAGCCAAAAAAAAAAAAGCTGATGTGTACATACGCAGTAAACTACACAAGTCTTAAGTGTAGAACTCCATGTGTATAAATATTTGTGTATCGAGATGCAGCATATTTTCATCACCCCCAGAAGATTCCCTCCTGTCTTCCTGATCAACAATGCTCCCCACCCTTGCAGAGATACCACTTCTGTGACCTCTATAATTACTGATGATCTGTGGCTGTTTGTGAACTTTATATAAATGGAATCACATGGCAAACCCTCATTTGTGTCTGCCTCCTTTCGCACAACATAACGCCTGTCCAGTGCATTTACCCGATTGTGTGTATCTGTCGGGTCATTTTTGCTGCAGAACCCCATCATACGGATGTGTCATGGTGTATTTACTCTTCCTCCCCGTCGATGGAGGCATTTGCGTCGTCCATTGTGTATCTGTTCCACAGCTAGTTTATTCATTCTCCTGTGAGTGGACATTAGGGTGTTTCCACTCTGGGCTATTATGAATACTCTGCTATAAACATTCTTGTTTGTGTCTCTGGTGGACATGTGAGCTCAGCCCTCTTGGCCGTCTCCCCAGGAGCAGAGCTCCGGGGTCAGGATGTTGACAGATGTTTAGCTTTAGTATTGATTAGATACACTTCCCAAAGCAGTCAAACCGATTTCTAGTTCCACCAGCAATGTCCGGGAGCTCCCGTCAGCTGCCACCCCCACCTCTCAAAATGGGTGCAAGGTGGTTCTGGGGACCCTAGCTGCAGAGCCCTTCTGGCAAAGCTCAGCAGTGCCTGTGTCACCAAGGACGGGGCAGGAATACTGGGTGACCTGGTCCCCTTGGGAGGGATTTCTCAGTCTGTCATGGAGGCGCTCCCCTCCATCCCGGCCCTCTGTCCCCCGGCACGGTCAGGCACTCTTAATTTGGGGCTTCCCCAGAAGTTGGCTCTAAAACAATGATTTCCTCCGGCTCAGGTAAGCTTACGTGCGAAGTGACCCCAGAACCAGAAATGGAACCATGGGAAAGTGAGAGGAGAAGGGTAGAAGTCTTAACAAGCAAGAGAACCCTGGGGGCAGCTGGAGATGAACCCCAGGGAAGGACTCCAGGGAAGGACAGGAGCCTTGGAGCTCTCTGCCCCCACCAGGACCCAGAGGTAGTGTTCACACACCAGCCCTGCCTGCCACGAGGGCTGCTGCCCGGCAGAGGTACAATTCTGGAGCTCACAGAGCTTCAGGAAACAAGGCAAGAAATTGAACTTCTTCCTTCACTCCTTGCTGGCCCTCCTTCCATACCAATCCCCACGTTCTGCAGTTTTACTCCTAAGCTTCTCTTGAATTTGTTTCTCCATGTGGTCTAAGCTCCAGCCTCAGCCCCATCCATTCACCAGCCAGCGGTGGATAGATCTTCCCATAATGCCTGGGTCATAAGCTTGCCTTGGTCCCCTGCTCCCTGCATGACCTTGACTGAAGGATGCAGCATCTCCTGACCTCCACTTCCCCAGTGGTCA
The DNA here is from genome assembly GCF_003369695.1 of Bos indicus x Bos taurus. Classification (NCBI taxonomy): domain Eukaryota; kingdom Metazoa; phylum Chordata; class Mammalia; order Artiodactyla; family Bovidae; genus Bos; species Bos indicus x Bos taurus. The sequence continues at coordinate 57,537,055 of NC_040093.1, forward strand.
AGAGGGATCATGTTAGCACCTGCCTCAAAGGTTTGGCAGGAGGAATGAATGGATTCAGAGTTACAAAACTGTTGCTGTGCCTGGCACATAGGAGGAGCTATATACATGCTTTGTCAGAAAATGAGTAAGATAATTGCAATGTCCTAACAGTCTCTCAGAGCCCTCGGGGTAAATCCCAGGCTTCTAAATATGACTAAGGAGACGATGGCTAGTCTCGCCCCCATTATGCAGCGTGTGGAATAATGGCCCCAGAAGGTGCCTTCACCTGGAACCAGTGACTGGGACCTTATATGGTAAAAGAAAAACTTCTTTGCAGATCAGGTGATGTGTTAAGGCTCTGGCTGTGAGATCACCCTGGATTATCCAGGATGTGACCCCATAGACTGCAGCCAGCCAGGCTCCTCTGTCCATAGGATTTCTCAGACAAGAATACTGGAGTGGGTTGCCATTTCCTACTCCAGGGGATTTTCCCAATCCAGGAATTGAACTCTGGTTTCCTGCATTGCAGGCTGATCCTTTCCCGTCTGAGCTGTGAGGGAAGCCCTGGATTATCCAGGTGGGCGCTGAACCAACATCAAATGTCCTTGAAGGAGAAAGGCAGAGGGAAGGGTGCGGTAGAGAAGAGGCAGGGCCACATGGGACAGAGGCAGAGACTGATGCGACGCAGCAGCTAGCCAGGGACTGGAGGAGAAGGAAAGCAAGGCCCCCTTCCGACATCTGGAATTTGGACTTCTGGTCTCCAGAAACAAGAGAATACATCTCTGGGTTTGGGATACTCTGTGTGGTGGCCCAGGAAAACGGATGTACTCTGTCTCAGGGCTGCTGTGAGAAAGCAGCATGGACTAGGGGTGGGGGGGCACTTAAAATAAGAGAGGAGTATTCTCTCACGGTTCTCACAGAACACCGAATTCAAGGTGTCGGTAGGGTCTGTGAGGCCGGATCTGCTGCAGGCCTCTCTTCCCAGCTTGACTCCCGTCTCTGCCCTCATCCTCACGTGGCCCTCTCCCTGTGCCAGTCTCATCTGGTAGATTTCCCGCTGTGCATGTCTGCTTCTGGATCCAAATTTCCCCTTTCTACAGGGACACCAGTCATATTGGATTAGGGCCCACCTTAATGACGTCAGTTTAATTTGAATACTCTGTAAATACCTTGTTTCCAATTACAGTCCTACTCTTAGGTACTGGGGGAGGGGGTTGGTTAGGACTTCAACATCTCTCTCTTTTTTTTTGTCCTCTTCCCCCTCAACATCTCTTTTTTAAGGGACACAATTCAGCCCCAACAATAACAATCCCTCCCATGTCCCCCCTCACCCCACCATGCTCTCCATCTGCAGTTCCCAGTACAGATCCCGCTCATCTGTTGCCACGTCTTTGCACACTCCCCTTTCCTCTCTGATGACTTGACATATATCCTCATTCTTCACTGTCAACAATACCACCTCCTCCAGGAAGCCCTCCTGATTTCCAAAGCTTGGGTTAGCTGTCACCTCCTGCGCCTGCCATAGCTTCCTGTCATTGCTATTGCCACACAATATCAACGCTGACTCCTCGCCAGCATGCTTCAGGTCACTGGGGCCCCAAAGGGCAAAGGCCATGTTTCTTGCTTCTTCTAGCATGTTGTCTAGAACCTGCAAGCACCTCCTAGAAGCAGGTGTTCAACAAAGAATAGTTGAATGCATGAATCAATGAATGAATGAAGCCAGGCCCTTTTCCAAGGCTCTCTGATCCCCTTCCCTGTGGGCCTTCAGAGAAACTTCTAGCACAGCTTAACTTTAGAGCAGTCTGGGAGGCACAAATAACAATGAGGTTCCCCCTTGGCACGACTCCAGGGTGTACCATTTACACTGTAGCCTAAGTGACTGGAAGACAGTGCCGTCTGGAGCAGTCACCGTGAGCGGGGCATCAAGCTGACCTGTGGACTACAGAGTTCAGCTCCCACTAATCCAACAGCCACTCTCTTGGGAGTGTTTCTCCCTGTCCCTAATTCAGGATTTGCCCTGAAATTTCCTGATGAACGTCCCTCCCCATCTCAAGGGCCCATTGCTCCACTGGGCTCTTAGTGGGTGCTCACATCAGCTGCGGGGGTTGCCTGCGTGTTGGTGGAGGAAAGCAGGGTCTCTGCATGAAACATAAGGCCCACTCTGGTGGGCTGTGCAGTATGTAAGGAAGGGCTAACTCCTGGGGGTGGGGGGTGGGGGTGCGGGGCAGGGCTACCTGACAAGGGATGCTGAGGCCTGGGAACTTGCAGCAGGGGCTGCTTCCAACGTGCAGGTCAGCGGGGCAAAGGAAAACACCGTCTAACTCAGTTTCCGCAAGCGGAGAGCCTTCCAGTTCAGGGGGTGTGAGGCATGTGGGGTGGGTGGGGTTAAGAGCTATGAGTCACGTGGGAGGGCAGGGTCGAGAACTGTGAGTCACGCGGGTGGGTGGGGTTAAGAGCTGAGTCACGTGGGTGGGCAGGGTCGAGAGCTGTGGCTCACGTGGGTGGGCGGAGTTGAAGCAAGTGAGGCTCTTGGGACTACCGCAGATCCTGCCAGGCCAAGGTAGAAGGTGAGGGTTGTGCTGGTAGCTGGAATCAAAGCTCAGGGAAGAGGCGGCTCCTGACGGAACAGCACGGGGGAGGAAACGCCCTCTCCCCCGACCCTGCCTCCGCCAGGTAGTCTGCATTCTCCCCGCTCAGCCAGAGGAGCCGAGGTGACAGCAGAGGGCAGAGGGCTGAGGTCGGTCGCTGGCAGGGTCCTCCCTTTCGTCTGGCAGGTGATGAGCGCCTCCTGAGCCAGGGCCTCTGCTGGTGGGAAGGTGGCGGGTTGCGGTGCCTCGCGGCCCTGCGTCCCGCCCTGCAGCTGGCCTTCGTGACGCCCGGCTCATCTGGCCTGAGCACCGGAGCTCCCGAAGCCCGTCCGCCGGCCCTGCCGGTCTGGGCCGTCCTGAGCCTCCCACAGGGCACCCGCTTTCCCTGATCGGCCGGAGGGCGTCCTGCGGGTCAGCCGAGTGGGGTCAGCTGCAGTGGCCTCGGGAAGTGAGAGCAGGTGTGCGGCGAGGTAGAGTGTCCTCGGGGCTTGGAAGATGGTGTAGGGGGTTAGGGGACAGAGGAGGGTGGGTGGAAGCATCCGTCGCCCAGAGCTCCTCAGAAATGCAGAGTCTGGGGCCCCACCCCGGACCCTGCATTTTCCCAGGCACCTCGCTGGACTAGAGCTTCCGCGGGGGTCCTGCGGCACAGGTGGACAGCCAGGCTGTCTCCTGGGGTGACTGTCCCCTAGGGGCGCTAGGCACCCTGTGGAGACATTTTTGGTTGTTCTATCTGCTGGGGTAGGGGTGGGTGCTCCTGGAATCCAGTGGGTGGGGGTTGGGGCTTTGATGCCCAGGATGGCCCCACAACAAAGATCTGGCTTGCAAGTGTGCCGGGGTGAGGAGCCCTGGACACAGGGTGTAGAGGCTCTGCTGTGAGCCCCCCAACTCGTGGCCTAGGTCTTGGCCCTTCCTGTCCCCACACCAGGCCCCCTCAAAGCCACACAGAAAGGCCAGATGTCAATGAGTCACTTACAGTTTATTTTTGCCTGAAAGTTTTTCACATCTCTGAACACAGCTACGTGACAGTAGTATTAACCATCAGGAAAAGCAACAGTGCGAAGGGTAAAGGTGGCATGTCTCGGCTCTTCTTCTTTTTTTTTTCTTTTTAGATTTTTTTATTTTTTTTGCTTCTGCTTCTTCCTGCACCAGAGTGCTGTAAAGTATGGGACCAGAGGGGAGCAAATAAAACCAAACAACAGAAAAGAACAACAAAAACAAAACACGAAACAGAACACATTCACACGCACGCACGAAATCAAACCTGGCACAGAAAATGAATTAAGACTGAAACCCAATTTCTTTTTTTTTTCCTTTTTTAAAAAAATGAGGGCATAGTTGGGGGGGGGTAATAAAGTCTACCTAGCAAAGTATAAAACGACAAAAGCATGGTTTCCATTGAATAAGATTAAATATATATAAAACAATTACATTGACTGGGGGTTAGGTCTGGAGGTGCTGAAAGAGGGGGGTATTTGTGCTAAACCAACAGAAGATGGGGCTTGGGGGAGAGGGGACCCCAAGTAAACCATGAGGGCTGTTCTGTACAGTGAGGGCTTGTTTATAAAAGAAATGGAGATGGGTGTGTCTTTGGGGCAGGTCGGGGGACGGAGAAGGGCAGCAGGGAGTCTGCGTTGCAGTGGTCACATTCGTGGGGTGGGGCGGGCAGTCAGGCCGGTGGAGGAGACGTCTCTCTTCTCCCAAGAGACCATGCAGAGAGGCGGGCATGCATGAGGGACCACGGGAGGCACAGGACGGCGGGGAAGCCACGGGTGGCAGAGTCTCAGTCAGGAGGGGGACAGCAGAGGCCACCAGAGATGGCGTACTCCGCGGGAAGGGTGGGGGCAGCTCTTTTATGGGACGACGCGAGGACAGGTTAGCACCCCACCCCTCCAGATGTGTAAAAGGGGGCCGAGAGGAAGCTGGGGCCTTAGAGGAGCGAGACGACAATGTGGGGACCCCACTTCTCCTCCCCCAGTCTGACCCCCACCCCGTGAGGAAACTGGAGACATCTGGAATCGAAATGCACGGTGGCGTGGCGGGCAGAGGGACGGACGGACAAGAGAGCATTAGCGGACAGAATCCATTACAAAAAAAGCAATTAATTTTCCAAGGAGGTTCTTTTTTTTTTTCTTTTCCGTCTGTTTCCTTTAAAAAAATAACAAGAATACTACCACTACCAGCTGACTGGTTTGTACAGTACTACACGCCAGGGGTGGCTGGCGGGCAGGTGGGCGGGCGGGTGGGTAGGTCAAAGACTTCATAAATAACAGGCAGGTCCCAGACCTGCAATTTGTCAACGTTTCTTAAATAGGCGCGTTATTTAAATCTTATGTACAACAAGAATCACTTTGCATAGCAATGGCGAGGACACAGGACGGTGGGATGATGGGACTGGGTCTTGTCCGATGGCGATGGTGGGGCGAGTTCTCGGCGGGCCTTGGAGGAGGACAGGTCCTTCCTCGGCCTCTGGGCCCAGCGGGGTCACGTGAAAGTGGGGTCGGACTTGACTGTTCCCACGCGGCATTGAACACAAAGGCAAAGAAAATCCACAAAGGGTCCCCCTTCCCCAAGCCCCCCACCCCCACCCTCTCCCCGACCCACTGCCACTCCTCTGGTTGCTACGAAGTCCGTTTTAGATCAGGTCAAGGTTTCCGATTATGAAGCTAAAAGAATCAGGCGGGGGCTGGGCGTGCTTACGGACCCCCCCTCCCCACCCTCCCCCCTCCGCCCTCTGCCCCCAGAAAGACTCCCCCATCTATCTCACAGCCAGGACGGGGGTGGGACCCCGAGACCCGCTGCTCTACGGCTATTAGTCAGGAGTTGTGAGTTGCGGTTGCAAACTGCTTCCTGCCGACGGGAGCTTCACCAGGCTTCCGTGTAGCGGACGTCCACCTCCTTCAGGTTGGGCAGCTTGGCCTGGGGGAGCAAGAAGGATCCGGTCCCTTCCAGAACCTGGTGGCGCGGAGCTCTCCCCGTACCAGTGACTACTGTTCCCACTTTGCCTGTCGGGGGCTCCGAAGCCCAGAGCTGGGAGACCTTGGGGAGAACCCAGCAGGTGGGATGTGGCCAGCCCCAGAGAAAGCAGGTGACGGCTGCTGGGGAGTCCACGTGCACACCCCAGAGGGGCTTCAAATCACTAGCTCTGGGGGTAGGAAGCCTGGGGTGTGTGCCCTCCGCTGGCACTTGCAGGCTACGTGCCCATGGGCAGAGTCTGGGCCTCCAGAGCGGAATTCCTCCTCTGTGGAGGGACTCCAGGTCCAGTTGTGTCCAGATGGGGAGAGGGACCAAACGCAGAGCGCCCTGTGTGAGGCCACGCTGCGTGCTCAGCACACAGACTGTTCTCACTCGTCTGTGGAACTACGCGTCCTCAAGGCTGTCAGGACTTGGGCGGGGAGAATGGAGGAGGACCCCCAAGTTACTTCGCACTCAGGCTCCCCTACAGGACGTGTCACTGGACTCTACAGTCCCACCTGAAGCTCCTCAGAGCGGCTTCCTGCTCCCCACCCCTGCCACCCAGACGCGGTCCTGCTCTGCCTTCTTTTATAAACAGCTGACTTTTTTTTTTTTGGCAAGCCTTCGCTGTACAGAGAGGCTGCTGGTCTCCTGCCTTTACATCCTGTCTCCCCAGCTTCCTGCACACTGGCCTGCCAGGCAGGCTCACTTCTAAGCCCGCCTTTCTGAGTAGGCTCCTTCAGCCCGATGAACAGAGCAGGTGGTCCCCTCCCTGCTGGCCCCTGAGCCCTGACCTCCCTTAGTTTGCTGTGCGTATCTGTCCACTGGGTCTGAGCTCTTTCCTGGGTAGAGGTAAACCGGCCGCACCTCCTTGCCCCCATCCTCAGCAGGGGCCTGGCCCACAGTGGGTGCTCCAAAGGCCATCTGGAGGCTTCACCAGCGAGTGAGCCCTGGGCTGCGGGTCTGACTGAGCTGGGGGGCAGGGGGCCACACCTGAAGTGGGCTTCCGGGATGCCCAGAGGCCGGTGCACTCATGGCACTGTGTCTCCTGGCCCAGCCCTTCCTCCCAGGGCGCTAGGCCTGGGAGCCTCCAGTCCTGATGAGACATGCTTTTTTAAACAAACGTGTCTGCCTTCTACCACTCAGATTCTGTCTTTCCCCAGTTCTAAGTTGCCAGCCTAGCCTGGCGGGCTGGTCCCAACTCTCGCCCATGTGACGACCCCAGTCCTGCAGACCTTCTCTATGGGGCTACCCTTGCTCGTACTCTCCCTCAGAATCCCCGTTTTCCACCTAACAGCCAGAAACAAGCTTTTAGCATAACGTATTGCCCTTCTCAGAGCCTCTGCAAGCTTTCTACTGAACTCAGATGAAATCTAGGGGCCTGCCGCAACCTCTAAGGGCTGATACAGTCTCACCCCAAGCTGTTCTCTCGCTCTCTAGTCACGTCTGCTGCAGAGCCAGTTCATGCCAACCTTCTCCACCTCAGGACCTTTGCACGTGCAAAGGCAGGAAGGAAGGGGAAGAAGGGATTACCTTCAGGTCTTCGTAGGTGTCCGCCGAGAGCTTGGTGCTGTTCATGTTTAAGCTGCAGAGACTCTTCATGGCTGTATGGGAACGGACAGACAGACAGTCATCAGGTCAGTGAGACCCTGCCGAGGGTAGCTGCAGATATGGGATAGAAAAGCTGGGGGCTGGGTTGAGTTACCGAGGCCTCTGTTCAGGAGACAGGGCTGGGGAGTGGGGATTCAGGGGAGCAGCTGGGGTATGCGAGGTACAGAGGTCGTTTCAGGCAGGAGCTGATCTGAATCGGGCCCACATTCCCTCCCTGCCCTTGGGGCCTCCCTGGCTGCTGTCACTGCCTGTACCCCAGTGTCCCCAGAGCTCGCTGCCCACTGCCGACCAGCCCAAAGGGACCCCGCGGTGACCACGGCCCTCAGGGCTGGGACCACGTGAGGGGACAGGCTAGGCCTCGCTCAGGTTTCCTGTTCTCAATGACACCAGCTCCACGAGGGCAGGGAGAGTCCCCTGCTGTGCTCCTGGCCCGAGGAGGTGCTCAGCGAGTACGTGGTGCCCCGTGTGCCATGGGGACAGAGAAAGGCCTGAGGGGATGGGCGTGTGGACTCACAGCTGAGGGCCAGCAGCCCGGCGTCGGTGACGGGCGTCTCGCACAGGTTCAGCACCTGGAGCATCGTGAGGTGTTCCGACAGGAGCCGCAGGCCGGCATCTCCGAACTGCGGGAGAGACGCCCTCAGTCTGGGGCCCGCCTCAGGCCTCCCCCGGAAACCTGGGGCTGGGGCAGTGGCCGAGGAAGCGGCTGGGACCCGGCCCAGGCCTGAGGCTGCTCTCATTCGTTTCGGAGACTCCACCTCCCTGACCTGGGTTCACACCAGGCCGGGTCTGCTGGTGCCGTGGCCCCAACAGGGGCCCCGCTCGCCCACCAGTCAGTGTTGCCATCTGTCAAGGGGGGCTGTGAACCCAGCGACTTGTGGCTACCACTGGGACGGGGGGCAGCTGGGGGCCCCGGCTGAGAGATGAGGTGTCAGTGTCTGCACCTCACGGGGGCGTGCAGAGCACACGTGCCGGGGAGTAAGTGCCTAAGAGCCGGACTGGTGCGGGCAGGACAGAGCACGCTATGCCGCACGCTCATCACCACCTGGAGGAGACCCCCAGGCTGCCTGCAGTGCCCCCAGGCGGGGGCCTGAGACCCGCGTCAGCTCCCCCAGGCTCCGCCCGGCACGTCCCTGCTCTGGGCCTCGGCAGCTCCAACTGTGAGACGGGCCGCTGGGCTTCACAGGGCCTAGCCCTCCTCTGGCCTGGGACCCTGCCGGGGTGTGGGTGCTGGGCTGCAGAGGGGCATGGGGATCGAGCGGCTGGACCCACGGGTCCTGGGCAGAAGCCGGCCGTGGAGGATGGTGCAGGGCAGGCACGGAGGAGGGCGCAGTGGATAGGCCATGCATACCTGAGTGGACCACAGGTTTAGCTGCTTGAGAGAAGGCAGTTTGATGAGGTGCTCAGCGCAGGCACTGGTTACGTTGGTGAAGGCCAAACTGAGGTTCTCCAGGTTTCCGAAGGAGCCAGAGCTCAGCAAACGAGCCAAGTCGGCATCCTGCAGGTGGGTGAACGGGTAGGCGGGGTCTTGGGGGAGGCCTGGGGCCTCCCCACGAAGAGCTCTAACTGGGGGGGCAGTATGGGCCAGTGGGTTGGGACGAAGTGGTGTGTCCGTGAGGGCGGGGCTGCCTCCACGTCTCTGCGGGTGGCAGCTGCCTGGCTGGAGAAAGCCTTGGGAGCGCTGGGTCACACCCTGAGTCAGCACTGGGGGTTCCGAGGCCATGTCCCTCCCGCAGTGTGAGTGTGTGTGTCTGACCCTCTCTCTTTCCCAGGCTTGTGCCCATTCCCTGCCTGAAAACACTGAGGTCCCCTCAACACTAAGGCCTGTGGGGATCAGCGAGTATGAGCACTAGATGCTGAGGTCGCTGAGGGTCCCTTCCATCTTTGTGGTAGAATCCTTGAGTGCTAGCTGCCAATTGGTTGCCCTGAATTAAGGCTTATGTCCTAGCTAGGTGGGGCCATGTGCTAAACCCGGACAATGGTATATAAGCAGATGTGTCCGTTGGAACGTCCAGGAAGGTCCATGAAGGGAAGGGCTGGTGTTCTTTTTTGCCTCTTCCTCATGGCTTGAATGGAGATTAGATGGCTGGAGCTTGAGCAGCTCTTTTGGACTGTGAAGTGGAAGCTATGTGCCAAGGACGGGGGAGTGGGAGGACAGAAAGAACTAAGATCCCTGAAGACCTTGTAAAATGGGGAAGGAAAGAGGCATTGACCTGATAAGGCTTAGTGTCAAGATAAAATGAACTATTAGCACAGAATCTGACACATGAGCGCACAAGTATGTGAGCTATTAGTGTTGCTATTGTGAATAACTTGTAACATATTAACAGTAATCTTTATCACGTTTGGTTTCCTGCAACACAGTTCTAGCCTAGAAAAGCTGGCTTGTGAAGCACCACTGAGTCCCTGTTCACCTCTCCGCATCACCTGCAAGAGAGGCTGCCTGCTGTTGCCCCCAACCCCAGGGAGGACTAGCCCACCTTCCTCCCTCCACCCAGCCCCCAGGAGGAGACCAACTCACTGTGGACTTGGAGGGCAGTGTTAGCCTGGTGGGCCCGCCTTTCCTTTGCTGCAAACAGAAGCCAGCTGGTTACGACCCACTTTTCCCTGAGCGTTCACCCTGGACCGCCCCTCTCCAGCTAACACCTCTCAGGACGGCAGTGGCAGACAGCATGATGGTCTTGGTCTCAGGGCAGACCCCGAGGCCAGGCCTGAGTGCAGGTGGTTTATCAGAGAGGTGATTCCAAGAAACACAGGGAACTGAGACCATGAAGGTCCCTAAAGGAAGAGGCAGTGGCCAGCCCAGCCAGATTCTGGGACATTAGAGGAGTCAGGGAGGCAGAGGCCCATGGGGTGGGAAGGGGGTCCCGGGGCGGGATTCCCTGTGCGGAGCCGCGCGCTTACCAGCTCCTTCAGCTCCCGCTGCCGGTCGCACAGCTGCTCGTACATGCGCTTCCCCACGCCCGTGCTCTCCAGGGTCGAGATGATCTGCAGCTGTGTGTCGTTGTTGTCGATGATGTTGTACTCCAGCATCAAGCACAGGATCTGCCGAGACCAGGAGGCACGTCACCACCAGCCAGGACTCTGGGCAGGGCTGCTCTGCAAAGGCTGGGGAGCCCAACCCTCGCCTGTCCCGAGTGCCCCGAGAGCCCTGTGCGCCTGCGGAGGGGCTGGGGTTGGGGTGCCCTGCGATCAGAGGTCCTTCTCCTCCCACCCTCTGCGCGATGCTGGGGAATTGCCTGCCCCGGCACCCCCTGGCCAACACTCCACGCACGATGCGGCTGGGCTCGGGGGCTGGGGAGCCCGAGAGACAGACCACGCTCTCTCCCCTTGGTCTGACTGCTTGGTGCCCTCCCCGCCGACAGGTGAAGTCTAACTCCTGTCCTTGCCCCTGGGTCCGGCCTTGCTGACTCCCTTCTGGTGGCTAGAAAGTGATGCTGCCTGACTCTGAGGCGGAGGCCAGAGGAGAGACGTGACGTCTGTCTGGACAATGGCTCTGGGAGCCCCAGGCTGCTGGGGGCTCTGGGGGACAGAGAGGTGACTGAATGCCTGAGGCTGGCGAGTGGGCAGGTTAAGGCCAGGGCTGCGCTGCTGACAGTGGCCTGGGAGCCCCAGCTGCTCCGTCTCCGTGGCCTGAGTCCCCTCAGGTCAGCGCTGGACATGCAGAGGGGGCAGCCTTGGGAAGACCCAGCCCACCCGCCCCCATCCACCACCACCCCATTAAGAGACCACAGTGAGAAGCAGTTGGCGGAGCCCAACCATCTGAAGACCCAGGAGAAAAACAGATGAGCATCACTGTTTGGAGCCCCCGCTTGGAGGTAGTCTGTTCTGCAGCAAAAGGCAGGACAGAACAGAAACCTGCTCAATCCCTGAGACCAACAGACGATCACGAGTTAAATGAAGGTGGAATGAGCAGACAGTGTGATCAAGGTCTCCTGCTCCGCCAAACTCGGGAGAGCTGCCTCGTCTGCTGCCGTGGCCCAGCTCCTGCAGTAGCTCTGTGCGCCTGGAAGCTCCTGGAAGGTGCTCCATCGGCAAGGATGAGGGCCCAGGAGAGTCGGCCGCCTGGCCAGGGCTTGGGGCCGGCTCCTCACCTCCACCATGGTCTGGTTCCCTCTCAGTGCCAGGAGCATGCACGGTCCCAGCTTGTTCTCCGCCAGGGAGAGCAGGAATTTTTTGGTCTTGTAACAGGAGCCCATGAGGATGTGCACCTGTGAGGAGACACGGGCCAGGTGAGGGGCCGTGACCGCCACGGGCTGTGCCCCGCAGTGCCTGCCTGTGGCCCAAAGACTGTGAGGCCGGAAGATACTGACCAGACGCACCCCACACCCTGTCTGGATACCAGATCTGAAACCATCACCAGACCCTCCCCGGGGGTTCAGAGGACCCCTCTCTGACACTGGCTCCCACAGGGATGAACCTTGCGGTCACCGCACTGCCTGAGGTCAGCCAGTCCCAGAAGGACACATCCTGCAGGGCCCACTCCTGGGAGGGATGCAGAGTCAGACCACAGACACAGAAGGGGGCGGGGTGGGGGCCAGGGCTGGGGGCCAGTGGGGAGTGAGTGATTACAGAGTGGGGCCAGTTTCCGTTCGGGAATATGAGGTCTGTGATGACTGCAGACTGGCATCAGTGCACTTGATGCTACAGACCAGACACACAGAAAGGGCTCAGGCGGGCGGAAATGAACACAGCCCTGTGAACCAGCTGTACTTCAGGAAAACATAAAAACGCGGTGGAGGTAGTAGGATTCACGGTGTGTACATTTTACCCATGCCCTGTACACGTACACACACACACACACGCACAGGAGCCCCTCTCCCGCCGTCCTTGTGGCTGTGCTGACATCTGGCCCCCTGGGTTCTAGGTACGGTCAAGCCTGGCAGGAACTCCTGGAGGTGCATGCTCAGGGTGCACAGGGCCCAGCTGCACACGCAGGGCAGGGGACGTTGTGGAGCCCTGTCTCCCCGTCCCCAGTGCTCTCTGAGGCCCCGAAGGCACCTGCCCCAGAAATCCAGGAACGGGTAAATTCTGCTCCATCTGGGTTATGTGCGGGACAGCTTTTAAGAAAACTGTGTTTCTTGGATGGACCTAGAGATTGTCATATCGCGTATATGTGGAATCTAATAAGAAGAAGGTACAAATGAACTTACATACAAAACAGGAATCACCGATGTAGAAAACAAACAGTTACTGGCAGCGAAGGATCGGGGCGGGGGATAAACTGGGATATTGGGATTGACACTGCTGTATATAAGACAGCTAACGAGTGAGGACCTGCTGTATAGCACAGGGAACGCTATGCTCAGTACTCTGTAATGACCTAGTTGGGAAAAGAATCTAAAAAAGAGTGGATTTGTGTGTACGTGTAACTGACTCACTTCACTGTACACCTGCAAGTAACCTGACACTGTAAACCAGCTGCACTCCAGTACAGAGACCTGTTTCTTTCTAGCGCACCTGTGGGTGGGCCACAGGGTCGAGGGTCCCCAGCCACCTGGTTTGCCCTTCCCGACTTCACAGTGGAGCAGATGCCCTTCCACGGCTGGAAGCGGCAGCCGCATCCAGGGGACAGCGTCCGTGCCACGTGTCTCCATGGCAACGCTGCACCGCCATCCAGGGGCCGCCTGCTTCCTTCTCCACATAGACCCTTTTCCGCTCCATCATTAACAATTCTGGCTCACAAATGCAATCTCTCAGGCTGGGGAGCTGCCAGCTGCCAGCTTCTCTTGTTCACAGTCACTGCACTGGGGTGGGCGGGGCACACCACGAAATGTTGCCATGGTGACACTGTGACATCAGAGGAGCCCAGGAGAAGTGAGAGAGAGGTGGTGCAGGCAGGCAAGGCCAGCATTTCCAGGATGCACAGGGCACTCTGAAGGGGGCCTTCAGGCAGCAGGTGATGAGGAGTGGTGAGTAAGCGCGTAAGAAAAGGAACCTAAAAATAAGCCCCTTTCCAAGCAAGGATCCAGAGGCAGCGCTGGGGTCTGCTGTCACAGCACAACCACCACCCTAAGTTCACTGCAGAGGGCATGACAAGCTGCTGACTCCACTGAACCGGCTGCCCAGCAGAGACGAGAGAAACCACAGCCGTCACTTGTGGGTGCTGACGGAGCGCCAGGCGCCTGGCACCTAGTATCGCCATAACCATAGTAACCCCAAGACGCCGGGACTACGACCCCCATTTCACAGATGAGGACACTGAAGGCTGGAGAGGGAAGATACTGGTCCAAGGTCATCAGGCTAGCGTGGGGCAGGGCGGCAACCTTAGCCACGGCCGGCCTAGGCTTGTGCCTTCCCACGCTCTGGGACACGTGTGATTGTGGAACAGAGCTAGCTGTGTCAGGAAGCAGGCTCGGTGAGAGCACCGGCTGCCTGGAGGGGCGTCTGCCCTGGGGAAGGGGCGTCTGTGCTCCCTCTGCCACTGGAAGGAGGGTGGCTCCAGATAGTATGGGCCAGCGCAGGGAGGGTCGTGGAGGCCAGAGGCCTGTGTGACCTCGGGCACGCCCCTGCACCTCTCTGCGCTTGTCAACATAGAAGTAGTTAAGGGAATGGGTTGCCCTGAAGACGAAGAAAGACGGTGCGTGGTCAGCTGAGGTGATGGCCGCAGCGTGCAGGGAAAGGGGAAGCCACCTAAGGGTGTGCTTACTGGTTTGGTGACCTCTAGAGCCGTCATCTCCAAGGTGGGCCGCTCATCCTGACCTTGACTTCTCAGTGCAAGGATAAGACGAGCGGGTGGACCTGCAACGACTTCTGGGGCCCCTGTACCAGCAAGTGCTCAGTCCCCTCAACCTACACGGCGCTGGAGTGCAGAGTGAACCCACTAGCTTGAGCAGTTAACTCCTCGACTGTAAAATGGGGCGACAGGACGTGTCCCTCCTCACGTTTCTGGGGGGCCCTCTGGCTCAGTGCCCACTCGGGTGAGACATGGGAAGGTGACACTCAGGGCTGGCGTCACCATCACTGTCTTCATCACCAGCATCCTTTCAGCCTGGAAATTTCGGGGCAGGCCCCAGTGGGCACGGGGTAGCTCTCTCACTGCTCAGAAGGGGTGAACCCAGCGCCCTCACAGAGCTCTGGTGCTCCCCGCACCCCACGTACCATGCTGGCGAACAGCTCCCCGTCGTCATCGCAGGCCACCCCTCCGGGGCTGTAGAGCTGAAACCAGCCGTCCTTGCCGGCTCGCACGCTCAGCAGGCACGAGTGGACCTGCGGCAGAGGAGACGCGCTAGGTCAGTCCTGTGCACCCACGATGACGGGGGCCCATGGTCCACGCACGCAACACCCAAGGCCCAGACGAGCCCCGTGCTCATGCTTAAGGGAACTGTTCAACCTGGTTTAGCCCAGACACGCCCCGCCTTCCCCTAAATTCCAGGAAAGGCCTTTAAGGAAGAACTGATGACCACACACAGGGGGAACTCCAGCCATCTGCCACCAGCTCCTGGAGATGGACGGCCAGGCCCTGGCTTGTCTAGTCACCCAGAATGAAGCCAGTCTTCACTGAATGAAGCCAGACTCGCCCAGTCTGAAGCCCCAGTGAAGCTGGGGCAGAGGGGTGAAGGACCTCCACAGCGCTCTCCTGTGCGTCTGATGGGGAAGCTGCTTTTCCCTCCTGTCTGGGCCTCTCCCTGCTCGTGTCTCCAAGTCCCCCCTCTTGCACTCTGCTCTCCTTTCTGGAACCTCCGCCCCGCCCCCTCACTACTGCGGTGTCTGCTCTCCGCATCCCTCACTCTCACTTTTGGGGCATCTGTCCCTCCAACCCTGGGGGTCAGCCTCTCCCCTGCTCTACCTTCATGGGCGCCATCCTCTGGGGTCGGCTCTGCCCCATTGACCCCCCCACCCGTCTCTGGGACCCTGACACCCTCTTTTAGGAAAACCAGTCTGTGCAGAGCACGGGCAATCTCAATGCCCCCAGCTCTCTCCGCAGCTGTCAGCTCCCCTCCCAGAGTGCCGTGTGTCCGCCTGTGGGTGCGTGCGTGTGTGCAAACACGTGTGCGTATGTGGGAGGAACCCCACATCCACCCTGGCCCCACTGTAACTGCAGAAGGAGAGAGAAACAAAGGCCTGTGCTGCTCCTCCTCCCCGTCCTCAGCAGAGAGCGAAGCGAGAGCCCCATCACTTCCTTCAGGAGTGAAGGCCAACCTGCTGCCAAGAGCCACTTGCTCACAGACAGTCCACTGATCACAACCCCCACACAAGTAAACAGCACGCAGGGGCGGCCAGGCTTTGATTCCCCTCCGAATGTCAACTGAGCTACTTCAAAGAAACGAGAGATCCAGAGTAAGGAACTCTGTGCAGCAGATCCAGCAAATGATTTATAAGAAAACAGCCACTGGCTCCATCTGAGATGGAGAAGGTGGGAGGAGAGGGGAGAGAGGGCGAGCACAAGGAAGGTGGAGGGGCGTTGGGGAGAAAGGCGGGTGAGGAGGGGAGAGGGGAGGCGGGGCGGGGGCCTGCTGCGGGCCGTGTCCTCGCGGGGCAACCCCGCCTGGGAGATGCCGCTCCCGGCACTTGGGCCGCGGCTCCGCCCTGGGAAGCAGTTGGCACCACTTTCATTCATCAACATCAAAGTCTGTTTGAAATAAAGCCTCCCTTTCCGGGAGGACTCAGACTCTGCCTCCAGCAGGGAATGGCTCAGGTTTAAGGGCGGCGGAGGCCTTCCCTGGGACCCGGACTCTCAGAAGCTCAGTCTACTGCTTCTGCCTAAGGACCGCTTTTGGAGTCAGGGTAGGATCATGGTGCTTTAAAATTAGATCCTTTCGGATCCTTCCAGAACAAGGCTTTACAGCGTGGCCTTGGCCCCACAGAGAATAACCCCCTCCTCCTCTGCCTTCCTTGTCCTCCGGCTCTGCTGGGGGTGCCTGGGTCCCCCTCTGTCCCTGCCCGGGAGCCAGCCCCCTCATGTCCCAGACTCCATGTGCGGAGAAGAGGCCTGAGCTCCCCAGAGCGGTCCCCTGCAGCCCCTCTCCCCCTCGCCCAGTGTGCGTGCTGCAGGGCTGGGCCCTACGCAGGCTCTGGAGCCTGACTCCCGGGGTATGGTTCCCGTCCCGGCCAGGGCACCCGTCTTGTGACCCTGGGCAGGTACCTCCAGTTTCCTCAACTCCAAAAGGAAGGTGATTCTGGTGCAAAATAGGAGTGATAAAAGCACCTACTCATAGGGCTGCCATGAGGATTAAACGAGAACGTGTGTGCGCGATGCAGGGTGAGCCCCTCATGAAGGCTGGTTGTTGCCCTTACGCTTGTGTGATGGGAGTACGGCTGGGGTGGGCGCCCAGCCCGCTCTGAGTCCACATTCACACACAGGGGCCCTGGGCTGCAAGGCTTCGCTCCCCTTGAAGGCCACCTGCTGCAGGCAGGGAGCGGCCCCTTGGAGCGGCCCTCGGCCACCGTGCCTGGGAAGCATCACAGCGCAGTGTCGTCCCTGGCCCGCTGATCATCAGAACGGCAGAGAGGATGTGCCATGATCTCAGATGCAGTTAGAAGCCCTGGTGCTGGCCTGGCTCTAAAGCGAGGCCTATGCTCCAAGGAGAAACCGCCTTAGGAAATACCTCTGGTGAGCCCGCGTTTACAGTAGAACGCTGGCATCACGGGCCGGGCTCAGACACGCGGGGCGGGGGCTGTGTCTGAGCAAAGGCAGGGGAGGGGGCCTGTGTGAACTGTCGTGATGCCCGAGGGGGTCAGGGAGGTGCCAGCAGAGCCATGGGCGCCCTGCTGCAGCTGGGACAGCATGCCTGCCACGGACGGGGCAGCCTCACCTCTTGTCGAGGGTCTTCAGCGAACCTCTGAATCACGTACTTCAGTTCCCTGAAAGAGACGGGGTGGGGACACAGTCGCGCCCGGGGTCCTGGCTGGGGGTGGACCAGGATGGGGAGGCTGAGGATGGGGTGGGGTGCCAGCTCAGCTGGCAGGATCAGAAGATGCCCGGGTGGGCCTGGAGGGACACGTGTCTCGGGAGAACTTCTGGGGGGCGCCATCCTCGCCTCCCTGGATGCACGTGCAGAGGACTGGCCAGAAGGACGGCTGGTCGCTGGGGGATGCCTGCAGGACAGGGCATGTGCGTACTGGAAGAGGGTAACGGGTGTTGCCCGAATACTCACTTGGTGAACTTCTCGTGCGCGAGAGCTCTGGAATAGAAACAAGGGGAAGAGCGCAGTGAGCGAGGTGCTCGCGACGACAGCACGGTGGCCCGCAGGCCTGCCTCTGGGGATGGCAGGCCTGGTTCCAGGAACGAACAGGAAGTTGAGCAGGCAACACGGACATCGTGTCCCGACTCGACAGGACATGGTCAGAACGGGAACAGGCTGAGCCCCGGGCCCCGCCCCGCTGAACAGAAGCGGCATTCAGCGGCGTGCACATGAGCGTGTCCGCACGTGGGTACCAGGGACCCAGGTGTGTGTGTTGATCGCTCCACCGCTGAGGCACAGGCGCGCTAATTGCCGGCTGCATCAGAGCGGCGGTCGGGAACCGCCCCTGGGGCAGAGTTGCATCATGGATTGTTGTCAGGTGCGTCCCCCGGGCCGTGGGGCCAGGGCTGCCACCAGTGACGCCACTGCCCTCGGGAGTCGGATTTCTCCGGTCTCACGTCCTGGGGGCTGTAGGGACCAGCCAGGCCAGCAAATGGGGCAATTACCGAGGGTAATGTCCCCTTGGAGGGCCGCATTTCATAAACATGGCCTCGTTAATAGGCTCCGCAGAGGGCTCGGGGTGGCCTCCCGGGGCCCGCTGCTTCGCATCTATCAAAACAGAGGCCTGCAGGCATTTTAGGCCCTGGTTACCTCGTCCAAGGTAAGGAGCAATGGCTACACTTTGCTGGAGCAGCCGTGAAGAGATACCCCATGCCCAAGGTAAGAGAAATCCAAGTAAGACGGTAGGTGTTGCAAGAGGGCATCAGAGGGCAAACACACTGAAACCATACTCACAGAAAATTAGTCAATCTAATCACACTAGGACCACAACCTTGTCTAACTCAATGAAACTAAGCCATGCCTGTGGGGCAACCCAAGACGGGCAGGTCATGGTGGAGAGATCTGACAGAATGTGGTCCACTGGGGAAGGGAATGGCAAACCACTTCTTTTATTCTTGCCTTGAGAACCCCATAAACAGTATGAAAAGGCAAAATGATAGGATACTGAAAGAGGAACTCCCCAGGTCAGTAGGTGCCCAATATGCTACTGGAGATCAGTGGAGAAATAACTCCAGAAAGAATGAAGGGATGGAGCCAAAGCAAAAACAATACCCAGTTGTGGATGTGACTGGTGATAGAAGCAAGGTCCGATGCTGTAAAGAGCAATATTGCATAGGAACCTGGAATGTCAGGTCCATGAATCAAGGCAAATTGGAAGTGGTCAAACGAGATGGCAAGAGTGAATGTCGACATTCTAGGAATCAGCGAACTGAAATGGACTGGAATGGGTGAATTTAACTCAGATGACCATTATATCTGCTACTGCGGGCAGGAATCCCTCAGAAGAAAGGGAGTGGCCATCATGGTCAACAAAAGAGTCCAAAATGCAGTACTTGGATGCAATTTCAAAAACGACAGAATGATCTCTGTTCATTTCCAAGGCAAACCATTCAATATCACAGTAATCCAAGTCTATGCCCCAACCAGTAACGCTGAAGAAGCTGAAGTTGAACGGTTCTATGAAGACCTACAAGACCTTTTAGAACGAACACCCAAAAAAGATGTCCTTTTCATTATAGGGGACTGGAATGCAAAAGTAGGAAGTCAAGAAACACCTGGAGTAACAGGCAAATTTGGCCTTGGAATACGGAATGAAGCAGGGCAAAGACTAATAGAGTTTTGCCAAGAAAATGCACTGGTCATAACACCCTCTTCGAACAACACAAGAGAAGACTCTATACATGGACATCACCAGATGGTCAACACCGAAATCAGACTGATTATATTCCTTGCAGCCGAAGATGGAGAAACTCTATACAGTCGGCAAAAACAAGACCAGGCGCTGACTGTGGCTCAGACCATGAACTCCTTATTGCCAAATTCAGACTTAAATCGAAGAAAGTAGGGAAAACCACTAGACCATTCAAGCATGACCTAAATCAAATCCCTTATGATTATACAGTGGAAGTGAGAAATAGATTTAAGGGCCTAGATCTGATAGATAGAGTGCCTGATGAACTATGGAATGAGGTTCGTGACATTGTACAGGAGACAGGGATCAAGACCATCCCCATGGAAAAGAAATGCAAAAAAGCAAAATGGCTGTCTGGGGAGGCCTTACAAGTAGCTTTGAAAAGAAGAGAAGCGAAAAGCAAAGGAGAAAAGGAAAGATATATCCATTTGAATGCAGAGTTCCAAAGAATAGCAAGAAGAGATAAGAAAGCATTCTTCAGTGAGCAATGCAAAGAAATAGAGGAAAACAACAGAATGGGAAAGACTAGGGATCTCTTCAAGAAAATCAGAGATACCAAAGGAACATTTCATGCAAAGATGGGCTCGATAAAGGACAGAAATGGTACGGACCTAACAGAAGCAGAAGATATTAAGAAGAGATGGCAAGAATACACAGAACTGTACATAAAAGATCTTTACAACCCAGATAATCACGATGGTGTGATCACTGACCTAGAGCCAGACATCCTGGAATGTGAAGTCAAGTGGGCCTTAGAAAGCATCACTACGAACAAAGCTAGTGGAGGTGACGGAATTCCAGTTGAGCTATTCCAAATCCTGAAAGACGATGCTGTGAAAGTGCTGCATTCAATATGCCAGCAAATTTGGAAAACTCAGCAGTGGCCACAGGACTGGAAAAGGCCAGTTTTCATTCCAATCCCAAAGAAAGGCAATGCCAAAGAATGCTCAAAGTACCACACAATTGCACTCATCTCACACGCTAGTAAAGTAACGCTCAAAATTCTCCAAGCCAGGCTTCAGCAATATGTGAACCGTGAACTTCCTGATGTTCAAGCTGGTTTTAGAAAAGGCAGAGGAACCAGAGATCAAATTGCCAACATCCGCTGGATCATGGAAAAAGCAAGAGAGTTCCAGAAAAACATCTATTTCTGCTTTATTGACTATGCCAAAGCCTTTGACTGTGTGGATCACAAGAAACTGTGGAAAATTCTGAAAGAGACGGGAATACCAGAATACCTGATCTGCCTCTTGAGAAACCTATATGCAGGTCAGGAAGCAACAGTTAGATCTGGACATGGAACAACAGACTGGTTCCAAATAGGAAAAGGAGTTCGTCAAGGCTGTATATTGTCACCCTGTTTATTTAACTTACATGCAGAGTACATCATGAGAAACGCTGGACTGGAAGAAGCACAAGCTGGAATCAAGATTGCTGGGAGAAATATCAATAACCTCAGATATGCAGATGACACCACCCTTATGGCAGAAAGTGAAGAGGAACTCAAAAGCCTCTTGATGAAGGTGAAAGTGGAGAGTGAAAAAGTTGGCTTAAAGCTCAACATTCAGAAAACAAAGATCATGGCATCTGGTCCCACCACTTCATGGGAAATAGATGGGGAAACAGTGGAAACAAGTGTCAGACTTTATCTGGGCTCCAAACTCACTGCAGATGGTGACTGCAGCCATGAAATTAAAAGACGCTTACTCCTTGGAAGGAAAGTTATGACCAACCTAGATAGCATATTCAAAAGCAGAGACATTACTTTGCCAACAAAGGTTCGTCTAGTCAAGGCTATGGTTTTTCCTGTGGTCATGTATGGATGTGAGAGTTGGACTGTGAAGAAGGCTGAGCACTGAAGAATTGATGCTTTTGAACTGTGGTGTTGGAGAAGACTCTTGAGAGTCCCTTGGACTGCAAGGAGATCCAACCAGTCCATTCTGAAGATCAGCCCTGGGATTTCTTTGGAAGGAATGATGCTAAAGCTGAAACTCCAGTACTTTGGCCACCTCATGCGAAGAGTTGACGCATTGGAAAAGACTCTGATGCTGGGAGGGATTGGGGGCAGGAAGAGAAGGGGACGACAGAGGATGAGATGGCTGGATGGCATCACTGACTCGGTGGACGTGAGTCTGAGTGAACTCTGGGAGTTGGTGATGGACAGGGAGGCCTGGCGTGCTGCGATTCATGGGGTCGCAAAGAGTCGGACACGACTGAGCGACTGATCTGATCTGATCTGATCTGATGGAGACAGAGCCTTCCCCTCGGGCCATTATCCATCAGACAGCTTTCTCCCTCTTCCCCAAGATAAAATTCATAATCGGGATGAGGACCATCCAGAGAGACCGAAGGGTCCATTTCTGGCCCAGCTCACTGTGGAGCGAGATCACCGTCACGGGGATAACAAGGGAGGTTTTCAGCATCTGGCTGTACCCCAGACGGAGCGGTCCCACTCGTGTTATCTTCACTCTGGTCCTCAGAGACAGGAGGGGCAGGCGCCCAGCTCCATCTGATGCTCCGTAAGCATCGCTAACTTGACTGCCTGAAGGCCAGTGCAGACAGCTTTGTATTCGTGGCCCAGTGAAGCCATCCAACCATGCAATGAGGTGTATCCCCATCCTTCGGGGTGGGGGTGTGAACATTCCCGGGTCCCCGGCCGAGGACCAACGCTGCCACCTCCCTCTGTCATCCCAGGTGCGTCCCACGACCTGACCAGTCCCCCCACTGAGGCCAGGGTGGACGGTGAAGGTTGTTCTCTTAGGCCCAAGTTTTCCAGGGACATGTGGGGGACTTACTCTTTGGGGAATGGAATGGGTTGAAGCAGGCTGGCCAGAGATGGTCTCCAGTCATCATAGTCCGACCTGGAAAGAGAAGGGGTGACAGTCAGGTCTGGTCTGGACCTGGGGAGGTTAACGGTGCATCACTGAGGGTCAGAGATGGGGCGAGAGTCAGGCAGGGACCACAATGGCTCTGACTCTTCTCGGTCACCTTGGCTCCCAGGGACCCTGAGGGACAAGCACGTGCCATCTGCAATGTGGCGGCGGGGCCTGTCGAGCCTGTCCAGAGACTTGGCCGCGGCCACCGAAGGGGCCAGCCCCCCAGCTCCCGGACTCTACCTCCCAGCTGCTGCACCCAGCTCTCAGACCACCATTGTGCTGTGGGCTGGAACGTGCCCCTGCAGATTCACACGTTGAAGGCCTAACCCCGAGGCCCCAGACAGTAGCTTTACACAGGTGGGGCCTTCAAAGATGAGAGCAAGGTAAACTGGGGTCACTAGGGCGGGCCCCGATTCAACCCGACCAGTGTCCCCATAAGCAGAGCTCGGGACACAGATACACAAAGAGGGGTGACCGCCTCCCAGCCGAGCAGAGAGGCCTCAGGCAAAACCAACAGTAGCCACACCTTGATGCCAGAGTGCCAGCTCCCTCAGAAATGAGAGAAAATGCACTTTCGTTGTTTCTTAGCCCCCAGATCTCTGTGGGAGCCTGGCCTAGGCAGAGGGTGGCCCCAGACCCCAGACATAACTCTTGGTCCTATGGCCCCACGACTCGGTTGTGTATAGAGTTCGATGGTTTTTTGTTTTGGGGTGGTTTTTGCTGCACCCCGCAGCGTGTGGGATCTTACTTCCCCAACCAGGGCTTGAACCTGGGCCTCTGGCAGGGGTAGCACGGATCCTACCCCTGGGAATTCCCAGAATCCAGTTTCTCAACCTTCTTTCCCGGAGCTGGGCCTTCCTGTTCCCCGCCCCAAGGGGCTTTCTCAACACTTTCCCCTAACTGTGCTCCCAGCATACAGTATCTGTTTATATGCCGCGTGTCTGCCTGTACTTTATCCCCAAAAGAGGAGGAAGATCTTTTCACCCAGCACAGTGTAGATAACCCCTGGGTCGGAAGTGCTCCCAGCCCTCCTTCCTCCACACAAAGGGCGGTAACGGGGCAGCCTTCGGGGTCCAGCGCACACGCTGGAGTGCGCTGAGGAAAAACGCAAGCCCGGGACGCACGGGAACGGATTCCCAGACAGGCCTGTGAGCCTCAGATAAGTCCTTGGGGTGGGCCCAGCTGAGGTTTACTGAGCCCTTTACCAGGCCGTGCGCTGGGCACAGCCTGGCTCTCTGAGTCCTCAGGACAGGCTCCTGAGGACGGGAGGATCACACCTGCCCTCCAGGTGAGGAAGTGAGGCCTGGAATGCCTCCCCACCCGGCCGAGCTCAGGCAGCCGGGAGGCTGGGAGCAAGGATACCCAGCCAGGCCCTCAGACTCCAGTGGCAAGACTGGGTGTCCACTGCCCGGGGCGGGGGGTGCTGGGCTGAGGGAGCCCCTGTCAGGACGTGGAAACCCCTCTGACCTCAGACCTGCCGTCGCCGATTTCGGTAGGCGCCTCGTCTCCCTCTGAACCCATCCCCCCGCCCCAACATGTCACTGACTCACTCATGGTTTCTAGACAAATTTAAGAATAATCGGTGCAAACGCTGTGGACAGCGCCCATCACAAACCAGAGGCTATTCCAGGCACATGTGTGGATCAGACCTGCGTTCCTCCAGGGTACCCAGTGAGCTCATCATTCTACAGCCAAGAAGACTGAGTCTCGGTGAGCACAGGCCCAAGGTCACATGGTCACTGTGACTCGGGAGCCTGGCTCCAGAGTCCGTGGTCCGGCCCACTGTTTCCATCTGCAGAGGCAGGCCCATTCCTGTTCTCAAAAAGGGGCACGTACTAGTTTTTCTTGTGCTTTAAGAAAGATGATAAAAAACGCTCAGTGTGGAAAGGCTGCTAATACAGAAAATTCTAAGCAATGTTTAAATCCTCCATAATCAGAGTGGACACGGACTTGGGCAAGCTCCAAGAGATAGTGAGGGACAGGGAGGCTGGGCGTGCTGCAGTCCATGGGGTCGCAGAGTCGGACACGACGGGGCAGCTGAGCAACAACCACAAACCAGAGTAGATGTCAGAGGCCCAGGCCAGGGTCGGGCCGGGACTGTGGGTGCCTGCGGGGCCCCTGGGTGGGATCTGCCTGGCCCGGGGCTCGCTCCTGAACGGAAGGGGACGTCACACCACTGCTCGGTGAACAGCATGCGTCACCTGGTGCCAAGTGGGCAGCTGGGCTGGGGTCTGGGTGGAAGCGGGCGGGACCAGGAGGAGAACCAGGGGCGAAGGACGAGGGGGAGGGCCTTGTCCTTCCTGGCCGCGGCCCTGCCCAGCTCCAAGTCTGTGGCCGGCTCCTGGACCTGCTCCAAACGCCCAGTGTGACCAGTCTGGAGGCTCCAGTGGCAGTGTCGGGCCACGGCCGGGTGCGTGAGCCGGGGGGCTGGCCAGTACCATGGGATGGGGGTGGGACTCCCATGGTCAGCAGGGCGCCTGTCGCGAGCACCCTGAGAGCAGGGCCGGCCTCCAGGCTGGCAAGCCAGGCCGGCCTGTTGGGGGCAGGGAGAGCTGCCAGTCAGGCTGGGAGGACTGAGCCCAGCCTGGGAAGCACAGGACAGCCAGGCCTACCCAGGCTCAGGGAGGGAGTGAGGGTGGACCAGGGGCCCTTAAACATCCTCAAGGCTTCTGGTGCGCCCTGGGGGCCAAACAGCATGCACGGACTCCCCTAACCCCTGCTTACAGAGGCGAGACAGGCCCAGAGAGGCCAGGACGCCTGCTGAAGGTCACGGAGCTGACGAGGGAGAAGCTGTACTTGAATGAGGCTCTCTGAGCAGCAGACCCAGGCCTCCGGCCCCGTGCTGCTCCACGAGGGGTTCAGCGCCGACGTGACCGAGGACTTCCTTTCGCGGGCGCGGGGAGATGGCGGGTGGGTAACACCGGGGTCAAGCTGGGCTGGGGAGGCGGGGGACGCAGGAAGTCAGGGCGGGGTAGCTCTGAAGGTGTGGACAACCGCCCTGACCCGGCAGGAGACGGTGCACTTTGGCAGATCTGCGGCCCAGCTCGACCGGTGCCATGAAACTGGGGCTCTGCGCCGCCCCTGGACGAGGTGCCTGGGGAGACACCCCAGCCAGAGACGCTGGGGCCACGCGAGCCTCTCAGAAGCACAAGGGTCTGGGTCAGGCAGGCCTGGTCCTGATGGCGGCCTGCACGCAGCGTGCAACCCGAACCCTGGTCTCTTGCAGCCACACCCTGCAGGGTGGCTCCCTGGGGTGGGGGTGGGGTCCTCAAAGGGGCTCTGGGGTTGGGGGCGGTGAACTAGGGCAGAGCGAGGCCTAGGGGACTGGCGGGAGGTCCACGGCCTTCCTAGAGGACCGTGAGCAGGGCACCTGGGGTGAGGCAGACCAGGGTGCCAGGAGGGTGTGTCGGGAGGCTTGCCCTGCCCTGCTCCTGCCATCACACGCACAACCATCTGCTCTCTGAACAGGCCAACCAGCTGGCCCAGGGATTAAAATCTACAGTGAGAAATGAGTGGCCGTTATCTCTGCGGCCGGCGACCTGGGCAAAGCCCCATTCTCGGCCCCGTCACCCCACTGGGGACCTTCCCGGGCTGTGGGCGGATCAGGGTTCTCGGCTGCACCAGGGAGCGTGTGGACTCTACTGAGCGGCCACGAGCCCCAGGAGTTTGGACCTGCAAGGTTCCAAACAGACGGGTCCGCCTACTGGAACACGTGCACTGCGCACACACGTACAGATGTGAGTTTCTGCTGCTCTGCCAGCAACATCTACAACCCTCGCCAGAGGCCCACGTGCAGAGACGCTGACTGTGGGGCCCGGGTTCCTGTCCTTGCCACAAGCCCGCAGATGCCAGGTGCTGTGGTGAACACGAGGCACGCAGGAATTCACTGAATGCTCAAGGCAGCCCTGGGGGCGGGAACACACTGACCAGGAGGACCATCCTCAGTTCACAACTGGAAAACCAAGGCCCGGAGAGGCAGACTCAGAGTCCTAACGCAGCTCATCAGTTAGATGTGGACTCATGTGCAATCAAGGAGGTGGTCCTTCCACCCCTGCCCCCCAGGGAACCCAGCTCGCGATCCTGAGTCCCCCTGGGAGGACAGCGGCTGGTGGAGGGTGAGCTGGTAGTGGTCGCGTCTGGGGCCTGGGGACCCCCGTGAGGACAGAGGATGCTGGCTGGGCTCTAGTCCACCGCGCCCCAGAGCCTCATCAGACTCTGTGGCTTCATCCTGGCCCCTCGCCTATAACAGCCCCTCTCTCCATCTCTCAGCCTGCCGGAGGCTATTTCAGCCATTCTTATGTCTCCAGTCTCCCCGCTTCCTTGCACCAAACCCTTGATGTTTCCCCTCTGCAGAGCTGTGCCATCCGACACGTCTGGCTGAGCAAGTTCTTCACCGAGCAGGGCTGTCCTGGGCCATGTCCCCAGCACCTGCCTTCTACATTCTGGTCACCAGTATGTTTCTTGGTCACTAGAACAACCCCAAGTCCATCTGCATTTTCCCTACGGGCCCCAGAAGGGTGAGGCATCTTCCAGCTGACCCCCAGCCCACTGAGGCCTCTTTCAAAATCCAGGTGTTTGCAAAAGTAACAAGCAGGCAGACAGGTTCGAGCTGATGAGAAAATGGCCAACGTGCCCATCCAGCCCTCGTGACGGCAGCTTTTCTCTTCCTGGACAGAAGGGCATCCCTCGGCCTGCCACGGCACTTGTGCCTAGAGATTCCCACGCTCCACCCCACCGGGCGATGCCGCTGCTTTCAGCACTTGGCACTACTGGGACGCAGAGGCTTCGAGCAGAGGGGCCCTGGCATTTAGCACAGAACCTGGCCCCTCTGGGCGTGCAGTCAGTGTTTGATGAAAGAATGCATAGAGAGATGGATACACAAATGTGTGACTGCACACACGTGCCCAGCAGGCTAAGAGCTGGACTCCAGATGACTAGAGGCCAAAGCTGGTCTGTCTGACTCCCAAGTGCATGTTCCTCCCATCGTACCACCCAGCCTGGCCCTCACACCATGATTTCAGTGTCAGCCCTGACCTGTGCTGGGCTCTTCCTTTGCAAGAGTCTCCGGGGAGCTGATTGTGGCCTATGTTCCTTTCTGAAGGTGTCAGACTCTAACGGTTTGCAGGCATTCCGGTGGGCAGACCACTAACCAGGACCCTCGCCCACTCTCTCAAGATAGAGAGGTGCCTGCTCCTTGTGGATGCGGTCTGCCAGGCTGGGCCCTGGCTCTGGGCAGGGCTTCTCTGGACCCCACAATGTGCTGAAAAGACCCCTCAATTTCACACGAGAGCCTCTGTTCTTTCATTGTCTACACATGACTCTCATCTAGCGAGCCGTCCTATTGATCACAGCAGTCCACTCTCACCAAGTCCTAAATTCTTCTCTCTGAGGAAAACACCCACTTTACAGATGAGAAAACCGAGGCCCCAAGAACACAGCAGACTAAGTCCTATGGCAGCACTTCCTCAATTCTCAGATGTACGTTTCTTGCAAACTGAGTCTGCACTGAATCCCATAATTTTTTTTCCCCTCCCTAAGTGCTGTTATTAAATAGATGATGTGTCTCAGTCCCAAAAGTACCTTAAAATAGAGGAAATACAGTTGTTCTTATTGAAAGTACAGTAACCCCCATCTGCCCAGTACTTGTGCCTGGGGGGTACTTATTCTGTGCTGTACCCAGGCCTTCTCTGCTTGGAGGCAGCTATGACTCAGAGAGGGCGTGTAACCAGCCCCCGGTCCCAAGTTGACATGGACATCCCCAGCCCCTGAACCCAAAAGCCTGACTCTGAATGTGTGCTTCTTCCAGCGGATCATACTTCAGAGGTTTTGCGGATTTGACAGATGTGAGGCCCTCCGGTGGGCCAGGGACTCAAGCAGGCGGCAGAGTTAGCAGAGGAGAGCGGCCAGGAGAAGTAATCAGGCCCAAACTGTGCTCTGAGCACCCCCATGGGGAAAAGGGCCTCAGGAAGTGTGCACCCTGCTTCGTGGAGACCCCCGAACTTGGCGGGAGGGGCTGCTCCAAGCAGCGGTCAGGAACACTGCCCGGTGGGCCCCCCAACCCCCACCCACGACCTGGCAGCTGGGCGGTGTGGGCAGGCAGGAGGTCTGGAAGCAGATTAGGAAGAACAGAGTCTTCATTCATGCATGTGTTTACGAAGAAGGGAAAAAAAAATGAGTGTCAACTGTGTGATGAAACTCAAACCCTTAGTGCTTAATGAGAAATATGAGTCAGGGCCCAGGCCACCACAAGGCCCAGGAGCTCCAGGTGTCTGCAGAGAACAGTTGGACTTGGGGGTCCGGGGAGGAGACCAGGGCCCAGCCAGAGGAGGAGACGGGACCGTGCTGGTCTGTCCCTCGGAGGGCTGGCTGCCACCCCGGGAAGAGGTGGGCAGTTCTTCAGCCTCAAACTGAGATATGTTCTGGGGGATGCTCTCTGGGCGGAATCTGGGATTTGCTTTGGGTGGGGGCATTGCTAAATGCACGTGCACTCTGGGCTGGCCTTGGCTGCCAGAACTATGAGCCAGGCTGGGCTGAGCCCTGGGAGACCACTGCCTCCTCTTCGGGGCCAAAGCAAGGGCTGAGGAAGAGTCTGAGGGGGCTGCATTCAGTCGCCTCCAAACATGAGAAGCCTTTGCTTAACGTGTGCATATGTGCATGCATGTGTGCGCACAGGCGTGTATCTGTGTGCACAGGTGTGTGTGTGTGTGCCTGTGCGTGCATGCACGTACTCACCCTCACAGACACCACAGGCTCCTCAGAGTCCCACAGCCGAGGCTCAGGAAGGGGCATGCGCGGGCCCGGAGCACCCAGCTCAGAAGCACCACCCAGAACAGAACACGTCTCCTGGCTCCCGCCCAGGGCTCCTCCGACCAGCCAGGCACGCAGACCCTCATCTGCATGGTACGCTCCTCCCTGCCCACCGGATGAGGCTACAGGACACAACACCACATACACACCATGCACACAGAGCATGCATAGATCACGCAACACACTCACATGCTGGCTCATGGGCACCTCTGCACACATACACAGAGAAACACACACATACTCCAGCTCTTGTGCACAAGTGTTCACACCCACACGTGAGCACTCAAGAGCTACGCATGCACAGAAGCAGCACAAGCACCCAGACACAACCACACTTGTGTACATGCACTTGAAACACACATACGGGCTTCTTAGAGGCATCTACATCCATCCCGCACCCAGCTCGTATATGCACAGTCACACACATGGAGGCAACCACTCACACGCTGCCCTCATACATCCAAAGGCACTCACACGCACACGAGGACAATCACAACTCAGAATGAGCCCACACCTTACACAACACGCCGAGGTGTCCACACACAGACACACTCGGGTACCGCGTACTGCAGCACAGCCTGGGCAGGCGTGTGCACTCACAGATTCTCAGACTCATGGACACACGTGTGGACATCCTGCTTGTGCCATGCCTGACTCATGCACACAGAGCCTGGCCTGCACTCCCAACACTCCCAAAACCTGTGCCCTCATGCCCTGCGTCTGCATCCTGTGCACCCACACTCATGCGTGTGCACACTCAACTCACACCCCCAGCTGTGAGCCCCTCCCCCCACCCAAGGCGCCTGGCCAGCGGGGTCACTCACAGCAGCTTGAGGATCTCCACGTAGCAGCCAAGCGTGCGGTCGGCCTGCGGGCCCAGCTCGATGCTCATGGTGCTGCAGGCGGGGCTGACCATGAGGCAGTCGATGAGGTTGGGCTCGTTGTCGTCACCCGCGCTGGCCGTCAGCGCCGGCTTGGCAGTGCTGGCGGGCTCCACCTCCACGTGGATCTCGCTGGAGGCCACGACCACTGACTTGAGCCGCGCCTCGGAGAGCGTGGCTTCCTGAGACACCAGGTCCGGGCTTGGGTGCAGAAGGCGCAGAGGTAAGGTGGGCTTCCGGTCGCAGGGCTGCTGGCAGCCATTCCGGATCTCCTTCAGGCTGGGGGAGTTGTCACGGCTGCAGGAGAGGCGGGGAGGGCCGTGAGTGCAGCCCTGGGGGGGGTCCCAGACGTCACGGGCAGGGCTGCACCTGCTCAGTGCCCCCCTCGGTCCCGGATCGGGTGGGGGGCCGGCTCCCACCCACCAGCGAGCACACAGGCCTGCTCAAGGCCTGCAGACAAGGAGAGGTGGAGGTTCAGAGGTGGCATCTGAACTGGGCCGCCTGTCACTAAGGCACATGCTGGTGTCCCCACACGCAGCAGGTGATTGACACACGACTGTGAATGAGTGAATGCTGACCTCTCTACTGACCCATAAAGCTCAGTACTGACTCAGCGTCCACCTCCACCAAGACGCCTTCTAGACATACCTTGGAGACCTCCTAGCGATCTGGCTTCCAGTTGCTTCCTGTGGTCTAACTGTCCCCTCCAGCTGAGGCCATAAGGTTAAGGTCCTCGGGACAAGCCCCAAGCCCCGCCTCTGCCACCCTATCCCTGCCAGCTGAGAAAGCTCACCATCTGCTCTCCACCACAGAACCCCCTTCCAAGGGACCCCAAACCTCAGATTCTGGTCCCCTGTGGTCCACAGGTCACTCCTATCTGCAGCACCCACCACTCTTGGCTAACTCCCTAGAATAGCCTCTCCACCACCTAGAGGAATGACGTGGGTGCAGAGGGTTAATAGGTGTTAGCTGGGCAAAGGGCACTGTGGCATCACTGAGGTCACACGTGAGTGGGAAATGCTGGGCCTCTTTACGGCAGGACTTGTCAGAGGTAAAATGCCCCCTCCCCGGGTGCTTCCAAATACTGCGAGGTGGCACTTCAGAGTGAAGGGAACTCCAGCAGTGGGCGTCCTTTGTTGGTGCCCCTGGGCTGGCACGGTGCCGAGCGCTTTCACACAGACATTCTCAGATATCTCTGAAGAGGAGGAATTTCTCTCTCCACATTACAGATGAGAAAAGATGCCACCAGAGGTCAAATGACTACCTAGATGACACAGCTTGTTAGTGGGGAGGCGGGACTGGGATGTGAAACCAGGCTGCTGCCTCCACTTCTAAGACGCAGGATGAGCCTATGCAGGTCCACCTCCTCCAAGAAGTCTTCCCTGATTTCCTCCACCCGCCATTCTCGCCCTTCCTGCCCCTGCCCCAGAGCTCTCCATCCCTGGCTGGACACCAGTGTCCCCTGGGGCACTTCTAAACATCCCCAGGTCCCGTTAGGTTGGACTCTCTGGGGTGGAGTCCGGACACCAGTAAGGTTTGGGGCTCCCTGTGTGTGCTGTCAAGGTTGAGGCTGCTGCTCTCAGGGACTCAGAGCACAAGGATGTGACCACAAACAGCTGCTTGTCCCAACCCTCCCTAAATGGGCCACACGCACGTGGCTATGTGTCCAAAGAGACATGCACGCTCCTTGTGCAAGTGGGCCGGGCGTACAACTCACACCCACCGCATTCAGAGGACCCAAATGGTCTAGCACATGCCATGAGCCAGGTCTGAGCAGAGCCCACCAAGGATG
The DNA here is from genome assembly GCF_003369695.1 of Bos indicus x Bos taurus. Taxonomy (NCBI): domain Eukaryota; kingdom Metazoa; phylum Chordata; class Mammalia; order Artiodactyla; family Bovidae; genus Bos; species Bos indicus x Bos taurus. The sequence goes on from NC_040093.1 coordinate 57,568,415, forward strand.
TTTGATAAATACACTCTAAGCTTTGCTGCGGAAGAAAACAAAACCCTTGAGCTGAAGTCCAAGAATTCTATGGCTCATGGAACACTGTGTGTGGTCCGTGGGGGAGGCGCGCTAGCTGACTCCAGGGGCTCGGAGGAGCCGACTTGCTACCCAAAGCCTCAGCTCCATCCCTTTCGCCTCTGCTGGGATTTAGGAGTGGATTTTCAAGGCTGTTTGGCTCAGACTGGGTGATTTTCCAGCGAGCTACGCTAACCTGGGTCAGCTTGTCTGTTCTTTTGTGTATGAGGACATTGTGTACCCACAGAGAGCGCCGCGGATGGCCCCAGAGGACGGCGTGGGGCTCTATCTTCCAGGGACTGATCAGCAGGGTGGGGGAACCTGAGCCCAGGAAAGGTCTCGCAGCCCGTGGCGTGACTTCCTGGAAGGGCTCACGGTGGCTCTCAGAACCCAAGCTACTTTGGGCCTCGAAGCGGGGCTGTCTTGAGTAGGGAGTTGGAGCTGCCCGTGTGGGCTGGGGAGGGCACCAGGGCCCGCTTCACCCTCCCCAGGCCTCCACCCTGGGCACCGAGTTGCAACCACTGCCTAATGGTATGCCCAAGGTTACGCTTGGCCTCTGCAGCAGTGGCGAGAGGGGATTCCAGAAACGGACATTAAGTCCTTTCTCTACTTAAAACCCACAGGTGACTACAATGCCCTTAGAAGAAAACCTCTAAGGCAGGCACAGCCCTGCCACTCAAAGAGTGGTCCCCAAGCAGCGGCCCCGGCGGTCCTGGGGGTCTGTCAGGTAAGCAGGCCTGGCAGGAGGACCCCAGGAGCAGCTCGGTGTGGGAGGTGGGAGACGCTCAGCAGTGCAGGTCCCTCTGTGGCCCGGCCTTCCTCTCCAACTTTGTCTTCCGCCTCTGTCCCTCTCTCTGCTCGGGTCACAGCCAGTTTCCCTCACTACCTTCCCTGCAGGGACCTTTCGCCTGAAGCAGCTCACCCGTGGAGCTTGCGAAGAATGCAGATTCCCGGGCCGGGCCCAGAGACGCGGCATCCAGGAGTCTGCATTTGAAATAATCTGTCCAGGGGACTGTGAAGCAGGCGCTTAAGGACCACCAGTAGAGGACACGTGACCACTGGCCGGCCCACCTGCTCTGCCAGGCCTGGGCGCCTGCCGGTCCCCTGCCTGGGTCCTCCTGTCCTGCCTCCAGCCCCGCTGACAGCCAGGACATGTCAGTTTAAGCATCACCGCTCCGCAGAACCCCTTCCTCTCTTTCCCCTAGAGCAGGGGTTCTCAGCTCTGGCCACACACACCATTTGCCTAAGATGTTAAAAAAAAACAAAACACCAAACAGAACCTGATGCCAGGAGCCTTCCAACTAAATCAGAGTTGCAGTGGGTGGGGTCCAGGCACCCTTTTTTTCTTTTCCTTTTAAAGATATAACCAGTGGGACGTTGGTAAATATCTCACAACCAACTCTGCAGAAAACAGGAGCCCTGAGGGGTAGTGCCTGCCGATTTTCCTGGAGTAAATACTCCCACTGTGACCAATTCAACGGCCAACGTGCCATCCCTGACTGTGGGATCCGAACACGCCAGGGCTCCAGCACACCCCTGGGGTGACGTCAGTCCAGGTGAGTCCACGGATCTCAGGTGCAGTGCTCAGTGACTGTCACAAGTTCCCTGGTGTAACAGACAGCCACCAGACCAGGGTTCCTCCACGCGGACATGCCTGATATTTGCTCCCAGACGGTTCAGGTAACTCCTGGACGAGGGGGCTGCCCCATGCATGGCAGTGAGTTCAGCAGCATCCCTGACCTCCACCCACTCTTCCAGCAGCACCCCTCCTTCTGCAACTCAAGATGTCTCCAGACGCTGCCAGATACGCCTTGGGGGTCAAAGCTGCCCCCCACCTGAGAACCACTGACCATGGTCAAGACGTGAAACTTTCCTGAGGCCCAGAAGCTCCTCTCACGCCTAACTCCCCACCTGCCAGCAGCAGGTGGCCTCTATTCTGGCCTCTATCACCCTGGATTTGTTTTCCTGTTCTTGCACTTTAAGGAACAAGATTTAAACTCTATAGCTTCTTCTGTTCCACACTGTGTTTGGGAGATTAGTCCCCGGCTTGCCGGGTGCACTGGTTCGCTCCTGCTCACTGCCCTGCGGTATTCCTTCGTGTGAACAGACCACAGCTTATCCGCGTGTCTGCCCTAGGACACTGGGCTCGAGGCAGATCTCAGTTTGGGGCTGTGACTAACAACGCTGCTGTAAATCTCATACCTGTCTCCCGATGGATGAAGCCCAGCGATGAGGAGCTGCATCCCAGGGTTTACTTTATGCTTAGCTTCATGCAGGCTTCAGTTCGTAGCGCCCTCTCGGGTGACTCAAGTGCACCCAGGGTTGTAGACCACGTGAGTGATGCCTCTGGTTCCTTTCATCACAGCCCTGACCTCGCCGCTCGCTTTCTCACTCCCTGCCCCCTCCGTCCACCGTTTCACCAGCCACTCGGGGGGCGGCTGCTTCACTCTTGTGCCGTCAGCACCTGGCACCCCATGGACCCTCACTAAACGAGTGTTGGAGGGCAGGGGATCTCCTTGTGGGAAGAGTGGTTAAGACTCCACGCACCCAATGCAGGGGGCCTGGGTCGATCTCCAGTCAGAGAACTAAGACCCTGCGTGCTGTGTGGCACAGCCAAGAAGACCTGCCCCCACCCCCCACCCCCCAAGAAAAGAGAAAGGATGAAGGTGGTCACTGCTGTCTTCAGGTCCCTCTGTGTACAACAGTGTGCCTGGTTTGTAATTCTGGTTCTTTCTCCTGGGGGTCATCTGGGTGGGGAATCCCTGCTCCAGGGCACCCAGGCAGAGCCATGAAGACTCAGAGGGAAAGCTCTGGGAGGTGCCGTTTCCTGCTCCTGCCCCGAGACCTAAGCCCCAGCTTGGGTGTCTGCGGAGTGAGCCAGGGAGGGAGAGGCTGCAGGAGCAAAAGGAGCCTGAGAGTGTGTGACACCCCGATGTGCCTCATACTTCCTGGGGTGGGCTGCGTTTGACACGCATGCGCATCAGCTCCAGAGGCACAGGCTGCGAGGCCAGGGCACGTGACCACCTGTGTACACAGAGAAGCCGAGGACGGCTGTACAGACTGTGGACTACTCTCAACCTCCTCCTCCTCTTTTTTTTTTTTAAAAAAAAAACATAAGCTGCTGTAGAGCGTGAAACAGGCACTCAGGAATGACCGGCAGGACATCTTCATGTTGCCCAGTTCACTCAGGCTTTCAACAATGCTCCAATGCCTCTTCTTTAAGGACTGAAATATATTCCTGTGGTGGCCCCGGCTCTAGTGGTGCCTGGACACGATTTGGCCCTCCTGGAGTTGTGCAGTGCACCGCCTGAACAACTGGACAAGGCTGCTGCTGCAGATGCCATCTGCGCCCTGCAGGTCACATCTTCCCTCGTGACCCCAGAGATCACCATACGAAGTTCATGTGACTAACGGCACCTATGTCACTCTGCATCCTAGGAGCCAACCTCGACCCGGGAAGAACGGGAGCTGGTAATTACCCACCTGGCGTCATCATCCCTCAGCGGGAGGGCTCTGAGAACGTCGCACGGTCTCCCGGGAGGCCCCTGAGGGCGTGCTCAGGGGCCTCCCGGGCTCCCTCCCACGGCTGCCAGGGGGTTAGCTCACTCACAAGCCGACGCACCCAAGCCCTGGGGGACCCAGGACAGTGGCTCTGTCACGCCCTCTTCCCGTCACACGGGCCCGAGGCTGAGCAATCTTCAGAATAGACACGTGTCCCTAAAGCCGAGCCAACACGACAGCTTCGGTGTCGGCTTCTCCCGTCACAGCCTGGGTCTGGGCCCTGGCACCAGGGAGCGTGGGGGTTTGGCAGACGCACTGGGGGCAGCTCCAGTGGAAGCCACTCCACCCTCCCGGCTGGCCAGGTGTATACAGACCCCCGTCCCTGGACAGAGTGTGTCCCACCCAGGTCCTCCCGAGGCCGAGGGCACTGACCTGTTGATGAACTCTTCATAGCAGGAGTAGATGGCAGCCAGGCACACGGCCACCAGGTTGGGCAGGACCCGGGGATGGGGGCAGTGCCCCGTGGGGCCATGCATGCTGGAAAAGAGCAGAGGGCCGGTGAGTGAGCGGCTGTGGGGGCGCCGCCCAGGGCAGGGAGGTGGGGGGTGGGACAGGGTGGCCCCAGTCCTCTGCAGGGAGGTGGCAACCCTGGGATCTGGGTCCTGGGCTCCGCTGTGCACAGGCATGAGGGCCAAGTTCCGGGCCGGGGATCCCTGGGTTCAGGGAGCCTGGGTTCCAGCCCAGCGGAGCACCTTGGCACACTTTGTAAACTCTCCACTCTTTCCTCAGCTCTGGAATGGGGACATCGGCCCCCTCCTCATTTCAGGACCCAATTCTCTAACTCAGGGGATGACGTCGCCTACAGGAGCCAGGCGGCCTGGGACCAACACGTTTATGCCCAGTGGTTCTGTAAATGAGGACTCACAGCACCTCATTTTCCTGTCCATGTGGGCTGCTTTGAAAGAAAAAGTTATTATCGGCATCCTGGCCTGGCACGGGGTCTGGCACACGATCCTCTGCAAATGCCAGCCACTGTTACTTACCACAGCTATCTCGTGTCTGCTTCCTCATCTGTAAAATGGGTCTCGTACCCCCATTCCCAGTGCTGTTTGGGGCCTGGGGACAGTACCCAAAACGTTGCTGGAAAAACGTCATGGCTGCTGGGGCTAAGAGGCCTAACCTGAAACAGTTTCATAAACCATGACTGGGTGCTGTAAGGGGGCCCTGGAGTCCCCAGGGCTCTGGCAGAAGGACAGTCCTCTGGGTCTGGAAATGCTTTGTGAGTTTCAGGTACTGAGGAGCTTTTGGAACCGGCTTGAACAGGCTATTGTAATTTTCTTAAACAAAATGAGAAGAGTTGTGACGATGATCGCTAATGTTCCTGCCACACTTAGGCCCCATTCTTGGTGTTTACATGTGTGAGTTCATCGAGTCCTCACGGTAACCGGATCAAGTGGGTACCATAGTCCTTATCTTACAGATGAGGACACTGAGGCACAGAGAAAAGTTTAAAAAAATCAGAGCGAAACAACCCCCCTTCCCCCACCACCCCAAAACCGGAAGTGACTCAGAGGATCTGACTTCCTCGAGGCCAAGTTTGGGAGGTGGCTGTTCAGTTCCCCATCGAGGACTCTCCGGGGCTACCAGGAGAAGGTTCCTCACACCCCCAGCACCCACAGGAATACTCTTATCATTTACAACTGCTGCCATTTCCCGAGTTTCTAGTGACCATCAGGCACTGTGCTAGGGGCCTCCTCAGATATTACCTGATTAATTGCACAAACAATCCTGGGAGATAACAGAGGAAAGAGGATCAGAGAAGTACAGCAACTGACTTGATGTCACACAGCAAGTGAGTGCCTCAGATGGTACATGGTCAAGAGGACCCAAGAGGCCCTTGTAGAAGATGAGGTGCCTGGGGCCTCTTAAAGCCAGCAGCGCCTCTCCTGGGTGCTAGGGAAAGCTGGCCCGCCGGCCAGGAGAGGAGGGGCCCCAGACGAGAGACCCACCTCTGAATGAACTTCTTCACCACCTCCATCCCCGCGTTGAGCTCGTTCAAGGCAAGGATGTACTCCTGAGTAAACAGCCTCAGTCGCGGGCACTTCCCAAAGTCCTGCAGGCAGCGCAGAGGACAGGGGTTGGGAGGAGACCAGAAGGGGTATGGGGTCCCACTCTGCCCCGGGTGTGTGAGCAACGAGGTGCCGCCAGCGACTCCCTCCTCCTAGAAGCACATACGTCTTCCACGTGAAGGAACAGGCCTGCTCACTCCTGAGCTCACACCCTTCCATGGCTGCCTGCGGAGCTGGAAGATGACCTGGCACAGGAGGGTCCCTGGCCCTGGTCAGCCACCCTGCGATGGGGCAGGGGTCAGCACGCCACCCAGACGTGCTGGGAACACAGCCCAGCTGGGCCGCGTGGGGGCCTGCTGATGCCCAGCCGGCCTCCAGCCATGACCACAAACACCTTTTCTGCAGCCCCCAAGGGATTCTGGGCCCCCTGCTTCCTGTGTGTGGGCATGCGTGCCTGAAAGCTGTGGCCTGGAAGGCAGGTGTGTGCCCTGGACAGGGAGTGTGTGTAGGGAGGTGGCTGGTAAGTCCGGGGTCAGCTCAGGAGGGGTGGGGCAGGAAGGAGGAATCACGTGTCCAGAGTGAAGAGCAGGGATGGAGACTGTGGGCCGGGCCAAGGACTGAGCCCCTTTCCACGTCATGTTAGGGACCCGGAGTCGCTGGGCTTCTGAACCCACGAGCTGGGGTGCCAACAGTCAGGAGGGCTGGTCAGGGTACGGAATGAGGTTGACCAGCACGACCTCAGCGGGGAGCCTGGAGTGGAGGTCTCCAGCCTCCTCGGCTTCTCCTCCAGCCCCCACTCGGGGGAACCCACTTAACAAAAAGCAACCTGGGCCAGGACTCTAATCTAAACAGAGCCCCTGGGGACTTCCCCTGCGGATCTCATAGATCCCACAGGCCCTGGGCAAAGAGCTCGGAGTAGGATGCGGCCCGCCGCCTCCTCTGGCCAGCTCACAGGGTGGGTTTCCAGACCTGCCTGGTGCTCTGCACCTGCAGGGAAGGGCTGAATTAGGCTCCCCAAGGGGTAGGGGCTCATCTCCTCCCACACTGCCTGCTAGAGTTACGCCTCTGCATGAGGAGGGCAGCAAAAGCCACGGAGAAAGCTCAGAAGGAATCTAAACACGTGCGTGTGTGTGTGTGCACATACGTACCTACGTGCACACATGCGCACTGGGCTTGAAGACGGGGCCCCTGCCTGAAGCTTGACTGTGCTTTCACACCGAGGTGGACGCCCGCAGTCCCCGGGAGAAGGCGGCAGGAACGCCCCTCCCTGGGCCCACTGTTGCTCCCTGTGCAACAAGGGCTCTGAGAACTCACCTCCAGGACCCTTCCACCCATGAGGTTTTATGATTCTATGAAAACTGCTTCCATTAAGCCATGCTAAAGATAACTGCCATTATCATCTCTATTAGATTTCTGCAGAGCCAAGGTCATTTTTAACATTATAGATCGGCCTGGTGGCCTTTGAACATGTGGGTGAGGGACATCTCGCCTCTTTGGCAAAGTCGAACACGCTCCCCTTGGAAAGCAGGAGGTCTGATCAGCCAGCGGTCCACTAGGACCCTGGCGACATCTTCCTGCCACCTTGGCTACAAGAACATGCCAGTGAGTGGCATGTGGGCACAGGAACTATGCTTATTCTTAGGGACGCAGTGAACACATTGTTTAGAATCTCCAGGGGAACGTACTTAATGACTGCTTCCATATCTAATTTTTATTGCGGCCCAGGGAGCAACACTCTGAGATTCTTAACCTAGGTTAGGACTGCTCACCCACGAGATGGAACACGTGATATACCAACAAGAGCTGCACTCGCAGTATAGGAACTGCAGAGTAGGAACACTCACAGGTCCATGGCTGGCGGCCAGCTAGGCACTCACTGGCCAGTGAGTGACCAGGCGCTCCATGCCAGCTCCCAAACAGCGTCCCGGCCAATCACTGAGCTTTAGGGGGTGTTATGTGGGTGACACCGAAGGCTCGTGGTGCTTCCCACACGGGGCGTGAGCCACAGTCACATTTGCCTCTCCTGCAGGAGGGCCTCACTCCCGACCCGGTCCTGCCTACAGCTCTCCTCACACAGTGCGGTGTGTAATCAGTGGACTTCAAGAGCAAGCGGACTGTGAAGCTTTATAGCATCCCTGGACGCCGGGACCACAGGGGAGAAGTTCTATAAACATGAAGAGAGGGTTCTCGCCTGAGGGATCCCGGGCTCTGCCAGACCACAACAGATGCTATAAATTCTGAGTCTGCCCTGTAGCTGTTCTGATTTTTATCCAGAAAATTACATGGTCAACACTCTGGGCCCATAAAACTAACCAGACATAAGGGAGACGCTGTACGGTCAAGCCTTGGGAGGCTGCCTGAATTTTGACGTTTTCCCCTTTGAAGTCAGACGTCCTAAGAGAACCCTTATTAAGTGCTTCTGTACCTGAGGAGGGTGGACCCTGGCCAGGGACGCCCTGGGTGGGTGGTTCCGTTCCTGACAAGTGCGATGAGATGAGGTCTCTTCCCAAAGGAACTCCAGCACCTCTGCTCTGGGCTCCGAGAGAACGTGACCCTCACCTCACACCACATCCACAGTGACTTTAAAGTTAACAGTCAGGGACCCTTTTCTCCCAGCTGGCCAAAGCCAGAGAGTGCCCTTGAAATGATTAAAGCCCAAATCAGGCAGAACACCTCTCAACCCCCACCCCTCAGAGAACTTTCTTTCTTAGTCCTGGAGACAAAACTGGATGGAGGGGACCCACCCCCTGTGCTCAGAAAACAAGAAACACATGTTCATCTCAAACCATGGAGGAGAGCTCTGAAACAAGCGATAGTTCAACAGCGGTGTGCGATAGATCAATCAGAGAGAATTCGCACAGCACCAGCACGGTTCCCCGCTCGTGGCTGCCTGGAGGAAGATTCTGCAGCTACTCTGGGCTCCGCGGGACGAGCGCTGTGATCGACTAAGGATGTCTGCCCTGGGAGTGGGATGCGGGGCGTGGGGCACGTGTCCTGCGTTTCCACCCCTTACTGGGGAAGGGGATGGGCTGCATCTTCCTCTTTGGGGGCCCGGGGTCAAGGCAGGAAAGCTCCCTCACAGATCAAACTGTGAGCAGGTCACCCTTCTTCAGAGCTGTTTTCACACCTGCCCACAGGGTCCCAGAGTGACCCACGGGACTCTCTGGGTCTCCTCGTCTGCAGGAGGCCACAGGCCATCAGGAGAGCCATGTGAGACAATACACTGGAGTGTCACTTGGCTCCGAGAGGCGCTCCGTGCGTAGCTGAGAGCAGGTGTTCCTGTTCCGGTTCCCAGCTGTGGTCCTGGGGCCTGTCAGCCAAGTCTGCTCAGCCCCAGCTTCCCCGCATGCAATGCAGAGAAAACAACCACATCCAGGGCTGTTCCCACTGGCCCGAGGTGAGACTGCAGAAGGGCTGGCGGGTTACGGGCGCCTGGACCACTGAGTGTGCAATGAAATGCTGCCTCTGTGCTTTTAAAATGAACTACAGGGCAGACTTGACGTGGATTTCCCCATGGTTCCCCCATGCCCTTTTCCTGTCCTGGGATCCCCTCCTGAACACCTGTGACACTGAGTTGTCAGGTCCCTTGGGGCCTCGAGGCTGTTACCTCCTCTCAGACTCTCCTTATGTTTGAGCACCTGGCCGTTCAGAGGACCATCGTGTGGAACGTTCCTCAGCTGGGACTGGTCTGAGGCTTTTCTCACCATCAGACGGAGGCGGAGGGTTGGAGAGAGAAGACCCCCGCGGGCCGGGGCCCTCCTGCTCACATCACAAAGGGTGCCTGCCACACCATGACTTCTTACTGTTGGCCCCGACCTTGCCCAGCAGGCTGAGGTCACGACCGTCAGGTTCCTGCACCGCCCGGCCCTGCTCCCCACTTCCACGGATATTGCCCCCGCAGCCCCCTCCTACGGAGTGAGGGGTTCACCCACCCTCCTCGAGGGCCCAGTTTCCCAGGTATTATCTGTGATGCTATACACACGAGACCTATCTCTTCTCCCCCGACCACGTTATTTTTGTCATTCTTACTGTGCAAAGATTCTTCCTGTTGCCTTTTACCTGCAAGGCATAGAGCCAAGCAGGGCAGGCTGCACGAAGACCCCAACTTGCAATCCCAAGTCCAGTCCCCTGGTCCTTGGCCGCCAGCCCCATCTCCCAGTTCTTTGGGAAAAGTGACAGACTGGAAGCTCGTGGCCCTCGGGGGGCTCTGCAGTGGGGGGCCCTGGGCAACTCACCATGTTATGCTTCAGGATCCTCTGGACCACAGGGGTGAACACCTCGATGACCACCATGGACCGGGGCCGCTCTCTGCAGTGCTGGGGAGATGGCAGCACATGGTCAGGGACGGGCCTGGTGGGGTCCGGTGGGGCTCCAGCGAGCCCTGACCGCGGTGTGCGGGGGAGGTGGGGCCCAGCTCTGCTGCCCGGGGCTCCGGGAGCCCTGACCACCATGTGCAGGGGAGGCGGGGGCCCAGCTCTGCTCCCCCGGGCCCCCGGGAGCCCTGACCGTGGTGTGCGGGAGAGGCGGGGCCCAGCTCTGCTGCCTGGGGCTCCAGGAGCCCTGACCACCATGTGCGGGGGAGGCGGGGGCCCAGCTCTGCTCCCCAGGGCCCCCGGGAGCCCAGCTCTGCTGCCCGGGGCCCCCGGGAGCCCTGACCACCATGTGCGCAGGAGGCGGGAGCCCAGCTCTGCTGCCCAGGCCCCCTGCTCCACACTGCTGTGCGGCTTTCTGTTCCCTCTGGGGAGAGGACGAAGAGTGGGCGGGGATGGGACCTCCTGCTTGCTCTCGGTTTTATCTGACAGTCTGCGGTTGTTGCCGGTGGTACAGACAATCCTATTTAATAGGACAGTCCTATCACACAGTCCTGTTTAACAGCGTGAGATTCCTGCAGCACGAAGGTCCAATGGAAGTCTCTTGAAAATCGGGGGCTAGTGTTTGGATGCCAGAATCTCAAAAATTCCTTGAGTCTTCTGTCGAGGGCTTTGAGAGTAAGCTTACTGCCGTGTGCAGGGCACACATGGCTCTCAGCGTATCTATCTCACTGGCATGGGATTTTGTTTTTCAAAATGAAATTGAAGGCCCTCGATTGGAGCAGATGGGACCCACTGCTCCAACACATTTAAACCTGCCGGGGCCTGAAGGTGCTGTTTCCAGAAGGCCTGGACTTGGGATGTGAGAAACCAGGGCTTTCCTGGATAATCCTTCATAAACAAACCCTCCCCAGAACTCAGGGTCCTGGCTTCCAAGAACTGGAGGCCCCCAGTACCTGCCTAGCCACGCTGCACCTGTCTCACTGGTGCACACAGCCCACACCCCCACGAGCTTGGGGAAGAGGCTCGGCAGGAGGAAGACCAGAGGAGCTGGACGAGCAGCAAACCCAGGCCCAGCAACTGTCCAAGGACATCAGATCACTGCGTCAAAAACCACCCGGCCAGGGACCAAGCAGGACGGCCTGCTGGTCCGGCCCTGAGGCCACCAAGGTGCACTCTCGGGCGAGGGGTGACTGGTCCCGACGTGCTCTGGGCGTGTTCAGTGCGAATCCCACCGCGAGGCTGGTGCTGGGTCCCTGGGAGCAGAGATCCTGCTCCGAGGCTCCTCCAAGCTCACCTGCACCCCCACCACCCCATACTTGCCCAGCTCAGGGAAAGCCCCATGGCCAGGCTCCCACTGTGGGCCAGCCGGTGCTCACGGGAGACCTGGCTAATAAAAGCCCAGCTCTGATGTCAGGAGCCAGAAAACGTGCTGCAAACTTCTCTCAAGACGGCCAGGAAGATACTCCCAGGAAAGCTCAGTGCTCCCCCTTGACCTGTTGGTCTGGACCCTGGGCCTCACTTATCACCTGGCTGGTGGAGAGGAGGCCTGGCTCGTCTCTAACTCTGTCTGGGGCCCTGATCTGTTCGGGGAGGAGTCTGGGTTTCCAGGAAATTTCGCAAAACCAACCCCCACAATGCACAAATGGAGACAGTCTGCTTCCTGCAAACACAGCCCCGCTTCGGCGATGCCGTACCTTGCAGAAGAATTCACAGAGATCCGGTGGCGGATGGTTGTTTTCCAGCAAAGGAGCGATTGCCTGAAAGAAGAGGAACACACGTCAGTCGGAATCTCTCGGAAGGAATCGTACGGGGGTGTGTCAACCCACGAGGGCTGATTCACGGTGGAAAACCCGACCTTCTGGTCGCTGTCTGGGCAGATAAGGCCAGTTACATGAGCACCTCAGTGGGAGATGAAGCCATGGAAACTGAGGCTCTGTTCACAGCAGCAACGGGCAGGCTGACCCACAGGCGGAGAAGGGGCCCAGGGTCTTACTTGCCTGGGGTTGTGTTGTTCAATATAGTAGCCACTGGCCATGTGTGAATCTTAACATTTTAAGTGACATGGGAGAAAACTTTTTTTTTAGCCATGCCATGTGGCTTGCAGGATCTTAGTTCCCCAACCAGGAATCGAACCTGCAGCAGAAGCACAGAGTTCTAACCACCACTGGACTGCCGGGGAAGCCCCAAGAAAGTAATTTTTCAAGGCAATAAAGGTTCAGTTCCTGAGTTATGCTAACTACATTTCAAGTGCTCACCAGTGCCATGAAGCCAGTGGCCACCACCAGGTACAGGGCAGACAGAGGGCATGCCCATCACCACGGGAAGCTCTCCCCCATGGTGTGGGAAGGGGGTGGTGGGCTCTAAGCTGACCGCGAGGCTGAGCCCACTGCCCTTGCGCCGCCCCCCACAGCCACGTGGACCAATCACCACACTGGTGATAATAACAGCACACCATGAGCAACATCCCAGCGGCCGCTGCTGTAACAGGGCGCTTGTCTGTGCCGGGCTCCGGGCTGTGTCCCGTCATTCACACTTCACTACGCGCTGGCAGGCGGGTGTCTGTCCTGCCCTTTCCTTAGAGAGGTGAAGTCTGCAGCCCAGAGTCACATGGTTAGGAGGTTCTGGAGCCAAATTTGAACCCTCAAGTGTGACCCAAGAGCATGAGCTATTCACCAGCCGACTTCTCAGCCTGAGCTCTCCACAAGGACGGGATACAGGCAACCCATCTGGGGACAAAATGCAGAGGAGGGGAAAGGCGGTGATGAGAGACCCCAAGTAAGCCAGGCCCACGGTTCGGGCTCCGCACTTCATTTTCAGAAGCTCAGCGCCTGGCCTGCCGGATGGGGATGCTCCTCTGCCCCGTGTGGGTGACCACGGGAGAGGCCAGGTTGCAGCAGGGGGAGGGGACAGGGCGAGGGGTTCCCCCAGCCCTCGAGTTACCACCTGGCCCTCAGCACCGCTCCCTGCACTGATCTCTGGGAGGGGGGACGACGAAGCAGGGTAGAGCCCCTTGGCTCCAGCCCCTTCCATCAAGCTGGCCCCCCTCTTCACAGGAATGAGTCAAAGAATGAAGGAGTGGGAACAGATTAAATGTCCACTGTGGATGTCAGGCGTGGGCTCCATGCTTCCACTGCTATTATCTCATTTGAGCCTCATGACAACTCTGTGAGGTCAAACGGGAGTGATTTCCACTTGTACAGATGAAGAGACAGAGGGCTGGGGAGGCTGTTACAAGCCCTGCACCAGTCACAGAGTAGTGATCATTTTAGATTGTAGTATTAAAAAGAAGAGTGTATGTTCTTGTGGAATCTTTCCCAGTTAATTGTTCCAGCAGCCCTGCAGGAAAGGCTGTGGTCACACCCATTTCACAGATGAGAAGACTGAGGCTCAGAGTGTCAAGGCAGCTGAATGGAGTACAGGGTGGACCAGGGGTTCTCCCTCCGGGTTGCTTTGTCCCCCTCCCAGGGGGAATTAGCATGTCTGGAGACAGTCTGATCGTCATGACAGGAGGATGTGACTGGCATCCAGGGGGTTGTGGCCAGGGATGCTGTGACATCCTACAATGGGCGGGACAGCCCCCACCATGAAGCACCATCCATGCACAAACGTCCCTAGTACCGAGGGCAAGAAACGCCAGGTTAGACGTGCAAGAAAGGACTTAAGAGAATCTCCAAGACATGTCGTTAAGTAAACAAACCAAACACAGAACAACACATTCAGCTTCACATCGTTAATGTTAAAAGCAAAATATAAACACACAACCGTATTTCTCTGTAGGAGTTTATCACCCCCTGAAATGCCCCAGGGCTGGGATGGGATGAATCTTTTCCTTTTTGTTTTTAAAAACAGTGAAAATATACTCATGAAATTCTTAAAGATATTCTTTAAGTAAAATTAAAAGCTCTTCATTATTTGCCCAAGGTCTCAGCTGGTATGAGGTTGGCCCAGGGTCTACACTTGCCTCTGAACTTGAACCATACTTGGCTTTAAGCCCATGCTCTTTGCCAGTATGTGGGAACCCTGCCAGGGTCTGGACCCCAGGTCCCCGCTTGTCCAGCGACAGGCCAGCTGTTACCAGCCAACAATTACCTACAGCATTGACTGATGGGTTGAATAAAACCAACTCAAATTACTTGTGAAAGTATTTCTGAAAACTAAGTACATTAAAAAAAAATACCTAATACCAATCCCCGTGGGGAGAAGACTCATCATCAGCAGGTCAAATCGGATAATGTAATCGCTGGGATGAAAAGGAGGCGACAGAAGGCTGGGTGGTTATTTTAACAGCACTGGTCACAGAGAACACTGGACACGAGAGAGGCTGTAAAACGGTGGGCTCAGGGTCAGACCTCGAGATCAAATTCTTTCCCGTTCTCAGGCTTCCCCGCTGAGCAGGGAAACTCAGCCCAGTGCAATTAAGGGGTCAGCTGGCCAAATTAGCTGGATAAACGCAGCCCAGATTTCTCAGATCAAAATTCCTTTCCCAGGCTCCTCCCAAGTCCAAGGCCCTGACCCCGCTTCGGGAGACAAGGTGCAGAGTGGGACCCGGGGTGCTGCCAGCCAGGAGGGGAAGACACCAGCGCCTTGCTCGGTCACCGCCTGCTTCTCCGACAGACGGAGCTTCTTTGCCTTCGCCCGTGCTGGGTCCCCGCCTGGACTGCCTCGCCCTAGGAGCGTCCTATCCATCGTTAGGACTCCAGGTCCCTCACCTCCTCCTTGAAGCCCTCCGTCGTCTTCCTCCCAGTTCCTCTGTACTCCCCTAACTCCCTGGATGCATCTCCAGCCCAGACCACGTGATTTCCAGATTATCTGCCACGTTCCCCCAGCACACAGTAATCCCTCAATGGCAGCTCTCTCAGTGGAAAAGAGACCAGTGTCTGGCACATACTTGTACTCATGGGTCAACAGATGTCTGTGAAGTTAAATTATTAATTGACAGTATGCCAGAGAAACGAGGTGGTGGGGAGGCCCAGGTCAATGCTGCCCCTGTTCTAGCAAGAGAAGGCGAGGGGTGGTCAGGGCAGAGCGTGGGGAAAACCTCTACATTCTGAGTGGACACTCAGCGAGCAGCTGCGGTGAGTGACTACGTGGGGGGGACCTCCACAGAAGCTTCTGCCTTTGCGTTCTGTGATTAAAACGCAATTCAGAGGGGCATGGTGTCTGGGATGTTGCCCTTGTATGAAAAGCTGTACCCACGGGACCTCCTGGGCAGGCGAATTTTCTAGACCCTTTCCCAGGCATACAGAGCTCTGCCTCTCACTTCCATTTCAAGTTCTGCCTTCCTGCTTCCCACTGCCTTAACGTTTCATGCTCCAGCAAAGCTGACGTGCCCAGAATATCCCATGTTGCTTAAAATCTCTGTTTACACTTTGTTTTCTCTCTCTGGAAAGACATTCCTCTGTTTCCCCATCTGGCAAACTCCTATTGATCCTTCAAAACCCAGCTCAGAACCTCACTGCCTCTGGGAAGCTCTCTGGCTTCTTTCCCAGGTGAGTTCACCACTCCACTCTCCAGATTACAAGCCTCTGTCTTTGCAATGATCTCATTTAACAGATGAAGGACTCCTTGGGAGCAGGGGGTGTCTTAACTATCCATGAATTCAAACACACAGCACAGGGCCTGGTGCCCAGAAGGGGCAACTTCTTTTCTTTCTTCTCTCTGGTGTTAGAATCACCCAGGAAGGATGTTTCACCTCAAACACGCTTACAACTATCCCTCACTTTGCACATCAGAGGGAATTATATCCAGGTTCTATGTGTGGATTAGGAGACAGGTCCTGGGGCAAGAAAGAGCAAGTTTACCTTTCAGCTAATGGGGTGACGGCTGAGAATACATCATACGGTCTCTGCCATCTCCTGCCTCTGACTCTGCACAGCAGACTCAGGAAGGAGGAGGCGATTAAGACACATTTGCTACAAGCCTCAGAGACTGATAATTACCACCCCCTCCCATCAGCTGGGGCTCTGACATGTGCAAAGACAGGAGGGAGGCATGTCTGGCCTGACAGAAGGGACGAAACTGAGCAAGGCCGCTGTGCTGGTAGACGGCACTCGTGCCTGGGGGATCCACTCGGACCCGGGTAGGGCTGCGGGTGCGGGAGAGGGGTGAGGGAGGGGGCTGCCCAGGACTTACCACGATGATGTTCTCGTGTTCCTGGGTGGTCAAGTTTGTGTTCTGAAGGGCGAGCAGGGACGGCAGAAGGAAAACAGAACAAACACACGGTTAGTAAGATGGAACATCGGTATCTCAAAGGGCCACATGGTTTCAAAACCGCTTTCAGCCTCTCGGACAGAGGACGGCTGTCACTTTTTCTTAATCAAATAGATCAGAAGCTGATCAAAGTCACAGTCGGGGAGTGGGGGGTGGGAGGAAGTGTAGCCTTGGGGCAGGGAGAAGAGAGCTCCAAGTCCCTGTTTCACCAGTGGAGTGACACGCCCTCGGGCGAGTCACTTCTCAGTGAGACGGTTTCTTCGTCCACGGATGGGGTCCACTTTGGGCTTAAACCTGTGCTTGGCCCTTTTCATGGCAACACACGCCCCCTGGAAGCCTGGAGGCAGGTGCATAATAAACACGTAAAACCCTCTGTCAGCCAGTCTTTGGGAAGTATTTCAGTGGCTCCCCAGCTAGGTTCCCAGGGAACACTAGAGTTCCACGATGTTGGCCCAAGATGGTTTAGCTATGTTAGAATTCTAGTGACCAACCTGCAAAAGTATTAAGTGGAATGGATTAAACTTGCTAAATTTTTAGGTTTTTTTTTCCCTCTCCTCCCTCTCTGAATTTTCTTACGTAACTGGTGCCTGTGACCACCATCCTGTGTATAAGAAAGAGGATGTGAATGAGGAAAGGGACAGATATGCAATAAACAAGAGACAGTCTCCTTTAGCGAAACAAGAGTCTTGTCTGTTTCGCTAGCATCCTGGTGTGTTCTGCTCTGAGCGTCTCTGTGGACACAGACTTCCACTGGTGTCGACTCTCTCCAACAGGTGTTCGTAACACACCTCCTCACTGGGCAGTAAATGGCAAGACCAACACGGTCCCCAGATTCTGGAAGGAGCCCCACGGACTGAACAGGTTTAAGGAGTGTCTGGTATCGAACGCGTTTACACCAGCCAAAGCGAAGGAAAAGCAAGGGAGCTATCCTTCTGCTTTGGTCCAGGCAGCTGGCTGCCAAGGGAGGCGGGGTGAGCGCTGGGAGCATCCCAGTTCCCATGGCAACCACCCGACCTGTGTGCCCAGGGTCCAGACCACGCAGGGGGGATGCTGTTTGGATTCTAACACCTTTCCTTTCTGTGGATGTGGGTGGAGTCTGAGCAGCCACGAATGGCAGACTTTTAACCACCAGCCATTTCTCAGCCAAGGTCAGGTAAAAAGCCTGGCTTTCGCAGCTCTGCTCACCACGCCTCAGGTGCTGTGTCAGGGCTCCGCAACACTCCTTCCACCCGCTTCCTGCGCCCGTGACAGGTCCTACGGCCAGGGGCTCGCCCAGTGGTGGGGATGACAGGGTGGAGTGGGGCTGTGACCCCGTCTGCCCTGTCCCTGAGCCCCCATCTCCCACCACTGAGCTGCAGGGCTTAGGCCACACAAGGGCCAGTTCCCCCTTTTGGGCTGCTGTGGGCACACTGAAGGGACCACCGGGCCTCACCGCCCCCGCGCATAGTTCCAGCAAGAGTCTCTCGCAGGCACGGGTGTGTCTCTTTGGTCCCCGTCGCCGGTGACAGCCCCTGCCCTTCTCAGGGAGCCTTCTCTCCACTGAAGCTCCTCCTGACCCTGGGTGGGGAGTGCTCACTAACAGCCACTGTGTTGGAGGGAACAACTGTATGCCACACAGAGTGGGCACTCCACACACTCGACCCAACAAAAGCCCGGGAGGCAGGGGACGCCGGCTTCCACAAGCCCGTCCTCGTTCTCCCTTCTCGGGATCCTGCCCGTCTTCGGGCCGATTTGGTGATGATGCCTGGAGCCTCTTAGGAGGAGGAGGTTTGGGCAGCAACTTAAGTAAAGAGAACAAAGAATCTAATCCTCATGCTCGAAACAAAAAAGGGCAAGGAGTGGGGAGAGCTTGCTTTTCCAGCCATCCCCTCTACGTATCCAGCTGACGGTGCTGAAGGTCAAGTTCACAGCCATCTCCCACCATGAGAGAAATGTGACTGTTCATCAACTGGTCCCCGTATATCAGGCACAGAGCCAGGCTCTGTGTACACATGAGGACATCCAATCCCTAATTCTAGGAAACGGGTGCTAATCTTAGCCCAACGCACTGGGAGACCTAGCTCCTTGTGTAAGGCCCGTGAGCTCCTGAGGGTAGAGCCACGACTTGCCGACTCCGCACACTGCTGCCCTAGGGGCCTGGTCCCTCGCTCACCAAAAAGCCTCCTCCAGTTCAGGTAACATCCCATCCACCTCACAGTGGGGCAGACCTGGGCCTGGGTCCTGCCCACCCCTCATCCAAGTGACCCTGGGCAGCCGACTTAACCCCGCAGAGCCTCCATTTGTGATTCCGTGTGCTTGCCGTGCAGGGTCGCTGGGAGAAATGTAAAGGGGCTGGTGTAAACGCCTGCCACCCTGATCATCATAGGGCATGTGCTCAGAGAACCTTGGTGTCACTGGCAGAGGCGTGAATCTCACTGGAGGGGACGCCGTCTGGGCTGCAGCCCCAGCTCTGTTCCTTGCCAACGGCTGCTCTCATCAGTACATCGGGGACAATATGGGCCCCCTGCCTGACACCCAGCAGGTGCAGAGGAGATACAAGCTTCTTCCATTTTTGTTTCTTTAAATGCCTTCGTCTCTCTACCCTAGCTCTTGGGATCAGCTGACTCTGAGACCCTTGATCTAAAGCCTGAGAAGTGATGTGAAGTCTGTGAGACTGTGGCCACGGGAACCACATCTGAGATGGGCAGGAAGTCCCAGCAGAGGCCAGTCACAGGGTCACCTGCCACCGTCCCCACCACGCTGACCACAAGCCTGACTTAGAGATGGTGGCTGAGACCAGTGGGGCCAACAAAGTGGTCAGAGCGACTGTGCGGTGGGAGCCAGGCCGCCCTTCGGGGTGGACTTTCCAGCCCCATGGCCTACTCAGCAGGTCACACGGTGTCTCTGGGCCTCAGTTTCCCCATCTGTGAAATGGAGGCAGCGAGGCCCATCTCTCAGGGGGAATGTGAGTGTTAGATGGAAAGCTGTGTGCACGGCACCTGCTTGGCACATGAGAGGTGCGTCCTGAGGATAAGCCGCTCCGCTTTCGCCTGCGAAAACCAGCCTGGGCCTGCCAACTGGCCCCACCCACCACGCTGGAGTCCCGGACTCAAGGCTGGGCTGACGGCGCCCGGCCTCAAATCCCAGACTGTGACCGTGATCCGTTCCAGAGTCGCAGTCTTGAGTCTCCCATGGGATGAGGCTGGTCTCCCACCTGACTGAGGACGGTCACACCCTCTGCCCACAGCCATCTCTGCCATGCGCCTTTCACTGCCCGCCCCCACCTCCCCCCAGGGTGGGGGACCCTCTCTCCTCAGCAGACGTGGAAGGCTTGGGCCGGTTTCCTGAACCGATGGGCAGTGACCAGCCTGTGCCTGGGAGAGAGCGGAGGTTCTAGGTAGCAGGGACCTTGTGCGGGGTCTGGGGGGCTGCAGAGGAGCCACCCAGGGAACCAGGGCCACTCCCAAGGAAGAGGGACAGAGAGACCACTCTGGTGGCCATGCATAGCTGAGACCGGGAGTCATCAACCCCAGCAGCCCTCAGAGGCCAGGGAGCAAATGAAAGAGGGCAGCATTGACCTCTGTGAAGCACTCAGAATAGCACGGGGACAGAGGGGACAGTGAGACGCTCCCGAGTGCCCCTTGCTCTCCATTGGGCAGACCAGCTAAGATCAGGCCTCATGTCCCGCCATCTTTCCTGCCCCGGGAGGGAGGCGACCACCTTTATCCAGGAGCCCGGGGCCACGCCTGGCACACGGCACATGCTCACAGCCTGAGGCTGCCTGGTGAAGCCGGAGGCTCGGCTGGGTGGCGCTGCGCAGCCAGCTGCCAACTGCTGCTAGGCATTCTGATCGTTTCTAAACACGACCTGCAAAGTCCTACTTTGTGGTAAAGCCTCTTGATTTTTCAAACCCTGTGTGAGCTAAACAGTGTGGCTGTGGGCTGTGGGTGCTGAGAAGACCAGGAAGCCACGTCTGCCCGGAACCCCAACGCTGGGTGTGGGGAGGCGGCCGGTGCAGGGGGTGGAGGAAGGGCGGTCTGGGGGCTGCACGATGCACTCCCACCCAGGATGAACGAGAGGATTCTGACAGCGGCCGCCAGCCCAGCTCGGGTCCAAGGCCAGCCCCTGCCAGGTCCTGTCCCAAAGCAGGTCCTGGGGCACGGTGGGGTGACAACCACTCTCCCCTCGACCTGACCTCCTTCTCAGCTCCCTCATGTCACTGGGGGATGGCTCACCTCCTCCCGTGATGGGGAGACACACAAACTCGAATTCAATCTGCCGCTTGACACAGGGTGGTGCTCAGTGGACCCCGTAAAGGAATAAAACTTCCAAGTGTTGGAGGGGCTGGGGTGGGGGCAGGTGGCACAGAGCGGGATCAGGCCAAGGGGTGGCCTTACCTCTGAGAGCAGTTTCGAGACGATTTCCAGTGGGGCCTGGTTGATGGAGTCGTCCTGCAGAGGGGACGTCAGAGCCATGTCCACCAGCGTCCGGATCTCCTTCAGGACGACCTCCCAACGGCTCGGGTTACTCAGGACTTTCTTGTATTTGTAAATCTTTTTCTGGTTGGGAGAGAGAAAGAGACCCACGCGTGTGATGGACAGGCCGGGGGTGGGCGAAATACACAACACAATCGGTGACTCCGCTGCTTCAGGGTGGACGCCTCCCTCCCTCCCCATCAGAATCCCATCCCGGAAGAACAGAGTCTTGCCCCAAGTCGAAGGCTGCGGCTGCAGACAGCCAGGCCTCCTGGCAACTAGGAGAGTCATTTCTACTATGCTTCCAGTGACCTTTTGAAAAGGATGAAGATAGTTATCCTTCAGATCGCATCTTATGCCAAACTCGTTCCCCAGGTATTCCAATGCAATCACAGCAGGAAGGTACTTTCTTTGTGTTGGAGGCAATGTTTCTGCTCACCCTGGTCCTACGAGGCCACCTGGAGAGTGTGAGCAGCTGGGAAACCAGACAGACAGGCTTGGCGCCTGGAATTCAGCTCCAGCCAGGCAGGGACTGAGCCCAGAATGGTCCTCAGACTGCAAGTGGGGAGTAAGACAGTGCCTTATCGCCTCAGGACCCAGAGCTGGGGAGCGGCTGGGGCAGGGGCCAGGCTGGTTCCGCCCTCTGACATCATGGAAACAGAAGCCCTCTCTGAAGGCCGCGGTCCCAGCAGCTGCCTGCCTCGCGGACGCCCGGCTTGCCTGGGAGCCTCTCTTTCTAACTGGATAAACTCCTTCATTAAGTGCCCCACTCCCTGGGGAAAACCTAATTTTAAAGTCACGGAACCAGCAGCCAGCTGGGTGACACGTCACAGCCTCCGAGCCAAAGTCTGGACAAGGGGAGGAGGCGGCGAGAGTCTCACGCTGGCCCCCGAGGCAAGCTCGCAGGCCTCCAGCGTCTCCCTGACCACTGCGTTTCTGAGTTAACAAGGATGAAGGGTCTTGGACCCAGGGCCTAGAACAGAACATCTGGGGGACAAAGTCCACACTGGACTGAGTAGCGCACGGTGCTGAGTGAGGCGTCGTGGTGGAAACCCCCAGGCAGACTGTGGAATCAGACAGACCCGCATTCCACCTCCTGAGCCTCAGTTTCCACTTCTGTAAATGACACGTGAAAACAGCCTGTGGCCTCGTCCACTGTATAAGCCTTATAAATCCTGGACCCGCGTGGTCCCCTTTCTGGACGGAGTTGTGCTCAGAAGCACAGTCCAAGGATCACAACCACGGAACAAAGAGGGAACTCAGACACTCAGCTGGTCTCCTGAGAAACTTGAAAGGGATGAAACCTACGAGCCACTGCGATCCAGACATCACAGCATCCTAATTTTCTTTCTCCCGTTTTTGTTTTTTTCTCACACGCCACGGTGTTCTGGAGCCTCTTCCTTGCTAATCACGCCCGTCACCACCGCCATCCCCCACTCAGTGAACGCACACCTGGGAGTACTTCCCCGTCTTCATCCCAGCCCTCACTCATGTACATACGCGGTCTGTCTCCCCACTTTCCTCTCTCTCCACACACCCTCCACCTCCCCCACCTCCCTCTACTCTACACCCCCAGCTGCTGCCGTGAAGACAGCACAGTTCTCCTCAAGTCGGGTACAGAACAGAGTGGAGACATTTACTTGTCAATCATGTTAGATCCTACAAGGGCCGGAAGAAACCATGGCAGCGTGCGTGCGTGCGTGCGTGTGTGAGCGCGCGTGTGTGTGTGGGGGGGGGGGGGGCGGGGGGCTGGGGGGGGGGGCGGTGTTTATTGAACAGTACATACACCATAGATGGGGATGACGGTGACTGGCAGTGTTCACCAAACCCCGTTCTCTCGTGAGGAGGTGCACCCAGCTTCCCGAGGCTTCCCTGGGACGGTGACCAGCCTCAGTCCCAGCGACTGTCAGCCAGGAGCACAGCCAGGTCCAAGCAGACACACAGCGCCTGAAATCTCAGGCAGCAGAGACACTTTGCAAGGCAAGAACTTGACCCAGCCCTGAAAGACGAATGCTCCTTTGAGTCCTGGATGTTGCGGGTCGGTTCTGTGACCAGAGAATTGCTTTATTTTTTAAATGACCATGAGATGGCTGCAGAAACTTGCCGTATATTAAGCCCCAAAGAAAACCACAAGGACGCATGGGCAGGTCTTCCCATGGTATACTCTAGATGGGCCTACGGCCTGGGCTTTAAGCACCCTCTCTTCTAATCAGCTGCAGGTTATTTATTTTGGAAAGGATAATGACTTCATTCTTTTTGTGAAAACGGGGCATGCTCACTGTGAGAAATGTAAACCATGCTGAAACACACAGACAAAACGATCAATGAAAAAAGGGCCTCAGAGATCCCACCACCTAGAAATAGCCATCGTTAATCTTCAGTGATCACTGGTCAGCCAGCTCTCCTTCAGACTTGGCCCGTGGGGGTTGGTGGCCGTGAGCGTGCTCCCTCCGTCCCCGGGTACCCACACCTGGATGTCGCCGAGGCTCCGGGACACACGGCCCAGGGGGAGGGCCCTCCGGGTGCCCTCGGCCCCTGCACAGCTTCCCACGAGCCCTCTCCCAGGCACGCCCAGCCTCGGGCTCACAGACACAGCCCCCCTCAAAGGACCAGGGGACAACAGCTTTCCCACAGGCCCCTGCCTGAGAGGCGTCCCCGCTGGAAGTTCCCAGGGGCTGACGAGGGCTGACGTTTAATGAGCATGTACTGTGACCCGCTGGGCACCGTGCAGGGCACTTCCGGGTGTCAGCTCACGCCACCCTCCCGGTCACCCCAGGAGCCGGGGACCTGCCAGGAGCCCTGGGAGGTGATGGAGGGCGCAGGAGAGCAGGCAGGGAGTGGGGCTGGGGGGAGCGGGCAGCAAGTCACCAGGGCATCGTGGAGCGTTAGGATCCGGCAGCCGGCATCGCCACCCCTGCGGGGACGAGACGGCCAGGGCGGATCACGCCAACGCACCCAAGGGCCAAGGAGGCTGGGCTGCTACCCACCAGCTTCCTGGGCTCCTGGCTGCCCTGTGCCCAGGCTAGGGTGCTTCCGTAGACACGTCCGCGGGCGGATTGCCTGGGCTTACAGGGAGCAGCCTTCAGGGCAGGGTGAGGCCGAGAAACAGGGGGCCTGCCGCTTCCACCATGGGCTCTGGTAGCCCCTTTACACACGTGGCTACTGCAGCCAGGAGGTGACATGACTCACACCAGGTCACACAACTAGAAAGGTGGCAGAGTCACAAGTACGAACGGGCTCTGAGGGACCCGAGAGGTGTCTTATCACACAGGTCAGGGCCAGAGCAGATGGTTCACTAGAGACACGGTCAGGAAGCCATCAGGAATGCTTTGGGGCCTGGGACGAGGGCTGGGACACATTTCCAGGGCTCTGGGGGTCGTGGGAGCAGCCGTGGGCAGGGTGGCTGTGACAGCTGTGGTTACAGGGTATGGACCGGCAGTGGGCTCCCAGAAGGGGCTCTGAGCCCTGGCAGGGCACGGCCACAGGGTGGAGGCAGGACCAGGGGCCCGGTCACTCCGCCTCGGGTGACAAAACGGCACGTTTCATCCCAGGAGCCAGTCTGATGAGCTCATGTGGTGATGAATCATGGCGGGGCTGGGCTGGGGCTGCCTCTGGAACCTGAACTCCCAGGCTCCTGGCAGCCCGGCCCTGGGCCCTGCTGCGCGGGACCCCTCCACCAAGCCCTCTTCACCAGAGGGGTGGGCGACCTCCTGCCCTGTCTCGAGTGCATGGGCCGAGGGGTTCCTTTGACAGGAGCCTCGGAGCTGTCTCCCTGCTTATTTTTGTGCAA
Source organism: Bos indicus x Bos taurus (assembly GCF_003369695.1). NCBI lineage: Eukaryota > Metazoa > Chordata > Mammalia > Artiodactyla > Bovidae > Bos > Bos indicus x Bos taurus. Next base: position 57,592,809 of record NC_040093.1, read on the forward strand.
GGAAGCCAAGAATGGTCTCATTATTTTTTTTTTAAGGGTTGGGGAGAAAAAAAAACAGAAAAGAATATGCCACAGACTCGTATGCAGCCCGCAGAGCCCCAGACATTTGCCATCTGGCCCTTTCAAGAAAAAGTTTGCTAACCGGGAGGCTGGAAAGGGTCAAAAGCCCATCCAGCCGAGAGGTCAGAGCATATGCAGCTCAAGCTGGGAGGCTGCCGGGGAGACGCAGGTTCTGACGTGGAGACGCCGCTCCGCACCCACCAGGCTGGACGGAACCGAGAGGTCCCACCACGTGCTGCGAGGGTGTGGATTCAGTGGGACCCTTGTCACTGCATCAGTACAGCACCACTGGAAAACAGCTTGACAGTGCCTCAAGTCGTTAAACGTAAATTTATCATATGACCTAGCAATTCTGTTCCTAGAAATCTACTCCAGAGAAACAGAGACAGACTCTACATAAAGACACACACATGAACGTGCACAGCAGCATTGCTCATAACAGCTCCAAACCGGAAACAACCCGAACGTCCATTAGCTGATGAATGGAGATGCAAGAAGTGGTCTCTGCGCGACGGTATAGTAGTTGGCAGCAAAGAGGATGGAACCTCTCACATGTGCTACCACACAGCCGAACCTCCCCAATATGCTAAGTGAAAGCAGACAGACGCAACAGACATGCTGGAGGACTCCTTTTACATGAAAGGTCTAGAAAAAGGCACATTTATAGAGACAGAAAGTGCCTGGGGCTGGGAGGTGGCAACAGGGACTAGAACCGCAAACAGATATGAAGACGTCTTGCAGACGATGGAACTATTCTAAACCTGCACTGTGACGGCTGCACAACTATAAATTTACTACAATCGCTGAATCCCTCACTCACAACAGGTGAATTTTTGAATCTTATGCCATGTACATTACACCTCAATTAAGGTATATGAGAAAAAAAAAATCCCCACCCATGCAGATGGAAGGTATCAAAGTCAGAGGTAGTATGGCTTTGCGATTAGGAGTGCAGGCTTTGCAATCAGCAGACTTCAGATCTGAGCTCTGCTTCATCTACCCGTTCACCTATTCACTCCTCCATTCATCCACCCATCCACCCATCCATCCTCTCCAGCCAAGAGTTATCCATCTTTCCAACCAGCCAGCAATACTGCTGGGCACCATCTAGTGTGGTCTGCCAAGGACTGAGTTAAGTGCTCACGTTACCCGTGGGGAGCAAGGCAGACAGACCCCGGTGCTCACGGAGCTTACCGACACCCTGCTGCCCTCGTCTGCAGCGTGCCATGACAGCGACCACTAGCAGAGGCTTGCCATGCCCAGCCCATGAGAGGGTAATACATACAAACACTCAGCCCTGTTCCTGGCTGAACAGCAGCTCTAATTCTTATCGCCCGAGTCCCGAGGGTGAGTGACCCAAAGCAGGCACGGCCGAGGAAGGCTCCCAGCTACCCAGACCACGGAGCCGGCAGCTCCACTGCAGTCCTCGCCCTCTGCTTATCAGGGAGGGGGCGTTACCTGGGCAACCTCCGCCATCTCTCTGGCAAACAAGACGCCCGGCTCCTCCGGTCTGGGAGAGCGGAGCCCGCCGGCGCCTTCGCGGGAGATGAGCTGTCACCAGGGAGGCGCCCCTCGGCGTGACTCAGAAGGGGCTGGGAGCACGCCTCCCAGTGACAGGGTGGCCACTCCGGCGCTTGCCGCAGCCTCCGAGGCTGGGCTCACAGGAGCACGCATGCTCCCCCGCCCGGGGCGCTGCGGGGGGCGGGAAGGGGGGGCGGGGGAGGAGCCAGGCTGGAGCTGGGCTGGCTTCTGCAACTTCTTTTGTGCCAGGGGACGTCCCGAAGCTGTGCTGCCCAGCTCGAAAGCCACCAGCTTTCAAAAGCGTGTGGCTACTTAGGCTGAAACAAATTAAAAGGAAACACAGCTGAGCACTCAGTGTCTCCAAGGCCACACCGGGCTGGGGGCTGCCACAATGGGTACTGCAAACAGAGGATGTGTGCGGCGTGGCAGAAAGTTCTACCGGGCAGGCTGTCCTCAAGTCTTAAGTGTCCCCTCGTCACCCCCGCCCCGGAGGACCAGCCATGGGCTCGCTGCCCCTCCCACCCCTCAGGGCCGGTGTGTGAGCAGCACCCCGACCCACCGCCTGCCCAGGCTCCGGGGGCCTCCCCTCCAAAGCCTACAGAGGCCTCTCCCCGATGTCTTCTGCACTCCCGGGCAGAATGACCACGTGGGTGACCTCCTTGGCGTCCCTGATTCCTAGACAGGCCTCTGACCTCCTCCTTTTTCTCAAGCTCACCGTGAGTGTGCACGCTGACTGTGCCAGGTGGCCAACCACCTGCACTTCTGGGCTGGGGGTGGGGGTCCCCGACATCCGGGTGGGGGGCGTTTCTGACCCTCTCTTTCGCCCTCCGGAATGGCCTCTGTTAAACCCTTTCTGCATGAAGCACCATGCCTTTGCCTTCAGAATCAACCCAGGCCTGTGGCTGGCCCGCGTGTGTCACTTCCTGACTGCCCACCTGGGCCCAAGTCTAGATCGCCACCCTGGGACCACCATACCCTCTCAGCACCCCCCGTACACTCCACAGAGACTCCAGCTTAGCCAATACAGTTACCGTACTGTTACTGCAGAACCGACAGACGGATGAATCAAGGTACACCCTCCAGGACTTGGGTTTGTCAGGATGGGAGTCGGGACACACACTCTGAGTGGGTGGGGCCTTTGGCTCTAGTACCGAGGGGCAGGGAGTAGAGGAAAAGACAGAAAGCGAGACTCGAGCCTAGACCTGGGGCTCCCGTCGGCTGGAGGGGAAGGCATGGCCTTCTCACCCTAACAGAGCCACTGTTCCCAGCAGTACTGGCCAGCCCTGTCCAGGGCGCACCATGTGCCAGGATAATGGGTTGTGACAAGTGACACAAGAGCACTAGCCGTCATCGCTTTTGGAGGGCTCCCCGCAGATCAGCCCCTCTTCTGCAAAGCACCTGTAATGGCATTCCCATTACACCCACTTCACTTGACAATCATGTCAATGTGAACGGCATGATTAGCTCCATTTTACAGTTAAGAAGACTGAGGCTGAGAGAGGTTAAGTCGAGGAGCTGGTAAGAGCCAGAGCTGGAGCTGGACTCAGGTCCAGCTTTGGATCCCGAGTCCCCGACCGCCAGGCCACTCTGAGGGGCATACCCGAGTGCTTCCTCTGCCTCTATCGATGCTGCTGCCTCCTGCTGAAACAAACAAGAAGCCCTTCAAATTGAGGCGCTGAGCCCAGGGGCAGGTGCAGACTGGCTGCAGCTGGGCACCTAGCTGACATCTGCCCAGGAAGCCTGGGGAGTTGGGTAATCTGTATGAAAGAGAGCGGGAGAGATCCTGGCACTCTGCCCCGAGTGCCCACCGGAGGCGGTCTCCCTGCAGTCATTACTGCTTCCAAGGAAACAGCAGACACACGGGCACAGTGTCCCGCTTGTCGTCTCCAGAGCATCAGCTGGTTGCCTGGGAAACCAAGCATCTGGCTGGTGAGGCGATGAACTGGTCATGGTGCCAGACTGGCAGCTGGGTACCACATCCTACTTAGCTCTTGGGGACTGCTGCACCCTTGGCAAAATCCAATCAACCCATGGATCCGACTGACTGCACTGAGAAACTTCTCGGTGGCTGTTCTCCTCTCTCAGCTCTGACTCCAGGGGAAAGGGTCAAGCCCTGTCTGTCTCCTCACTGTTCTGTGTGGTGGTGGAACTGCTGGGGACACCTGGAAGGTGCTCTCAGTATTTGTCAAAGGGAGGAGATTCAGAATCAGAAAGACAGCTACAAACAGCTTGCTTTTCTCAATTTGCTGGCATACTGCGTGCAGCACTTTAAAGCATTATCTGTTAGGATTTGAAATAGCTTAGCTGAAATCCCATCACTGCCACGAGCTTGGTTCGTAGTGGTATGTGTTGGCCGTCATCAGCTACCACACCAGACCCTTAACCCTCCCTGCCCACTGCAAACGCAGGAACCACCTGCAGTGGGGCTTGTTAAAAGGCAGGTTCTAACTCAGTAGAGCCCATGAGGCCTGGGAGTCTGCACTTTGAAGCAGCTTGCACATAAGAGTTGTGTGAAACCGACCCCGGGGCCTGGTCTGCTCCTCCCCAGGGCACAGGCACGCTCGCTGGTTCCTGTGACACACGGAAGGGGGCACGGAGGGGTTAAGGCCTCGCCGGAGGTCACGCAGCTGGCCCTGCGGGTTATGTCCCCCACGTGGTATGTCCTAGTCCTAGCCCCTGGTGTCTGTGGCTGTGACCTTCTTTGGAAATAGGTCTTTTCAGACGCCATCAAGGGAAGATGAGGTCATGCTGGAGCAGGGTGGGTCCTCGTAAAAAGGTCAGGGGAAGACACACACAGGGAGAAGGTCAGGTGAGGACGGGAGCAGGGACAGGAGAAAGGCTCCCACCAGCAGAGGGACGCCAAGCAGCACGGCAGCCCCCAGAAGCTGCAAGAGGCCAGGAAGGCACCTGCCCGCACCCTGACACCCGAGAGATGGCACACTTGTGCTGATGCCACCCAGTTTGTGGTTCTCTGTCACAGGAAACTCACACAGCTGGCGAGTGTGAGAGCAAGGCAGGCCCCTGGGAGCCTGGCTCCTGGCCTCCCTGCCATCCTGCTTCTGCCATCTCAGCTGGCCCTTCCCATCCTTTTCTCATGCGGAGGTGGTAGCCAGGGCTCCTGCTCTCAGCAGCCTCTCCCAGCTTACCCTTGGAATCTGCTGGGTTGTCTCTTCTTGAGCTTCCCTGGTAGCTCAGATGGTAAAGAATCTGACTGCAAGGCAGGAGACCCAGGTTCGATCCCTGAGTCAGGAAGATATCCCGGAGGAGGAAATGGCAACCCACTCCAGCATCTTGCCTGGAGGATTCCATGGACAGAGGAGTCTGACGGGCTACAGTCCCTGGAGTCACAAAGAGTTGGACACAACTGAGCGACTATCGCTTTCACTTTTCACTTTCTCCTCTTGGGAAAGGCCTGACTCCCTGTCTCTTCCTTGCTCTCTCGTTGATGCCCACCCCCAGCTGATGACCTGAGCACAGAGCTCTGGTCCTGTGCTGCCTCAAGGAAGGCCGGGCGGGGACGCCTGTGCACCTGGGCGCCTGCACCATCACTGCCATCGCAAGGAGCGGGCTGGACACTCCGGGAAGCTGCAGAGGGAACTCCCGGGAGGACATCGGCACAGGGCTGACTCGGGGTCCTCGGCACAGAGGAGTCAACGGGGCAGGCTCAGCCCCACCCCTGCTTTGGCCCTGAGGTGTGTGCAGAGTGGGGCATCTCTGCATTCAGACTTCTGTTCTGATGCTTGTGAGCTGTGCAGCCTCAGGCAAACCACACCACCTCTCTGAACCTTAGTTTCCTCATCTGCAAAATGGGGCTAAGAGGTGTGCCTGCCTCTGGCAGCTCTGACGAGATTAAATGTGGGATTTCATGCTGAACCTTCTAGGTGTTTAATAAATGCTAGCCATTGGGCCAGTGGGGCATTGATTCAAGATAATTAAGTCTGGAGAGAAAATAAAGGTGACGAGAAACCCCTACATGCCCACTGACAGGGAAATGCCTGAACTAACCATGGCCACGTGCAAGATCACACCAGCAGCACGTAAAAGGAACAAAGCGCGGCCAGCAGCCCTGCCGTGGACTCCAGCCCCGTGAGTCACATGAAGTGTAGGAGCACACACGCGGGTGGGCAGGGGAAGACCACGGTGGTGGTGGTGGGTGCAGGGCCAAGGAAGAGCTTTGGCTTCATGAAACGTTTCAAACTGCTGCAGGAAGCCAGAACTGTGCTGTACATTTAACCTTAAAGCAGTGAAGAGAAACACCCCCAAAGATTTCAGAAACTGGGATCACGGAGGTGGTGGTGTCCCTGTTCACAGAATCCTTAAAATCGGGCAGACCCCACATTCTAAGAAGGAGCTGGAAAGTATCTGAGAGATCGTGTTCTCCTTGATTTTTCACTGTTCCAGTCGATCACCTTGTTTTTGAAATGATAAAGACGCTGACCGGAAAACCAGAATCGGACAGAGCGGTGTTTGGGAGGGGACTGCTACAGAGCACGAAGGCTCACGGAGTGCTCACCGCCGGCACGGTCGTGAGCTGGTGTCCATCGTTCCACAGATTCCCTGAATGCACACCCTACCCTCCTTAAAAGGGTACGTGAATCCAGCCCACATCATACAGGCTGGCTTGTTTTTAACTTCACCTCTGCCCCCCACTGCACCCTACCCCAGCACCCATGCCAAAACCATGACATGTGGTTGGCGAACGTTTTCTGGGAAGGGGCCAGGTGATAAATATTGCAGGCTTTTCTGGCCACGCTCTGTTGTTGTAGCATGACCGGGGTTGGGGGTGGGGTGGCTGGGTCCCCCTGAATCTCTTATTTAAAACAAACAAACAGGCGATGGGCCAGTCTGTCAACCCCCAGGGGTATCAGTTCCGACCGTCCTCCCTGGCCACGCGCAAACAGATGCAAACGTACAGAGAGCTGGGTTTTGCTCCCAGCCTTCGTTGTTCAGTTCCTCCTTTCATTTTACACAAAGGGCATCACGCTGTACATGGGTCTCTGCATCCACACCCCGAGGGTGGAAGTGGCCCCACATCGATTAGATTTTCCCATGCTGAGTCTTGTCGTAAGCCACCTCAAATGTCACCGGGCAAAGGCAGAATGTACATTCAGAAAATGAAAATCAAGCAAACGGAAGTCTTCTCTCCTGACCTCAGCCAGAGCTCTGGGCAACTCCTTTGCGTGGCCTTTTTGGGCAGTGGTCATCGGGTGCTGTGACTGCCAAGCATCAGGGACCCCGGCAGGGCCGTCCCCTGACCAGACAGCCAGACCCTTTCCAGGCACTCTGTGTCACGGAGCTCTTCTCCAGGGTCTACTGTCTGCCCTCAAGAGGGCCCCCTCGGTCCAACAGGGTCTTCCACGGTCCCCAGGATCAAAGCCCACCCCGCCTCCAGGCTCTCGCATACCCAGAGACGTGTCCTGCTTCCTCATAACTATCAACTCAACTCAGGGTGTGTTCGTCACTAACAGGAAAGGCTGTCTTTGAGGAATCACCCCCAGTAGACTCAACAAATAAATTAAAAAATGCAAATACAGTACCGAGGCTGCTCTTCTTCTGCTGGGTGGGAGAGACGTCCAGAGCAAGTTTCGCTCCCCTGAAAGGCAGAGGACAGCACAGGGCTGTTTGCCTTGGGCTCGAGAAAGGGAACTCTCTATCCCAAATAAGGAGTTCCCGGGCTCGGCTTCAGGCGGTAGCATCTCGACAGGGGCCTCCACTGTTTATTTGACTCAGAACTTTATCTGGGGCTCACAGGACTTCAGAGGCATCTGATCCGCTCGGGCCTCGTGCGGGGAGCCTCGAGGCCTCGCCAGGCTGCCTCCTCTTGGGCTGGAGCCATGGCTCCTGCTGCTAAGGGCCTTAATTTATGAGTGCCCTGGAAAAGGACCCAGCTCCCCAATTAATTCACCTGCAGTGGATCATCAATGTTCGTGTCCAGGCAGGCAATGAAGGTGTGCTCGAATCAAAGGGGCAAAGTGTCCTGTGTTTCTGAGAAGGGGGTCTTTTGGGGAGCAAGTGTCACCAGTCACTCAGGCAGGCCCAGGGCAAGGTCAAGGAAGATCCAGGGGTGGGACCTGGAGTGCATTCACCGCCGTGAAATCTGAGTGGCCCACATGGTAGAGGAGACGCCGGCAGAGGCAACCCAAAACCGTCACGCCTGATCTCAATGGTCTCGAGCTAAGAGGGACAAAGAGAAGGCTCAGGCCGGGGGCTGAGTTCTGCCTGAGGTACGGGGGAAAGTTCTTTACTCTGAGAGTCAGTTTTCTGGTCTGCAAAATGGGGACATGAAATTAAAAGACGCTTGTTCCTTGGGAGAAAATCCATGACCAACCTAGACAGCTTATTAAAAAGCAGAGATATTACTTTGCCGACAAAGGTCTGTCTAGTCAAAGCTATGGTTTTTCCAGTAGTTATGTATGGATGTGAGAGTTGGACTATAAAGAAGGTTAAATGCCGAAGACTTGATGCTTTTGAACTGTGGTGTTGGAGAAGACTCTTGAGAGTCCCTTGGACTGCAAGGAGATTCAAAGTCAATCCTAAAGTAAATCAGTCCTGAATATTCATTGGAAGGACTGATGTTGAAGCTGAAGCTCCAATACTTTGGCCCCCTGATGGGAAGAACCGACTCATTGGAAAAGACCCTGATACTGGGAAAGATTGAAGGCAGGAAGAGAAGGGGACGACAGAGGATGAAATGGTTGGATGGCATCACCGACTCAACAGACATGAGTTTAAGTAAGCTCCAAGAGTTGGCGATGGACAGGGAAGCCTGGTGTGCTGCAGCCATGGGGTCATAAAGAGTTGGACACGACTGAGCCACTGAACTGAACTGAATCCTATCTCCCAGGGACACTGTACCGTCTCAAAAGGGCAGCAGATGAAGTGGCTGGAAAACAGCGGGCACGCAGTACGTTGTCTGCTGCGCTTTCTCCCTTTCTTCGAGATACTGCAGGGGCTCACAGGCTGCGGTGTGTACCAGAATCACCTGGAAAACACACCTTGCTACACTCTCCTCCCCCACCTTCCAATTCCTGAGACAGGGGTGTGCATTGCTAGTAAGTTTCCAGATCACATACAGGCTGCTGGTCTGGGAGCCCCACTTTGAGAACCAGTGAGACATGGTGGGTCCACTGTGGTGGAGAGGCCTGGAAGGAAATAAAAACTGTTCTAGACGCAAAGTTCATCGCAAACGCTGTCAAAGGCTCTGAGAGCCGACAGTCACCAAGGGTCTGCTGCAGCCCACCACCTTCCCTCAGAATCGAGTTTGTCCCGGACCTCCTGGGTGTGCTTTTCGGGTTCCATGGACTCCTGGACATCTGTTCCAGCTTAGAGGTCAGCCAAAGGATGACCTCAGAATGGCATCCATTCTGCCAAAGGCTCCTATCCATGCACCCGCCTGGTCCCTGCCGCCTCTCCAGCTCCCACCTGGACACAAGCCACTGTGGCCTCCAGCCACCAAGGTCAGCAGGCTCCATCTGGGTGGCTTGAAGACCCTGGACAGGGGCTGTCTGTCCATTTCAGAGTTTTCTGCAAAACCACCCTTGGGTCTAAGAGGGCACCAGGGGAGCAGGTGCAGACGATGGCCACCGGGGCCCTGGCGCCTCTGCCTTTGTCTCAGGATCAATCAGCCTCCCCCCCAAACCCCATTCCATCCAGAGAGCAGGCTGCTCCCGGGATATTTTCTGATCCCCGGGTGAGGTAAGGACCTAGTTCCTCTGCAGGGACAGGCCTGCTCTTTTTGGAGGCTCTGGCTTCATCTCTGAGCGAACAAGCAGGCAGGAGCCTCAGAGGCAAACCCAGAATGGCAGCGCCCCCCCCAACGCTGCCAAGAGCTGCCAGCCTCCCCAACTTGGGGGGCTCGCTGCCCACCCCCCAAGACAGACTCCTATAGAACAGAAGGTCTTCCTGGTAAAGAGACAGCCTCCCATTTACGTTTTATGGACTTATTTGAAGAAAGAGAAACGGAGAGAAAAAAATTCTGCCTTAAACGGCAGAAAACAAATTCACCCGCAAAGCGTTTACGTGGAAGGCTTCCTTGTGTGGTGGGGTGAGTCACCAGCCCCGTCAAAGCGTGCGTGGGATGACAAGCTGAGCCCCCGGGCCCCCTCCTCGTCTGGGAGAGAAGCAACCCACAAATGCGCTTCTTTCCTGGCTGTGTGGCGAGCCGGCTGTCACTCGCCCCTTCTGAGGCCGGGGGAAGGCTGTCACGCGGGCGTTGTGGGGTGTCTGATGTCCCCGAGCCCAGAGCTGGTGCAGCACAGGGTGGGCGACAGGCTTGGGGTCCCAGGGATGTGCTGCAAACCCCAACCCCTGCTTCCTGCCCTGGGGCTCAAGCACATACTTCCTCCGGGCCCCCCGGGGCTCTACACTCCTGACCTTTCGGGTGCGATGGGCAGAGGGCTCTGCAGGGGTGAGGCTATACTAGGTACCCCTCGCCGTCCCTGGTCCACGGACGATGGGCACCTGCATCGCTGTCCTTTCTCTCAGACACTCAACTTCCCGTCTGAATAATGGGGTTTCACTCAAAGATTTAGGTCCCACCGGGCTTGACCCTTGTCTGAACGAGCTACTACAAAACCGTAAAAAGCAATGAAGTAGGCAGACCCTAGTGCGCTGTACAAGCTTGTGTGTGAGATCAACCACGGGACGTGACAGAATGCGGAGGGAGCAAGGAACGCCCAGCGTGGGTAATGAAATCCGTGTGGGGCTTTAAAAGGAACTTTGATGACAACCTTCTGAAGGGCTCCACAAAACTAACAGGACTGCCTCTGGGAAAAGGAACTTGAGGGAGGAGAGACTGTGCATTTCAAACCTTTCAGAATTTCCCCAAGGACCGAGTACATGTGTAGCTGTCACTGGTCTTGGCTGCCATCAGCAGATATTTGGGCAGCGCCAGACTGAAAGGGAAGACGGCAGGAGGCAGCTGTCCGGGCTGACGGGAACCCAGGCGCTGGAGACTCAAGTGAGGACAGCAGTCAAAACCCAAGCGACCCGACAGATTTGTGCATTTTGTTATGTCTGAGTTACAGCTCCATTTTCTTTTTAAACTTAAAAGTGTTTACAGAGGTCTATGGACGGTGGCACATTCCCCCCGCCACCCCAGTTTTCTCTGTCCTTTTTACTATTCAGAGGAAACTTTAATAAATGCAATTTTAAACATCCCACCTCAGTACTCCTGTATTCTGTTGTCAGGTGTATAAACTGGTTTCGATCCCTTTGGGTAACTGTTGGGGAAGCGTCCACCAAAAGGGACCCTCTGCCTACCCAACGGCCTGACCTCAAAAGGATGTAAACGTCTGTTCACTCAGAGACGTGTTTGTAACGGTTCTGTTCGTAATAGCCCCAACCTGGAAATCTCTGTCTGTAACAGAATGAACAAATTAATAGTCTATTCATTTAACAGAACACTATCGAGTGAAGCAAATCACTACTACACAGGATATTATGTGTTGCACAGATAAATCTTAAAAACGTAACTTTGAGCCGAAGAAGCCAGGCATGCAGGAGTTTAGGCTGTGTGACTCCATTTACCTGAAGTTCAGGTCCATGGCAGACAAATCCATGCTGCGGGAAGGGAGGAGAGTGGGTCCATTGGTGGGCGGTGGGGTGCACAGGAGCCGGGGGAACTCTGTGGGGAGGGGGGCTCCAGGGAGGCAGTCACATTCTCTGTATCGATCTGGGCAGTTACAAGATCAATTCTATAGGCATCTGTGGCATTTTTAGCCAGTAGTATCGTTTGATCTGTGTACTTTTCTTTTTTTTTTTTGATCTGTGTACTTTTCTACATGTATGCTACCCCTTCAGTGAAAAGTCTGCTTCAAACACAAAGAAACGTCTGGTTGAGGAAGGGCCTGATGCTCACTGGGGCTTCCCTGCCTCTGTGGGCTCAGACAGGGGACTAGGCCACCCACCCTCTCCATGCCCAAGGTGGTGCCCCCTTCGGCCAAATGAAGTGGGCTGGAGACCCACCAACCACCCAGGGTTCAAATCTCAGCTCCACCTGGTTCTGGCTGTGGACGAGCTCCTTGGCCCTCTTCGCTCCCCCTTCCAAACAAACCTGCCTTTGAGAAGACTGGCAGAGAGAGTCCACCGGAGCCCCCGGCACAGCCCCGGACACTAGTAGGCACCTAGTAACTGTTCTCTCCGGCTACCGTGAGGAGAGCCCACAGGAGCGTGAGCTCTCCTCCCCAGGGCGCGCCGCCCTCTGCCACTTGTTAGTTTTAATCCCTGAAGCTTCCCATGTTATTACTTTCAGGGCCCCTGATGGCCCACCAGGGGCCAGGAGCTGTGGCTGCGAGTCGCTGGAGACCGTGGCCTCCCGCGGGTTGTGATGAGCGCAGGTGCGGAGGCGGCCTGGCTGGACTCTCCTCGGGAAGGGCCTCTGCTCCCCAGGGTCAGCTCTGCCACCCGGGCACCTCCCGATGGGCATCCCCTGGAGTCTTGGACGGTGATGGGCCCCCTGCCTCACGGCGGGGGAGCCCCCCTTTCACGGTTCTCTGTGGAATCCCTCTGATCCCTCTTAGGAAGTCACAAAGCCCTCTTTGACCAAGTGCCAGAAACTAATCTGGACGGAATTCCTGCCTCTCGGACCTGGAGGAAGCCGACCTGTGGCTGGGCCTGTGAAAGGACCGAAGAGGCCACTCCCGGCCGTTCCCAACCTGCTTCCCGCCCCGGCTTCACCTTCCCGCTCAGGGGCAGGAGGGCTGACACTCAAGACCCCTCAGGCAGCTCGGCAAAGGCTCCCGAGAACACGCCTCAAAGAGACACGGGCCGGAGCTGACGGGGCTGGACGTGGATTCCCAGTCGCACCAGTCTCCACAGGTCCGGGAGGTCACTGAGGCAGGGGTCGGGGGAGCTTTCGCTCCCTCTGTTAACTCTGCGTGACCCACAGGGGCTGCATGGAGAAGGGGTCTGCCCCGGGGGGACTGAGTGCAGTGACTGAGTAGCGAGGCCTGCCAGGGGCTCCCTGGGGGTGGGTGGCACGCCTGCCGTTCGCACGTGCCTTTTCTTCCAGAGCCCCGTCTTCTGGAAACTATCAACACAAAGGGAAAGAGACCTTGATCACTAAAAAAATAATTAACACTGATCCCGTGCTTATCCACATGGTAGGTGCCATTTCTAAGTTCTTTCCTGCTATTAACTCATGTGACTCTCACAGTGACCTAAGAAGTTTGGTTTTAATGTGACCCCCACTTTATTCAGGAGGGAAAAAAGAGGTCCATGGAGGAAAGTAGCCAGTCCAGGGGTTCCACGGCCCATGGGGCGGGGAGCCAGGGCTGGAACCTGGGCAGTCTGGGGCTAGAAATGTTTCTCTTGGGGGCGAATTAGCAATATGTGGAAAGAGTCACCAAAGAAAATACATCCCTACTCTGTCTAGCACCCACTGTTCTGGAAATCTGTCCTGAAAGAGGAGTTCTAAAGAAGTGAAAGCCTGGCTACAGCGGACGGTCATGACTTCACTGTCTGCAGTTGAGGAGAATGGGCACTGACCAAATGCCCAACAGCAGGTCCTGTGGTCAGCTGTGCATGACCTCCTCACAGGTGTGACAGACACGCTGACACGTCTAAGGACCTGGCCACAGCTGCCAAGAGGCTGTGCAAAGGGAGACAGAGCCTGGAAGGGCATTGGGGGGTGAGACCAGGGAGCAGGGCGGTCACTGGTCTCGCTGTGGCCATAAGGGTGCTTTCACCACGACTAAAGAGGGGAGCAGGCAGCGGGGCAGGCGGGTAGGCCACGTGGAAACGGCAGGAGGGGAGCACGGGTCGCCGCCTTCTCTCCAGACACGTCGAGCCCAGTGCGAGTCACCCAGGAGCCCGTGGCGCAGGGCCCGGGGCCAGCGGTGAGGCGCGGGTGGGTGACAGCCGCGAGGCTCGAGTCTGGGGACCTGGGTGACACCGCGTGTCTGGGGAGGTGTGTAAGCAGCCAGTCCTGAGCGTGACCTTCTGGGCCCAGGCCCAGGGGGTCTGCCGTGTCCCAGAAAATCAGCTCTCCCATGAGAAGCAGAGGATTGCCGTCAGAGGTTAATTCACGTAATCCTCTCGGTGACGGCTGTGAGGCTCAGAGAAAAATGTAAAGCTCTCAGGAAACGCCTCTGGAGACAGGACGCCACGGCCCCTGGCACACGAGGCGTGAGGGCAGACACGCGATGGGACGCTGCGGAGCGAAGCCCGCAGGTGTGGGGGTGCTGCTGGTGCATGTGCGCATCTGTGTGCACACACGTGTGCAGTGGGAGCCCCGCTCCCGTGGCTACACTCCCAGGTGCTGGAGTCAAATGAGCCCCAGCTCTGCCACTAAGAGCTGCAGGCCCTTGAGCCAGCGTGTTAGCCTCTCGGCCTTGGTCTCTGCATCTGGGAGACGGGGAAACGGGAGGCTGAGACCCCTTCTCAGGGCTGTGGGGATCCCCCAGGGTGCCAGGCAAGGTGCTGGCACTGGCTGGGCACAGGAGGAGCGCCCTGGGCAGGGTGGAGGGGCTGGACTCAGCCTTGGCACGCGTGTCAAGAATGCATGCTCCGGGGTCTTCAGTGGGCACAGCACGGCATCTAAGGGCCGGGCACTGGGACTGGAAGTGGCTCCCCACTACCCAGGAGGAGGGTCAGAGTCGGGGGTGAGGGTCTTACCCTTCCTCCCGGGCCCCCGTCGGGGAGGGCATGAGCTCGGGGCCTTCTGTCCCTCTGACCTGGTTCCTGGGGACCCTGCCACATGCCGGGCCTCTCTCCTTGCATGGGAACAGGGGTGACAGGCCAGCCTTCCAAGAGGGTGCCCGGTGGGAGCACCCAGGCTCTCAGCCCCACATCCGGCAACCCCAGTTCCTCACCTACCCACTGGGGGCCCTCACGGGGGCTCAGCCCGGGGCCTGGTGTGGAAGCTGGATCGTGACACCATGAAGAGCAGCTGTCCTTGGCAACGGCCTTCGTCCCCTGCATCCCTTCTTCCATGAGACGGGAGAGCTGGGACCATGCAGAACCACTCTAGCAGGCATACTGACAGGGGCACTCCCAGCCAGGCAGTACCCTCTGAGGACAGACTGCACCCCCCACCCCGATCTTACAGACACTCCATGGGGGGGCCCTGTGAGGGCTGGTGAGTACCCACTGGCTGCTCTGACCAGGGCGTGTGTGCTGAGGCTCCCACAGCCCTGGCAGGGCAGCCCATCTTCACACTGACCTGTGAGCGAGGCACTACTTAGTGATCTCCCCATGAGAAAACTGAGGCCCCAGTAAACACAGCCCACACCCAATGTACTCAAAACACGGTCTCCCGACAGCACACATGCACACACAGGCACGGACCCCACCTTCTTCTCGACACACCTACTCTGTCCAGCAGAGGGACAGGCCCTGGACAGGGGTGACCAAGCAGTGGTGGCCGCCTCAGGGGCTGGGGAAACTCTGCTCAGGGATGCAGGGGGTGGGCAGCCGGCCGGGGAGGATGGGGGCCTGGACTGGGATTACCCCAGCTTCCCCCAGGGGGAGAATCACCTTGGTTTTCAAGACTTCTGGGCAATGGCCCAGGAACCCCTCTGAGGAAGCGAGAAGGTGTTTTTTAGAGCCGGAGGCATCAGAAATGCCAGCTACATGAAGCAGGCATACCGTGCTTCTCGGGCCTCCTTCGGGGCAGCTCAGGGCATGTCTCCCCCCAGCCGGGTCCTCAGGTCCAGGGCCTGGTGCACCAGACGGGCCTGTCCCGCACAGCTCGAGCAGCGGGCCTCTCGCCTCGAACCCAGGGACGGGCCAGTCTCCTCCCAGCTTTGTAAACACACCCCGGACCCTGCCACCTGAAGCACACCCTAGCTCTATCACACAGACCCGGCCTGGCCCCTCACAGCCTGATGCGCAGGGACAGGCCTGTGTCCACAGGACAGGGCTTCCAAGTTCATCCAAAACAGAAATGAGGCCTCATTAACGCAGGATGACTGTTTATGCTTCCACATCCCCGGGGACTGGCCTCAGGGGCCAAACCCCCAAACCCAGCAGGGTAGGGCCGGGCTCCCCGGGGAGCCCCAAGGACACTGCTCGGCTCCAGCACACCCTGGGGGGCTGGCTGCCACCCCAGCCCGCTCCTGTTGGCTCCTGTCCTCCTCCTCCAGGCCCCGGGGCCCCCCAAATCTCCCTGACCCACCTGCCCCAGGGCGGGAGGCCAGGAGGAAGAGCAGAGCTGCCTGCAGACTGGAGGCGGCAGGGAAGGGGGCCCGGAGCCGGGGACGTTGAGGGTCGCCCCCTGTCCCCTTCTGGGGGCTTTGGGATCTTGGACAAGTGGCTTGGAGTCCCTCACTTGCAAACGTCAATGACAGCGGGCCATTTGGTAAGCCGAGACGACGCTCAAAGCCCAGTGCCCCTCGGAGGAAACGCTCTCAGTGGGCTGGGACGGTCGGGGTGCGCTGGAGATCAGCACTGAGGCCAGAAGAGCAGCAGGACCCCCAGGATGGAGAGAGGCGAGGACGTCACACGGGTGTTGTTCTCAGACTCTGCCTGTTCCACAGCACACCTAGAGGTCGATTCTAGAGACGTAGTTCTCAAGCTTTTTTTTTTTTTTCATTACGGTTCCCCTAAGGAGCCTTTTAAGGCACTTCCATCCCAATCCGTCCTGATCCCATTGAGGTTAAATTCTAGAAAACAAGATTCTGTTGAGTAGACTGAACTACATTTTCTGCACACCACTGGAATAACTAGGTATATTTAAGCCCCAAACACTGATTCTGGCCCCCTTGCAGGCAGTGGCACACCTGTGGAGAGCGCCCGGGGAGGGTCCCAGTACCACTGCGTGAAGACTCCATAAAGCTACGGGACACAGCAGGTAAGAGGCAGCATTCTTTACCAGCAGAAGAATTTCCCTATGTTGTCCTGCAGCCGCAACACGCACACGCGTGGGGTGTAAGGGAAAAACGATAAATACAACGCTTAGAGAATTTAAAAACTCAACCTGAGGTTGTGGGATTTCGAATGTCCTTAATTTTGATGTTCTATTGATTTTAAGTTAAAGGTAGAGAAAAGCAAAGGAAAGAAAAAGAAAAATCCCAAACGGTCGGTGGTACATACGGAGGAGAGAGTGGCGGTATCAGGCAGGAGAACCAGGACACAATCCAAGCCGGGCTGAGAGGCTGGCGCGGGATCGGGCACAGGTGGATCAGGCAGGGGGCGCGGCGGCCCCTGGATCCATATTGAAATTGCTGTGAGACCACGCACACGTCGCTGGACCTCTCTGAGCCCCGACATGTGCTGAATGACAAGCTACAGGAAAGCGCCGAGACATACCCTGTGCGTGGCAGATACTCAGCAACTGCATCTGACGGAATGAACTCTTGCTGCAATCTATGCAAACCATAAGATGGATCGGCTACAGAGCCTGGATTCAAACCCCGGGTCTCCTGGCTCATTTCACCAGCCAGGAGTCCCTCAAAAACACCTTATGTTTCTTTGCCATTTTACAAGGAAGGAGAGAGTGCCTCCGTCAATCTCATCAACAATGAGTGGCAGTCACGGGAATGACATCAGGCTGCTGCCACTGAGATACCACTGCCACCTGGCGGCAGCATACCTAAACTACGGGGGGCGGGGGTGTCGAAAGGGAACGACTACCTGCACCACATCTGTGCTGCGCTCAGTCGTGTCCGACTCTGCAACCCCGTGGACTGCAGCCCACTAGGCTCCTGTCCATGGGGTTCTCCAGGCAAGAATGCTGGAGTGGGTTGCCAGGCCCTCCTCCAGGGGATCTTCCCAACCCGGGGATCAAACCCAGGTCTCCTGAATTGCAGGCGGATTCTTTACCATCTGAGCCACCAGGGAAAGTGAAGTCACAATCCTAAGCCTACAACAAAAAGTGCTTAAACAGTGAGAACACAGGTCACCATCCATCACCGGGCAAAAGGGCCACTGACTACTGGGCATTTGATGATTCCTTGACACCCTGACCAGAGTGTGCTTGCTTTTGTTTTTTTGGGATGGATGTGTACACACTGCTATATTTAAGAGGGATAACGAAGAAGGACCCAGCAAACAAATAAAACGATACTATGGAAAAATAATAAATAAAATTTAACTGATTTAACAACTATCAACAAACCAACCACCACCGAAATGGAGCAGACATCCAGGTCTTGATGAGAACTGCTAGAAGCCCAGGGCTCCCCATTTCGGTACTTGCTCAATCAACTGTCTGAACCCCACATGCGCCCGAATCCGTACATTTCGAGCCTGTCACCTTTAAATCATCCTCGGGCTGTCACAGTCTCCCAAAGCTCCACTTTCCATGTCTACCATCTTAGTCATCGCTTGTAGCTGCGTAGAATTCACACATGTCACAAGCACTGCCTTTCAGGAGTTCCCAGAGATTCCGGAAAGCAGCTGGAGACAATGCGGACCAGGGCAAGGCGGCAAGCAGAGTGGAATCCACTCAAGACCACCTCTTCCTTGACACTGACCTTGGCCACCTGTTCAAAGAGACATTTCCCCAACCTGTTGGGCGGGCAGTAGGTCTCCATCCTGCGCTAAGAGAAAGCAAAGTGCTCACTCACTGAGGACTCACGAGGAAAATACGCACGAGAGGAGGGAACAGAAGAGGGGAGCTCTGGACAGGCAGCCACCGATATCCACAGCAGCGGGGCGGCCTCTCCTCGCAGAGGCCGCATCACGCCGCCTGTATTCCTCTCTCCCATGACTGGTCTGGTGTTCACCTCCCAGGGCCCGCCGGCAGGTCCTGATGTAGGCCCCGCCTGTCCCGGGACACCCGGCTGCAGAGATCAGGCCTCAGAAAAGATGTCCCTGCAGAAATCATGGTCTGAGCAGCACCTGCCAGCTCCACACACGGGTGCCTCCCAGGGCCTTCCGCCTGCGTTCAGGAAGCCCCAGGAACGGGCGAGGCCTGGGTCTGAACCCAGCCCCAGGCTTGTACCAGCTGCGGGAGCTGGGCTCGGGTCTGGCCTCGCCTTCCCCACGGAGAAAACGGGAGCAATGATAACGAGCATCCTGACAAGGGTCAAAGAGGCACGAGGCGGCAGGAGCAATGATAACAAGCATCCTGACAAGGGTCAAAGAGGCATGAGGCGGCAGGCGCTCGGTGCCCGCCAGTCCCTTCCCAGTGCAGCCCCAGCTTGGAGACCCAGGCTCAGCCTCGGAGACAGCCACCCGGGCACAGGAGAGGCCTGCCGCTGTCGGGGGGCTGGGGGGGTGGTGAGGGGGGGCCGTCCAGGGCACCTGGAACATCAGTTTCCAGGGCTGGGTTTCTGTCCTCTGCCTAGCTGTGACGAGAACCCCTCCAAAGGCGTGACAAGAATGCGAAGTGTCCCCTGGTCCTCCCCACACGACACACAGCCTCAAACCCCGCCCAGGTCCAGCCGCTCAGCCCCACCGCGCTCCAGCTTACTGTAAAGGTGCCGGCTCGGGACACACACCGCTCATCCTAGCCACACCCTGCTGGTTCTGCAAGGCCTGCCGAGCTTGTTCTAAGCTAAAAGGTCAGGAGGTGGGGGACAAGGGGCAGGGAGTGAGGGTCCTGAGCCACAGAGCAGAATGTGGACTCTCCAGGGTGGGGGACACTTTGCACAGATCTGGCCCCGGGTCTTGAACACAACCAGCCGGGGACTAATTCACCGTTTGTGCTAGAGAGCTGGGGACCATCTCATGTGGAGCTAGAACCCAAAAATCAAGCCAAAGAACCAGAGAGCAGAAAGGAAGGGAAGCCTGTGGAAATACAGCTGGACTTCTGCATCTCTGATAAATTTTCCTCTGCTGCCAACTTCAAAAGTTACTTTCAACTCATCACTTGGAATCCCTCAAGTCCTGTCCCCCAGAGCCACTCAGGTGAGCTCCTGTTCTGAGAGCAAGCGGGTCTACGAACCTTCTGGAAGCTGGCACGCCACGAGGTTCCCAGGCAAAGTCAGAGGCCAACTGGGCGGAGACACAGCTTTGGCATCGCAAGGGGGCAAAGTATCAACCATCAAAGAGGGAGGTAAGGGCTTTCGGACAACAGGGCAAAGAGCCCGGGAGGTGAAAACACCCCTGCTCTCTAGCCTCCGGGTGACAGAGTGGCCCCTCGAATGAGCACCGAGCCAGGACTCACCTTCCACTGCAGAGAATGGAACCACTGGTCTCGCAGGTAGCTGTTGGCGGCCTGCAACGAGAAGAGGACAGTGGGGGTCAGTCACTGGCCGGCAGCATCTCAGAGCATTTTACAGGCCAGCATGAGGTCCTGCACCAGGCTGAACCCCTTGTGTGTAAAACCAAACCGGAAGCGGTCACCTGGTGGACTCATCTGAAATAAGACACTGCTCTTGCCTAGCGCTTATTCTGTTGGGCAGACGCTGGTGGCTGCAGGAGCTTCAGCAGCACATGTTATGTCAGCTTCTGCAGGATCAGAGAAGGGGCCGGGATGAGTGGGGAAGAGGCACGGGGTGAGGGAGTGATGGGGATGAGCCGCCTGGATGCTCCAGGCGCCAGGCATTTGCCATCCGTGTAATGTGTCCCCCGAGGTGGGCAACGCTCTGTTTCACAAAGGGAAAAACTGAGACCCTGAACACTCACGTCAACTGGCCGCATTTAAACCCGCAGCCTGTTTTCCAAGCCTGTGGGTTTAACCACTATACCCCTTGCCAACTGCAGACAGCCACGGTGGAGACCAGGCAGCCTTGGCCTCAGGCAGAGCTAGTAGATGTTACACATCCCCGTTCGGGGAGCTCGGCCTTCCGTGACCGACACCACGCCAGCTGCGAGCCTCCGGGCCACTTGGGGTCGGACGGCTCTCACCCCCGATTCCAGCACGTCTGCTGATGACAAGGGCAGTATTCACGGCAGGTCTGCCGGGTGCTGGACGCTAGGCCCTACTCCTGGAAGAGCTCATCCCGTCCTTCAGTCAACCCTGGGGAGCAGGCACTGCCGGCCATGGTGCAGATGAGGAAACTGAGGCTCGAGAGCTTGAACTCATCCCCCAGGGGCTCACAGGCAGCATGGGTGGGGGGCCAGGGCCTGGACCCAGCGGTCTGACTCACAGTGAAACCACTGTATGACAGTGTCTCAAATCTGCTGCTGGCCACGCCCAAGGCAGAAACGTAGCGCCCATCCCCTGCCTGAGCCCCAGCCCGCCGTTCCGAGTGGCCAACCCTGATGGGCAAGGGACTCTGACAAAGGCCAGCGCCTCTCTCCAGGCAGGAATGCCTGCCTTCTTTCCCTGAGCCACACACACTTGCACACACGCACACACATACACACACACATGCACAAATGCACCCAGCATGTGCATCCTGGGGTCACTTTCATTCAAGGAGATTCAGCTCTTACAAATGAGCTCCTCTGATCCCCTGCAAACCACAGATGAAACTCCAGCTGCTTGTCCAGGTCAGTTTGGGGAAGTCTCTGAGCTGCAGCAAATGAACCAGTTCAGTGGCCCGTGGAGCTGGGAATCGGGCTTCCACGGGCAAGCTCGGAGACGCGTTTGAAACCCCAAGCGGCTCCACACAAGCAACTGGAGGCCATGTGAGTCTGTGCTTCTGCTCTGAGTAGGGGAGTAGGCTGGGGGACTCCCTCCATGGGATGCAGGAACCTCTGCAGTAGCTGAGTCTCCAGAAGCCCTGGGTTCAAGCCCCCTGAGGACCCAAAGCCTGCGACACCTGACCAGGGCTGGGCAGGCCATGGGAGAGTCTGCCACAGGGCCCAGCAGCCCCCTCGGAGGGCCCATGGGGGTCATCTGCCGGTGCTGACCAAGCTGTGGTCTCAGGACAGCTCGTGGATGTTAGGGTGACTGAACACAGCCCACACTCGGGAAGAGTGGGGCAAGACCCCAAACAATGAAGCCACGGAAGATGCCCACGGAAGATGCCCACTGAGCACGATGCCCCGCACGTGCCAGCAGCAGGGATCAGGGTGGAGCGGCCTCGGCCAGCACGGTGCTGACAAACGAGTAACAGCAGCCTCCCCTGGACGAACAGCCCTGATTGCTGTGTGCGCGGACGTCCACACTGATGCCCCTTGGCCGAGTCCAGGCTCCCAGGGGACGTCCCTGGACCAGAGCTAAGACAGGATCCTGGTGGCTCTCAGGAGCTCGTACAGGCGGGAATGAGCTGTTCCAGCATGCTTCAGGCCCACAGCCATTTCTCTGCTTTTCAACACACCGAGGTGATCAGGGATAGGGGAGGTATGGCAGGTCGAATGAGGGGCCTCCAAAGACTGTCCATGTCCTAACCCCCAGGAATGTGTTCAGTGCAGTTCAGTCGCTCAGTTGTGTCCGACTCTGTGATCCCATGGACTGCAGTATGCTAGGCTTCCCTGTCCATCACCAACTCCTGGAGTTTACTCAAACTCACGCCCATCAAGTCCGTCATGCCATCCAACCACCTCATCCTCTGTCGTCCCATTCTCCTGCCTTCAATCTTTCCCAGCATCAGGGTCTTTTCAAATGAGTCAGTTCTTCACATCAGGTGGCCAAAGTATTGGAGTTTCAGCTTCAACATCAGTCCTTCCAATGAACGTTCAGGACGGATTTCCTTTAGGATGGACTGGTTGGAATGTGTTACCTTGGTGCAAAGGGACTTTGCAGATCAAGTTAAGGACCTTGATGTGGGGAGATTACTCTGGTCCCTCTGGCCCCTCTGGGTGAGTCTGTGTAGTTACGAGTGTCTATATAAGAGGAAGACAGGATCAGGTGAGAGTCAGTGACGGAAACAGAGATCGGAATGATGAGGCCATGAGCCCAGGGATGCAGGCAGCCTCGAGAAGCTGCAGATGGATTCCTCCCTAGGGCTTCAGATGAACCAGCCCTGCCCACACTTGGGAGTTTAGCTCAGAGGGACACATGTTGGATTCACATCTCCAGAATGGTCAGGATACAAATCTGTGCTGTTTTTTTTTTTTTTGTAGAATCTTGGTTCCCTGAGCAGGGATCAAACATGGGCCCAGAGCAGGGAAAGCGCCAAGTCTTCACTCCCGCGTCAGCAGGGAATTCTCAAACCTGTGCTGTTCACCACCACAGTCAAGGAAATCTGCCTTTCGGCAGCAGGTGTGACCCTACCACCTGCTCTCTGTACCGCCGGGCCCCTGGGAACCAGGCTGGGGAACCCGAAGGCGCCACACTGATGAAGGGACAGGCTCCGGTCAGGGCGAGGCCCCCACCCCACAAACAAAAGGGTGGGCCAGAAGTTTGCTTGGGAGAGGGGAAGCGACTTGTGTGACACCCTCGCAGTCGCAACTTCTGTCTCGATGCTAGAGACAGGGAGGCCACGGCAAGAGCAAGCCCTCCTGCTCTTTCCTCCGGCTGGTCAAGTTTCGGAGAAGGACAGAGGCCATGGGGGGACGTCCGGAATCCCAGGGCGGGTAACTCAGGGTGCCGTCCGGGGGTAGGCAGCGTGGAGTTCACAGAATCCCACGCTGCCGCAGGGAGGGCCGAGCTTGGACGACGGCCCCCAGCCCCACCGCGGGAGACCCAGGGCACATCTCCAAGTCCTGAGGGTCGGTCGGCGGAGCCGGGGCCCAGCCTGGGAAAGAGGCCCTGGAAGTAGGCTCTGGCAGGCGCCAGCCTCTCCTGGCGATAAATCTTTCGAATCCTGCAAGGGCCTCGTTCCAGGCAAATTCTGCCTAATTTCCTCTTCGAAAGTTGCCAAGTTCCCTCTCATTGTTGTATTGTCTGGAGAGGTGAGAAAAACAGCCAAGGGTGCACGGTGGGTGACCGTTCCCAGGTTCGCCCTCCCCGCCCCACTTCTTGGGGAAAAAACAGCACGTGCTGTGCAGCCGGAAAAGGTCTCTCTCTCCAGCTTCCAGTAAGGAGGGCACCCGCCCTGTCCTGCCCCGGCTGCCAGCATTTGGGGTAAACAGTGGCCTGGCCTCCCCGGGGGCTTTCAGGAATGTCACTGAGATGAGCCGGTCTCGGAAACTGTTCCAGAAAGCAGCAGCACTCTCGAGAAAGCAGGGTAGGGTGGGGAGGGTCCCTTTGCTCCTGGTCTCGCCTGAACCCTTGTTGTCCGAGCAGTGGGCTTTGTCCACGTCTCATCAGTGACTGGACAGCCACTGGGGAGGCAGAGATCCCTGGGAGATGATCCGGGTCTTCATCTCTGCTCCACGACTCCACGGGCCGGCAAGGAGCACCACCCCCACCCGCTGCCCGGCACCGTTCACGGGCTCGTGGAGTTACTCCTCACGATGAAATACCAGCAGACAGGGCTATAGGGGAAGAAAGAAGATAAATAGGTCCTTTCTGCACCCGGGGACTCTAATAACATGCCATTAGGGAGCTCACGCTGAAACACACAAAGCATCCATAAACACGCCAGTCGGACCCAGGCTGGAGGGCTGGCGCCTTTGTCTGCTGACTCGACCTGCTGGCGTGTTGCTCGGTGTCTCTGAGCAGGGGAGGAGGACCATTTGCCTGAGAGCACTTGTGCTTTGTTTTTTAATATTCATTTATTTGGCAGCGCCAGGCCTTAGTTGCAGCAGGCGGGATCTTTTTTTGTTGTTGTTGTTTTTTAGTTTCAGTGTGCAGGGTCTTCAGTCCGTGGCATGTAGCATCTAGCTCTCTGACCAGGGATGGAAGCCGGTACCCCTGCCTAGGGGGCCTGGAGTCTTAGCCAATGGACCACCAGAAGTCCCCTGAGAGCGTTCCTGAACTTTCCCTGAACTCAGGTCAGTTCCCAGGGGGTCTGAGTGAGGCACCGGCTCAAATTCTCACCAAACAGCTACGTAAGGATGAGGGGTTGGGAGCGGAGAGAGAAAAAAACGGAAAGCGGGAGACTTAGGTCAGGACGCACAGAGAGAAGGGGCCGGGGGGTGGGAGAGAGAGGCCTGGAGAAAGACCCCGGGGGGAAAGCAGAGAGTGAGGTGCATCAGGGGACAGACAGAGACAGGGGAGGGGAGGGAAAAGAAGTACCAGAGAGACAGAGAGCCTGCAGAGAAGGCGGGCAGTGACCCCCAGACACCGCCCCGCCACAGAGACACGCCGCAGGACGGACTCCTCTGCAGACAGGCAGGGGTGCTGGGGGCCCGCAGGCCGCCTCTCGCTGAGGCTGTTCCCGCGGGGGCAGCAGGGGTCGGGATGACACGTCCCGGGTCTCAGCCCTGGTGTGCGGATGGGAGCCATCTGCAGAACTGAGCCACGAGCACCCGGACATCCTGAGCACCCGGAGCAGCTGCTGGGCAGGAGAGCCGCCCTCTTGATGCATTGACTTGGACTGAAGTGCAGATGACCCTGTGCATCTGGAGGCCGCTGTGGGGGCAGCACGGCTCGGGACAGCACCCGGGTGTGGCGTGGTCTTGATCCCCAGCGCCCCTCGCCGCCGCGCTTGGCCCCCACCCCTCACCCCTGCCAGGGCACAGGGACTGCCGTCACACCCCTGCTCTGGGCCCGCCCTGTGACTCTGCACAAGCCCCCAGGCAGGGGATCCCGCTGACCAGCAGGAGAGCCTGTGCGGGGCGCCCTGCCCGCCACCTCGGGGGCCGCCCCGTCACCACGTAGGCCTGCAACCTGCAGCCCAGCCCCACGGCGCCTCGAGCCTACTTAAGACAACCGGGCAGCCTCTTGCTGCCTGTGAACCGCAGGAGGGCGAGGAGGAGGGGACGACACAGGGGAAGCAAGCTGGGAGGGACCCCAGGGACAGCGGGGCTGCACCCACCTGGCCGCCGCCTTGGCCCACCTGCCCTGGTCAGCCTTGCCCAGGGAGCGCTGACAGGAGGCCCCCGCAGGATCAGAGGGACACTTGGGCGAAGCCCGGCACCCCGCATCCTCCAAGCTCCCTGCCCCTGTCTGCGGGTCCCTCCTTGGGGGACGCTGCCCGCTCCAGTCCCAGAGCACTGGAAAATGCCCCTGCCGGGGGTAGGGCAATTACAGGGCTTCCCTTGGGCCCGCCTGCCTGGGGGGCTCACGGATGCGCAGTCCGCTCGACCAGCAGACCAGTCCCTCGACTGTCCCCGCCCCACTCAGGAGCTCTCGGCGGCTGCAGCTCCCTCCCTCGGCTGACATGACCTGTGGGGCCTGGCTGCCTGCAACCCCACAACTCTGGGTGCGTGTTTAGGGCCTGCACTGCCGCCCGCTCCTGTCCACGGCAAGGAACCCCTGCCGCGACACTCCCAGGCTTCGCACCCCCTCTTCCCTCTGCCCACAGTGGGCATCCCATCCCGGCACACTCC
The DNA here is from genome assembly GCF_003369695.1 of Bos indicus x Bos taurus. Classification (NCBI taxonomy): domain Eukaryota; kingdom Metazoa; phylum Chordata; class Mammalia; order Artiodactyla; family Bovidae; genus Bos; species Bos indicus x Bos taurus. The sequence continues at coordinate 57,618,486 of NC_040093.1, forward strand.
TACGCACCCCTCAACACCCAGCTCTAGCATCACCACCCGTGGGGAGCCTTCCTGGGAACTCCAGGGTGAAAGCGAGTCCCCCAGCCCTTGGGGACAGACCTCTATTTCAGCTGCTACCTCTGGGGGGTTTGTCTGTGGCTGTCTCCCCAGGGACCTGACTCGCCTCCTCACCCCCCGCCTACACAGGGGACAGCAGGCTCGGGGCTCTGAGATTCCAAGGGCATCTTCTCAGCACCTTCCTCTCCGCTTTCTATGGACTCCTAGTACTGCCCCCTCGCCCCGAGTACCCGTCACTGCTCCCCACCAGCCCAAGTGGGCCAGAGCTGACCATTCCCTTCACAGAAGGTGCAACCATCACAGAAGGGCAGGAAGAACAGAAAGGAAAGCGCTGCTGGCTGGAGGTGAGGAGGGAAAAGGGGACGGCAGCTAGGAGAAAACCTGCGGGTGTGAGAGATTTAGGAAGAAAACAGACATGCAGTGTCCTCTGCAGGATGACGGTAAAGCTGGAGTCTTCCTGAAGGACCATGAGCAGTTACACTCAGCTTCTGGTGCTCAACATTCCTCAGAGGCCAAACTATGTGCCTCTCAGCTCCAGCATCGTTGAATAATCCGGTGGCCACTTTTGGGGAAACAAATTTTAGGGATCATCTCTCTGGGCTCAGAGCAGTGTCTCCCAGGAGAGACAGACAGAAAGAAAATGTTCCTGAAAGAGAGGCGAAGGAAGACCGTCCTCTCGGAGGTAAGAGTCCATTCCCTCTGGACGAGCAGTCCTGACTTGAGTCCCCGCTGGAAGCCCAAGGGAGAGCGATGATGGTAGGCCATTGAAAGCCAACAGGAGGGGGCTGAGAACACCCCCCTGAGTCATAGGGGGCGGGGATCCCAAAAAAGACAGTGTGTGCCTCGCGTATGGGCTGCGGCGGCTGTGCCATGAGCTCTGCCTCAGTCCCTTCCTAGGCGGACCCACCTCTCCCCACCCACGAGGTCCTGGCAGGGCTGTCAGAGTATAGGGCTGCCTGTGCTAAAGGTGGGCGTGGCCCCCCGGGGGTGAATCAGATCACAGCCCAGCCAATCAGGACCTTCCAGGAGACTTGATAGGAAGATACTGAAAGGAAAGTGGGCTCTCACATTTTTTAAGGATTACAGACTCCAAGAATGCAGCCTGAGGCTGCCAGACATCCGTCTTTCCCATCACATGGGGAGCCTCTGTCTGACAGCGAAGCCAGCACACAGAAGCAAAGCCAGGAGATGGAGAGATTAGACATTCACGATCGCGTTTGACTCCTGGGTCCAGCTGTGCCTGAAGTCCACTCCCAGACTGCCCAGTTACGTAATGCAGCCACAGCATCAAATTCTCTTCCTGCTTCAAATCATTTGAACAACATCTGCATCATTTCCAACCAACAGTCCCTGATCAGTACACACAAAACCTGCACTCTTTCCCAAGGAGAGGGCTCCTACTTCCATCAGGGCCTCAACAGACCAAGATTAATGAAGAGTGAGAAATCTCCTCACTCACAGTACAACAGAAGGTAGTACATCTGTCGCATACTTGCTTTTTATAGCCTTTTAAAGCCTGTGTCTGTGTGCCTCGGTTTCCTTATCTGTAAAATGGGAGACAGGAAAACTGACAGTTTGGTTTTGTTAGGAGAAACAAAACACAGCCCGGGAAGCTCCTTGGTGGGGACAGGCGCTCAGCAGGAGCCCAGCCTGTGCACACTCCCTCCACCGCTCCCCCAGTGAGCCCCCATTTACACCTTTCTTGTACTTGGAGGGAAAAAAAAACACTCCAAGTCAAACAGTCTTTCCTCTTGATAGCTGGCCGTCTCCTAGGGGAGGAGGAGGGCGTTGAGCGGGGACGGAGCAGAAAGTGCTCGTTCCTGTTTACATGTCCTACCTGCAGCAGGACAGTTCCCCCAGGAATTGTGAGCTGTAAACAGTACTTCGGGGCGTTCTCCCAGGACAGCAGCTGAACGTCTTCAATTGCGCTGTAGGAGACTGAGTTTTCCATGTACCCAGTTGGCTGCAGCAAAAGAAAAAAAGAAAAGACATACATCGGTTATGAGATCAGGCACAATCACTGCCTCGGAAAACATTCTCGGTTTAGCAACGAGCACGCGGAGCTGGTACAGACACCTGGCAACTCTGGAGGCCAAAGGAGTTGTCTTTCCTGGCTGGCGGCGCTCAGCTGGAGGGGAGGGGCCGGGGCAGACACCCGCCCACGTGTTTCGGGAGGTGCGGAGTCAGGACTAGACCGGGGGCACCTTGGGGGTGACGCCTGGCCACTGCTCCTCCAGGCATCTGCAGGACCCAGTGTGGCCAGAGCCGGAACCGCTCCACCCATCACCGTGTCCCAGCCACCACCCTCCCCTGCCCAGGAAGTGGTCATAGCCCCCTGCCCTCCAGACTCCCCTCCTGTCTCCCCCTGCAGACACATGGTCCCCACTTGGCACTCAGGGCCGCGTCCCGAGTCAGCAAACTCGACCACTCCACGCCTCTGCTTGCGTCTGCCAGGGGTTCCTGGTGACCCAACCACTAACTCCACCCACAGGCTCCCCGCATCTGGCCTCGCACCCGCTCCAGTCCCACCCCACCTCCCTCTCCCTCTCCATGCACCCCGACACGGGCCTGCGGACAGCACTCGGCCTGCCCTGTGTCCCCAAAAGGTGGGGTCACCCCCACCCCACCCTGCCATCTCCTCTTCCACTCTCCAGACCCTGAAACCCACAGGGCCGCCCCCTCCCCGGGTCCCGCATGCTCACTACATCCGTCTCCATCCCTGTGACCTGTGTGGGCTGTCTGTCTGCCGTCTGCCTCCCCCAGGCCGCGGCTCCATGAGGTCAGGCCACGGCTGTCTCGGTCCCCACTCTGTCTCCAAGGTCCGGTGCACGGCAAGGACCCAGTAACTTGTGTTGAAAGGGGGCGACTGGTGAGGGTTATCACCAGTCAGTGCCGGGGTGAGGGTGGGGCGAAGGAAATTCAGTCACTCATGGCTGAGTGAGCTCCTCTGTGACGGAGAGGAGGTGCCAGGCACCCAGAGGCCATGTCCTTGGCACTCAGGACCCGGGAAGCCAGACTTCAGCAGCGTCGCAGGCGAGTGTGGCCCAGCTGGGAAAGGGGACAGCTAACACCCCCCGCAATGTGACACAGGCCAAGGCTCCCTGAGAAGGGTGACAGCTAACACCCCCCACAATCTGACACAGGCCAAGACGCCCCGAGCGTGCGGCAGGAGCTACCGCCTTTGACTCTTACAACCATGCCCAGAGCAGGTGCCGGGCTGTCCCCCTGCACGGATGAGGAAAACGAGACTCAGGAGGTCACCTGACTGGCCCAGGGCCGCCTGGCTGCTGGCTCAGGGATCTCCGACCTGATCAGTAAGCTCTGACACAAGCAATGTAAAATCTGGGGCCCAGCAAGCGAATTTTCCCCTAAGGACTGAGGGCCTCCATGAGGCTTTCTTTTTTTTCTAAATTAAATTTATTTTTTAATTGCAGTACAATTGTTTTAGAGTACTGTGTTGGCTTCTGCACACCAAGTTGTTTATTTTCAATTCCTATCTGCCAAAGCTGAGATACGGTGGTGGTGGTGGCTGAGGAGCAGAAAAGGGTTGAAGGCCTAAGCTGCCTCAAATTTCCCTGATACGACCAGCTCCCACGCTCAGGCAGTCAGAGGGACTGATCGATCAATTCATTCACTCACTCACCCAGTCAGTCACCTAACAGACACTTAACTGAGCACCTGTTACCTTCCAGGCCGCGTGCTGGCTGCTGTGGGATCTAGCAGTGAACAAGACGGAAGCCCAGTGGGGCAGAGAGACAACAGACAGACAGACAGAAACACCCAGCGACTGCAGAGTGGTGAGTGCGGCACGGAAAACCAGGACCGGCCGTGGGGCACCGAGGAACGAGGGCGGCAAAGTGCGGCTCGGCGCAAAGGGCCGGGGGCGGCCACAAGATGGGGGCACTCGCTCGGGGAGGAGTGAGGCAGGACGGGTGAGAAAGGCCGTGGCGAGGCGGGCCAGGCCACACCCGGAGGCACGGGCAGGCCCGGCGGGGCTCCGGGAACGGGTGCCCACGGGCGGGAGGGGCAGGGCTGCGGGGCGCTCTCCAGCATCACTGGACTGCTGCGTGGACCGAGAGGGCGGAAGCAGGAACAGCCTGGAGCCTCCTCCTCGGGTCCAGATGAGCCAAGAGGCCGCCCAGACCGCAGCGGGGATGGGGAGCCAAGTTCACCCGGCCCTTCTCTCCGGCCCATGGCCCACCCCTTGGCACCAACCCAGGCAACCTCGGTGTCCAGCCAAGACGGTTTGCCAATGCATCCCAAAGGCAAACGCGTGGGCTCCCCATGGCCCCTCTGCCCTGCGCCACAGCCGTCACGTTCTCAATATTCTGCATAAATGACTCAGCCCCGACCGCACGTCCTGTCCTGAGCAGACCAGCAGCACCAGGGGCCTCGGGGATTCGTGTGAACAGGCTTGTGCTGCCTGCTGACTGTCTCCGTGCTGGGGTTTTCAGCACAACGCGATGGGAACTTTCACCTGCCCTGTTTCACATGCCTGAGGTTTAGGAGGTGATGGGTATACCTCCTTGACAGACGAAGGAAGACTTTCCTAAGTAAAAAATGCCCATCCATGCGTAACATACTTGGGAAGAAGCTTTGGTGACTAGTTTTACGTATTAAATTAAAAATAAATAAATTAAAGAACTCTCCTTTAGAAAGCAGTGGCGCCTGCATGCCTGGACGCGCTGAAGGTCTTTCTCTCCTTGGCGGCCCACAGCTACCCCTTTGCCTTTTCATGGTCTGGCTGGTTCCTAAACCCCAGCCCACGGTCCCCTTGGTGCACAGAGAAGTCAGAGAACACGGGCCAGGACGCAGTTGCTTTGGCATCTAGAAAATCACCTGGCCACACCCAGCAACGGGTACGGAAACCCATTCGAAAATCCCACAGTGGTACAGTGTGTGAGCACATGGAAACCCATTCGAAAATCCCACAGCGGTACAGTGTGTGAGCACATGGGGCGGATCTGATTATCGAGGAAACGGCCAGTTCGGAGTCACACCTTGGGCACGTGAGCAGAAAGCCTGGATGCTTCTATTTCCCACCACGGTGTCCTGGAGACTGAGGCATGGAGAGGCCCTGCACTGCCCGGAGCCCACGCCCACACCAAGCCCGTGGGAACACGCTCCAGATGACCACGACAGGTGGGACTTAGTGTGACGGGGGGACAGCTGACCACCATGCCTGCTTTTCTCGTGACCTGGCTGCAGCTGTCTCAAGGTGGCCTTGATTAGAAGTTTCAGCACAAGCATTTTCGGGAAACACTGGATATAAATAAACACATACTGTTTTGTTTTTTTTTTTAAAGCAGATGTATTGCTGTTTGAAGTAGTACTGGCAAAAAGCAAAACTTGGAGAATTAATGAGTTCTGTGTTTGAGCCACTTACTTGCGGGTCTTTGTATAAGTTACTGCACCTCTCTTGATACCACTTCCGCCAATGGTAAAATGAGAATTTATTAGGTAAAATAGAATTTAAAGGGGATCCAATCTGTTAATGGCTCAGCACAGCATCTGGAACACACTGAAAAACTCAATAAAAATAAACTATTGTGAGAAACACTAAACTTTTTTATCTCCAGGATCCTCCTCCCCTAAAGCCATAATTCTAGTCTAACCGTGAGAAAAACATCGGACAAACTCCAACCGAACGACAGTCCTCACCAAATACAAGGTGAGTCTGAGCATCTGTCCCTGTCAAGTCTACGCAGACAAGATGACTAAATGGACTGGAGGCCCATATGAGATGCTGGGACAGAAAAACGACATTAGGGGAAAACTAAGGAAACCAAAGTGTGAACTTCAGTAACAGCACATCAGTATGAGTTCATTAGCTGTGACAAACATCTTGTGCTTTCATAAGATGTTAACATTGGGGGCGGGGGGCGGCGGGCAGAGAATCTTCCCGGCGGTCCAGTGGTTGAGACTCTGCACTTCCAAGGCAGGGGGCGTAGGTTCGCTCCCCGGTCAGGGAACTGAAACTCTGCACGTTGCACAGCAAGGCCAACCCTCCCCACCCCACCCCGCAAATGAAAAACCACCGCGGAAGGCGGGTGTGGGGTCTGCAGGAGCTCTCTGTGTGTCCTTGCAGCTTTCCTTTGCCTCTCAAACAGTCCTGATGCAAAAGCCTCACTAAGAAAAGCGCCCCGCTGCTGCTACCGCTACTGCTGACGCTCTTGTCAGCATCGTGGACGGGCCCTGGAGCCCCTGAGGTCTCCAAGGGGTGCGGGCAGCCTGGGACTGGAAGACCCCCGGCCCTCTCTGGATGCAGGTGTCAGCCTGTGCAGGCCGAGGACCTCCTTCATCCTGGGTACTTTCACACTGCCGGGACGCTTTCACAGAGGACTGATAATTCCCTGGTAATCTGAACACGATGATCAGGGCTACAGCAGAGGAGATTCCTGCATGGGGTAAAGGCTGAGTTAGGTAGAAAGGAAAAATTAAATTCTCTGCTTGAGGAGAGCGAGGAAAACCCGCTCTAAGAGGAGTTCTTAAGAGAACATTAAGCAGATGACGAGTTATCGTACAGTGTGGCTCTGTTTGTATGACATCCTGGAATACGCGAGAACTACAGCGACGGCTCCGACCAGTGGTGGCCAGCAGGGGGGCGAGGGGACTGGTTACCGAGGGGCACGGGAGTGGGGGCACCTCTGGGGGCGATGGAAACAGTCTGTCCAACGGTGGTGGGTTACCTGACCACACACACTCATTGAAGTCCACAGATGCACACACGCAGGAAGTGGATTTCACCAAATGTAAATTACAACTCAAACCCGACTAAGAAAGGCAACGCATGAACGTTCAAGGTAATTTGGGAGAAATGATGAATAGGACGAAATCTCTCAGACAGAATCGTCATCAAGACCGCTCACAAGCACTCTGGCAGACCGCCTGTGTTATTTTTTAACACCTCACTTTTTGAAGGTCCATACAGTTCTGTAACTTGCCTTTTCCCACACAATGCTGCAGCATATGCCCACCCCATCTTCGGAGCTGTTAAATATTCGACCCCGCGAGTCTCATCGCCACTCCGGCCTCTCCCCCAGACGGCGCGGTGGTCCCGCTCCGTGCTCACACACAGCGCCACAATGGACGTCCCTGTGAAGCACGTTCTCCTGCCCCGTGTTTAGGATTACTTCCTTAGGCCGGATTCCCAGAAATGGAATTACTGGGACAAAGGGTAAGAGCATATTTTATGTTGCTGCCAAACTGCTCTCGTTAAGGAGAAATTAAGGAGAACTGGGGAGCCCTGGCTAGGACCAGGGGCCTTGACCCCGGGCCACCAGCTTGGCTGGTCCTGTGGGCTGCGGCGGGCCTGCGATGTAACTGCAGGGCAAGGGCACTGGTATCTCAGAGGCTGCGGGGGGCCCTTCTGCGGGGCGGGGCGGGGCGGGGTCGGGGGGAGGTCCTTCTGAAAGCAGGGTCCTTGCACCTGGGGAAGCTGGGGGACAGGTCGGGGTGCCTCTGTCCTCTTGCTCTCAGAGACTGATGAGGAGCCAGGTGGGGGCCCTGTTGTAGACAGACCGGGAAGAGACCACGGCCGCCTCCCTACCCCATCACGTAGCACCTGGGCTTGTTGGAGGCAGCAGGGTCTGGAGAGATGTCATCAAGGCCCCCAGGGACCCCCAAACGCCCTCAAAGTTGACATTCCAAACCCTGGACCTTCTCGGGTTTCCCGTGAGGCAGGGAGCAGGGTGACCACAGGCGCCCCGCCCCCTCCCACCCCAACAGCCTCTGACCTCGGCCCCTAAGGCCGGCAGGATGTCTCCAGGCTCCGCCTCCCCTGCCTCTCCGGGGAACCCCTCCCTCCCGCCCAGGGCTGCCTGCCTGCTGGTTTCCATGGGGATTTCTGTAGAGGCAAGTGAGAATCATGACGTCCGCAGGCCCCCAAGATGAGGCTCTGGGCTGATTCAAGACACAAGAAGGAAAACGGCTTCATGCACAAACACTCTCCAAGGCCCTGCATCACCATGGATCGCTGCAAACAGGTGGATCAGACAGAAGCACTCTGGCGTGCAGGGCCTGGCACACAGGCGGCCACTGGCCAGCTCCAGATGCCGACGCCAAGCAGGCTTTCATCAGTTATGGACATTTGGTCTGGGGTCTGGTGGTACCCCAGGAGCTCTGGGCCGCCTGCCCCGGGCCCACCCACCTCTCTCTGTCCCATCAACCACCCCTGCAATAGCCCAGGCCTCCCTGGGGGCCAGGAGGGGTCGCCCAGGGGGCCGTGGGATCGGCAGGACAGAAGGAAGAGCCACCGGCCCCTGGTCCCTGCTGCACAGACCTCGACAGAGCAGAGGCCAGGCCGAGAGGGCAGGCCCGGAGTCCGGGGCTGGCCAGGGCTGCTCTGCAGAGACAGTCAGGAGGCCCTTTTGGGCTCATTAATCACGAGTCCAGCCATGGCAGCTGCCCCCTTTTATGGCCAAACAGCTCAAGAAGTTTAATAATAGAGCTGAGGGCTGATACTTCCACGTTCAGACCCTTCCAGCCCCGGCCACTAGCGTGGGCATGGGAAGCCAGATGGAAACCAGGGCCCCAGGGGTGCTGTGCCACCCTGGGGCGTCTTTGATCCGAGTGGCTGATGGAGGCTCTTGAGGGCCAAACGCAAGAGCAGCACACGGCCAACCAGCAGGTGGGCAAACGTCCCAAGGATCACAGACGCCCCAGGCGCCTCCTCACTGACTCTTCACGAGGCCCCTGGGAACCGGGAGCGGCTGGTGTCCCCGGTAGAGGGGGCCTGAGGCATCACGGCCTGCTCAGCACAAAGGCCACGTCGCTGACTCAGAGGCCAGGTGTGGTCCACGGTGCCACATCCCCTGCCCGTTCCGTGAGACGATGGCCCAGGAGCCCCAAGGTGACCAGAGGGTGCAGGAGGGGGCCTCTCAATTAGGGCGGTGGGGGGAAGGGGTGTGTGTCACGGGTGCACACAGCTAACTACGGCACGGGGTGATAAGCGCCCCGGTGCCGACGTGAGGTACAAAGGGCAGGCCCAGGGGGAGGAACACTCTGGAACACTGGGGAAGGCTTCCCAGAGGCGACCTTCGACCCAGTGGGCAGGGCAGTGCCAGGCACTCCCGGCAGAGGGAAGGGAGGGTCTCCGGGCCTGCGGTGTGCGGACCCCGGTCTCAGGACAGGGCTGGAAGACAAGGACTCCCAGGGAGGCCTGGGACAGGACCCCGAGCAGGGCTCAGCCTTGACTGTCCAACCCTCTAATTTCTGACATTCCCCCCCACTTTTTTTTTTTTTTAAACGAAGGCAGACCATATAAACAGCAAAATGGAAAAAAGCACAAATACTTGACTGCATTTACTTTTGTATAAATCTAGGCCGAGCCTGCCCAGGTCAAACCACGGGCCATCTGCGACACCCCATGAGGCGGGCCCCCTCAAGCCCATCCTGAGGACTGCCTGGCAGTGTCTGCTCTTCTCGATCTGTCGCGAGAGCTGGGCCCCTGGGCTGCTGCAGCTGGAAGCGCACGCCCACGCGCCTGTGTTCTGCTCGGCATCCTGTCTGTGTAGACGTGTGCCCAAAGCTTCTTCCATCGCACGCCGTCTTCCTCCCTACGCACCCCCGCTGTCTGCGGACCCTTGTCTATTTGCAGTTTGGGGCTGCCGTGTAGGAAGATGCTGCACAGGGGGGGGTGGGGGCAGGGGAACAAGAGCTCCCACTTGGGGAAATACCCGGAGTGGGGTTGCTCCTGGGCCACCGAGTAAACTGCTTTAAGTCCAAGAACATCGGCGTGTGGGGAGTTCCCAGGAGGTCTGCTGTAAACACAAGCTCGTCTAAGGGCCGCTATTCTCACATACCCACGCCTTAAGGAGAACACAATTCCTGAGTCTCGGGGGTGGGACCAGGTGGGGATGGAGCCCGGTTTTCTCAGGAGTCTTTCTCCCGGCCTCTGAGGACCGCAGGAGGCAGCACCCCCCTCAAAGCTGCACTCAGAGCCGCCGAGGACGTTGCCGGGCCGCCGAGAAACTTTCTCTGTGGCTCACGTGGCAGAAACGGACGTCCCTGTTCCCTTCAGGCCTGGTCTCCTCGCCAAGCTCGCACAGACGCTGCTCCAGGAGGAAAGGGCGTGTCTGTTCAAGACTGGAGCGAGCGCAGAGCTAAAACTAACACTTTGGGATTGACGTGAGCGCTTAGCTCCCAGATCACAGGCCGCTGTCAAGCAGGCCTTAATCCGCTTGCTGTTTCGGATGGAAGGATGTCGGCAGAGACAGGGGGGCACACGGCCATGTCCTCGCAGATGAGCCAGTTGATGGTGCGAGTCGGCCAGGGAAAGCTGTGACCTCGGATGGCCTAGAAACAGGGCCCCCTGGCTCTAGGGCCCTCTAGGCTGGCCCCACCCCGGCGCCATCCTGTGCAGTGGGCTCCTGAGGACAGGGACCTGCCCCTCTGCCTGCGTCCGCAGCAACTGTCCTGGTCGAGGGCCGTCTGCGCGCCCGTGCAGGTCGTCTTCCCACTGACTCCTTAGAAGGACCCACGAGATGGGCGTCACCGTGATCCCACGTTACCGCTAAGAAAACTGAGGCCCAGAAAAGCCACGCCGCCAGGCTTTCCAGGAGGCACTAGCGGTAAAGAACCCGCCTGCCAATGTAGGAGACATAGGAGACCCAGGTTCAATCCCTGAACTGGGAAGATCCCCTGGAGGAGGGCATGGCAACCCCCTCCAGCATTCTTGCCTGGACAGAGGAGCCTGGTGGGCTACAGTCCATGAGGTCACAAAGAGTCGGACACAACTGAAGTGACCGAGCACACAGGCAGGCCGTGCAGCCCGTTACTAGTGCAGCCCGGACTTGCACTCCAGCCCTTCCATCTAAACCAGAGGTGGGGAAACTTTCCTGCAAAGGGCCAGACAGTAAATTATTTAGGCTTTGTGAGTCACGCGGCCTCTGTCCTAACAACTCAACAGTGCTGCTGAGGTGTGCTGCAGCCACAGATGGTAGACAAATGACCGTGCCCGCGTTCCAATAAAACTTGATTAACAAAGACGGGCGGGGGACGGGGCAGGTGTGGCCTTGGCGCTGTTTTTGACTTAAACCACTCAAGAGGAGTATAAACAGGTGATGGACAGATGGACGGGAGAAAATGAGTAGACCGTTCTCTCTCCTCACTTTCTATCTAGGGTGATGTCAGCATATAACCTTTACACGTGGAAATTGTCTTTCACTTACGCTTTGTCATCAAAGAGAACTTCAGGCCCGGGTTCACCCCACTCTCAGCCTAAGAGAGAGAAGGAACTGGGCTCCTTTTTACGAAGCCTGACGATGCAAAGGTCTTTGCAAGCATCAGCGATCAACGCACTGAGGTGTGCGGCCCCGTTCCTCCCATTTTACGGATGGGCCTGCAAGGTGCCAGGAGGCAAAGTCAGCTGCAGGGGAGCCGTGGAACCCAGACTGGGGCCCCGACTCGTCTAATCCCCGGAATCGCTGCTCTGCCCTGCGATGCTGGTAACAAAGAAGGCCCTGGAGCAGCCACTGGCTTGCAGCAAACGGAAGAGGAGGGAAGAGAGGGCAGGGGAAGGAAGAGGCTTTTGGGGACGCAGAGCACGAGGTGCCACTGGGTCTCCTGCTCTGGACACCGGCTCTGACGCTACACAGGCCGCCCCGGGGGGCCTATTGTGATCCGCTGAAGTCACCACAGGCATGCCCGTCAAGCAACAAGTGGACTAAGGAAAAGCTCTAATTAGACATGCAAACATAGCAAAGAGAAAACGTGTGGCTGGTACTGGCCCCCAACACATTGCAAGATCCGAAAGGCGGCCGATGACACCCTTGGGGGCGGGGCTGGGGCAGAGTCCTTCTCTCTGTAGGTTGTCATTTCCAGAAGGTGCTGCCCCGTGCTAGCTGCAGCAAGGCGGACGTGGCCCTGTCTGGTCAGGGCTGCAAGGATGGCCTTTCGCATGCCGCTCAGGAGTGTGTGTGCTTTTGGGGTCCCCGGGAGGGGGCGGCACCGGGGCATGGCCGGCAGCTACTCTGGCCCCAGACGTTTCTCAGCTCCTGCCGTCTCTGACACTCTGTGAGACAGAATGTCCCCGATCTGGAACAAGAACTTGCGAAAGGTGAGCAGGTCTTTTCTTGCAAAGAAAGAGAGAGACAAGAGACCCTACAGGCTGGGGGTTGTGGGGGTTAGTATGGTCTGGGGGTTGCGGGGGTTCTGCACTTGTCGGGACAAGTGCGGCTCTGAAGTTTCCACAGTTCAACTCCCTGGAATCCCAGCATGTGGCTGGCTCTCTCAACAAGGACTGAACGCTGCGAGTGAGTACTGGGCACCTACTGTGTGCCAGCAGCCTCACCATGGCCGAAGAACGCTGACAGTGACCCAACATCAGCTACCACAGCCCAGGGTAGAATAATCCAGATTCTAGGCAGATACCCGGACAAATCCACTACACCTTCATGCTTCTGAAATCAGATTAAAACCACCAAAGGATCGCTACACACCTACCAGAATGGCTCTTAAAAAGAAGATACTATCAGCACCTCACACACATCAGTATGGCCACAAGCAAACTAAAACCAAAACCCAGAATATGAACAAGTATTGGTGAGGATATGAAGAAATCGAAACTCTTGGGCACGGCTGGTAGGAACAGAAAATGTTGCAGCTGCTGCGGAAAACACTTGGAGTTTTCTCAAAAAATGATACACAGAACCACCATACGATTCAGCAGTTCCACTTCTGGTATACACCCCAGACAACTGGAAAGTAGTTACTCCACCAGGGAACAGATATTTGTACAGCAGATTCACAGGCGGCTGTATTCAATATCCTGTGGTAAACATAACGGAAAAGAGTATGACAAAGAACATGTGTGTTTGTGTGTGTGTGTGTGTGTGTGTATAAAACTGAGTCACTTTACTGTACAGCAGAAATTAACACAGCATTGTAAATCAACCATACGTCAATCAATTAAAAAAAAAAAAAAACGGATCTAGAAAATTCCAAAAAGCAAACCAAAAAAAGGATGGAAATTCGAACACACGCTGCAACATGTATGAACCTTGAGGACATTATGCCAAGTGAAATAAGACAGTCACAAAAGAGACAAATACCATATGACTCCACTTACTTGAGAAATCTAGAGTAGTCGAATTCGTAGAGACAGAGAGTAGAAAGACTGCCATGGCTGGGGGTGGGGGCGGGTGGTGGGAGTTGAATCAGTATGGAGTTTCAGTTCTGCAAGATAAAGAGCTCTGGAGAAGGATGGTGGAGAAGGATGGTGGTGACGGGGGCATGACAGCGTGAATGGACGGATGCCACAGAACCGTATGGCTAAAATGGTCAATTTTACATCATGCATATTTTACCACCACAACAAAAAAGACTTGGGGAAAATGATAATAGTCAGTGACAGTGCGATGAGGGAGACCAGCACTGCTAGTGAGAGCAGGAGCTGGTCCCAGCCCTTTGGAAAGTAACTTGCAGCGTTTGCGAAAGCCGACTCTCCCCTACCTTCTGCATTCCGGGACCGCCACTCCCAGGTCCCCCCAACCAGACTGCCCCCCACACGTCACCATGTCCCCTGCGTCACAGCAGCACTCCACAGGCACCCATCGATAGCAAGTAGCGAAATGAAGGGGTATTCACCCAGTGCAAAGCTACGCAGCCGTGAGAACAGGGGACTACACATCTATGCAGCAGGGTGATGAGTTTCACCAACAGAAGAGTCTGTACTGTGAGAGTCTGTTTACAGAAGGTCCAGACGCTGGCCCAGGCAGGGCAGGGGTCGCTCTGGGGGAGAGGGGTGGCTGGAAGGGGACCCAGGAGGGTCTCGGGAGTGGCCACCCTCTTGGCCTAAGCCAGGGCACAGTGACAGGGACATGGCCGATGTGCAAATCCACTGAGGCGCAGGCTTAGGAGCTGTGGGTTTCTCTGTAGGTATTTTACACAACTCAACAGAAAATGTGTCCTTTGAAAGACAGGATTCCTTTGGACTGATGGTTTCCAATAACAGGACAAGACCCTGGTGGGGGCTGGCAGGATGACTGTGACACCTCCTCGCCAGGCATGCTGTATCATTCGACAGAGAATGCCCACGTGTGCCGGGCACACCCCAGACTGGGGGGCGGTCATGGCGTGAGTCCCACCCCTGCCCATCGGCACAGCCCGCAGGCTGAGAAAAAGCTCTGTCCATGTGCACGCTGCACACGTCCTTCCAATGTGGGCAGATGCTGTTCCTAGGAATATAAATTTGTTGAGGAGCAAGACTGAGTTCGGGTATTTTATAAGCAAAATACATAGGGTGTCAAGTGGCTGCAAGTTCAAGTGAAACAAAAGCAGGGCGGGAGGGAGGCCGGGCTTTGGCGTGGCCACACAGTTTCGAAAGAAAGCTCAGAATGCGGACAGCATCACACGGAGATCCACTGGGACACGCCGGTTCCCGAGGCGAACCACCCCAGCCTGAGACAAGACCCCCAGATGGTGACAAAAAGGCCAGGCTAACCAGCTCCTCCTACTAAGGGTCAGAGTTCATGGAGGCAGCCCTTTCTAGGGGCCCCGTTGATTGACAGTCCTACCTAGAGCCTCTTAAGGAGGTTTAATCCATGAACAGGGAAGAAGAGAGAGAGAGGAGGGTGAAGGCGGAGGGTCTATCCCGCGAGATGGACTTGTGTGCTCTTCCTGGTCAGAAAACAAAAGCAATGCAAAGCCATGTTTCCATTTTTCCGCCTAAACAGAGAGCCGGGGCAGCCAGACGAGGCTCGGGCTGATCGGCATCTCTGGGGATTAAGGAGCCCCTTCTGTGAGACCCTTACCTGCCTCGTCTCACACAGCGGGCATCTGAGATTCTGAGAAGCCGCCAGCCTCCGGGAGGCAGGCAGGCTTAGGCAAATAAGCACAATCGCTCTCAGGGAAGCATGGCTGGCAGCCACCGCCGGCGCCTTGCAAATCACAAGCGGGGACTCCTTGATTGTTCTGCCTCAGATCCTGCCTGGGGGCTGCAGGCTTCCACCCGAAGGTTCCAGGCTGTGTGACAGGCCAGCCGCTTGCGCACAGACCTGCTGACCCTTCTCCAGGGAAGCTGGGCCACAGGGCCAGAAGGGTCTCTAAGACGCGTGCAGGCTCCTGCTCACCACCCAGAGGTGGGATCTCGAGGACCACGGCTTAAAAGTCTGCTTCTGAAAAACATGTGTCCGCGTGAACACCTACACTGGGGTGCTTCCAGCAGCTTTCTCTGTGACTGCCAAAACCTGGAAGCAATCCACGTGTCTTTTAGCAGGTGAGTGGATATCGTGCGGTACATCCGGCACTAGAAGAAAACGAGCTATCAAGCCACGAAAAGACAAGGAGGAAGCTTAAATGCCTGTTACTGAGGGAAAGAAGCCAACCTGAAAAGGCTGCATACTGTGTAATTCCAACAATCTGACCTTCTGGAAAGGGCAGAAATCTGGAGACAGGGACAAGATCAGTTGTTGCCAGGGGCTGCGGGGAGAAGAGGTGAGGAAGGGATGGATTTTTTAGGGCAGTGAGAAGTGTTCTGTGTGATACTGTAGTGGTGGACACACGGCCATTACGTATTTGTCCACAGAACGTACACCACCAGAAGGGACCCCCCCCCCGCCCCCGCCTCAGGCAGGCGACGGGCTTTAGGGGATTGGGGTGGCGTGTCTGTCAATTGGGATGAATGAGCCGCCTGGGCGGGGGTGCACGGGACAGACACAGGTACACAGGAAATCTCTGTACCTTCGCCTTGATTTGGCTGTGAACCTAAAACTGCTCTTAAAAAAAAAAATGAAGACTGGAAAAAAAACCCCCAGAACCTGCTCCCCTGGCAGAAGAGGCTAGTCACTTCAGGAAGCCAAGTTATCTGGGATGTGGACTCCAGGGGTCTGGATCCCCATCCCAGCCCTACAGCCCACCGGCGGGGAGGCCTTGGGCGGCCAGCTCGCCTTCTGTCGCCGCTAGGACGGTCACTGGGACCATGATGGTTACGACGTGGACGTGGACACTTGGAAGCCAAGGAGTGTCTATGCAGTGGCGCTGGGGGTGCAGAGGTCAAGTGGTCCACCGAGTCCCGGTCCCTCGTGTCCAGACGTGACGCAGGGAACCACCTCACAATCTGACCCTCAGGCATTCTCCCTACCAAACAAGACCTATCTGTGACGTATTAAACAGAAGTGATAGTAAAAATATTTAATAGCCGAGACAGCCTGGGAATGAACGCAACGGAACAGACACCAGCTGGAAGCAGCTGCTCCCACGTCCAGGTGCAGCCCACGGGACTCCCGCCCGTGGCAATGGGTCGTGCACAACCCCCTTCTCGCCCCTCTCTCTCCACCCAGCAGCATTCTGGACCACTGGTGTTGCCAAATGCAACGGAACACACTGTACTGAAAACCCCAAACCAACCAACGCTGTAAGTTTGGTCTTGAAGACTGTTCCCTTTTCCCTGGGTCCCAAGGGATGTATGTGAATGCCTGGAATTCAGCCATCGCCCCTCTATGGGTCATCTATCTGCTTGCTTCCTTTACCAACTTACAGCACCCACACTGACACCTTCTCATTCACCGTCAAGCAACTGGTCCAAGGGAAAAAAAAGTCTAGAATTAAGGACCTCTCAGTTGAGTGGGGCAATGGCACCCCACTCCAGTACTCTTGCCTGGAGAAGACCACGGATGGAGGAGCCTGGTGGGCTGCACATGGGGTCGCTGAGGGTCGGACACGACTAAGCGACTTCACTTGCACGCATCGGAGAAGGAAACGGCAACCCACTCCAGTGTTCTTGCCTGGAGAATCCCAGGGACGGGGGAGCCTGGTGGGCTGCCATCTATGGGGTCACACAGAGTCGGACACGACTGAAGCGACTTAGCAGTAGCAGCAGTTGAGTGGGGGAGTCATAGATCATCAGAAATCCATGGGTATGACACCGGCAGAATTGAAGGCATGGGAGTCCTGGGGAAGGTGAACTAACCAATGCAAATACAGGGTCATTCAAGAAGCTTTCAGAGATTATGAGCTACCTGACTTGGGTTTTGAAGGGTGAATAGGAGTTTATCTGGCAGAGATGGGAGACTGAGGGAGACGAGTTAGAAAAAACTATTACGATCCAGAGAGTTCCTCAGATGTCTGGCTGTAATTCCAAAGGACAACTGAGGAAGGTGGGATTCGATTCCCCAACACAAAAGACAGCGAGGGAACCAACATGCGTGAGCAGGCCTTGTAGAGAGTGACTCATTAGGTTGCCCCCAAAGATGGCTGTTGCTATGCGTCTGCAACTGGGCAACCAGGTGAGCCATGAACAAACTATGCCCCTCCGTTATCGACGCTGCTATCAGAATAGTCACATGTTGTCACCTCTACAAGGAAGAGCCGCACAGCAGCCCCAGCAGGTCTTCCCTCTCAGGCATAAAGGACCATGGGGGGACGTCTTTCCCTGTCCATCAAGAGCATTTCTAAGCCTGACTTACCAAAACAGTGGTGTGAAAGTCACCTTCCACTACTCAGCACCCTACTTAACACAATAGATTCCAAAATCCGACCTCTGAAGGACCCCTGAAGTCGGAAGGTTAGGTGCAGTGACCCCACTCACTACAAGCAGCTGTTTAGACCCAAGCAAACCCCACATCCCTTCTGGAGAAAGACAGACCCACACATAAATGACACAGTGACGAGCCGCAGGTGCTGGTGAGAGGGGGCAGGGACAGCCGAGGGCCAGAACGCCAGCTGCTCGTTCACTGAGCCCCTCGTCCACTCAACAGACCAGCAGCGCCCTGAGCCCTGTCCTCCAGCAGCTCACAGAGGACGGGGGCCTGGCGAGCTTGGTGTGGGGTGACACTGCAGAGCCGCACGAGGGCACAGACTCTCCGGCGGGCGTGAAGGAGAGGACGACCACGGGTTCTGCAGAGCTGACTCTGGGGAAGCGAGTCAGGAGTCTGCTGGGACAAGGGGATGGAAAGGCCTCTGGGGCAGCTTCCGGGGTGGTGGGGAGCGGGTGTCACTGCAGGGCGGCTCCACAATGGGGGGCAGCTGTGAGACCAGAGAGCTGGGCTGGGCCGGGCCGGGAAGGCCCGGCTACAGACTCAGGCGGCGTCCTAGGCCTCTAGGCGGGCAACGGGCAGGCTGGCGACCCGGGCAGAGGAGCCGCCAGGGGCCAGGGAAGAGTCCTGAGCGCTGCTCAGTGAAGGGCATCTGCAAACTCTGTGGTTTGGCGTGAACTTCTCTACAGAATGGGCTGAACTCATACTGACGCAGGCGACAACGCAGATGAGCCTGGAAACACCACGCTAAGTGAAAGAAGCCAGACACAAGAGGCCTCCGAGCGTATGGCTCCATTTACACGAGACATCCAGAATGGGTAAATCCAGACAGACGGAAAGCAGATCTGTGGCTCTCGAGGGCTGGGGAGTGACTTAGCGAGCGCCGGGTAGGGGGAGGCGGGGTGGCAGGGGGAGGCAGGGTGCCTTTGGAGGTGACGAGACTGCTGTGGAGCCAGATAAACGGGGTGTCTAAGACACCGTGACGGTACAAAAGGCCACCAAATGGCTAATTGCATGTTATATGAGCTTCACTTCAACTCCTAAAAAGTTCTGAATACATGTAATGAGTTCCAAGAACTTTCTAGACTGCAGGGCGATGGTGGAGCAGCTGGCCTGAAGCCTCTGCCCCGCTTCAGGTCTCACGTGAGGGTGTCTGGGCCCAGCGGCCGGCAGCGTTCCTGCTCTGGACGGGGCATCGGGGCAGGGGTGTCTCAGGGGACTCTTTCAGAGGCCATCTCAAGAGCAGAAAATCATCTCTTGGCACTGAATCACGTGTTGATAATTCAGATGATGGATGGCGCCGGGCTGGTCTGTACAGGATGAAGCCATGGTTATTTCCAAGAGCACCGGCCGGCCGGGTGGGACGAAGCGAGCCACTGCGTGTGACTGCAATCGGTTGATGTCAACAAGCTCTTAACTCCAGATCAATGGCCTCATCGATTTAATGGAAAACTCTATGACCACACAAGGTAGAAACAGGGTCATTCTTCTGGCAGAGAGAAGGATGGTTTTATATGTGCACACACACACATGTGCATACACGCACGGGCACACACACATGGACACACATACACACACACATACTGCCTGTACTCTGCTCAACATAAATAATCCCAAAACTGGATTAAGAGTCTGTTTCCTGAGCTTCAGACTCACAGTTTATTCATTCATCAAATATTTATTGAAGGCTTCCTGTGTGCCACAAAAGTGCTTCCAGACTGTTCTGAGTGTTTGGGGACACATCATCGAACGGAACAAGGCCCTTTGCCTCAGTGGACGGCTTACGCTCTAGCGATGGCCTGAGGGCACCACCCCCTTGATGTCCTCCAGGTTCCCCCAGATCACCACCCAAGCTGTGCCCACCCAGGGGGTCTCCCTGTGGTCTTCCCAAGCCTGCTATGTGGCAGCACCTCATCTAGGTGGCCTCCTGCAAAGTCTAATGACTGTATGACTCCCAGCCCTAAGCCCTGAAGTCAGTTCATCACCAGGGCCAGATCTTGCTGCCGCTCATCCCATCAACTGACCCGCACCTCCCCAGGCTCGCTCCTCCAGTTCTGCTGCCTCTCATTTTCCTTCTAGAACACGGCAAAGACTTCCCGGCCGGAGCTCCCGTTTCCAGCTTCCTCGTCCGACCTCTCTCTGAGGGGACGCCGCCACCAGAGGATGCTCCCGAAACGCACTGGCTTTCCTTGCCCCTCTGCCCCATGACTCTGGATAGCCCTGCTCTGCCTTCAGAGAAGAGCCCAGCCCTCTGGCCCTGCACCCAGGAGCTACCGTGAGGTGTCTCAGATGCTCTGGTGTCTCCCGGAATCCAGAGCACCTGTGCAACATCTAAGAGCAGAGAGGAGCTTGGGTCCAAAGAAACTTATTTCCTCAAACCCCAACTGGGGGCAGTGGTGAAAAGAAGGACTCGGAGACAACAGGCCTTCTCTGGGGGCTCACCCCATTGCCCCCTCCTCCGAACTTCTGACCCGACTGTGGGAAACTCTACTGACGACTTTCATGGAGGGCTGGTCCCTCGCTCTGCCCAGGGACAAATATTCCCCATGATTTATTTTTAAGAAGCAAAATCGGGCAATGATTGAGAAAGAATTCAGATTTAGCCCCGGACAGTTGCTCCACAAATAACAAGAATAGCCTGGTGGCCGATCGCAGTCAGGGTCAAGGAACAGAGCCTCCTTTGCTGCCGGCTGGGACCGCAGCTGCCGGAGAGGCCCCCAGCCCCGACCTCGGGGCAGGACTCGTGACACGGGTCGGGGGGGGGGGGACGTTCACACAGACGAGAGGCTTGGGACTCTCCCGACGCTACTCGCCATCAGTGGGGAGACACGGGGACCAGGCAGCCCAGATGTTGGCAGGGTCCTGTTTGCAGCCCCAGGAACAATTCCCTCTTTCACGGCCCAGGCAGGCCGCCAAGGTCAGAGGCAACACCAGCCAGGGCTTACCCTCCGTGCCAAGGCCCTTTAGAAAAATTTAAATAATTTTAGATAGAAATGCCTCCTCTTTCCTTGCTGTAAACAGACCATTCAGAATATCCTCTGCCCTTTTCTGGATGACATTAATTGCCATTCTGAGCATCCGTGACCACACACTGCCCCCGTCAGGAGCTCAGGATGCAGCGGTGAGCGGCAAGCTGGCCCCGCACTCAGGGCCCCAACTGCCCAACCGCTGCGCATTTCTGCACTCTCATCTCCTTTCCATCAATTGCCCCCCTCCCCCAGCCTAGTGCTCCAAGTGTTTGTGCTCCCTGAGGACTGCATGTCGGTTCGTGAAAGCCCTGCCCCGCTCCTCCCACCTCCCAAAGTCGCTGTTTCTAGTTCGTGGTCTCGGGAACCCAAGCAATACACTTGTTGGGGCAGTGCCCAGGGTGTGAGCAAATGAGACCCATGGGCTCGCGGTGTAGTGGCCACTGCTTCTCAGCATGCGGGCCTTTGATTTCTGGGTCCCCACTTGTCCAGACCCGCCTGCCCTTCTCAAGCTCGGTCTGGTGACTGATTTTTTAAAAGTATCACCTTGGCCCCGTCAGGCTCAGAAAGACAGACGGGGGCTGACCTGTCAAGACAGCACATAACCATGCCAGGCAGGAATTCCAGGGTGCTGACCGAGCACTTGGAGTGCCAATGTGGGAGGAGCATGCCCTGGGTCCCCAGGCCCTGAAGGGAGGAGGCAGAGAGCAGGAGACAAAGGCCCTAAGCTCTGGGAGTTAGACTCCCTGGGTTCAAATCCCAGCTCTATCACTTCAAAGCTGTTGGATGTGAGGCAAGCGGTTCCATCACTCTGTGCCTCTGAAACATCTCCACCTACCTCAGAGTGTTACTGTGAGGAGTAAAGAAGACAAGGTTCTTAAAACGCAAGGCTGACAAATTCCCCTCCAAGGTACGGTAGCCAAAAGAACTGAAAACAGGGACCCAAATAAATACTTGTACATCACTGTGCATAGCAGCGTATTCACAATAGCCAGAAGATGGGGATGACGTAGAAGTCCGTTGATGGATGAACGGACAAACCAAGTGTGGTCTGAATACTATTCATCCATAAAAAGAGCCCGTTACACATCGCAACATGGATGAACCTTGAAAACATCAGGCTAAGTAGAGCCAGACACGGAAGGCCACGTATTGTACGATTCCGTGTATCTGGAGCATCCAGAATATGGAAACCCACAGGAGTGACAGAGCACAGAGCGCTGGGGCGGCAGGGAAAAGTGAGGAGTGACTGTGAAGGAAGACAGAGCTTCTGCTGGAGACGGTGAGATGTCCTGGAGGTGGACAGAGGTGGCGGCTGAACCACAAGGATGTATTAAGCGCCTCTGAACATGTCCCTTTACAATGGGTAATTTCACGCGGTGTGATTGTCACCTGAGCTTAAAAGAGCTTCAGCTCAGCGCCCAGCACACAGCCCAGTGCCCGGCACACAGCCCAGCGCCCAGCACACAGCCAGCGCCCAGCACACAGTCAGTGCCCAGCACACAGCCCACTGTGTCAAAGGCTCCAGCAGTGGGAGATTCTGCGGCTCCCTTCTTGGAGTCTCAGATTCCTCACCAGTCCACCAAGTGGGTCTTGCATGGCCGTGACCTCATGGGGCTGCTGAGGTGAAGAAACGAGACAGCGTGAGCAGGTGCTTGACACGGGGCCTGGACGGTGGCCAAAACATTCAGCTTGTGATGCTGGGGGTCCTTAGAGGCAGGAGGAGGCGGGGATGGGATGGAGACCCAGTGCAGGGGCTGGTAAACGAGGCATGTCTGAAGGCAGACACACCTTCCTTGTTTACAAGGATCCGAAGAGGAGCGAGAACCCTTCCAAATCCAGAGACGCGGGCTCAGTTCTACGAGGAACAACGCCAGCTCCTCAGCAAGTCTTAGCTGCGTGCTCTGCACACCCGTCGGATCATTTTGTCTTTTTAAAGCAGCAGACCCTTTTTTCAGATGCAACCTGTGCCCAGAGTCCCAGTGGGTAAAAGGTAAGGCGGGCACCTCCGAGGAGAAGCGGCGGGGGAGGCCTGGGCGGAGCCCCCAGAGCTGGCCCCGCCTGGCCCTGGTCCCTCTCCTCACACCCTCCTAGGGACACACGCAGGACCCAGCAGGTTCCTGCTGATCCCTTCAGGAAGGAGGCTCAAGGTGAACCATTTTCAGTACAGGACAGAGGTGCTCTGGAGCTGGACACTGCCTTCTAAAGTCTGGAGGGCTGCTCGTGGGGCCAGGAGAAGCAGCTGCATCTGTGGGTGTCTCAAGAGAACAGAGCGAGGGCTGAAGGGTCTGAGGCAGAGGGGTGGCTGTGAGAGCTGCCTGGGGAGGCGAGCAGCCCCAGGGGGGCCACTGCACCTGTCTCGGCTGACCTCAGCGGCCCTCACTCTCATCTTCCCGCTTGTTGTTGAAAGTGAACGTCGCTCAGTTGTGTCCGACTCCTTGTAACCCCATGGACTAGTTAGTCCATGGAATTCTCCAGGCCAGAAATACTGGAGTGGGTAGCCTTTCCCTTCTCCAGGGGATCTTCCCAACCCAGGGATTGAACTCAGGTCTCCTGCATTGCAGGCAGATTCTTTACCCACCGAGCCACCAGGGAAGCCCAGGTAGATGACTATTCATCTGCTCTATCAGGCAGGGGCACCCTCCCCATTTCTGGGCAGAGGAAACAGAGGCACAGAGACGTCAGCGTGCTTGCTCAAGGTAAACTGGACCTCTTAGCTGAACTCGCAAAGAAAAACTGGGGCTCAGGAGAGGAATGTCACTTTCCTGAGCTGACGGAGCTGAGCAAGACCTGGGACACTTGTCTCCTGACTCATAGCCAAGCGCCCCTTCTACCCTACCACCCTGGCCTGTCCAGAGAGGTAAGAGAGACCCAGCTTGGAAAGTCAACAGGTGATGCTGGGCCTTGCCATCCAGGGTGAAAGCGTGTGGCTTCCGGGGCCCGAGGTGGCCTGGGCTCGGCTCCGCCATCACCACTCCCCGAGGACCGGTGTGGAGGCAGCTCTGACTCACCTTCAGCGGCACCTCCCTGCAGCCACCACCGGCGGGGAGCAGGTGTTACTGCTTCCAGGCCACCGTCCCCAGAGACAGCCATGGAGCGTGCCTGCACACAGCTGTCTGTGACGTCTTCCATGTGTAAAAGCCCAGGGCATCCCTATCTAACTGGTCCGGAAAGTTATCTGCCCATCAGCTGATCCAAGAGGATGTCACACCTTCAGGGCTGAAGGGACCAGGGGGAAGGGATGGGAAATTCACAGGGACAGCCCTCTCTAACGTGGGTTCCAAGCTGAGGCTGGTTTTGGACAGAGGAGAAAGGTAAGAAGGAAGGAGGAAGACAGGGAGGGAAGGAGGGGTCTCACAGACAAACACACGTGGAAAACTGCCTCCCTGGTATTCTCACTGAGGGCTGCCATTCATGATGACCCATAAAGGCCCTGGGAAGGCCCATAACCGAAACAGCTGTCTGTATCATGTCCACACTGCAGAACCTTCGGGTGTGTTTGTTTTGCAGTTGCTGTTACTCTTACTTTTTGCTGGCACACCTATTAACATCGTGGAACAAAACTCACTTTAAGCAACAGAACTCACTTTAGGCTAAGATATGCCTGGCACCACCAGGAAAGGGGTGGGAGCAGTTTGAGTTTCTTCATTTGGAAGGAAGTCCTTCTCAACAGCAAGGAGATCACCGGCCTTCTAAAGAAACTCTGATGCAATGCTGTCACGCTCAGAAAAAGTCCAAACTCCGCAGGACGGTATTTGACACCCTCGACAACTGGGTGCTGTCTCCTCAGTATCACCTCCCCTCCCTTCACCACTGATCCCGATGTTCCCCGCTCAGAATCCGCTGAGCCTCCAGAAAAAGCCCTGGTAACAATCTCGTGGGCTTCCCAGGTGGCACTAGTGGTAAAGAACCCGCCTGCCAACGTGGGGGACATCAGAAACGTGGGTTTGATGCCTGGGCTGAGAAGATCCCCTGGAGGAGGGCATGGCACCCCACTCCAGTATTCTTGTCTGGAGACTCCCATGGACAGAGGAGCCTGGCGGGCTACAGTCCACAGGGTTGCAAAGAGTCAGATAGGACTAAAGCGACTTAGCATGCGCACACAACAATCCGCTGAGCTCACCAGGCAGGGGGAGCTTTTCAGAGCTAAGAGAAAAAAAAATCACATACGTGTTTTCCCGCAAGGAAGAGGGAGCGTGCTGAGGGACTGTTAATGAATTCAGTGCTGTGGTACCCATTTTACAGATGAGAAAACAGAGGCCGGGACCCCTTCTCAGGCCTCTCTTGGGGTTTCCTGCTCTTGAGCTGACCCAATGCGGGTGTGCTGGCAAGCTGGATGAAGGCATCACACCAAGTCTCCTCTCAGCGCTCCAGAAGGACTCCATCGGGTGAACTGTTTCTCCTACTTCCTCCCTGCACCCGCCTAACTCCAGAGCACTCTTATTATCCAAGTTGAATTTTATGGCCCACTAGTCCCCAGGCTGGGGTTGAGCACTTAACATTCTCCCCTGACTGTCATCTCTGAACACTGTCCAGACACCCCTCTGCCTTCATCCAGAATGAAAGACGCACAGCTGAACCTCCCCTCCTCTAAAGCTGATGTGATAATGAAGTTTGGGGTGCACTCTTTTCTCTCTGAGAGCACTTCAGAGAATTCTTACAAGCTGTGGTCTCTTATTTGCTGAAAGATGGGGGTCCCCACCCCACAGAGCTGTTCCAGGGACGAGGTGAGACAGTATCTACTGAGCGCTCGATATCTACTGCACCAGCCACTCAGCAAGCGTTTCCAAGCATCTGCTCTCATTCTGAAACACAGCCCGTCTATAAAACGTATTCAAGGGCTAGTTAAGTGATGTAACTGCCCCTCCCCTGTGAGACCATCACAGAGTCCTGCCCACTCGGGTTGGACCCCACACTCACAGGGCTAGGAAGGGCCCAAGGCAGGACTAGAACTTGGAACTCCCTAACTGCCCACACCCAGCTCGGAGAGCTCTGGCTCAGAGCTTCCCGGCTGTCACACTGGCAGAAATTCGGCATCCCCAGGGGCACCAGGGAGGCGGAGGCAGGGAGGGGCCGTGTGTCCCGGGTTGCGTGTCCCAGGCCGTGGCTCAGCCCCGAGGGCCCGCAGTCACGGTGCTTACTTTGCACTAATGGATGAAGTCAGCCTCCACATGGGACCTGCTTTCCTGGGGCTCAGATCCTCACTCTGGAGACCCACTGGCTGGACTCGGGGGGTAAAGAACTCTGTTCCCCGCAGCCCTGCGTGGGCCCTGCTCTGAGTCTCCTAGAAAACCTGGGCCAGTGACAGCTTTGGAACCGACCGCAAGCGTGGTGGGTGAGGGCAAGGAGTTCAGTGCCAGGGTCAACGCAGTCCAAGCTGGCGTCCTGGGAAAGTTCCAAGCCTCATAAAGCTGAGGAGGAGATGGAGGGGTTGCTGCTCCTCTGCTGTGTGCCTTAAGTTTTCTGTGCCTCAGTTTCCACCTCTGTACAATGGGAATGATAATAATAGGTCCCTTGTTTGTATGAAAGGTAAATGAGGTCATCAGGGTAAAGCGTTCAGCAGGTACCGGTGGCGCTAGTGGTAAAGAACTCGCCTGCCAATGCAAGATATGTGGGGGTTCGATCCCTGGGTCAGGAAGATCCCCTGCAGAAGGAAATGGCAATCCACTCCAGCACTCTTGCCTAGAAAATTCCATGGATGGAAGAGCCTGGCGGGCTGCAGTCCATGGGGTAGCTAAGAGTCGGACATGACTCAAGTGACTTAGCGTGCACACACAAGCACACAGTAAGCTCAGTACACCTAAGTCCATCTTAGATATTATGCTATCGGGCAACTCTCCTTGAGAACATTCCAGAAGTGGCAGGGGTACCTCTTTGAAGCCCATGCTGCTAAGTCACTTCAGTCGTGTCCGACTGTGTGTGACCCCATAGACGGCAGCCCATTAGGCTCCGCCGTCCCTGGGATTCTCCAGGCAAGAACACTGGAGTGGGTTGCCATTTCCTTCTCCAATGCATGAAAGTGGAAAGTGAAAGTGAAGTCACTCAATCGTGTCTGACTCTTAGCGACCCCAGGGACTGCAGCCTACCAGGCTCCTCCGCCCATGGGATTTTCGAGGCAAGAGGACTGGAGTGGGTTGCCAGTGCCTTCTCCATGAATTGGGAGCAATCAATATCCCCTCTCAGGAGGACATGAGAGAGATTTCAGCAGGTGACAACATTATATAGAATACAGAAGTGGTCCTACTTCAATAGAAAATAAAAAGTTGGAAAAAAAAGTTCCTCCAGCAACCACTTAATGAGCTCCTACCGTGCACAGGGCCCTGGGGACGCTCTGGGGACCACACAGTCCCTGCCAGGGTCTGGGACCTGTCAGTGGGGACGGTGCCCTGTCCCCCAGGGGTCGCCCACGTACCTCCCGGTGTGGAGCACAGCACCCAACACCCCAAACCGAACAGATGGGTGAAAGAAAAGAGCAAAGGTCAAGGGCTATTTCAGCTCAAAGTCAAAGCCTCCTTCTTACAGAGAAACACCCCTCACCTTCCCCTCCCTCCGCGTTCCAGTGAATCAAAGCTTCCCGACTCATACAGGACAAAATCCTCCAGCGGTTCTCCACTTTCGCCAGAGCGTCCTCTCTTCCTGGCAGGGCGCGCAAACACCGCGGGCCCAGGACAGGGCCTGCCCGGTCTGACTAAGCCAACATGCCAGGTGCCAGGCCTGGCACCCTCCACGCGCCAGACCTGCCAGCAGGAGGACTCCCAGCGTGGGAAGGCTGCCGGGCCAGGCCCCAGGTGGCCGGGATGGGCCAAGAGCTTGCCAGGGAGCCGCAGGACAGGCACTCCCGCAGCCTGCAGTCTGACACTGAGTGCGGGGAAGCGGGAAGGTGGGCACCCTGGCAGTGCCAACACCCCCACCCCACCCCCAGGATCAGTGCCCCAACACGGCAACCAGGAGTGGCGACGGGGCACCTAGT
This sequence comes from Bos indicus x Bos taurus, assembly GCF_003369695.1. Taxonomy (NCBI): domain Eukaryota; kingdom Metazoa; phylum Chordata; class Mammalia; order Artiodactyla; family Bovidae; genus Bos; species Bos indicus x Bos taurus. The sequence continues at coordinate 57,645,953 of NC_040093.1, forward strand.
GTGACTGCAGAACTGAACTCGCAGGTTAACTCTGCTGTAATTAATGTGAATCCTCCGCCTGTGGCTGCCATACTGGGCTGCCCAGGTAGAGCCTCCAGAGGTCCAACCTGGGATCCTGAGGTTAAACTGCAGCCCCGGAAACCAGCCGGATGAAGCAAAGCACATCAGGTCCCTGCTCTCGACACACGGTCTCCTCTCTGCACCAGGGGCTTCAGACAACTGACAGCTCGCGTTTCCGAACCCAGGCACTGCGTTAAGCCCCTCTCGGGCATGACCACTGGGGGAGGTGAGCGTGGTGACATCACCCATCTCGCAGATAAAAAGGCTGGGGCTTGTGCTGCTGGAGGGACAAAGGATTTGAACTCAGGTCTGAGTGTTCTGGAGTTTCAGCCCCCATCCTATAGTACCCCATTCCCCACCCCCAGCCAACCTCCACGCCGTACCCGCGCCCCAGCTCCCGGAGCAGGCCGGCCCTCCTGCAGCAGGCTGTGGAGCAGTGCGCTTTCTCCCCGTTTTGTCCATCTGGAAAACAGGGACACAGAGCAGGCGTGGAGGGGAGGAGGGTGGTGAAAGCCTCCAGGGGGTGTCCGGTTCCTCTCAGATGGCCCACCGCCCGCAGGAAATGGGAGGCGTTGCCAGAACACGTAAAGGGACAACTCCACCGACATCGCTTCCTCCGATTAAAAGTGCACTTGAGTCCACGCCTCCCCTCAAAGCCCTCCCTCCAGCCCGGGAGAAGCAAGCCTCGGCTCTCAGGGCCAGGGGTTTGTAGGTCTCCTCTCGATTTCACAACGCTCACTGACACCCCGATGTGGGGGCACCCCCACCTGGACCTCCCCACCTCCCGCGTCCAACCTCTGGGGCGCCCACTCCGCAATTTCCCCCACCCCGCAGCCAACGATCCAATTCCTCGCTCCTTCTTCCCGAAGCCTCCCAAGGATGAAATAAGCAGGGTGCACACTCCTTTAAAAAGAAAGTTCCCGTGCCATGGTTTCATTTAAAATCCTGGCTCTTCCTATAGAGGAATTCCTCTATCATGGCTTTGATCATTAGGGACAGGAGGTCGTTTCACTGTGTTATTTCATTATCTTCTGCCTACACTTCTCTCTGGACCCGAGACTCACTGACACCTGAAGAAACTGGGATGTGAACGACCAACCAACCCACCAACCACACGGTTTGCCTGGGGTGGAGCAGTTTCCCAGAATGTGGGCCTTCCCACGCTGGGACAGGGAAGGCACCAGCAGGTCACTGACCTCCGTCACGAGGGACTGACTCTTCCTGACCCGTGTCGCTTTCCAGGAGAAGCTTTGGGCTGGTTTCCCAACCATCACCAGGGACCTGGGGGGGGGCACCTCTGACTGAGGGGCCAGCAGCCCCCAGGCAAGCAGGGGCACCAAGAGAGGAGTCTGGATTTGAAGCCAGACTGATCCTAGCCCCAACCCTGCAAGCTGGCGCCTGGAGCAAGGAGTTTCTTGAAGCCTCAGTTTCCTCATCTGTATGATAAGGACAGTGAGGACTCCCCTCCCAGGGCAGCTGTGGGGAGAACGAAGGAATAGAAGCATAGCAGGGGCTCATAGCACACTGGTCCTTGCCCTTCTGTGCTGCCACTGTTAAAAGCCCAGAAGAAGAACAACTGACTTCTCCAAATGATTGCAAGGAAGAGCTCAAAATGTTTAATTCACATCCCCACACCCCACATCCCATTTTCTGCCGTGGGAGAGACTCCTTCCAAGGGAGACCCCAGATTCCTGTGCTGGAATGGGGGGAGGGGTTCACATTGTGCACACCGTCCACAGAAAGAGCTGACCGGGTCACATGCTGCTCTGAGCAGGGTCAGGACGCACACGCAGGACCCAGGCAGGAGGCTGATCTGATGGCAGAGACCAGAACTTGAGTCTGGCTGACTGCTTGAAATCACCACTCTGGAGATCCAGGAAAGAGATGGCCACTTGATGAGCTCAAGGTTTCTGAAGCCTTGGGAAGAACACGCAAAAAAGCCCCGGGCAGAGAAGGAGGGAAGCTGGCCCAAGGACCAGCCAGAACACTACATCAAAGTGTCCTGGGCTGGTGCCCAGGGCTGGGACCAAGGACTTCCCAGTGATGCGTCCAGGAGGGTCTGACAGCAGGGCACGCTCTTCCCAGTGCTTTCCTCTCCGAGAGGAAGGCTGAGTGAGGGGAACCAGGTGGGGAGGACCAGGGAAGAGGTCGTTTCAGCACAAGCTCACCAGTTGGTGCAGGAGGAGGCTGGGGTTTTTCCTGGCCATCTCAGGAAGGGCTCAGAACTGGGAAGCGATGCCAGCTTGGGAGGCACAGTTGGGACTGCCACACTCAGCTGCCACACTCGGTTGGGGAGGGGTGGGACCAGCCAAGGTGATGAATGGGAGGCCTGCCAGCCCATGCTGTGATCTCTTAAGTACTTGCAAGCTCAAGATGAGGGGGCTAACTGATTTCTTTCTCAGTCCTTTTTTTTTCCCTTTAATGGATTTCTTTTCAAATAGCTTCAGATCTACAGACAATAGGGAAGATAAGAAAGCCCCCATGGTCTCCCCTGCTCACACTGGTGTGATGCCTTTGTTACCACAAGTGAAATAACAGTGATGCTTTATTATAACAAATGTCCACGCCTGTTTCTGATTTCCTTAGTTTTTACCTATTTTATTTAACCGAACATTCCTTCCCTGCTCCAGGATCTCACATCGCATCTAGTCATCATGTTGCCTCAGGCTCCTCTAACTGTGACAGCCTTAGATTCTTCCTGTTTTTAATGACCTGGAGTTACAAGGAGCGCTGGTCAGGTGTTCTGGAGAAGGTCCCTTTTTTGGGAGGTCTGATGTCCATATGGGCACACCTCTGCCCAATTCTGGAGAAGGCAATGGCACCCCACTCCAGTACTCTTGCCTGGAGAGTCCCATGGACGGAGGAGCCTGGTGGGCTCCATGGGCAGTCCATGGGTCGCTAAGAGTCAGACACGACTGAGCGACTTCACTTTCACTTTTCACTTTCATGCATTCGAGAAGGAAATGGCAACCCACTCCAGTATTCTTGCCTGGAGAATCCCAGGGACCGGGGAGCCTGGTGGGCTGCTGTCTATGGGGTCGAACAGAGTCGGACACGACTGACGCGACTTAGCAGCAGCAGCAGCTGCCCAATTCTGCCCTCTGTGGTCTTGCTTTGTGTACACCGGTGGTATTTACACTGGAAATTGGCAAACTCTACAAATCAAGGCTTTCCCCCCAGAAAATTCACCACTTCCCAGAAAGCAGATTCTCAGACACATCACTGATTCAAATACAGGGAGTCAGAATTCTCACCCGTGTTCTCCACCACCAGGCCGTATCTGTTCTCTGAGCATGAGTCTATGTGTCTACGGGGAGGGGTGCGAAGCCCTGCCCTTCAGGGCTCCCAGGTTTTGTTAAAAACCCACATTCCCACACTGAGAGTTCAGATACTTATGGGATGACTTGTCTCAATGAGCAAAGGCCCCAAGCAAAGGCCCTGTGGCAAAGACATGGATGCCCACCCACGGCCAACCGGCCTCCTGGGCAGGACTGCCCTGTCCAGTCAGCCCCTGCAGACTACAGCGGCGGCGGCAAGGCCGAAACGCAGACCAGAGATGCCAGGACCACTTGGGCTCCAGCCAGTGTCATCTCCCTCTGAGAAAGGCAGGAGCCAAAAAGTGGTTAGCGGGGAGGCAGAGAGGAGGAGAGCGTAGCCTCTGGAGCTGGTTACTTCTTGGTTCGAACTCTGGCTCCACCACCCACTGTGGGGCCTTCCCCAAGTCACTGCACCATCCTGAGCCTCAGTTTTCTCATCTGTAAAATGGAGCAATAGGCCGTCCCACATAGGTTGTCCAGAACAGGACAATAAGGGCAGAAGGCCTGATCCAGAGTAGGTGCTCGTGAGTGGTGGCTAAAACGTCTCAGCGGACATGGAACAGGAGGGCAGAGGGAACAGGACAAGCCCAGGGCCTACAGCGATGCTGCAGGCGCCTCTCTTTCTTGGAGGACGCATTATCATGTTCAGATCTCCATGAGTTTCAGGTGAAAAACTCTATCCCATTTCCTCTCTAACGCACATCTCTGCTTGTCAGGAGGTTGACTCTTCTCAGGAGCTTACTGGCCATCATGTCTCCTGGTCTTTGCACTTTTTCCCTTTGAGGCAGTCATGCCTTCTCACTGATTCACACACATGTTTTGCACATTAAGTTGTTTTTTTTTTTTTTATCCTTTATTTGCCAAACATGCTGCAACTGCATCTTCCTGGCTCATCATTTGCCTTTCAAATGGATTTACAGCAAGGCTGATCTGACTGTTTCTCCATGCTCGAGGGTCACTTCTTATGCAGCCAAATCTAGCTCTCCCTTCTTTTGTGGTTTCTCGAACAGAAACAGCCAAGGTTCAGGGCTGTTGTTGATCTGAGGTTGATCCCTGCTAATTGGCTCGCACAGTGAGAAACAACTGTAAAAGTTTCCGCTCCCCTCTCTCCTCCCCCAGCAAGCCGAGGGCCGTGCCGGGGCCTCCTCCCGGCCAGGCCTTGGCTCCATGGGGTCACTCCCCTGTCCCCTGGAGCTCCTGCCTGGCCCGAAGAAGGAGTGACTCACCCCGAGGCACGGCGCCTCAGCGGCCCAGCGGTTACAGGGTTTTCGTGGAGCAGCCCCTCACCTGAGGGTGGGGGACCCAGTTCCTTCTGATTCTTGTGCAGGCTGGACGGACATTCATATGTGCACACACCCGTGTGACCACTGCCCCGCTCCCAGGAGGCTCTCTCATGCCTCTTCCCTGGCAACATCCCCCAGAAATAAGCACTCCTGTTTTTTTTATCACTACAGGCTAGTTCTGCCTGCCCTTGAACTTCATTTAAATGGAATCATGCAGTATGTACTCATCTGTGTCCAGCTTACGTTGCTCAACATAATGCCGGTGAGACTGATTTGCAGGATCTGTTATTTTTCGTGGCTGTATAGTACTCCCTGGTGTGATTATGTCGTGATGTGCTTATCCATTCTACTGTTGGGTTGTTCGTTTCCAGTTTCAGGCTGTTACTCTGGCTGTTCAGAACTCTCTTGTTCATGTCTCTTGGTGAATGTCACTGGGAGTAGGATCCCTGGGCACCAGGAGAAGGCAGAATCACACAATGGATCCTTGCCAAGACCCAGTAGGCAGGCAACATGAGCCTCATCATATAGATGAGGAAACAGAGAAGTCAAGTAATTTGCCTGGGGTCACACAGCTAGAGTGTAGCAGAGCTGGGCTCACACTCAGCTAGGCACAGCTCCCCTCTCGCATGGGTGGGTGCCCTGGGTGGTACCTGGCAGATATGCCCTAAGAGATTTCAGACAGAGAGGACAGGGGAGGACAATGTTCTTTAACTCCCTGAAAGAGCAGCAAGGCCCCACTCTGTCCCCAGGAGGCCGGGAGACCGAGGATGGGGCTGGGAGGGCTGAGCAAACAGAGACGCATGAATGAGGCCTAAGTCCAGCAAACCCCAAGCACATAATTTCATCTGGAAGCAAAGGCGTCCCGCCGCCCGGCGCGCCCTCCTTCTTGGGGAGAGGGCAGCCTCCGATCTGAAGCGCCTTTGTCTCCCCGGGGTGTCCGAGACAGGGTGGCAGAAGCCTCGCTTGTGCAAACAGATGACAGTCAACGGCCCCCATGTCCCCCAGTGCCCGCCTTCAGCTTCAAAGGACCAACTATGTCTCTGGTCTCTCAAGTTTCTCGTCTGCAGCCTCCCACTGGCGGTGAGCACCCGCTCTGTCTGGTCCTCAGTCTGAAACCTGCAGGGGGTGGGGGGCGCCCGCCCCGCCAGCCCCCTCACAGGGCTGGGAGCCGACGGAGGGTGCCGGCAGGGCCGGAAGGCGCTCACGTGCGCAGAGGGGGCTGCACACAACCACAGCTGCTTTCCCACTGACCGGACGGGCGAAGGGCTGTGGAATCAGACAGGCCGGCAGGGTCCCGCACTCCTCCTGGGGGTGGTGCTCCATGCCCCTCCCTCCTCTTTCAAAAACTCTAAACTTCCCCTCTGAACATCCCTCCTCTCCAGGGGCTACACGGCCACCACGGTTACACAGGCAGCTCCCTGTGGCGGCTGGGACCCCGCCCAGCAGCCACGGGGATGGTCCAAGGGTCAGTACAGGCCCTGAGCCTGGCTCTGTGGGGTCCTTTCTTGGGAATCTGGAAAGAGGGTGAGAGCAAAGGGGAAGCTGCGAAGAGGAAGCTGGGTGCACGGGGGCCACGCGCCAGCCCGAGGGGGCAGGAGGGAAGCGGGGAGCAGAGGGAGCAGGGACAGAGGGGCCGGGCCTTTGGGTCCTGCTGTCCCGTGGCTTCTTGAGCCAGGCTGCCATGACGCGCGCCTGGCCTTTGGCAGGTTAACTGGGGACGGCGCATTTCAGTGGGTCCTGAGGATGCACAGGCGTTTGTAAAGACCTGGAGAAAGGCTCGTCTCCTCTGAGCAAGCCCGCTGGCACCCGAAGGTGCAAGTGTCCGTGTGGAAGGTCCGCCACGTAGCCAAATGCACCCCCTGCACACCCAGCGGGGGCACGGACTCCAGCCTCAAGTTCACCTGCTGCCCCGACCTTGGTCTAAGTAGGGACTTTCTGCAGACTCCACCCACGGTGACCGTGCCATTGCTGCCTCACTCCCGGAACTGAGCCCGCCACCAGCTGGATGTCCTGTGCTCCCTCCTAGATCGGCCAGACCTCACAGGGCCCCCCAGAGTACCGTCCCTGCGTGCGAGCCAGGCGGGAGGCCGCCGCTCCACCCTCATCGTCCTGGAACCCCGACCTGCACACGTGCACCCACACACGTGCTCCCCCGCTTTGCTTCGGCACGTTATCAGCTGCAAACTCACGGTCCGCACACTCATCCAACACCATGTGTGAGTCTTACTCTTCCCTCTGCTCCTGCCTCCTTTCATCAGTCACCTGTCAAGTGCGGATTCTTCCCCCAGCCCCGCGTTTCTCAGAGCGGGTGACTCGCAGGGCCACAGCCTCAGGCCCGCCTGGGCCTGCCCGTCTGAAATACAGAGCCGCCGGCACGCCGCCAGCAGCCCCCCGAACCACACTCCTGTAACAGGCTCCCTGAGCTTTACCCCTCCCCAGCGACCCTCAAAGATTCCAGGAAGGGGCTGAGAACCCCAGGACGCGGAGACGAGATTCCTCTCTAATAGCTTTATGGTTTATTTCTGCTCTGAGAGCATTAAATATACAACACGCACCCACCACAAAGATCTATCTCTATTTTTAACCGCGCCTATGTATACACACGCTTTTAAATGGACTGTCTAGAGAGCTTCGTGAAACATCTTAGGGAAGCACCCCCCCAAGAAAGGTGGCTTCAGTGGGGGTGCGGGGGGCAGTGCGGATGGCCCAGTGGTGAGGACTTTATTTTTTTTTACTTTTTATTTTTTAGGCCATGCTGCGTGGCATGTGGGAATCCCAGTTCCCCGGCCATGGATGGAACCCGCGCCCCCTGCAGTGGAAACGCAGGGGGGTCTTAAGCACTGGGCTCCCAGGGAAGTGCCCCAATCAGCCGCTGACTCGCCTTCCTGCGTGGGGGTCGCATTCTCTTCTCCCTCGGGAGACCCATCTGCCCAATTGAGACCCGGACTCTGCTGTGATGTACCAGCCACCTGCTTCTCTCCCACCCACCCCGAGCTCTCTCAGACTACGTATGTCCATCTGTCTGAAAGCTGCCGGCTTGGGGCGAGGAGGGAGGCCAAGCAGCTGGCCTCCGGGCCCCAGGCTCGGGCTCTGCGGCTCCGGCATCCGCTGGGCGCCAACTCTGCCGGCTGGAGACGGCCGGGTCACAGCAGGGCTGGTCGGCCTCCAGCCTGTGGTCTGCGATGGGAGCCTGGCTCTCCCAGGCAAGGTAAACGGCCAGATAGCAGCGGGAGCGGGGCCAAAGGCAGAGACTTTTCTAGGTACTGATCTGTTTTCCAGGGCACCTCATCTCTGTGCCATGAAGCCCGGGAATAACAAGAGCATGAGAGAGGCAGCCCGACACCACACAGCTCGGACAAAGGCAGAATGTGCCTGCCTCTCGCTGCTACACAATCACCTCGTCCGGTTCACCCCAAGCTGCTAACTTTGAATGCTTATGGGTCACCCGCGTGCCTAGTGAAGACCCCCAGCACTGTGCAGCAGGATCGAGCAGGGTCTGAGCGTGTGCGTTCCCAGCACACTTCCAGGCGAGGCAGAGGCTGCTGTGCGCGGACCATGCATCAGAGGCAAAGTGATTTCCCACCAGACAGAGGAGGAGGTTATCACCAGCATTCCCGCGTTAACCACAAACGGGGAACTGCAGCTTGTAGAATTCACGGTCCGCCTGGAGTCACAAAGGCGGGGGATGCAGAGGCGGGATCTGAACCCGGGCTGGGGGCCCCAGGGCCCGAGGGTGTGACTATACCCTGGGGGAGCCTCCCCCTGGGCGCCCTCCAGGCTTTGCTTCCTTCTCGCCAGTTCCCCAGGTCCAGGGTGCCAGCTGGGCTGTGGGAACTGGAAAATGAACCCTCCTCTCAGTCAGCACGGGTCATGGCCGGGCGAGCTGGGGACGCCTTTGTGCAAAGAACAAGATGCCCTTTAGTCAGGGTGGGTCAGTTCCTTGCCAGGGCACGTGGGATTCCAGCCCACTCGACCCTTGGCCGTGACAAAGGCTGAAATGAAAAGCTGAACAGCGCGCCGCCAGCTGAGGGAGGCCCTGCCCCCGCGTTTCAGGCTGAGGCAGTGAATTCTAGGAAGAGCACGGGCCCTGCGTTCCAACGGTCTGGAGTCCAAATCCCACCTTTACTACTTGGCCGCTGTGTGACGTTGAGCAAGTGGCTGCACCTCTCTGAGCCTCAGTGTCCACATTTGGAAAAGGGGGGAAATACCTCCCTCCCTCGTGGAACTATTGTGAAATATGAACTCTGTGCCCCTCGACGCTGGCACAGAGTTGACACTGGATAGGGGAACGAGCCAGGCAGGTGCTCAGGGGCCCAGCAGGGCAACCCGCCTGTGGTGAGAGAGGGCATCGTCAGGGAAACGGGAGGACTGCTCGGTGGCCACTGCCACGGGCCCCTACGCAGTGAGACCGCCCGGCCCCAGAGGCCCTAAAGGGCCTCGCCTGGGGTTATGACAGCAGCCCCCAGACACGCTCTCCCCACTCCCGGCCACAGCCCCGTCCATATGGTCTGACTGTGACGGCAGAGACGTTCTGTGTCTGTGCTGGCTACCAGATGCGCGAAACGTGGCCCCTGTGGCAGAGGAGCTGCACTTGCAACTGCATTTCTCTTCAATCCACTTACATTTCGATGGCCACCTGTGCCGAGTGGCGCTCTGTCGGACTGGAGGCTTAACCCATCCTCCATCCAGCAGCCAAGGGATGGATTTTAAAGGCAAAGTCAGGCTGTGTCCCTCCTCTGCTCAGAAGCCCCCAGAGGCTCCCTTCTCACTTGGAAGGAAACGCAGAGCCCTGGCGCTTGCCTGTGAGACACTCCGTGACCCGCCGGCCTCACTCTCTGCAGGCTGAGCACACACCACCCTCTTCCTCGCTCACTCTGCTCCACCCCGAAGGCTCACCCCGGCCAATCCCACTCTGCCACAGGGCCTTGGCATGTGCTGTGTACACACACACCCGCTAAACATCGTCCCAGCTGGTGCCCTTCACTCAGTGCTCTGTACCGATGCCATGAAAGGACACCTGAGTCCCCAGTGCCTCGCCATCCCCGCCCCAGGTTGGCTCCTTCGAAACCCCTATGCTCACCTGAGATATGGTGTCACCTGTTCACACATCTATTCTCCCCTTCCTTACCAGAATGTAAGGTTCACAGACACAAAACCTTTGCCTGTCACGCTCACGGTTGTGTCTCCCGGGCCTGAAGCAGCCCTGGCCAGACACACAGCAGATAAAGTTGAGCAGAAGTGTCGTTAAGATATCCGGCGCATAGGACATGCTCTGCTGCTGCGGAATCATTCTCACTCCAAACCCAACCACCCCATGTCAGGGTTTGATGTCACATCACCTGGCCCACCCGGCCGGGCCTGGCGTTCCCTTTAATAAAAACCCACGGGGGGACGACACCCTCTCCTCTGCCAGTGTGCCCCGCCTCTGGGCGCCAAGAAGCTGGAAGTCCCGCAGAGGAGGGAGTGCTGTGCGGGATGGCAGCAGGGGGCACTCGCAGGCCCGGCTGCCATGCAACCACACCCCATCCCTCATGAACCCGGGCAAGCGGGTTCCACCGGGAAAGGCTGCGTGTTTACACGGCTGTCTTATCTGCCCACGTGGCCACCAGAGTCTGCGCCTTGCTTTCGAAAGGACAAAGTATCCTGGGGAGCGACGCCGAAGGGGACCAGCGTCACGAGGGCACGTGTCTGTAGGGGGCGGGGAGGCAGGTTCAGGTTGCTGAGAACCTCTGTGTGCAGCCCCGTTTCAACGCTCTGGACCCACCCTTGCGGTGCCGCGGGTTTAAGTGAGAACACACGACAAAGTGCTTCCCGGCCGGGCGGGCCTGGCATCCAGGGAGAGCTCAGTAAATGCTAACCGCTGCTGTGGTTACCAACTTTATTCCCTGGGACACAGCAGCCTGCCTGGCCGGCGCGCCTCCGCCTCCACCGCCTCCCTCGTTCTGATTCTGTGTCTCTGTTCCCCTTGCTCACTCCAACCCAGGGTTTCTCCATCTGGAGACATCTGGGGCCAGATTGCCCTTTGCAGTGGGGGCCTGTCCCGAGCGTGGTCTGGTGCTGAGCAGTCGCCCCAGCCTCTGCCCACTGTGGTGGGCAGTGGAGATGCAGGCTCCTCAGAAAAGGAGAAATCGATTTTCAGAGGCTCCAGCTATCCCTCTTCTGGGCACACGCCCCTGAGAAGTGAAGGCGGGATCCCTAAGAGACATGTGTACACGTGTGCTCACGGCAGCACTGCTCACAGTAACCAGAAGGCAGAGGCTGCCCAAGTATCCACTGGAGGACGAACGGGTAAAGGAAATGCAGTCTCTGCTCACGGCGGAACAGCTCAGCCTTGAAGAGCAAGGGATTCAGACGCGTGATGAACCCCAAGGACGTCAGGTGCGGTATGCCAGCCATGAAAATACAGATGTCGCATTCCACCTGGATGAGCCACCTAATGGAGTCACGGTCAGAGAGACAGGGTGTGGGTCAGCGCCACTGGGGACCGCGTCCCTCACCAGCCCAGGCTGCCTGCTCATCCACGCTCCCCATCCCCCACGCTCCCCCATGAGGGTGGGTCACCCTCACCCCATCACCAGCTCCTGGGTCAGAGGTAACTTCCAACTGGTGGGTGGTGCTGCTTGTCCCAGCCTGCAGAGCTGAACCCACAGGGCCCAGAGCCCCTGAAAGTTCCCTGGGTTTTTAGCATAACGAGGATTACCCAGAAAGAGGACTGGGATCTCCCAGGGATCCAAGGAAAGGTTAAAGATGAAAAAAAAAAAGCCTGGAAGAATATTCCCCCAAATATTAACCGTGCTATCTCTGGGTTGTGGGAGTCCGAGTAATTTCTATTTACTTTGTTCTGCTTTATCTCCTATAAGCAAGTGTTTTGTTTGCCTGATTGTGTGTGTGTTGCTGTAAAAGTTGATTTAAAAAAGAAATAAATAAAGGCATTTCACTCAAAGAAAAAAGCTAATACTCAAGGTATTACAATTAACACATTATTGACCAGGGGGGTTTTGCAGAAACACTTAAGGCCTGAGATTTGTTATGGAAGTGAGTAACGTTTGGGGTAACAAAAGATATATTAATATGTCTCTCATCAAAAAGTTGTTAAGAACCCAGTGAAATAACGAACAGGGTTTTGGCACTTGCAAGGGAAAAAAACAAGCTCCAGAGACCGAGAATACTCTCTTGGGTGGAGAAGCAGTTGAGGCTGCGGAATTCAGCTCTCTGGGGATTCTAACTGTGGGGCTGCACTCTGAGCCCCCCGTGATTGCTGCTCCTTCTGCCCCTGCACTCGTCCCTCCATACTCGCCCCAAAAGGCAATGCAGTACTTTAACCGTCTCTCCTCCTGGAAGCCAGACCCACACAGAGCAGACACCTCCCCACTTATAACAACTTTTTAAAATTTTAAAACGATTTTAGTTAGATGTTAACACCCATGGAACATTCATCACAACCAAGAAGCCAGCACTGGGACATGACTACCAGCTAACTTGACCTTTTACCTGAACTTGGCTGCCCGCCCCCGCCCTGCCCCAAGGTCCCTTTCCTGCCCCGGGACCCCGGCCAGGACCCCGGATTACACACATCCTTTCACCCTAGCCGCCTCAGGTCTGGACGTGTGGCACACGCCTGGTCTCTGAGGTCTCGACAGGCTTGAGGAGCACTGCTCAGGGGTTTTACAGAACGGCCTCGAATTTGGGTTTCTCCCGTGGGGCATCCCATTTTTCTTTACTGAGATGAAATATATATAACTAAGATTTATAATCTTAGCCATTTTTAAGTAGCATTAACTACAGGCACACTGTTGCACAACCACCACCATCCACCTGTCTCCAGAACCTTCTAGAACTTTCTCAGTCTTCCCAGCTGGAACTCTGCCCCCATGACACGGTCACTCCTCATTCAGCGCCAGGCACCCCCCTTGCCCCACCCTCTGCCCCCATCATCATGCCTTGGGGTGCCCAGATTGCACCCTCTCTCTCTAAATGCAAACCAGAATCACCACCAAGACGCCACTTCACACCCATTAGGATGGCCATTATCAAAATGAGAAAGTAGCAAGTGCTGGGAAGACAGAGGGTTGTGTTACAAAACACAGCTGGGGAGGTGGGAGACAGATCAGTGGTTCCTCCAAAAATTAAACATGGAATCACCACACAACCCAGCAATTCCATTGGGATACGCTCTCAAAAATCCACAGAAGGGACTTGCGTGGGTATTTGGACGTCTGTGTTCATAGCAGCATTATTCATAGTACCCAGAAAGCGGACACACCCTGCACTGACTTCCTTTTACAACGGGCCTCCCCCTGGAATAGCGCCCCAGGGCATCCCCGCCCCAGCGACGTGGGCGCAGGGCACGCTGGCGCCACCTGCGGCCAGGTGAACCGGCCCGGCCATGGACTTCCCGGCCGAGGCCGCATCCCAGGGCAGGGCTGAGGCGCCAGAGCGGACACCCAGGGCCCCAGGCAGCGGCCGGCCCCCTGGAGGAGACCGACCCGGGCCGGCGGCCCGGCTGACACTGCCAGCCAGGGGCTCTTGATAGTGGGAGAGAGGCTACCCCGCCCCGTCCCCAGCACACCCACCCCTGGGGAGTCACAGAGCAGCACCCACCGAGAGAGCAACTGCCTGCTGAGAGTCACCCTCACGGGGCTGAACAGGTGCTGAACAGCACAACCAGCCCCGCTCCAACCCCCGTTTCACCGCAGGGAAACTGATCCAACTCACCCGAGGTCACACAGGTGCTGGCCTGGCCTGTGTGACTCCAGAACCCGAGTTCTGATGCCAAGGGGACGTTCTCAGCCCACCCCACCCCCGCCCCCAGCTGGAGGATCAGGACCCATCACCACCCATCTCCAGGTCTGCGGTTTTTAGGGAAAAACAGAGGCTAATGAGAGAGAAGGTGGTGATTCTATTGGGTGGGACCGTACTCAAGTTGTGAGGAAAGCGAATGGCAGCCACAGTGGAGTTCCTGCTTATTAAGCACCTACTGTCTGCTAAGATTTAACCTCCGGCCACCCTCTCTGTGGCCCCCACTGGCAACACTCTAACTGACCCACTCTAGAGACAAGGAAACTGAGGCTCAGTGGGCAGAACCACTTGGCAGCAATCTGGCACCTCAATCAGGGCAGAGGGTAACCAGCCCCACTCCGCACGGAGGACCTGGCCCTGGGGAGTGTCCCTGACTCTTCAGTGTGAGGCTGGATGCATTAAGGCAGGAAGGGGCCTCAGAGCCCCTGTCTGCGCGTGGGGACAACTTTCCTGAGGCCATGCCTGGAGCTGGAGAAGAGGGCCAAGAACACAGCCCTTCTGTCAACCCTAACCCACATCAAAACTACCTCCTGGAGCTCACATTTTTGGCCTCTTGTTAATCTTCAAGTTTCTTCTCTGGCACCCGCTTTGTTCCTCAAACTTGGGAAGTTCCAGCCATAGTCCAGGATGTGTTCCAAGGAGGCACCTCAGCCCCCCTGCACCTGCGCTAGCGCCCCGGGAGCCGAGTGGCCTTGGGCAAGTGGCTTCACGTCTCTGAGGTCAGTCTCAGCCACGTGGGGCAAGCAGGGGACTCGTGTAGCATGCAGACCTGAGGCTGTGGGAGCACCTGGACAGTCGGGCACGCGCGGCTCCGCAGCAGGCCGGGCAGAATCGGAATGGGAGGGGAACACATGGCAGAGGCTGCATGCTCCCGGCCGGGGCGAGGAAGACGAAACAGGCCTGCCCAGGAGACACGCCTGCCGCTGCACGGTAACAGCGGCGTGGGCCACAGAGGGGCCCCGGCCCTGGCTGGCTGCCTGGGGCCCCTTCCACCCCCGTGCAGGGCGGCAGGCCCGTCTGTTCCGGCGACCTGACCTGGGGCCTGCTGGTTCTGCTCCCATCTGCCTGGGGCCGCCTCTCAGGGAGGCCTGGCAGTGGTGTTGGCAAGTCTTTGGGGGGGTCCCCATCTCCCTGTGTCCCCTGCCAGGGTGTAAAGGTCTGCTCCCCAAAGGTAAGTCAGGAAGGAGAAAACGTCCTCATCTCAGCCCAGGGCACCTCGATCTCCCCAGAGGCAAGAGACCACTTCGGAGAAAAGGTCAAGAGGGATGTTTTTCTGAGCTGCTCCATCGTGTTCCCATCCCTCAGTGATGCCTGCTGCTTATTATACCTATGACAACATCGGAAATGTTTCTTGTGGATTTCCGCAAGGCGGTAGGGGGGTACGTCTCTGGCTTTCTTTTCCCCCTGGCTTTGCATTGGGTGCGGCAGACCAGAAATGAGATCTTGAGGGGCGCGGTGGTTCCCTGGGCCAGGAGGTGTGAAGGCAGGGGTGTGGCATCCAGGTGACAGGGTGCCCCCCGCCCGCCGCAGGGGTGTGAAGAGCGGGGCTGGCCAGAGATCCGGGATGGGCGGGCCTCCTCGGGTGTGTCAGCCCAGGGCCACCTGCTGCCGGGGCTTCAATCTGCTGAGGATTTAGGTGGGGAGACAAATGTCTTTTAAAATTGCTCTCATTTCCTGAGTGCCCATTAGATGCTGGCAAGTAAGTACTGTGCCAAGTGCACTAAGCTTTGTTTGGGTCTCAGGGAGTCTTGCCAGACGCTATAATTATTTCCATTCTACAAACAAGGAACTGTGGTCCACGAGAAGGCTAAAGCGACCTGGACCAGGGTCACACGGTCAGTGAAGTGGCCAGGGGAAGAAAGACACCTACTGAAGTCGATGATTAAAGAAAACGAGAAAGTGCATTGGCCATCCTGAGTCAGGAAGTAGAAATTTGGAAGTAGGGCACAGATGAATTAGATTACATGGAGATGTTTGTCCGTTTGGGATTTTGCAAACATCTGATGCGCCTGGTGGTGACTGCCTGGAGTGTGTTGTGAAGGATCCTGCAGCGGGCATCTGGGCTCCACAGGAGAGCAGTGATTGATTATTGATGTCTGCTCTGGACACAGCTGTGGGACGCTGTATAAGAGAGGCCTCATTTCTCATCACGAGTCGACAACACATCCTCTCCTGATGCTGGAGAAGGACTTCCTGCTCCTTCGCGTCCTCTTCCATTTGGTGAGCTCAGTACAGAATAACAGGCAGAAATGCTTTTAGAGAGGGAGCTATTTTCTCCGAACATTAAAAGGCACACTTGGCATTTCAAAGATAAGATTCAGTTCTTACAGGAAAGGTAGGCTCCACGCAGTGCACACTTACTAGGCATCCACTGTGTTCCAGAGTGTCTGCCCTTACTACGTTTAAGCAAGGAAGACAAACCATCAACTTAATTAAATGCAGTTGGTCTAAATGCCTCCAGTGGAAAAGTGCAGGGGGCCACATCACGCCTGCCAGTCCTTGCCTCCCTGGCGGGGATGTGATCCTGATGTGGAAAATTACTTTTCTGTCCACAGCCCACTGGGAACACTTGCACGTTGGCTCTGGTGCCTGGGAGAGTGTTGAAGGCTGAGGAGTGTGGGCACCAGACGGAAAGACCGCTGGACGCTGCAGCACACGAAGCTCAGGGTGGTCCCTCCACCGGCCACGGGTCCCTCTCTGCTAATTAGAAGCTCATGTCTCCTCCTTTGATTTTTCCACCCCAGAGAGGAATCTTGGCCACACCGCTAGAGCTTTTGGCAGGGGGCGAGGGCACAGGAGAGTGGGGAAGGCCAAGGGCACAGCACAGGGCTGAGAGGGAAGGTGTGTGTGAGGCGGTGGAGCGTGTCCAGCTTCTATCTCTAGGCTGTACTTAGAGGTCGCGCTCTCCCCTCAGCCTGAACAGCCTCACCCGCCGTCGTGGGGGCAGCCGCCACACGGCACAGTCACCCCTGTCTGAGGCTGGCATCGGGACCAGCAGCGGGGTTTGTTGGGAGTATCTGTTCTTCATCAGAGGAGTGGCAGACAATCCCCCTTTCTGGCCTGGTGGGGGAGGAGGAGGAAGGCATCCGAGGGATGGGCGCTTCCCCAGCACAAACAGTGAGCCCAGCCTGTCCGCCCAGCTTCCCACCGGGGCTTCCGCCAACAGGTCCCGGGTCCTAATTCCCACATTCCTGCAGCCAAGCTGGACCAGCATGAGGGGAAGGCAGTCCGCCCCCTGCCACCTCCCAGAAGAGTGGTGGGCGGAGCGGTGGGTGGGCCCCAAATGGGGCAGGCACGGGGATCAGGGCAGACTACAGCAAGGAGCCACCTCCAGAAGCCAAGCGGCCAAGGAAGCGCTCTGCATAACATGCTTCCCAGCTCACTGCCCGGAGCCCTGCTCACTGCTCAGATCGCAGCTGCTCAGGCACTGCCTGCCCCCACCCCAGCCCCAGAAGGTGCCCACCGGAAGGCCTGTTCACACCAGATGCCCCTCTGGGAGGTGCTGCTGGCTCCAGGGAGAAAAGGACCTGGTGGTCCCCAGCTTCCAGCACGGAGCTGGGGAGCTGGGAAGCCAAGAGCGAGGGAAAAACAAAGGAGGCAGGGGGTGGGGTGGGGGTGGGGACACCTGGTTTCTCCTCCCAGGGCTGGCCCTTTGTGGTCAGCAGAGTAATGGTCCCCTAAAGACTCCCACACCCCAACCCCCAGAACCTGTGAGTGTGTGCTCTGATGTGGCACACGGGTCCCTGCAGGTGGGGTCATGACCCCCGAGCTGGGGAGATGACGCCAGATCATTCAGGCAGCCGCACGTCACCGCGTGCTCCTTATCAGACAGAGGCAGGGGGACCAGAGGCAGGGGTCAGGGTGATGCCACCGCGAGCCCGAGTGCGGGCAGGCCGATGAGACGGAGGAGGGAGGGACCGGATTCTCTCCTGGACACCCTGCTGACACCTTGACTTTAGCCTGGGGCACCCACGTTGGACTCCTGACCTGAACTACAAGACAATAGATGTAAGTGGGTTTAAGCCACGTAAGGGAATTTTGTCACAGTGGCCAAAGGAAACCAGAACAGCAAAGGAGGGCGCTCTTGGGCCCCGGCCAGTGATAATCTGGGGCAGGCAGACGGCACTAACGTCCCCAGGGTCCTGGTCTCCCCCTCCTCCGTTGGGCACCCGAAAGGGGAAGATTCCTGCCCCCTTGAAGCCAAGCTGCGGCTGAGTGACAGAGTCCAGCGGAATGCATGGAGTGAAGCGACGTGAGTCACTTCCGGGGCCAAAGGACCGTGCGGAGGGCCCTCCCCACCCCAGAAGCCTGGCGCAGCGCAGATATGTCCCTGGGTGGGGGAAGCCCTGCGCTGCCCGCGTAGGGCAGGGTCCTCCTGCCGGACTGGGCAGGCCCTGGGGTCGGGGACTCTTCATTACGACGCACGACCTCCCCCGTCCGACGGGCACCTCGGGACACCCCTACGTAGCAGCAGCTGGGCTCCTCTCCTGCGTTGGTGCAGCTGTCTGCTCAAGGGCTCCCGGCCACCTCGGGAAGCTTTGCCACCGGCCCTTACAACGTCCCCAGGGTCCCCTCGACAACTTCCCCCGGGGATGGGGGAAATCCACCTTAGTCATCAAATGACCACGATGTGAAATCACTCCTTCCAGACAGCGTGGAGGTAAAGGGCGAGCCGGAGCCTCCCGAGCCTGCCATGCGTGTCCTGCATGTCTCTGGGGCGCAGGCCCGCCTGTCTCTGGGGTGTGTGCCTGGACGCCCGGCGCAACGTGGCCCTGGGCACGTGCCTTCCCGTTTCCCTGCTTCTCCGCCAGGCCCTCGCCATGCCTGTGGCTGGGACTCCAGGCAGGCAGTGGATGTTTTCCCAGCTTTACTGTCCCGTCTATCACGTGCTAATCAGCCAGGAGTGACTAATCAGAAAACAGAGAGACAGAGAAAATGCTCCATTTCCTTGCCTCTGGGTTGCCCGTGGTTACTGAGAACCCTCTGGCTTTATCTGATGGAGCTGGGGCGGGGGGCGGGGAGGGGGGGGGTGTGTGCAAAATGGGGGTGGGATGTTCTTTGTCCGGGTCTGGGCCAACGTGGAGAACCCTGGAGGCCGTCGCCAGGGGACAGGTGGCAGCTTCACATCGCAGTGACAGTGTCGTGGTCACCCGTGGGCGCAGTCAGGGCCTCTGGAGCCCCAGACCTCAGGCCTGTAGTAACTTCTTGCCCTGAGCAGAAGAGCTGCAGTAGCATAAACAGCTCTGCTGAGTTCTGGCCTCTCCGGGCACCGGAGGCCACGTGACTGGGCCACACCGAGAACACACAGCCCGGCCCGCGCAGCTGGGGTTCCTGAGCTTCAGGCTGGGGGTGCGGTGGTGAAGAGAACTGGGGTCCCTGCCTCCCCACAGCGGGGACACAAGCTCTACCGGCTGCTCCCAGCCAGGCTCCTAGCCACAGGCACGTCGTCACACGTGGTTTCCTCATGTTGCTGGCTTTTATCCTCCCACTTCACAGACTGGAATGCCAGGCCCAGAAAGCATGCACGGCAGGCCTCAGGGATAAGCAACTGGCATAGCCGGCTGTCATCCAGGTCTTTCTGTGTCCACACACGGTGACGAGGGTAGAAGGTGTCATGTCACACTCAAGTGTGCGATACACACGCACACACACTGACGACACACGTGCGTGCACAGATTTAAACACACACAAGCACACAGATGCGTGTACACGCAAGTGCACACAAACGCACACACGGAGAGGCACGTACCGCAATCCCCCAGACACAGGCTAGCGGGCACAGGCACGCCCAAGCACTTGTGTGCGCACACACGCGGCTCAACACACGGGAAGGAGGACACATGGTCCCCTGCGCCCTGCTGGTCTGGCCGCCTCTGGCCCTCAGGCATTTCATCACTGACGGTGATTTCCAAAGACAGTAAATCAACAAGGAGGCCTCAGGCCTAGGTCTCAGGGCCATTTGTTCAACACGTCCCGGAAACACACACACATACACGCACCATACATTACACACACACACACACACACTCATACTTCATAAAACCCAGCCCTGAGAGACCCCCACGTGGACAGCTTCCGGGGCCCAAGCGACAGACCTGAGCTGGCAAGGAAGGAGGGAGGGATCCACCTGAGATGCCCAGCGGCCCTCCACCCCGCCTGCGGCCTCGTAACAAGTCGATTAAAAAAGAGCATCTGAAACGACGGCCCCACGTCTGCAAGGCTGGCACTTTCCAGGGTCAAGTTCTGACTCTTGAATGAGAGACCAGCCCTGCCTAAGAACTTAACCCCCTAAGAATTAACCTCCTGGTTAATCTCTGCCTAACAACAGGTGGCTCCCTCATCCCTCAAGCTGGTCCCTAGGTGCGACTGCAGGTCTGGGGGTCAGGGACCAGCCGGGGATCCGAGCCTGCCCTTCCACCCTGCGTCTCCAGGTCCAAGGGCCTGCTTTACCGACTGAGCAAGCAAGCGCTCGCCCATCCAAAGTGCCCTTTCACCTACAGCCTACTACATGCCTGGCCCTGGCTGTACCCGTGCCAGCCCCATGAGCTGTAACACAGCGTGAACGGCCAATTAACCCAGGCCTGAGCGGACGGACAACCTGGGTTCAAACCCCAGCATGGACACTTGAGCTCTGACGCCAGCCGGTCCCTTGTCTGTCAAACAGGCCGTTGTGAGAATACACGGGACAATAAGCCCCCAGTAAATGTCGCTCGATCGTCTCAAACTGGTCCCCAGAAGCCCTGCGGCCTGACACCGCTGTCGCCAGGCTGCAGAGAGGGGAGCTGGGCTCCGAGTGGCTGAGACTCGCTCTGGCGACAGCAGGAGCAGAGTCACCCGGGCCGCCTGGCTCCACCTGCGTCCCTGCCCCCACTGTGTCCGGGGCTGGGCACAGCCTGTCAGTCCACCCTCCTGCCCAGCGTCGCGGGCCAGGCCCTCCGCCGCTGTCCTCCGGCCCGTTTCTGCAGCTACGTCCTCGGGGGCGGGACGGGCGGCTTCGGACCTTGACCCGGCAGGGGGCCCAGAGCAGACTCCTCCGTGCCTGCCTCCTCCCTCTCCCGGCCTCTCAGCGGCTGCTCCAGCTTTTTGCCAAGAGTGCTCCTCTGAGCAAGGTGCCCAGGCGTGCAAACCGGACCGTCCTCTCACCGCCCCCCACCCCGCCGAGGGGTCTCTCTCCAGAAGTGACAGAGGGTCCCACGACACAGCCAGTTCGGCCTGGGGTCGGCCCACCTCCCCGCCCACCCGTCCGCACACCCCCCTCCCCACTGACAGCCACAAGAACACACGGGGCCATGACCGGCTGCACGGAACAAGCCCAGGCCGTGACGCCTGTCCCTCCCTCGTCCTGGCACAAGGTTCCTCACACCCTCTCCACGGTAGAGGGTTCCCTGCAACAGCCCCGGCCTCCAGGGACCGGGCTAAGCTGGGCTGCCCCGCTCCGGTGCACCCACCTCTCACCGCCCACTTCCCTGCATTGTAACAGAATGCCTGCTCGTCTCCATCCAACACGACCGGCCCACCAACTCCAAGGGCAGAGCCTTCCTGAGCGCCCCGCTTTCACAGCCCGGCGTCTGCATTCCCGACAGAACGTCCCACAGTGATGGAGACCATCCGCACGTGCCCCAACCAATACAGGAGACGGCGCCCACACACGGCTAAGGAGCATGAGAAACGTGGCCTGGCCACCTAAGGACTGCATTTTCAGTTTTAATTTTAATTAAATGTGAACAGCCACACGTGGCTCGCTGGCTACCACAGAGGAGGTGCGGGCCCAGAACAATGCCTGGGCCATGGTGAGTGCTCAGTACCCGCTCGTTCAATGAATGGATGAATGGCATTTACTATCCTACTTCACCAACCTGCATGGTAATGGTCCCACGGCTGTCTTCTCCTGCCGAGGGCATCCTGAGTGCAGGACAAACTTCTTGCTCAGCACTGCATCCCCAGTGTCTTTATAAACACGTGCTTCCTGTGACCTCAGTAAGTATCCACGGGAGGAATGGACCGTAGCTCAGTCCCTCTCCCCCTTCCCCGTGACACTGAGGGAAAATCGTCCCGCTGGGCTGCTTTCTGAATGTGTCTCCGGCCCGGTTCCTCCTGCCCGCTGCTGTGCCCATCTCTGCCTCACCCTGGTGGCACCTGCGAGCCTTGGCTGCCGGTGGCAGCCTCCTTCCTGTGTGCCCCGCCCTCCCCACCAACTCCAAGGGAGGAGGAGGGTAGGCCTGGTGCCCCAGACTCAGAGGAAAGGGCCTGGGACCCCTCCCCTCCCTGGGGCTGTGGGTCCCCGCTCAGCCGGCACAGGCCCCCCAGGAATGTTCAGGAAAAAAGCCCAACTCTGGAGAGTGAGGGTGACACTCACTCATTTGCGTCTGTGCGACAACAGATGCTTTATCTCTGAATGTTGGCCGTGAGCACTCCGACACTGCTGCGCTCCCCCTGCTCCGCTGACCCACTTCCCTCCAGCGTAGGTCAGAGGACGCTCCCTGCCTTCACTAGGTGTGCTGGGGGTAGGGGTGGGGAGAGGTGCTTGAAGCAAGTTCATGAATTCTCTTAAGGGCACGTAGGAACGTGGGCTTCCTCGTTCCGCTGACACCCAGACTTCAACCGCAGGGGGAAATCCTGTGCAAGGGTCCTGGGGCACATGGGAAGGTGGTGCCCGTAGCCAAGGAAGTTGGATGGGTGGACCTCAAAAACCATTGTCACAAGAAAACTGATCCCAAGGAAGGTTTCATGTCCAGAATAAAAGCAGATTGGCTGAATGGGGACTGGCCCCACTTCATTGTGACCTGGAGCAAGTCACTTCTCTCCGCTAGGCTGTATGTTCCCATCTGTAAATAGGGGAGGTTATGGCAGAACCCACCCTCAGAGTGGTATGGGCTAAATAGATCACAGAGGCCCAGGGTTTAGAGGGCGGCCCAGAACAGAAGCAGCCCTCAATACACTATATTACCAGTGACACTGATGAGTCCGCCAGCCTCTTTCAGCCACAGGACACGAGTGTCTCACGACAGATCCTGGGCTGCCGTTCCCCAGTTCCAAGCAGCACGGAACGTGAACCGCTGCTGGGCACCCCACTAGGTGCTGGGGACACAGAGATGGATCAGACTCCGGTCTGCCAGTTCTCAGGCAGCCGGACGCTTGCTGGGGTGACAGATGCAACGAATCAAACAGAGCGGTACATGTGACGAGCGGGTCTTGTGAGGATAAGAGAAGCTGAGGAGTCCCACGGAGGAAGGACTCAATCTGGGCAGGCCTGGGAGGTTTCACACCCATGTGAGCTGGCCCCGGAAAGAGGAAAGAAATGGGATCTTTGGCCGTGGGCCTGCCATCCTCAAAGGTCTCGGAGTGCACAAGATCATGGGCTCTTTGGACAACAGCAAAAGGTTGCTTGTGACTAGAGCAGAGGGTGCCTGGTAAGGAACTGGCAGGGGATGAAAATGAAAAGATTGAGTTTGGGCCAAATTTGGTCTCCTCTGCCAGGAAAAAAACGAGCTGAACTTTGTCCTGTGAATAATAGAAGGGTTTTAAGCACCACTCATAAAGTTACTCAACCCTGGAGACTGGGAGCGCGCGCACACACACACACACACACACACACACACACAGTCTTGGCCCCGTGCACACACACACACACACCCACCCTACACACACACACACACACAGAGTCCTGGCCCCGTGCACGCACGCACACACACACACACACACACACACTCCTGGCCCCGTGTGCACACACACACTTCTGGCCCCGTGCGCACACACACACACACACCCTACACACACACACACTCTCTCCTGGCCCCGTGCACACACACATACCCTACACACACACACACAATCTCTCCTGGCCCCGTGCGCACACACACCCCCTACACACACTCCACACACATGCACACACTCCTGGCCCCATGCACACACACACACACACACACACACACACACACACACACACACTCCTGGCCCCATGCACACGCACACACACACACACTCTCTCTCCTGGCCCGGTGCACACACACACACCCTACACACACGCACACACTCTACACACACACACATACTCCTGGCCCCGTGCGCACACACACACACCCCTTACACACACACACATACTCCTGGCTCCGTGCACACACACACACACACACCCTACACACATGAACACACTCTACACACATGCACACACTCCTGGTCCCGTGCATGAATGCGCGTGCGCACACACACAGTCCTAGCCCCATGCGCACACACACACCCTACACACACACACAGAGTCCTGTCCCCGTGCACACATACACACACACACACACAGTCCTAGCCCTGTGCACACACACCCCCCCTACACACACTCCACACACACACTCCTGGCCCCATGCGCACACACACACACACACACAGTCCTGGGCCCGTGCACACACACACCTACACTCAGGCACACACACTCCTGGCCCCATGCGCACGCATGCACACATACACACACACACACACACACACTCTCCTGGGCCCGTGCACACACACACACCCTACACACACGCACACACCCTACACACACGCACACACTCCTGGCCCCGTGCACACGCGCACGTGCGTGCACACACACACACACTCCTGGCCACGTGCACACACACACATCCCTTACACACACACGCACATACTCCTGGCTCCGTGCACACACACACACACGCCCTACACACATGAACACAGTCTACACACATGCACACACTCCTGACCCCGTGCATGCACGTGCGCGTGCACACACATACACCCTACACACACACCCTACACACACACACACTCCTGGCCCCGTGCACATGCACGCACACACACACACACACACTCCTGGCCCCGTGCACACACACACACACACACTCCTGGCCCCGTGCACTGGACCCAGAGCAGAAACAGGAGCTCCCAAGCACCAAGAGCTTTCCTGATGGCTCAGATGGTAAAGAAACCGCCTGCAATGTGGGAGACTAGCGTTCGATCCCTGGGTCAGGAAGAGCCCCTGGAGAAGGAAATGGCAACCCACTCCAGGACTCTTGCCTAGAGGACCCCATGGATAGAGGAGCCTGGTGGGCTACAGTCCACAGGGTCGCAGAGAGCCCGACGTGACTGAGCGACTAAAACTTTCACTTTCACTTCAGGGACCCAGATACAGCCAAGAGGACGCGCTGTGAGAACCACAGAGAGAACCGGGAGGCCAGCTTCAAGCTGTTCGGAGGAGGAAACATCCGTAAGCAAGCGTTTCCTGCATGCGCATGCACACACGCGCACGTGCACCTTCTGAAGACGCAGGTAACTCCAGCGCGATGCCTTTGCCAGGGCGACCACATGCAGCACCAGAGACTTTACAATAAAAAGGTTTTCCCTCGCACAGCTTTCCAGCCTCATCCTCATTAAAAAACAAAAACCAAAGCTTCCTCCCTTCTCCATCACCCACATTTAAAAGGAGAGTGTGAGTGTGTCTGCAGGAACTCAGAGCTGGGTACAGGACTGGAGTGGCGGGGGGCCCAGGACGGATGGAATGATGTGGCAGGGGGGGCTTTACCACATGGACCCCACACTTGGTCTCTCCTTTCCTCCCACTCCTGAGCTGATGGAACGCTTTCCGCGGAGAATGGCTACCCCGAGGAGGCTCAATCACAAGGAAGATTCCTTGTGGCAGGCTGGTGCAATGAAGACATGCTCATGCTGCTTAAAACAGCAGCACTGTCCTCGGAGGACAGACCTTTGCCCCTGCAAGACAGTCCCAATCAGCAAGGAGCTCAGTAAACCCTCTTCTTCAGAGAGAAAGTAGCAGTTGAAATGGAAGGGACCTCACAGGGTAGACCGGGGGGAGTCAATTTTTAAAAAAATGAATTCAAACTCAATTATTTCTTCGGAAGGAGAGACTGCCTGTGCCAAATAAAGATTTACATTTACCTCAGAGAATTAAACCATCTCCGCTAGGCTTGACACAGGAGCCAGGTGCTGTTCTAAGATATGTGTGTGTGTGTGAGTGTGTGCTCCCTCCCTCAGTTGTGTCCAGCTCTGTGCAACCCCATGGACTCTAGCCCACCAGGCTCCTCTTCCCAAGGGATTCCCAGGCAAGGGTACTGGAGTGCGTTGTCACTTCCTCCTCCAGGGGATCTTCGTGATGCAGGGATTGGACCGGAGTCTCCTGAGTCTCCTGCCCTGGCAGGGGGGTTCTTCATCTCTGTGCCACCTGGGAAGCCCACGTTCTGAGATGGCAGCTGGTTGCATCCTCGCCACGGCCCTCAGCGAGGAAGCTGAGCAGGGAAGTGACGTGCCCAGGCCACTGAGCTGAAGCCAGCGCATGCACCCTGGCCACCAGGCTCTGGGGTCAGGCTCTCACCCCACAGCCCAGCCCTCCTGTCCCGGCACCCCGGGCCCCCTCGCTCCACTGGGACAAGGCTGGGCCGCACACACACTTCGCGGGGCCTACGAAGACGCAGCAGCGTCCCGAGCGACCCTGAGCTGTGACGTGGGGCTGGCCGGCCAACGCAGGCTTAGCAACAGGCAGTGATCTACGGGGGCGGACGTGATTGTTTCCAAATGTTCTCCTGGGGCCAGTGGAGAGGACTCTCTGGCTATCGTGTGGCCTTGGCTGTGACTGGGGGTGGCGGGGGGTCATCACGCTCAGGGCAACAACGGTCACCAAGCCTGGCACCAGGTGCCACTCTGCATCTTCTCAGAACTGGACGGCTTAGAGACTCCCCAAACCCAGCCCAGCCCACCTGTCGGATGGGTATACTGAGGCCTAGAGAGGAGAAGCGACTTCTCCAAAGCCACACAGCAAGCGCAAGGCAGGATCAGGATACACCCAGAGGTCCCGTGACCCTTCTCCCCACCCCACCTCACAGTTTCCCAGTCGTGGCACGGGGAGGCGGTCAGATGGATGCTCCCTGGAAGGCACTTTAAATGCACCTTTCACTAGGCCTTGGACTGAATATCCACAGCCCCTGCAAAGAGGCAAGACACAAGTGAACTTATACATTTTCTGCTCTTTGTAGTACAACGTTCCTCCTCTGTTCTTCCATGCCGGGGATGGTGTTATGGACTTAATGTGTTTGTCCCCAAAACCCCTACACTGAAGCCCTAACCCCCAGTGTGCTGGTGTTGAGGAGGAGGACCTTCAGTAGGCCATCAGGTGTAGACGAGTCAGAGGGTGGCCCCACACGATGGGATTAGCGTCCTCACACGACGAGAAAGAGACCAGAGCGCCCTCGCTCAGCCGTGTGAGGACTGGGCAGAAGGGCGTGGGGCGGGCGGAAAGGTCGCTTAAGGAACGGGACAGCGCAAAGGAGCAGCATGAGGCAGGGCTGCAGCCCGCAGAGCCAGCGGTCGGTGACGGACCCAAAACAACTGAAGGAGAGAATCCCTTTGGGTTGGCTAAAAAGCTTGTTTGGGAGTCTTCCCAGAATGTCTTTGGGGGAAAATCTGAACAAAGTTTTTGCCAACACGATAAAATGAAACAGACATTTTATTTCTACTGAAAATATATGAAACAGGTATTTGTTCTCCATCTTTTGCGGCCGCAGCAGGGTCGTGCCCCTGAAGATGGCCCCCAGTCCTAAAGCGCCCCCAGTTTTGTTTTGTTTTTTTAGATAAACCCCAAACAATTGGCAGTTTGCAGTTCCTGTTTCTTTAAAGACCTCCACAAGGCCATCTGGTTATTATGGCTTTTTCTCACTCTTTGATGGCCATCACAATAGCTATTGTTTCACCAAGACTTTCTTAAGCATTCCCATTTGGCTTTCATAAAAACAACCACTCTCTTTTCACACTCGTATGGAGTGAATTGTGTAATTATGGGAACACCTACAGCCAGCATAATCAGGCCTGGGAACAAACACACCGGCTCCTGGAAACACACAACGCGATTCGCCAGGAGAAAAGCTCGGGGCTGCCCGGTGCACGGGCCGCAGAGGAGGGGTCGTCACCTCTGCCAACCTGCCAAGCAAGGCTTCTGACATTTACACTCAGGAGTCCAGTTAGCACAGTTCACACAGCTCTACCGAACGAACACGGACACGTGCCCACAGTCTCAGGAGTGGGGAGGCGAACTGAAGAGGTACGCATCCGATCGGACACCTGAGGTTTATACACTTCCCACGGAACTGCCTGTTTAGGTGTAAACCTACAGAAAAAACACTGGAAGGATGGGGTGTGGGAATGGGGCTGCTGGCAGAGGAAGAGGAACATTACTCTTTTCTGTAAGGTGCTGTTTCTCAAAAGGATTTATGTCTAAAAGACATGATTGGATTTTTTTTAATCAACAAGATTTAACAGAAGCCTACAGCGCATTAGACAAATAAGCCCAGAGCCTCATATGAATGCAGGTTAGAAAAAGAATTAAAATAATGCCAAAATAAGAAACATTCAACTGGCTTCAAAGAAACAGCTGTCTGCCTCTCAGTCAGGATGAGAAAGTGAATGGCGTGGCCAGCGGCTCCTCAATGGGCAGGGCTAGTAACAGTCGGCGAATTCATCAAACCAAAGGGTTCGGAGCAGACACAAGGTCACTGGTGGCGTTCAGCTGCCGCAGCAACCAGCGTGACCCTTGATTTGTTCTTGTTTAGCTGGATATGCTGTACGTCTGACAAGTCCACCGAGAAGCAGCGCTCAAAGGGAGCTTTCAAGGTGGCAGAGGTTATTCTGTGAGTTGGACCACCACTTTCAGCCTCCATCACTGCAAACGTGTTTCCATCCTTTACCCCCAGTGATCTGTGTGGGCCCCTCGTTCACGTGAGGCACCGCGTTCGGAGCTGTGGGCCGGCCATGAACCTGGAGCTTATGTCTCGGCACACAGGGACCCAAAACCACCAACAGACAAACTATTCCACCAGAATGGTGATCGCGGCATAGAGCCCATGAGGATAATGGCCTGGCCGATCCTGGGGGTTGGGGAGGGGCCCCTGAAGCTGAGAACTGGGGGGAATCGCGGTGGGAACATTCAACTGGTTTCAGAGGAGGAGCTGTCCACCTTTCAGCGGGGGTGAGAAGGTGAATGGCGGGGTGAGAAGGTGAATGGCGTGGTGAGCGGCATTCCCGGGCCAGGGACCCGGTGAGAACTGGGGGGTGTGGGGGACTGAAGGTGGGGGAGAGACTCAGTCTTTGCAGAGCGGTCAGAGTGCACCGGGCGGTCAGCAGGCTGGCCTGGCTGAGCAGAGGACCCCTCAGCTGGGGCAGGGAAATGAACTCCAGGGCCTGTGAGCAGCGGGGAGAGACGGGTCGGGATGGCAGCATGCAGAGCTGTGAGGCTCAGGTCAGGAACTATGCAGGTTTTCCTGAAACGCACTGGGGCACCCTGAGCAGGGTTCCTGAGTGGGAGGGTGGTATTTCGCCACGCACGTGCCGTCCATGCCCAGCCAAGCACCAGTTTTGCAGCCTATGCTGCCAGCACCGCCCTCATTTTCTTCCATCACCGTGGGCCTTGCCATGGTGCGCGTCGGGCCCCCAAGGACAGCGGGACCCTTTGCAGCTGCCCTCGCCCGTCATGGCCAAGGACACCTGGTTAAAACCCGCTCACGGGGCTGCAGAAACCCTCAGACCGCCAGGCTGATGGAAACATTCCCACACTTTTTCTCTGTGCAACGGAGACGCCTGCTCAGAAGGTCCCTGCTGCAAAGCAAGGGTTTCTTCCTCGCAGGCGGCTACACCCGACTGTCCTGCTGCAGGGCTTCTGCGTCACGACGGGGATCTCCCCAGCTAATAGGATGTTCGAGTGAACTGGAGAAATCTGGGCCGCCTGAATTCAGGGCAATCGCGTCCCATCTGTGTGTGCTCTTCCTCTGCTCTATCTAATCAGATTTCCTGTGTGCATGAATATAAATGCTGTTGTTCTGACCCGTGATGATCTGGTAAACAGACTGATTATATCAACTTTGATAGATTAAGGTTTCCAAAAACAGAGGGACGCCGTTACTTTTATTTTAATTGAAAATGGACGCAATTTCCAGTGGATATGGATAAAACTAATGACCTCAGAAGGAATCAACTTGCCGTGGGGGCAAAAAAAAAAAAATCAGACGACTTGTATCATCATCCGAGATCATGACAGTCTTAGTTGGAAATGTTGCACGCTATTTTGCCTTTTCTCTGTTTTCTCGGAACGAGGCTAGCCCAGCACATTCTTCTGGGTACACTGAGCTTCAGCGGGACTTGGCTCAAATTGGCAGGGGATAGGTCACCACCCCAAAATTACCGAAACCGAAAGAAATCCACAGGATCAAGACCAGACCAAGAAAATCTTATAAAACGGTAATCAAATCAACTTCCTTCCAAAACCAGGCTCTACTTAAATTGCAGTTATCAACTTACTCCATTTATGAAGTAAAAATATGGAGACACATGCCAGCCTCAAGCAAATCCTCTGAAAGAAACTCCAGCCAACCCACTGCACAATTGCTAATGATGATGAAACTGGTTTTGACCGTTTCCACTTGGTCCCGACAACCCCTCGTAGGCAGACAGAACATTCTCTCAGTGTTTACGGCGCTCCGGCTCCTGGAAGCAGGAAAGCCCATCACTGACTCCCTGCGTGTCTTCACTGCATGAGTTCCGTGGGCAGGTCACAGAGCGTGGGGTCAGGGAGGACATTCTGAGAACCAGACTGCCCAATCCCACGCCTGCTCCTTGCAGACACCTGACCTAGGGAGTCACCTCACCCACCGAGCCTCAGTTTCCTCGTCTGAAAATGGGCACGGTGACAGTTCCCGCCTCCTCGGGAGGATACAGGGAGGCAGGAAAGCGCGTCACCTGCTTATTCCGTGCTGGGTCCGGCACAGGGCAGCCCCTGCCAAAGGCCAAGTGTTACCATTCCTCACGTTCTAATGCTTATCTCCTAGCTGACTAAAACGGTTTGTAGTACTGTGTTTATGAAACCAGATCACAGCTGTAACACTCATGTTTTCTGTGATATTTTCATGGTAGTGTCTAGGCTGAAGTAACTTCAGTAAAATAGCAGTAACAGCTTTAAGAATGCTGTTTGTTGATCAGTCGCTAAGTTGCATCTGACGCTTTGTGAAACCATGGACAGCAGCCCACCAGGCTCCTCTGTCCATGGGATTTCTCAGGCAAGAATGCTGAAATACTTAATTTAAGAATACTTTCAAATTAAGTGAATAAGATAAATACTAATGTTGTATGATTATAGATGAAGCAAGTTCAACAGGAAATTAAGACAGTATCGTTGCAAAGCAACCACTCTGAATAAATTAACCATCTTTAAAAAGTTATTACTGTTCGATCCAGAACACCTGGGCTCTTGCCCGTGACGCACGCAACGCCCACACCCGTCCCACGCTCCTCGGGGAATCCTTGCTCCCTCTTCTCGGGGACCGTTGCCCAGTGCTCCCTCCGGATAGCTCTCACCACCCCGGGGTCTCACTGTCACCGAGAACACAGGTCGCTTCCTAATCAGCAGGAGCTGTTTCTGGAACACCTGTGTCCGAAGCCGCTGAACATTCATGGAACTCCTGATCTGGCTGTATCTAGCCAACTTTATTTCTCGGGGTCCCCCCACACCCTAGGCCAACTGGCATTCCCGCGTGCCCCCTGAAAGGCAGGCCAGTGGAGCAGCCTGAGTCTGCAGCCCAGCTCTGTCCCTGAGGGCTCCAGTAAGCTGCTTGCATAAACCACACAAACATCACGTATGCGAAAGTCGCCAGAAGAGAGGGTACGTGCTGGATGCGCCGGGGTGAAGCTCCGGGACAGGCAAGACTAGTGAACGCTAATGAAGGTCAGGAGAGCGGTTACCTTGGGGTTGAGGCCACGGCGACGGCTAGCCTGTTTCTTGATTTGAGTGCTGGGTACAGAGCCGTTTGGTTGGCAAAAATTCACTGAACTGTACAATATGTGTGCACATTTCTAGATGTATATTTCAATAATGTTTGCCCACCAAAAAGAAAAGCAATGAATGACAATCTGTGCCTCAGTTTCACCATCTGTAAAATGGGCGGTACTAGGGAGGTACCCAGACCTACTGGAGAGGCCTCTGCCAGTGCAGCTCCTCCTTCACCTTCCTGTCCTAAATTCTCCCTGCCTCACCTGGAGGTCGTGAACTAGCTGCCCATCCTGAGGTCAGCTCTAGGGCTTTATTTAAGATGAAGGATTAAGTTTTGGAGACTGGCTGCAGAGCAATGTAAACATACTTAGCACCATGAAACTACACACTTTAGGACAGTTAAGATTCGTAAGACAAATTTCACACTGCATTTTGCCACAATCAGGGAGGGGCTAAGATGAACTATAAGGAAATACTCTAATTCTGAAGATCCATTCTTAATGCCCCAGAGGTAAAGACTGGAGGGGAAGGTACCAGGCTGTACCCCAGGGCTTCTATGTTTCAAAACTCTTGCCTTAAGGCATGGGAAAACGAATTAACAGCCATAGCTGTTCAAAGAAAAAACAGGGTATACATTTTTATGTCTTTGGAAAAGTACGTTGAAATAGGCAGGGATTTAGACAGAGCAGGAAACAGAGTCACAGACAAACAGCATTTACTGTTCTGGGGAGCAGAAATCCTGATGATTTTCTATTTTTCAACACTTCGAATATTTTACGCTCATATTTCTTGATTATAAAACTACATGTAAGTAACTAGCCCTCTGTGCTTCAGGGTCTAGCTCCTCCCCTTTTTGGCCCAGTTTTGCTTTTGTTTTCACTCTGTGGGCTCCTGCGTCTCTAAGAGGCACCACTGCCGCTCTCCTCCACGTGGAAGCAGCTTCTGCCCTTTTCCTGCTGAGCTGAACGCCAGGCCCGGGATCCTTCCCAACACAGTGTCCAGGGCAGGGCCACCCAAGCACACACACCGACACCGCTGGTTACACTCGCCCTCCCTGAGGCTGCCCTCGCCCCCTGGCGTGAGTGCAGGACAGGGCGCTGACGCGTACCCACGTTCCCACGTCTCGCTTCTCAGCAGAGGTGGCGGGAGACTCCACAGCCACACCTGTGTGGACCACCTCTCCAGTGATACCACCGCTCTCACTCTCAACTCTGTTCCAAATCCAGACCAGGTACCTCTTTTCAAGCCAAGGAACTGCCCAGCACAGGTTCCTCTAGAGCCTGACACAAGGGGCTTCCGCCGATGGTTAATACTGACATCAGCCCCCATTCCAGAGTCCAGGCACTCCGAGGGGATGCACCTCTGCCCACGTGCAAGACGGCGACTTCGGCAATAAGGATGGGGGGCGCTTCCAAGTGCCTTTGGTTGTCACCTTGCAAAGGGGCTCCAGGAACCAGCCATTTCACAGGACGGGGCCTCTCCTGGGTGCAGTGTGAAAGGAACTAACAATTTACCTGAGTGCAAACATTCGACACTGCTCTGCAGACCCTGGGGTTGGGTGGGGGTGCTCTGAATCCCGGCCCACAAGTTTGTCCTGCACAGGGACCCTGTGGGCCCAGAAGGGCCCGGGACGCTGCAGACACGCGGCCCCTCGTCACTGAGGCTCTCTGCGCCCTCGGATGGCACGACTCTGGGGGAAGAGCCGGATGGACCTGGAGTGCCCACAGCTCACAGTAACGTTCGAGAGCGTGACTTCTTATCACTGTAAGAGCCCATCAGCCCCTTTAGAATGTGGGGCCGCCTCAATAACGTACTGGCTTGAGGAGGGGGAGGTGGACGTCAGGGTCAAACTGGCCACTGGGAGTATCCTTTAGCATCAAGGACACGCATTTATCACGAAATCTGCCCAGAGGTGGAAGGTCTGAGAACTACCTTACTTCTTAAAGAAGTAAGAATGTACGTTACAGAAAGTCAATTACACCAATGGGAATAAAAATAACTGTACTATTATTAATAGATTAAGGGCTTTTGTGTGCCAGGCATGGTGCTATGAAATTCACATCTGCTCTCATTCTTGTTAGTAACTTTACATAGCAGATACTTATGGCTAGTTCCACTTAGGGGAGACAGAACTTACTAAGGCTGCAGGAGAAAAAAACAACACCTCAGTGATATACTGTGAGTAACAGTGACGATAATTTAAGAAGCACAGGAAGGCATCATGAGACAAGGCCGACGAGGAGGTTAAATACCCTGGAAATAATACACACATGAGATTCGGAGCTTCCGATCAGCTGGGACATTCTGGGGAAGTTACTTGACCTCTCCACGCCTTAGTTCCTTCATCTTTAAAAAACGAAGGTGTTTAATTTCACAATACTATGAACCTACAATTAACAAAACAGCACAGCGCTGGAGCGAGGACAGTAAGTCAGCAGGAACTAACAGAAGGCTGAAAAGAGACTCGAGCACATACGTGAAATGGTCAGTATATGGTATAGTGATGTTTTACAGTAGCGGATAAGGGAACATTTTTCAGCGAATAATACTAGACATCAGTGATCTATCTGGAACAGCACTATGCCATGCCTCACACCAAAAGTTAATTCTAGGTCAATTTTACAGTTATATGTTAGGGAAAAAAATGGGGAATGTCTGCTCAATCTTGAAATCCGGAAGAACTTTGATAAACCACTAAGACAAGTCATTAACAAGCCATGAATACAGGCTCTGAGATCCAACCACCAAAAAATGTGAAGCGTCTATACATCAATAAATACCTCATATGAAATTAAGAAGCCAGAGGAAACGTAGAAAAAGCTAACAACTGTTACCTATTCGATTTGAAAAAAATTAGTGATTCTTCTATATTAAAAATGAAAACCCTTATAAACAGCTTTTCTTATTTAAAAAAAGGCATATTCTCCAATTACAAATAAAATATATAAGAATCTAAACTGCACAAAAGAAATGCAGATAACTGATGAACTCACGGAGTGAGGGGAGAGAATGAGGTTCAAGGTGGCCAGTCTTCACGGAAGGCGCCGTGTGAGGTTCACGCTCCTTCAAAGAGTTCAGAGTTCACTATAATCAGGCATGTGTGGCCTGGCCTGTGTGGTCAAAAGGGTGCATTCCTGAAAGTCCTGGCCACGAGACATAGCTGACCGCAGGCTGCCCGGGACGTGCCCAGGTGCAGGAACCCTGACAGAGACAGGAGCCCCAGCCCCAGCCTGGTGCGGACATGCAGGCCCACGAAATGGGGGCTTTGGAGTTGTGAAAAGAGCTTCCACGGGGCCCCTCTTCTGCTCTGCCTGGAATCAGACAGGGGGACAGGGGGAGAGGAAAATGCTAGTCTCCAGGATGTTCCCCTCCCTCTGGCTGCCAGAGGACGCCCGAGATGCTCACGGTCGATGGGCAGGGGCAGAACGAAGGGGGTCTCCTTGCCATCAGACTAGTGCTCCTCTGCTGTCCTGCACACACGCAGCCCCTGCTCAGCCTCTGCGGAGACTTCAGCGGCAGCCCCTCGATTTTAAAGGTAAAGCACGGAAAGATAACATAAATACTGTCACTCAGCAAGTGTCTATAGTTTCAGAACGCCAACCACGTACTTAGTAGGCTGACTTCACTCCAGTGAGTAAAGTGAGGCTCTGCGAAGTCAAATTGATTGATTCATTCATTCACTTAAAAGGTATTTATCCAGCACCGACAGGCACAGAGCCTTGTTCTAAATGCTGGGAATACAGCAGTTGGGAGGGAGGGAAAGGAGAGGAGATAAAATTCTTGCCTTTCTAGCAGGAGGAGAAAATAAACAAAATAACAAACACATAGTCTGTTAGATTATGGTAGGTGCTAAGGAGAAAGAATAAGGTGGAGAACGAAAAATAAAACAAAACATTGCGGTGGTGGGGTGGGGTGTCAACATTTCAGATGGGTAGCCAAGGAAACTTGACTAGGCGACTTCCGAGGAAAGAGCAAAAGGAAGTGAGGCCGTGGGCGGTGTGGCTACTTAGGCAAAGATGCAGACTGAAGGCCTAGCTGGGGCAGAGGCCTCCAGGGGCATTGCGGGCATGTCCCAGGAGGCAGCCCAGGTCGGTCCCAGGGTGAGCGACGAGGTGAGCTCACAGGCCACACTGCCTCTGCTGGCTGTCCGGGAGGTCGTGTGGCGTGCCCAAGGTTGCACGGCTAATCATTGAGAGACCAAACAGACGCTGGTGGCACTCTGAGAAGGGGGCTTGGAGCCCCGTGTGGGTCACCCTGCCTCCACCCTCCTTCAGGGGCCGGTGGCCAGAAGCCCAGGGCCCTGTCGATGTCCCCCTCGCCC
The DNA here is from genome assembly GCF_003369695.1 of Bos indicus x Bos taurus. Lineage (NCBI taxonomy): Eukaryota > Metazoa > Chordata > Mammalia > Artiodactyla > Bovidae > Bos > Bos indicus x Bos taurus. Next base: position 57,681,503 of record NC_040093.1, read on the forward strand.
ACCTCGTGGCACGGGGTCCCAGAGCATTGCCTCCCGCTCGCATGCATGCAATCCCAACACTCTTCTCCTAAGCGCACATCTCAGCGTGAACACCCTGTGTTTGTCTTCTCTGCCATCTAATTATGAAGTTGTCCGCAGTTAACAGGAAGACAGGTGGGGCAGGGCAGACTCTTGAGTCTGGAGACTGCAGTTTAGCAGCCAGCTCGCACATGTGTGAGGTGCATGACCTCGGATCCTAACTTCCTTAGCTGTCCTGGCTTCAGTCTCCTCATCTGTGAAGTGGACCTCACCAGGTTACTCTGAAAACCACGGACACGGTAAGGAAAGCACCCACTGCTGCGCCTGACAGCGTCAGAGAGCCAGGAAATGGAAGCTATCAAATCACAGTATGGTTCTGGAACTACTTTGCAGTGCAACCGTTTCCTTGTAGAGGACAAACCAGACCCACGTAAGCAAATTTATGAGCCATTTCTAAATACAAATGGCAACAGAGGTGAGATAATCAACAACTAGCCCCAACCAGTAATTTTCTACAGAAATGAATGTTTCTTCGTCAATAATCTGTTGGCTTTTTTTTTCTTTCCTGGCTATGGCAAGGTTTGAATCAGCTGGTTTGGGAAAAGCCACAGCGTGGTTTGACCTTTTGAAATCAGCTAGCCTGTAAGGAGAGGGAGCAATTCTTGAACCCAGTGAACTCAGTTCTCCAAGCAAAGGTCGGACAGCGAACCCGAGCCTGACTGGATCTGCAAAGGCCCTGCCTCCAAATAAGGTCACGCTCCCAGGTACCGGAGGCAAGGACTTGAACAGACCTGCTTCGGGGACACAGTTCAACCCACAGCAGTGACGATGGTATTGGCGTAAGCTGACCTCAGCCAGCGGTGAACATCCCAAGTTCAGCAGTGGAAGGGGTGCGAGCTGTCGGCGGGTAAAGGTGCTGGGTGTCAGGTTCGGCTTTCCCCATTATTAACCCTGAGATGTCAGGATAACACATTTACTGCAGGGGGTGTGCTGCTAAACAAGCTGACGGATGGAAAGGCGGGCCAGCACACAGTCCCACCTAGAACTGCCGCCCTCGGTGGTGATAGGAGGAGGCTCCCGGCTCCATCGCCGGTGACGCTGACATCCCACCAGGGACACAGGTGTCTAGGGGGTAGCAGCCACACAGGCCCGGCTCTCCCCGAGCCGTGGGAGGGGGGCGGGGTGGGAGAGGCTCTGCTCTGCTTCCCGGGGAGGGAGGCTTTTGTGAGCGGGAGACACACGAGGACGGATTGTCTGGGTGTCAGCGGTAGAGGGTGCGGCTGGGGGAGTTGCTGAGTCAGACGGGCTGCACCCGTCCCACGAGAGAGGAATGCTCCCACCCAGAGAGATCTGTTTGACTTCAGAAAAGTGCAGGTCCCAGTGATACTCACTGAACTCCCCACCGCCCGCTCAGCAGACGGGAGGATGGGCAACAGGACACCTGGCAAGGCCCCCGGGGGGTGCCCTGTCGCTGCGATGTTCCCCCCAGAGCAGGGCCCTGCTCACCTTGTATTTGCCTGGGACGAGGTGTTATCAGAATCCCCCTAGAAAGAGGCTCGAAAGGCAGAACACGCAGGTCCTGGGCAAGAATGTATCAGGAGCAGCGAGGCTCCTTGATCCTAAAGGAGGCGAACTTCCCCCTGAACTTGAGTGGGACCACAATCGACCTACCAAGAACACAGGATGGAAGAGGGACTCTCTAAGAATGTTTCCAGGTAATGGTGATGACCTCACCATCCATTAAGGCTAGGCCAAAAAGTCCTGCCCGGCCCCTCTTCACCCAGGCCCTTGCACAAGGGCTTTCGGGTGAGTCCACACTTAACCAGCGTGTCAGGTTCCTGAGGATGCTGCAATGCATGAGTATACCTCCGTGCATTCAAACAACACAAACGTGTCCTCTGACAGGTCTGGAGGTCAGAAGTCCCAAACAGGTCTCACGGGGCCAAAAACCATGGTGTGGCAGGGCTGCGGTCCTTCCAGAGGCCCGAGCGGAGAGACTGCTTCCTGGCCTTCCTGGCCTCTCGAGGTGCCCAGTCCCCAGTCTTGGGGCCCCTCCAACCATCGTCAAAGCTGGCAGCAGCACCCCCTCACCTGTGCTCTGTCCCCACAGTCTCTTCCTCTGACCTGTCTCTCCTGCCACCCCTTCTCCTAAGGGACCCCTGTGGCTGCAGGGAGCCCATCTGGGTAACCCAGGACAATTTCCCATCGCAAGATCCTTGACTCGATCACATCTCAGCAGCCCTTGTGCCGTGGCAGGTCACACAGTCACAGTTCTGGGGGTTAGGATGCGACATCCTTGGGGGAGAGGGCACTGGTCTGTCCTACCACCCCATGGGAAAGCTGCCCCAGCAACCCTGGGGACCATCAGGTCCCGACTAACCTGCTTGTGACCCTGTCAGAGCTCTGTCTACCACCTGACCTCAAAAGGGGTGACCGAGGTCCACTCCGGGCCCCAGGCTCTGTCCCTCCACCAGGGAAGCCAGATGCCCACTCTCTCCATCGCCCTGCCTCCCTGGGCCCATCCCAAGACACTGTGAAGACGAAGCTTCAACCCCGTGACCTCCAGGGAGCTCTTCCTGGGGCCGCTTACCTGGCTGCCACACCCTGTTTCTTCCCTCTTCCTGACCCACCATGCACCATCACACTCTTCCAACAGGAGTGTACCCCCCGTGGTACCGGGGAGACCACGGTCCATTCATCTGGGTCGGGCCCGAGGCCTGTCTTGCAAAGGATATCCAGTCAGTGCTGGGTGGCGGCATGGATGGGCAGATGGGATGGATGGACAGGCAGACAGATACAAGGATGGAGGGAGGGAGACTGTGGCCACGCCTGGCACAAAAGTACACACTCAATAAACACTTGTCGAGAGAAAGCCAGGAGGCAGGGAGAAAGAGAGGAAAAGGAAGTGAAGTGGGGGCACCATCCATGTTGGGAGAATGCAGCTACGCAGCAGCCAACGTGAGGAAGAAACTCAAGACAGGGGCATCTCCAGTGCCGCGTTCAAGAGCTCCCTGGTGAGCGGACACACGGTCAGCTAGAACCTGCGAAAGGTCCACCAACTGGTCTAAGCTCCGTGCTGACTCCTAAGCACACCTCTCTGGGAACCAGTGTGGGTGTCCGGACCTCCTCTGGGCCAGAAACCAGCTCGGGGTCCACCCCCACCGCCCCATGCCACCGCAGCTCGATGCACAGGCGCGGTTCTAAGGTGCCTTCGCCTCACTCGGGCCCCACCCGTCTACATCCAGCTTTATTAAATGCTACCCAGGACCTGCCAGTGTCTTGTGGGGGTGGGGGTGGGGATGGGGGTGGGGGGGTGGATCACAGGACTAGGGCAGCCTGGGCCCTGTCCACTCCCAATGGAGAACTGCATCTTCACCTCAAGGCCAGGCATGCACCAGTTTCAACCACTTGCCTTAAAAAGACCATTTTTCCGTGAAGTTGCCGCATGAGTATGAATGGTGTTTTTCCGGGATTTTACTATGAAACATTTCAAACATAAAGAAAAGCTGCATACTGCTCTACACCCGTGAGAATGGCGAGAATTTTGAAGACTCACAGTAATGAACATGGGCATGGAGGTGAAGCAACTGGAAACTTCATACACTGCTCCTAGGAGGATAAGCTGGTACAACCACTGTGGAAAACAGCTTGGCATCACCTACAAAGGCTGACTCTATGCATACCCTGTATGCTCATCCCCAACTCTAAGCCAACAGAACGTCACGCACAAATCCCCAGGCGGCATGTGCAAGCGTTCCTGAGGATGGACACAACCCAATGCCCACCGCTAGTAGAATGGTACAGTCGTAAGCTGAAACGCAATCTGGCAACAAAAACGAACATCTCACAAGGGAACCCGATCACACTGAAATATGGTTGTCAAGATACTCCTTACAACCTGTGGTAGAGCAACAGGAAAAGAAAACGTCTTACCGCGTCACATAACAAGCTCTAGCCAAGGGTCTGATAACTACCGTGACTCGGGAGTAGCGACAAAGGTAACAATATTCCAAGATGGTCTATAACGCCGGAACGGGCCTGGAACGCTTCCGGGCCGTCCACTAGGGGCCGGGGCCGGGTCCCGGTCACGGCTCACAGTACCGCCAGCGGGCATCCTGGACGGAAACGCTGTGTGTCAGTTACAGGCCAGTGACAGCAAAGCTGCCGTTGTTTTTTCACGTCCAGGGTCACAGATACCCTGAATTCTATCCATGGGCCTGAGGATAAGAACTGGAAACTGGGGGTTTTCTTTCTGTCCCCTTTACTCTATTCCTGGTGATAAAATGCTCCCTGAACCTACGTGTATATACGAACAAGGGAGGGTCTCAGATACCTGCACACGAGCATGCACAGCGGAGCTGCTTCCATCAGCAGAAAGGTGCAAACAACCCACAAGATGGATGAATGGATGGACACACTGTGGTATGCGCACACACACAAATATTATTCAGCCTTAGAAAGGAAATTCTGACGTGTTACAACATGGGTGAAGCTTGAGAATTTTATGCTAAGTGACGTAAGACAGACACAAAAATACAAATACTGTTTGATTCCACTCATGGGAGGGGCCTAGGCTACACAGATTCATAGAGACCGAGAGGAAAACGCGGTCACAGGGACCTGGGGCAGGGAGCATGCGAAGTCAGGGTATACTGGAGACAGAGCTTCTGTACCAGAAGATGCAAGTCAGGCTCCGGAGACGGATGGTAGCAATGGTTCCACAACAAGGGGAAGGTACTTACCACCACTGAACTGCACGCTTACAAACGGCTAAAATGGTAAGCTTTGTGCCATGTATATTTGACCACGATCATTTGTGGCTCAGCTGGTAAAGAGTCCGCCTGCAATGCAGGAGACCTGGGTTCAATCCCTGGGTTGGAAAGATCCCCTGGAGAAGGGAACGGCTACCCACTCCAGTATTCTGGCCTGGAGAATCCCATGGACTGTATAGTCCATGGGGTCACAAAGAGTTGGACACGACTGAGCGACTTTCACTTTCATAAATAAGTAAGTAAACTCCCTGCAGAACACGGAAGGCACTGGCTTTCTGAGGACAGGAACCGCCTCCCCGTGGCTGGGGGCCAGCTGCCACACACGCCTGGGCTTGCGAGCTGCTGGGCCACCGTGGGCAGGCTGCTTCACCTCTCCGGTCTCAGTTTCCACCTCCACGGGGGGCTGCAGGCACAAGGGCAGCTGTGGCGCGTCAGGCATGGGTGCCATGCCAGCAGGGCGGCGGGCCCGCTGTCGTGCGGAGACTTCCGTGACCCCGCGGGGTTATGAGCACCGTGCCTACCCCAACAGGGGACTTAGCTGACTTGCCCAAGGTTGCCGGCAAGGCCGGGCTGACAGAGGAGCCCAGGTCCGACCTGTGGTTATCTGCCTGCTGCTTGTTTATCGTCTCTCCCACTGGGCAACAGGCTCCAGCGCGACAGACCCTGAGTCTGTTCCGTTGGCCACACGGTCCCCAGGGCCGCACACAGGAGGCTCAGTAAATACCTGCCCGGCGACGGGAAGAATCCAGTTCTGTCTGGTCCCAAAACTGGCTTCCCTATAAAGAGCGGGATGGTGGCGGCCACAGGGCCGGGGCGCTCCGGTCTCCGTGCGGAGCTGCGATTGCTGCTATTATTGCTCAGTCGCCCAGTCGTGTCTGACTCTTTGCGACCCCCTGGACTACAACACACCCTTCACTACCTCCTGGAGTTTGCTCAAACTCATGTCCATTGAGTCGGTGATGCCATCCAATCATCTCATCCTATGTCGTCCCCTTCTCCTCCCACCTTCAATCTTTCCCAGCATCAAGGTCTTTTCCAATGAGTCAACTCTTCTCATAAGGTGGCCAAAGTATTAGAGTTTCAGCATTGGAGTTTCAGTTTCCAATGAACACCCAGGACTGATCTCCTTTAGGATGGACTGGTTTGATCTCCTTGCAGTCCAAGGGACTCTCAAGAGTCTTCTCCAACACCACAGTTCAAAAGCATCAATTCTTCGGCGCTCAGCTTTCTTCACAGTCCAACTCTCACATCCATACATGACCACTGGAAAAACCATAGCCTTGACTAGATGGACCTTTGTTGGCAAAGTGATGTCTCTGCTTTTTAATATGCTATGATACCCTCCAGCAGAGGTGGGGCCGGAGGCAGCCGCAGTGAGAGGGACAGAAAAGAAAAAAAATACACCTGTGTGCCTTCTGGGGGCCGCACCCGGCCACACACTGTGGCACAGCCCAGGCGCAGCTGGCGAGGACACCGGTGACCCAGGCCGAGGCCCATGTGCTGCTGCCAGCTCACGTGGGGGATGCTGACGGTTCAAGGGGTCCTGGCGCTGAGAGAGACGGGGCACAAGCTCAGCCCTATGGCCATGCTCCCTGGATGAGGAGGCTGCGCCTGAGCAAGAAGCTCAGGGGTCCCCAACAGTGACTCAGCACAAGAGGCAGCTCAGGGCGCCCAGCGGCCCAGGGACCCCAGTCTGCCTCTGCCACCCCGATGCCGAGGGCACCCGACTGGGAACGAGGGTGGTCGGGGAGGCGGGCAGTGGGCCCCCACCACCGAGAGCACGTCAGCGGGTTTCCTGTGCAGACGGCGTTCTGGGCCACAGGGCTCTGTGGGGGAGTGGAGTGGGTGGCAGTGACCTAAATCAGGCCAGGGCAGCTGGGCTGGGTGACTCGGGGACCTGGGTTCCTCGCCGCTGGGCCGGGCGCCAGGCAGGCGTGAGGTGTGAGAGGGACACCCTGCCTTTGGAGTCCCACCAAGATGGGCGCTATTCAGGGGCTCATGCAGCCCACTTTGTAGCCAGGTGACCGTGGGTGAAAACAGTAAAATGGGGTGAATCTGCACAAGAGGGCAGGCGCAAGGCCCCTGCACAGCAGGGAAAATGAAGAACTGAACAGGAGCCAACAGCTGCAGACCCCAAACCCAGGAGCAGATGGTGCAGAGGGGAAAAGGCAAGCTGTAGGCACGTTTTAAGAGAACACATGAAGCAACGCTACACATTGTCTACTGTTCCTTACGGCGACGGAAGTGTGCGAAAGTGCTTAAAATCCTATGGAAAGATCTACACCAGACATACAATAAAGGGTACCTGGAGGCGGGTGCTGAGCCAGAGGTCAAGGTAATTAATTACCACTTTTCCAGGGATGTTTTATTCCTTTTACTTATATCAAAGAGGATATAGAATATAAACAGGGGTCAGTCTGGGTGATAGAAATGCGGTTTTTACTATTAGTCCTTGACGCTCTTTGTTTGATTACTGGCTAATCTGAAAGTCATCCAGGTATCAGTATATGGTCAAGTAATGAATCTTCTTGATTGCATGTGTCCTAAATTGTATTTTTCTTTTTAATTCTCAAAATTCAAAAAGAAGAGGTCTCCCAGAGCACAGAGTGCTCTTTAAAAGTGCTCACTAGACTGCAGTCCTCCCAATAAGAACCCAGAGCTGGGGCGGACGGCACGCCTCTGACCTCTGGAAGAGCTCGGGGTGTCCAGCGGCGGAGGCAGCCTCGCCGAGCCCCCCAGCCCACTGCCTGTGGTCCAGGGGTGCCCACCCGGATGGCACCTCTACTAGCAGGGTCCCCTCCGCCAATCACGCTCCAGCAGACCCGGTGACGGCACCGGCCACCAATCGGAGCGCTGGCCGGCGTGAGCAAAGAGTGTGCCACGCCGGGCTGACACGCTGTCAGCTGGAGGCAGAGACGCTTGCTTCCTCTCGGGGAGCCTTCATCAAGGTGCCTGTGCAATTTATGGACGCACTGCCCAGCACCGAGACCGGCGGCCCCCGTGCCTGCCCACGCTGAGCTCCCAACTTTCAGATTTCCTCTTGTATCCTAACGGTGTCCCTTGAATCCTGCTTACTCACTCTGCCTCCCTCATCTCCAGATAAAAAAGAGGTGACACCCCGCGAGCTATGTCTGTGTCATCCGTTCATCCTTCTATGGAGAAGTCCTAGCTGCAAGATTCAGACGCCAGAGGGGGAGAGAAATACTCAGGATACTGTCTTCCTTTCCCTGGGGCTCAACAACCCAAGCGACCCCCACAATGTGGCCGTGCTGAAACCTGAATGCAAGGTGCCGAGTCAGTTTTCCAAACCGTCTAGTTTCTCCTAAAAACCAAGGCAAACTTGGATGGGAAATAATTCACTGCAGGGAGCCACCAGGAGGAGCTTATGAGTTCCCCCACAGGCCCCACCTGCTATGCTCCAGGTGAGCATAAAGCCCCCTCCGCAGCGGAAGGGTCCCAGACACTCAGCACCCTCCCCTTCTGGAAGCAGAAACACCCCAGCACGACCCTGTCTTTCCAAGAAGCAGCAGTGGCGTTTCAGGGAGGCGGTGACCTCAACAGCAACCATTCTGCAGAGCAGAGCGGCAGTGGGGGCAGTTTGTGCTGTGCTGCTCAGGGGGGCGGCGAACGCAGAGCCACCGGATAACTAAAACCTCTGCTGTCTTCCTGCCACTGCCGACCATCACCATAGGAACCACATCCTGCTGCTACCATGGCAACCGCACAGTACCATCCACTCAGCAAGCAATGATGCAGAGGCCACTCAGGAAAGCTTGCTTGCAAAAGGCCTTGGGGCTGACAGGGTCCTGCGGTCCACAGTCACGGGGACCAGGAAGCGGCAGAAGCCTTCTGAAATGACTAGCTTGGGAGTTAAAAGCCCTCCTCCTGCTCCTCAGGAACTAATGTACCCCCCCAAATTAAATCCTTTCTAAAGTACCTTCCTGTCCCTGAGCTGCAGAAATTTCCAGAGCAAAACACCCGAGATAGGAACTTCACAGGTGCCTCTCTCCACATCTGGCCACGGCTCAAATGGAGACAACAGCAAGCCGTGAGACCACGGGGCTTCCACAGTAAGACCACAAGCTCCCTGTGGCAGCCTCTACAGCAGACCAGGAGCAGGCAGAGGCCCTTTCAAAAGCAGCATGTGATTTCCTCCTCACAACTCTGCTCATCAACTGAATGTCCCATTTCCTACCCACATTTTACAGAGGAACGAGGCTCAGAGAGGGTCAGGGACCTGCATATGGTCACACGGCACACTAGGCAGGGCTCTGACTCTCCGGCCCTGAGAGAGTCTGCTCACCTTTACCACCTCCAATGCTGTGCTCAATGAATCGGGCCCTACTTAAGAACAGCAGCTAATGGATGAATTTTAGTAAGTGTTATCTTCAGTAAGCATTCACACAGCGATTGCTTACTTTGTGTGAGGCCTTGTGCGAGGTACTTTGCATGGGGCAGCGTATGAGTCCATGAGGCAGAAGCCACTGCAGAAGAGGAATGTGAGGCACAGAGAGGTGGGGGTGCGTCTGAGGGCTGCAGACAGCAAGCAAGAGGGAGGCCTGGGGTTCAAACTCGACTCCAGAGCCTGGGCCCTCAGCCAGCCGCTTCCCGACTACACCAGCAGGTGAAACGCAAGCACGGATCCAGCCACCCAGCCACCCTCCCAAGGTCCCCACGCTCCGGCCTGCACCTGTCACCCCACGGCACGGGTGAGAAGACCCTGCCTGGCCTCACAGGAGCATGTGGGTCACGGCCCATGGCTGGGTGCCTGGCGCCCCTCCACGCACCCTAATAACGGCCCACCCCAGGGAGTCACGGCTTCAACGCTCCCTCTTCATCCCGGGGCAACAATTTCAGAAGCCACCTCCCGTTCACTGCAGTCCAGGGAGACAGAGCCCCCAAGGCCGAGGGCATGAAGGGAGGAAATGAGAGTCTAGTCGGTCCCTGCAGCTCACAAAGGTTATTTCCACGCCGCGTAGATTGGGTACAGCTGTATGACACTGCCTTATGATAAGGTAAGAGTGGCTGAATGCCGGCAGTTGCATAAGGTTTGTCTCAGTACCTGGGCCTCCCACACACCCACTTTACAGATGAGGAAACTGAGGCTCCGTGAGGTTACTTGACCTGTCTTAAGAAGTCACTGAGACGGGAAGCAGGGGCTCCAGAACTGGAGCCAGGTCTGTCTGGTCTCAAAGTCCTTTCCCTCCAACAAGCCCTGCTGTCTCCCCCAAGGGCCCCAGGGGCTGGGAAGCCAGGCGAGGGTGGGGCTGAGTGGGGAAACAGGCCAGAGGAACCGACTGCTGCGCTGCGTGAGATCTGACGCAGGGGCCAGGGGCGAGGACCTTCTCCAGGGACCCAGCTCACTCTCAAATGGACGCAGCTGAGACCAGCAATTATAGGGATTTCATCTCACTTTTTAAATCAGTACCAACAGACACAGAACACGGGAAAAGACCCTGATGCTGGGAAAGAGTGAAGGCAGGAGGCGAAGGGGGCAACAGAGGGCGAGATGGTTGGATGGCATCACCGGCTCAATGCACACAAGTTTGAGCAAGCTCCAGGAGATGGTAAAGGACAAGGAAGCCTGGCATGCTGCAGTCCGTGGGGTCACAGAGTCGCACACAACTGAGCAACTGAACCACAACACAGGAAGCAGGCAGACAGTTACTTAGTCGCTAAGAGCCCAGCTGGCCAAGTGAGTAAGGGAGGGTGCTAACGCCCACTGCACACACTGGCTGAGAACTAAACGTCATGCTGGGAGCCGCGAGCCCAGCACCGCGCCTGGGATGCGGGCGGGGCTCCAAACCCGTACTTCTGCTGTGCACGGCTGGCCTCTGGACCGCCCGCCAAGCTGGACGGGTGCGGCCCAGCCTGCTCCCCTGGGGGACTTTGGGAGGAAGCCTTTCCCAAGCCTGCGCCCTCCTCTTTCCCTGAAAGGCCCAGGCATTTCCTGTACTCCATCCACCACGAGAAAGCCCCTGTTTTCATTCACAACCCTGACACCTCTCTCCGCTTCCCCAAGTCCATGGTGTCAAAGGTCCAGAGGACACACAGTGGGCCAGAGCAATGGAGTCCTTCGCAGATGGATGGTCATGGTTTCAAAAATGACCCCAGACTTCTCTGTGCTTAGCGACCTTCTGACCAAAGAGAGAGCCAGACAGGAAATGGAAGGGAGAAGATCCACTGGCTTTAGCCACGGGAGTTTCCAAGGTGACTCAGGAGACAGCATCCCGTCCACTGCAGCCTTCCAGAGCATGGCGCGTCCTCTGAGAGCGGCATCACCCGTTCCGCCTCCACTGCCACAGCGTGCAATTGTGTGCACACGTGTGCACACACACACACACACACAGAGACACACACGCACACAGACAAACACACACACAGAGACACACAACACACACGCGCGCGCACTCAGAGCTAACCGCGGCGCAGTGAGGGGAGGGGACATTCGAAGCCAATGCTTTTCATTTACTTTGCCGGCAAAGAAATTCCACAGACCCACTGGCACCCATTTTCCCAAAAAACCCAACAATTACAAGAGGTTCCCATTGTTGTGGTGGGAGGTCAAGGTTGAACATGTATGTTTTAAGCCAACTTTGCACCATGGCTGCACCTTCCAAGTCTCCAGGGAAGGTCTAACTAACTCCAAAATGGCATTCCCATAGGATAGGACTGTTCCCGACATATTCACAACAGAATCAAGGCTGTTCCATGCTTCTTCTGGAGAAAATGTTCCCAGGCTCCCTCCATTGTTTGTGGGGATACTCCAAGGACAAGATACACTAGCTTAAACGTGGGGCTGTCTTTTCCTTGACAGACCATTACTTATTTTACAGTTACGCAGCTGACAAGTGAATATGATGTCATCATAAAAACTCAAACAACCCAGAAATATGAAAAGCGAAAAACAACAAAGACAACTTTACCTGGATTCAATCCCACTGGCTTCCCCACAGATAATCCCCTTGGTCAGTGGGAGGTGCTTCCTTGGGAGTCTTTTTCTAGGCATTTATGTACATGTAAAAAAAAATCTTTTGTCTTATGCTTTGGTGTGACGACGGGTCTCACACAACGGCTCGTGTTGGGCACCCTTCCACGGCCAGGCATTTTAGACGGTCCTCACTGCTCTTCACCATGCATCGCACGCCGCAGAACCAGCGGGCTGGCGGCTACTGAGTCCTGCGCGCGGCCTCTAGCTTTCACTCTGCTCCCTCATGCGTCCCCGGGCGTGTCTCTAGGCACGTGAAGGAGCACTTCTTTGGAACAGACACCTAGATGGTCTGGTACCTGTCGCGGGCCCCTGGACTCAGCAGTGCACAGCCAGATCCGGGCCCAGCGTGAGCGCGGGGTGCCCGCCATCCCCGGGACACCCAGCCTGGGGAGGCAGGGCCGGCTTGCTCTAGGGAGGACTAGCGTGGGGTCCTGGTGAAGCTTCTGAGACAGAGGGGCAGAGGCCTGAGGGCTCTGCCAGGGACCAACTGGGTGGCTGTGGGCCACTCCGGGCCTTGCGCTGCAGCTCTAGGAAACAGGAAGGACAGGATCTCCCTCCAGGGATGTTGGGAAATTCACTGAGATGGTGCCTCGTTCTCAGTGACCCTTGGGTGACCCATCCGCTGCACTTCCTGTTACTGAAGCAAAGGGCCCCGTTGTGGGACCACGGAAGCCACCTTGGACAGAAGGACAGGAGATATTTAAATGATTGAATGCCTTTGGGTAGAAATTGTTATTAGAAAGAGACGGTGGGGGAGATGTATTTTTATCAAGTTAGAGCAGAAATGTAAACTTCTGATGAGAAAAATTCAGTTCTTCTTTATTAGCCAGCACTGATCCAGCACAGACACGGGCCAGGTGTTACCCTAGGACTCTGCATCTATTGAGGCACTCAATCTTCACAGGCCTGAGAGCCAGGAAACATAATCATGCCCGTTTTACAGACGAGAAGACTAAGGCATTGTTGGAAATGTGCCAAACGAATTTTCCAAGAGACGTTTGGAAATGAACCCACGAGCTCACCATTTGTAAGAGGAGGTGCCAGAACTCGTTTGTGGGCATCCCAGAGCCCCTATGAATAAGCACCGTGCTGACACTGACCATTACGGGGGCCCGCAATGTGCCAAGAACAACCAGAAGGGCTCCCCACTTTGTGAATAAAGAAGAGGAGGCTCGAGGAGGTGAAGCCACTGTCCGGGGTTACAGGCTCACAAGTGGCCATGCAGCTTGGGGCCCACGCGGTCTCATTCCAGAGCTACTCGCTGGGCCTGAGGGCTCAGCCTTGCCGCCAAGTTCGGGCTGGGCTGCCCCTTCCGCTCTCCGCACACCATTTCCGGAGACTTCTCTCAGCCTCATCCGCTGGGGGTGGTCACACGCGCCCCCCTCCCCAGAGGGGAAGCTCCGTTGGTCCTCCTCGTTGCACGCCCTCCCTGGATTTAGCTGCATGGGCTGGTACACCTGCCCTCCAACACAAATCCACCCTCAAATAGACCAGGAGTGTCACCGGATTCTAGCCTCTTGTCTAGTAAATACATGAAGTCATTCTCCATAAACAAACAGTATTTCCGTATCTCTGGACATCAACAAAGCTGGCAGCAGCATTTTCCCTTTTTCGTTTTCTTTTGTTTTTTAAACGAGCAGCAGCAACCGGGGCAGAAGCCCCGAGGCCCACTAGGGGCTCCGGTCACAGGGCCTTCCTGGTGCTCAGGACGGCGCTGGGCGCTGGGGACAAGCCCGGGCAGGGCAGGGGGAAGACAGCAGATGCTGACAGTGCTGCCCGCGGCGCTGGGCACCGGGGACAAGCCCGGCCAGGGCAGGGGGAAGACAGCAGATGCTGACAGTGCTGCCCGCGGCGCTGGGCGCTGGGGACAAGCCCGGCCAGGGCAGGGGAGAGCAGACGCCGACAGTGCTGCCCGCGGCGCTGGGCGCTGGGGACAAGCCCGGCCAGGGCAGGGGGAGAGCAGACGCCGACAGTGCTGCCCGCGTGCCTGAGGCTGCGAGGCGAGCGGGTGGCCAAACCAGAGGCTCCCTGGAGGTGGGCGGCAGAAACCCACCCAGGAAGGAGCCCTGCTGCGGGGCAGGCACCAGCTCCAGCTCAGCCTGGCCCCCCAGAAGGCCGGGTCTCGGAAGCATCCAGGGCCGGCCCTCACCTCCTCTCGGGACCGCAGGGCAGGTGGCTCCCACGCCAGCAGCCTCAGTGTGACCCTGGAAGTTTCGCCCCTGCTTCCCGCGCGCCTGGCTCTGAGGTGTCCTGAGGCCGTGGGGAAGCGGGGGCCAGCTCTATTTTCGCGCTGGCCTCCCGGGAGGATCCCTGGGTGGAGAGGAGCCCAGCCAAGCCAGGTGGCGTGACGGATCGGCTTTCGGGCCCTTCATCCACCCGACAGCCGCTTCCGGAACACCTACTACGCGTGGGGCCCGAGCCAGCGGGGCTGGCCTGGCTCGGCCACTCTGCCACCTGCCATGGCCTTGGCAGCGGGAACAGCAGGAAGGTGGCACCTCTGAATAGCCTGCTGGCAGGGAGCCCCCACCTCCCAGCCTGGGGCACAGCGGAGAACGTGGGCAGGCCCCGCTCCACAGAAGACTCCTTCTGGAAGCAAGGAACTCTCTGTCCCGATGAAAAAAGGACAGAACTTAAGAGATTTGTTCACAAAAGGTCTAACTGAGGAACTCACCGGCCACGGGTGGGGGACGATCTGGGCATCAGAAAGAAGAGTAAACGACTACCCTGGATTCAAACACACCAAGTAAAAATTTAGATCCCTGAATTCATATTGACGGTAAAAAAAATTTTTTTTTAAATAAGCCTTGAGAAAAGTGCTACAAGATCAGCTCATTGCTCTAAAACTTAGCAATAAAGGTGAAGGAAGACTAAAGCTTTTTTCCCTGCCTCCCCTTTGTAAACTGAACTTCAGTGCAAACAAGCAGTTGATGAAGTCCCCTTCAGAATAATTCCATCTAATAATCGAAGAAGGAAAGGTGAACTTCAGATAGCTTCGCTTTGCAACCCTGATTTAATACTGGACCCAGGCGTGGTCACTGATGACATCTAAAAACTTAGCAGGCCGGCGGTGGCTGCTGCATTAGAAGCGCGGGCGCAGGATGGACCAGAAAGTCGTGGGGTGAGCGTGGAACTTTCAGGGACTACAGGGCACTGAGGAACGGGTTCCCTGACACCGCGAGGAAGCAGTCAGCAAGGCTAGGAATACGGAAAATTCCACAAGCCACATGCCCTGATTCCAAAAGAGGTTTTAAAAACCCTTAAGAGACATACCAAGCAAACATGATGTACTAACCCATGTTTGGATTCTTACCGAACAAATCACGACCAAAATCATTTATGAGACAATTGGGGAAATGTGACCGAGCATTTGATATCAAGGAATTATTGTCAGTTTCTTAGGCATGAGAATGGTATTACATTTATACGTATCTTTTTTAAGATACCTTGTTTTTTTGGAGATACCTGTTTCGGTAAGATAAAATGGGGATTGCTTCCAGATAATTTCATGGTTGGAGAGGAGGGAAGTGGCGGCGGGGAGGGGTTACTGGACAAGACCGGCTCAGGGTTGGTGAAGCCAGTGATGGGCACACAGGGGGTCACTGTACTCTTCTCTGTTGTCAGTGTATGTTTTTAAGTTTCCCCCAAATATTGGTTTTCTTCTATTTCTTTTTTAATTAGGGGAAGAAAAAAAAAGATCCACGCATGTCAGGCTGATCTGGGGTAGGAGCAGAGAAGGGTGGCGTCGGCGTGCCGAGAGCCAGCCCAGGAATCACGTCTCCAGGACCGAGAGCCTAGCCCTGGCGCGGGCTGGTCACGGGACGGCACATGTCCCTTAAGCCAAGCCTCAGTTGACGCCCTGTTAAGTGGGGCTGATCGCCACAGTGCCTCCTCGGGAGCCTGCCATGAGGACTGAGCACAATAGCCCAAACGGAGGGCTTTCTCAGGCCCACAGCAACGTGCAGCAGCCACACCCCCAGCTTCCCCGTGTCGCCAGCACCCAGACGAGGTGGCTACGTGAGCACACTCCCACCTGAGCTCTCAGGGCCTCACCCTGGAAGACGGAGCCCCAGACACGTGGTCTCTGCAGCTCCGGGCGGCCATGAGGAGCAAGCATCTGCTGGTCCCCAGACGGCCCCTGAGAACCAGGAAGGCGGCAGGACGCTGACGGCATCACCTAAGACCCACCAGGCGGGCTCCTGCCGAAGGGCCCGTCAGAGAAGCAGGAGCATCCTCCCTGAGTGTGACGCCGACTGATCAGAGCACATTGCGTGTGCCAGCCAGACCCGGCCGAGAAGACGTTCCTCCAGGGCAAGACTTCCAGGTGGAGCCCCAGGCAGCCGGCCTCGCTGTAGAGAGGCGGGGAGGCCCTGCACCCTGTGCTCCCTACACACTTGTGCGCTGCAGCCCGTCTGGTCAGAGGAGACGGGGGACCGCGGCCTGGGGCCCGGGAGAGACCCGGCCACAGAGACAGGAGCACCCCAAGAGCAGGCTGGTCAGGCCGTGCCCTTGGGGGGCCCAGGCAAGGTTTGGGAGCTACCCCAAAATGTGTCCCCGCTCCACTCACGGGACAAGCTCTGTGTTGGGGCCACACTGGCCCAACCTACTCAGGATGACCGGAGGAAGATGGACAAATGCAAAGGCAGGAAAGACAGCCAGTCCACGACTCCCTGGGTGCCCCTATCATGACGGCCATTCCCGTTGAGTGCTGACGAGGCTCAAGTTCAGAGAAGCCGGAGGTGACGCAGGCAGGAAGCAGGGGAGCCTCTACTTCAAACCCAGTGACCATCTCCAAAGCCATGCTCCATCTGCTGCAGGCTGCTGGACCCGGGGGGGCGGGCAGGGATGGAACCCCAAGAGCACGCGTGACCCTCACAGACTTGCAGAGCCCGCTCTTCACTGGGGCCTGGGGGCTCTTCTCCCTGAAGGTGATCTTTCTTTGAAAAACAGTAAGTCAATGATTTCCTTTCTCATCATGAAAGCTGCCACTCTCTGAATGAAGTGAAAAGAACCCCGGTTTGATGGAAAAGCTCACTAGGGTGTGTGAGGAGGGGCTTCGCTCCAAAAAAGAAAAGGGCTGTACCTCCCAAATATCCAAATTCCACTTCTTTGGAATGCACGTATCATGCGCTCAATTTTGCAAGCCACTGGCTGCAGGACCAGGGAGGCTGGCTCTGGACCAGGGCACGTGTTCTCCTAAGCATTTCCCGGCCCATGTGGCAGGGCTCACGGAGCACATGTCAGGCCCTGGCGCGCGGGGCCCGGCCCACCCATCCCGGCACCTGCCTCTTCCACGGGCTGCCCCAGGCCTCCACCGCAGTCCTGAGACCTTCCTCAGAGGCACCCTCTCCCGGCAGCAGCAATTTAGAAATTTGTATCAATATTCCAAAGGCACACAATCTTTGACCCAGCGACTCCACCTCTAGGAACTGATCCCAGAGATGAGCTTGAGTGTCTCAAAGATGTGTATACGTGGCTGATCACCACAGCAGCACGTGAAAGAGCAAGAGGCTGGAAACAAACCCATCGTGAGGGAAGGGTTCCATGAACCTGAATGGGAATCCTCTGCAACAGCACAGGGAGAACGAGAAAGCCATACTGATCGGGAGCAATCCCTTGAGACTGCTCAGTACGGGGAGGGGGCTGACAACACAGGAACCGGGAGTGCGGGATTCCATCATCTGCTTAACAAAAAAGAAAATAAAAATATGCGTTCGTTTGCTTATGTGTACCTAGGCCACCTCTGGAGAAAGGATCACTCGGTCCTTCAGAGACCCTCAAGGCTGGCCTGGTGTCCTGGGCAGCAAGAGGACCCCCAGGCACACTCCCAGCACTGCTGGCACTGTGGTTAGAAACCCTCCCTAGAACCTAGGCCTCCTGATTCTCCAAGAACCCCACATACAATGGGCAAACACTCAGTAACCCACATCCATTCTGCCTGGAAATCTCACTCGAGCCTTCGCTTCTAAGAAGACTTGTGAGTTTTGCATTGCACCCCACATCTGTGACTTCCTAGGTGACTCAGTGGTAAAGAATCCACCCGCCAAGGCAGGAGACATGGGTCAGGAAGATCCCCTGGAGGAGGGCATGGCAACGCACTCCAGAATTCTTGCCTGGAGAATCCCCATGGACAGAGGAGCCTGGTGGGCTACAGTCCATGGGTCACAGAGTCGGACACGACTGAGCGCACACACCATACCCACGCCTGCTCTAACAGTGCACTAATATTTTAAATGACTCCCTGGTTAAACTTCTCCCCTGCCCATTTAGTCTGCTACTAAAATGGATGCTTCCAGAAAGAGGTGCCATGTTAGAAACTACACACCGGTGAAATCATGTAACCTTTCCCCCTTCAAGTACAGATCAGCTAAGAGACTTAAGCTCTTCCCTCTGAATTGAGAAGTCAAGCAAGTGTGTGGGGAAGACCCACCAAGTTAGCCTATGGATTCTGGAACTCCTGATTCCTGGTGGGCTACACGTGTGCTGTGTGAGAGGAGTAGCTGGGAGCCCATCTTTAAAATCTGCAGAGCGCAGGCACCTGAGAACCCCAGAGCCAGGCCACAGGGCTGAGCCTCAGGGCACACTTAGAGACAAGCGTGAGCCACTGCAACTCCACTTGCTTAATAATCTTCACATTTGGAAAACCTCCCCTGCCCCTAACTAGTGTTCTTAAGCCATTACTAACTTTTATTTTCCTTTTATTTCCATTTCCATTTCCATAATTCCATTACACAAAGACAGTAAAAAAAAAAAAATGTAAATGTCAATAAAAGGATCAGGATTCTCTGTGTAGAAAAAGTGGCTAAACTGAACCTAGGATCCAGGTCTCAAGAATAAACGTCAAGACTGTACTAGGCTTTCTCCCCGAAGGGCTGAAGAGTTAGTTCTCTGCGGAGCCCGTCTCTTCACTATCTTCTGAGACCCCCGCTCAGTCACTGGGACACCACTGAAACACTCAGACTGCGGGTCATCACAGCGGCTGGGATCCAACCCCAGTGCAGCCAGCCGTGAGACCCGGAGGACATGCCTTAACTTCTCCTCGCCTCGATCACCTCATCCACAAAATGAGGCGTCCAGGTCCCCTCTGTTACGGGTCGCCAGAGGATGAACTGAGACAATGTGTGCAAACTGCTCAGCCTGCTGACTGGCACAGAGGAAGCCCCAACAAAGGGTAGTTCGTACTATACCCGATCCACACCGCCCGCGTCTCAGCAAGGACAGCCCCGAGGTCTGGGGAGGGAAATTATCTCGGCCAGCATGTCAGAGCAGCTTCCTGACGCCGCTCACCACCTCTTTCCTCGCACGGGGTTGGCGGAAGTCGACAAGACTTTCAGTTCCCAAACCAAGAAAGCACTAAAGCTCCCCTGCAACATGCCCAGAACTCAAGAGGGCCCCGCGGATGCCCTGAGCTCACGAACCCCGCTGACTGAAGACCAGAGGGAGCACAGTCTGTGGGGCAGAACCCGCGGCCCCGAGGCTGCGTGAGACCGGCCGGCCCAGAGGGCTGGGCACCCCACACAGGAGCGGGAAGCAGGGAGGTCCCCAGACACGCAGGGCCCTTCCCTCACCTGGGCACAGAGTAAGACTCCACCCCCCGACCCCTCCTGAAACTGTAGGTGTGGCTGTGTGACTTGCTCCGGCCAGTGCAACGGGAACAGGGGTGTGCGTCACTTCACGCCCGTGTGCAAGTTGCCACATCTCTTGCCCTGCCTCTCCTGATGGTGGAGACGCACATTTAGATGGGGCCTCCGCCAGCCTGGGGCCTCGAGTATTCTAGAGGCACCTGCTGAGGTGCCTTGATGTTCAGCGCAAAGGAGAAATAAACTTCAGTTGCCTAAAGCTACCGGTGGGTGGGGCTGTTTGTTACTGGGGCATAACCTAGCCTAACTGGCTGATACAAGGAGTCAAAGACATTCGACAGCAGCACTTCTCAGCATACCTGGGAAGAGAGACCACTTTTCAGCTTTAATTTAAAATCTGCTGCAGACCGATACTTTTGGAAACACAACAAAAACACCATTCCAATGTTAAGTTAGAAAAGTGTCTGTGCTCTTACTCTCTGTACTCGCCTCCTCCTCGCAGAGCAGCAGATCCTGGGCCACCCTGCAAGTGGATCAAAAGGAAAGCAGGCTCAAGCCCCGGCTCCTGCTTTTTCTGATGATGGGGATACAATTTAACCTTTCCAAGTCTCAAGTCTCCGTTTGCAAGGTAAGAATTTTCATGTGAGGACTTAAGGATGAAGCACGCAGACCACAACACCAGGTGTGAAGAAGGGCTCAGTATGCGTCACCTCCTCACGCACATCCGGCCCTGTCCCTAGGTGACACTCCCGTCACACGCAGGCCCAGGGACAGACTCAGGGGCTTAGGCAGGGCCACAGGCTGCAAGCAGCCTCCCAGGACCAGGCAGCAGGCTGGGATGCAGAATTCACTTGCAGATGCCCTCCCTGAGATAAGGTGGTGAGACTGGCATCTAAGGGGGACTGGGCAGGCCTCCTGGGGGGTCCGCTAAGACCAGAGGATAAAAACTGCCGCCTCAGTGGGGCTGCCTTGGTGGTTCAGTGGTAAAGAATCCACCTGCCAATGCAGGAGACACGGGTCCGATCCCTGATCCAGGAAGATCCCACCTGCCGTGGAGCAACTAAGCCTGTGCACCACAACTATCGAGTCAGTGCTCTAGAGCCCGGGGGCCACGACTGAAGCCCACTTGCCCAGGGTCCATGCTTTGCAGTAAGAGAAGCCACCACAATGAGAAGCCCGCTCACTGAAGTTAAGAGTAGCCCCAGCTCCCTGTAACTAGAGAAAAACCCACCCAGCAATGAAGACTCAGTACGCCCAAAGATAAACAAATAAAGAAATACAAAGCAACTGCCTCAGCACCATTAGGATAACCAGGACCGAACCATATATCACTTTGACACCTCGCAGTGACCCCATGAGACAGGCACCAATAAGCCTCTCTTGCAGGAGAGGAAACTGAGGCTAGTGTGGTTGAGCCACGCACCTGCCCACACACAGCACAGCCAGGCGTGGGTGCTCACGGCTGGCTTCACTCCAGAGGAGGGGGACCAACTGCTGGCCGTTCCTGGGACTTGGGGAGTTCCAGTTTTAAAAGGGGGCTAGTTGCGGGCAAACATGTGTGAGCGGGTCACCGGGCCCCAGAGCCTGTGTTCCTGAGCCACCATATTTAGCACGTGCAGCACGTCTTTAATAAAATATCTACCGGGAAAGTCACATCCCACGACATCCCGCCAACACTTCTGAGAACAGGGAGACGGGGTGCGGTGGGTACACACTGAGGATAAACCAATTTACCAGGCATCTCAGGGCCAGGATGGCTCCACACGGCCTGGGGACCAGCCCTGCCCTGAGGCCTGCTCAGAAATGGAAACTTCTAAATACTGATCCCATAACCAGAAGCAATTCTGGCCAGCTTCTTCTTAAAAAAAAAAAAAAAAAAAAAAATCAAACAATAGGCAATCAGACTGTGCTGGGTCAGTGACATGTTGTCACAATTTGCCAAACAAAGCAAGGGGAGTAAGATCCCAACGGTAATGCTTTGCATTTCTTACAAGGGCGAGTCCTGGGTGTGACTTCTTTTTCCAGAGCTGCTAGCTGTGCCCTCTGTCTGCCTCCAGCCTCATCACCCCCTCCCCAGCAGGACACCCGAGTGCCTGGCGTGTGACAGATTCCCAGCACGGTCACTGGATGAGCCAACGGGGGACGACATCCCTGTTCTGCGCTGACTCAGCCACCGCCCCAGGCGCCCCCAGCGGGGGTGGTGGCTGGGTCACCTTCCCGCCGCCTTCCGGACTATCCTGAGTGCTTGCTCCACGCGTAAGCCGACCACATCCTCCCTCCTCCAAACGGGACACTCTGCAGAATGACGTGAAATGAGGCACATTCAGTCGCTCAATTGTGTCTGACACTTTGCGACACCATGGACTGCAGCACGCCAGGCTTCCCTGTCCATCACCAACCCCCGGAATTTACTCAAACTCATGTCCACCAAGTCAGGGATGCCATGAGGCACAGGTGGTAGTTATACCCGGACTGCAAGTGCAACCCTGGGATTGTCCCAAGCGAAACAGGACAGGGGTCACCCTGCTGAAGGACAGCACCTCACCTGAGCCTGACCCTGGAGCCAGCCCCTTGGCCTCAGGCCCAGCCCTGCTGCCTACAGCTGTGTGGCTTCCTTAACCTCTCATCCGCACAAAGGGGCTGGGTACCAGCGCCGCCCAGGGGCCACTGTCAACGCCAGGGAGGCCTTGATGCAGAATCCAGCGCGGAAGGTGCGTTATCTGTTTGCTGAATCAGAGTCCTACCACCCCCAGGGGACGTACTCGAATCATCGCTGACAAACAAGAAGATGGCTAAGGCACAGAGCGGTTACGCCGCCTGCTAACTCATGTCAGTCTTAGGAGTCGAACCTAAGACTCAGGTCATGTCTTAACCACCTGCAGTCCTTCCCCTCTCCGCCACTGGGGAGCACAGCACTTCCTCTCCCGGTTTGGGAATTCAGGACACAGGTCAAGCAAGACATGCAGGGAGGCCTGAACCCACACCCGGCACGTGGTGCTGCCGGAGCTCACCCGGGCCTGGGGGCTGACTCGCAGGAGGGGGCCTGGGTCCCCTGAGGCCGGGTGGCCATTTGCAAAGCCGGGCGGCCTTTGTCCCGTAGGACGTTTCGGTAGAAGGGCACTGTGCCTCAGTCACAAGCCAGAGTTCCCCTTTCCCGTCTACTAGCCAAATTACTCGAGTTCAGAAATTCCTTTGCAAGACACGACTGAAATGCAATCTCCAACCCCATCGGGCCCAGTGGAATTTCACCAACACAAATCGCCGAGTTCTCCAGGAAAACGCAGGAAGCTTGCCTGAAGTTTCAGATTCTTGGTAGGTCTTCGAAAGCTCAGGCGCTCGGGCTCCTGGAAGCGGCAGGAAGTGGTTTGCCTTTGCTTATTTTCCAAAGGATAACCACCAGATTTGCTCATAAAAACTTTTTAACCAATTGGCAAAGGGCACCTGCACAATTGAGTGATTTCCCAGCTCCCTGGGGCTTTCTCTTTTTTGTTCAACTTGTGGGGCTTCAGGGAGGCAATGCCTGGGGCTGGACACAGCTCCAGGCACGTGGAAAGAAAGAGGAAGGGGGCAGGGGACGGGGAGGGGGAGGATGGGCATCTGGATGAAGAATTAAAATCCACCAAGAGGACAGTCGCAAGCTCAGTGAGAGCCCTCGGCACCAGGCCCAGCGGCGCCCAGCACTGACCACCAGCCCTGACAGGCAGGGGCTGAGGACGGCTGAGCGCAGGGGGGCACCTGGCCCCTCCTCCTAGGCTGGGGGTGTTTTGAGGCAGGAAAGAGACGCGCTATGGGGGTGGGGGGTGGAGGGGTGGGGACAGCCAAGCCAGGTGCAGAGACAGGTGACCATGCCTGGGAGCCAAGCGGCTCAGGGCCCAGAAGTCTGGATGCTTCTGATGAGGACAAAACAGGAGAGACCCGCCTTGGCCAACAAGCCCAGACTTGAATCTGAGAACAACGGGCAACAACGGCAGGCCCTGGGCAGGGCCGGGAGCCACAGCAGTCAGATCAGATTGGAAGGCCCCGCGGGGCGGGGGTGGGGATGAGTGGGGGCGGGGTGGGGGAACTGCAGGAAGTGAAGGCCTGGAAGCGGGAGACCTGAGCTTCCTCTGGACCCATCACTCCTGCTCTGAGATGTGGTCCCATCCACCGCCCAGTGCAGTGTGAATGTTCCCAGATACCTGTGTCAGCCGAGAGAATGGATGCGCGGGGGGCCACGGGGGGTCCTGGCAGAGGGAAGGGCCGCGGGGTGCTCGGGGAGCTGCCAGGACAGGGTCGCCTTCCGTACAGAGGCCACAGGCCCGGGAGGTGGGGCCTGTGGTGGACTGTGCTGGGCGAGTCAAGACCTACAAGATCACTCTCCTCTCCAGCAGAGCACGTGAGAGGAGCAGAGAACAATCCAGAAGGTGGGAAAGGGAGCTGGAGACGAGGGCAAGGCTTAGGACGCGGGCGCAGGATACGTGTGTATGTGTGAGAGAGAGAGTGTGAGTGGTGTGTGTGCGGACACAAGCGTGTTCTCCAGCACGAGTCCTGCCATGCGTGCGGGAGGGGTGTGCACCCATGACCTTGAGAACGTGGGACCAGCACCGTGCGGGTGCACGTCGCGTCTGCACACACTCGCGCGGGGAGGCAGCGCACGCCGCGTACCTCCAGAGAGCAGCATCCTCGCGGGTTCGGAGCCCTGGGCGGAGCCGGGCGGCCATCGCGTCTTGGCCTGCCGTGGCCCGGCTCGTGACCCGACTTCCCAACCTCCCAGGCCTGCTTCCTCATCTAGGGACGGGGCTCCTGGCGGCCCCCAGCTCAGAGCGCCGGAAGCGGGGCTGAGTGAACTCCCAGTTGTAAAGCGCTGAGACAGGGCCTGAATAAAGGCGACCTATGTGGGAGTTAAAAAAACAAACACAGGCCGGCAGGCGGGTAGCGGCACAGCTGGGCACGGACACCTGTGCACACAGAGAGGGGCACAGAGTGCAGAACTGACTGGGCTGCGTGCACACCTGGAGCAGCGGCACACGGCTGGGGGTGCCCGGGGTGCAGTGGTGGAGTGTGTGTGCAACGCACGTGTGTCCCGCGTCCCCACGGTGCCTGAGGAGTGCGTGTGACTGCCCAAGATGCGCTGCTCCTGGGCCCATGCACGTGGGGCATGCAGGCGTGTGCGCGAGGTGGACGCGCTCGGTGGGCGAAGGCCTGATGACGCCGGTGAGGATGGCAGCTCTGGGCGGCCTGGGCCAGGAGCGGCCAGAGGCACCCATCGGCCAACTGTAAGCGGGAAAAGGCGGGACCCACTCCAGTAAGGCTGACGGGGCCCTGCGTCTCACACAAGCAGGGGAGGGACGGACACGCACGACGGGGCACGGATCGGCCGCTGCACGCGCTCTCACCAGACCCCCACCCTCCGGACAGCCCCAGGAGGAGCACCACGCCCGCCGGGTTGAGCGGTTTGCCCCCAGACGCCCCACGCGGAGCAGGGGCGCTGAGCCAGCTCTGTGACTCTGGGCCTGCCCTCTCAGCCCCTGTGCTGCTCTAAGCAGAGAATGAATGAGTGAACGTGCATGGGGCAGGAGTGAGTGAACAGACAAAAGACAACGGGGAGGAAACCGAAACCGAGCCCAGGGGACTGGCACGAGGGAAGGGCTGGCACCGCAGGCACGCCACAGTCAAGGAGCCGCGAGGCCATAGGGCCGCTCCCGGCAGTGGTTCTGATGGCGGCCCAGGGCCCACGGGGCAGAGGAGGCAGCCTGTGCCAGGTGGAGGCTCCCGGGCCGACCTCCACCAGCCCAGAGCCCACGCGGGCCTGGAAACTGCACGCTGCAAACTGGCATCCCGTTCACCAGGGCTCCCCTGGGATTTCAGATTAGCCAGGTTCCAGCTGCCAAGGCCTGGCCACCCTACCGGGGCTGGGACATCATGGGGAGGACGAGTGAGCACCATGACCTCTCCACGCTGGTTAGGTCACAAGGCCCCCAAGGGCTCGAACCCACAGTGGTGACTCACAGTGTCTCCAAGGCCCCCGCTTTCCGTTGCTGGCTCTCTTGCCCAGCCCCCACCCATGCTTGGAACAGGACCCTGCTTCCCGTGATCCTCCCCTTCCCACCACTGTCCCCGGGCCTGTAAGTCTCAGCACAGGAGGGACGGGGTGAGTGCGGGCAACAATCCTGCAAATGTGCACAGTCCCGAGGTGAGGAGACGTGCGACTAGGAGCATCCTCTCTAGGTAGGGAACGAAGTGGAAAGGAAGTTGCTAAGTGGGGCTAACCCCACTCTAAGAAGAATGAGTGCCCACCACGGAGCATCAGAGAGGGCTTCCAGGAGGCGATGGACCTCAAGATGGGCAGGGTGGAGCGGAGTGTCCTCCAGCTGGGAGGGCTGCATGCCATGGCCTGAGAACAGCAGAGGCCGACAGCTCTGGGGTCTCGGCCGCTCCTCCCACTCACACAGAAGGAAGGGAACTGAAGTGGACTGAAAGTTGCTGCTCAGCTGTGTCTGACTCTTTGCGACCCCATGGACTGTAGCCCTCCAGACTCCTCTGTCCATGAGGTTCTCCAGGCAAGAATACTGGAGTGGGTTGTCATGCCCTCCTCCAGGGGATCTTCCCAAACCAGGGATCGAACCCAGGTCTCCCGCACTGCAGGCAGATTCTTTACTGTCTGAGACACCATGAAGAAAGCCCCCCAAAAGGAAGGGGGTCCAGGCTATGTGAGAGTAGAGGAGAAGCCGACCCACCCTCCGGAAGCAGGTCTGTGACTCCCGCTGGCCTGTGGGCAGTGGCGTGGGGGCAGGCCCTGACTCAGCCCGCGGGTGGGGCAGAGCTCGGCCGGCTTCCCCCGTCCTCTCCATTCACACAGCGCCCCTGCAGCAGGTCCCATCCTTCCCTGAACACCAGGGAGGAAACCCATAACTTCCCTCCTTGCGGGAAACGGAGCAGCGAGCGGGCTGGGCCAGTCTGCTGCTCTCTCGGAGGCCCCTCCGCCGCCCGCCCGCACCCAGGCCCCTCAGGAGCCTCGCTCCCTTGCGTCTGCCTGGCTCTCACCACCACTGCGCCCAGCCTGCCCGGGAACACCCCCGGGGGCTCCTCCGCTCCCCGTCCAGGCCAGGGAGATCCACTCTGACCATCAGCGTGGATTCCTCGGGAGACCCTGTGTGATGGAACAGTGACGATGACGACAGGGACGCCAGCTGACACCATGCAAAGCGCTGCTCATGTATTAGTTCACAGAATTCAGAACTGTGCCACAGGGGGCAGGGTTAGGTCCATGTATAGAGGAGGAAACTGAGGTTCAGAGAGCTCACCTGACTTGCCCAGAGCCTTGGAGTGCCCAGGGATAGGACTTTAGTCATCAGAGAAGGGGGAGGACCCGTCCCTCCATCTCCACACCAGCTTGGTGATGGATGGCTAGTGACGCGATCCAGGCATCACGGTGGATAAAGGGGCCCGTGTCAGGGCCGGCTTTGGCGGATAAGTGAGAGACTGCAGAAAAGCGCCTGCGTCTACAGGCTCTGGATAAGCGGCTGCTGCTGCTAAGTCACTTCAGTCGTGTCCGACTCTGTGCGACCCCATAGACGGCAGCCCACCAGGCTCCTGTCCCTGGGATTCTCCAGGCAAGAACAGTGGAGTGGGTTGCCATTTCCTTCTCCAGTGCGTGAAAGTGAAAGTGAAGTTGCTCAGTTGTGTCCGACTCTTATCGACCCCATGGACTGCAGCCCACCAGGCTCCTCCGTCCATGGGATTTTCCAGGCAAGAGTACTGGAGTGGGGTGCCATTGCCTTCTCCTGGATAAGCGGCAGCTGCCATTATTAATAAGAACATTCAAGACAGAAGTCAATTCTGTGTTGCTTGGGGACAAGAGGACCCAGTACCGAGAGGCACCTGGGCAGCAACGAGGAGTCAGAGCAGCCCAAGATGACGAGCTGGAATCCGGTCTCAGCACTCCTCACTACGGGGCCCCGGGCACCGTGAGCAAGGTGAGGGGGCCGCTCGGGTCACACCGCAGCCCCGGGAACCCCGCAGAGGAACACCGAGAGGGCTTGGCACCAGGGGTCGCCCTGAACTCTCGGCCTGGGCGGACACCAGCCAGCGCCCCTCTCTAACCCACTCTTTTGACGCTGGCTTCCTGCAGGAAGTGCGTCCTGTTTGTTTCCTCCCTGGGGTGAAAGGAGGGCCGTTCGGCCTTCCCCTGGAAAGCTCCCGAGGGGGCCAGCCCTGCCTGCAGCCCCACTCCTCTCCCGCCCTCTGCATGCACGGAGCTCGGCCCCGGCCCTCCTCCGCACCTGCCCTGTTCTCAGCAGGTGGCAGCAAACACCCCCGGACAACCGGACCCGCTGCGGGTGCCCCAGTGGAGGGCCGGGGACGGGGAAGAGGGGGGCCACAGTTTGAGGGGGGCCTGGCCGAGGTCGGGGCCAGAGACAGGCTGGAGACCCAGGAAGAGGCGGCCCCAACAGCCTGGTGCCAATCCAACCCAACCCTGCTTCCCCAGGCGAATGAGGACGGCGCCTGAACACAAGCTTCTGGAACGTTCCTCACCCAGGTGGCATGGCTGCAGCCTTTGGGTCGGGAACCCTGGCTTCCACCCTCAGGTCCCATGTGGGATCACAGCTCCACAGACTCACAGACCTTTTTTTTTAAAATTAAGAGATGAAACATGGCTAGTAAGGAAGCCAGCTCTCCTAAGCCTTCCTGAAAAGCTCCAGCTCACCGGCTCTGGGCCTGGGGACGAAACCAGCGCCCGGAAGGCTGGGTGCACCCTGCCCAGGTGGGTCCCAGCCCTGGGTGGCCATGGGGCCGGAGCAGCCCAGGCTTCTCCTGGAGCTTTGGTTTGCTCATGGGTCAGTCCCACGGTTTTCAGGATGACAAACAGCATGGGCACCGTGGGATGGGGGCCCATGACCACAGCGTGCTGAGCGCCCAGGCACCCCGGCCACAGGGCCCGTGCCCATGCGCCACCCCGTCGGCCTGGCCTCTGCTGCCGCGGGGCATCCGGGAGCACCAGGCAGGGGGCTCTGTCACTGGGAAGCAGGCATGCCTGTGTGCCGGCTGCACGGGCCCTGTCACCCTGCGGGGACGATGCCATCACCGGAGACAGGAATGGCATCACATGCCTGGGAAGGGGCAGCCTGGGGCAGAAAGCGGGTCCCAGACACAAGTCATGGCGCAGAGCTCCCCATCCAGTGCCACGGGGACGACACGGGGGTCCCAGCCTCCGTCCCCCCGCCTGATCCCACCCGGCTTGTAGGCCACCGCCCTCCCCCGCAGAGAAAGCGACCACTTCCTAAGAAACAGGGGTTTCTATCTCCCCAGCAGCCACCTCTCCCTGCATTTCAGCCCTTCTCACACCCTGTTTCTCTCTTCACCCTCCCTCCCTGCTCCTCCCCTGGAACCACCCGACTGTCCCGCACCACGGTCCCTCCTGCACCCTGCCTCGCCCCGCGCCTTTGTCTGTCTCTCTCACCCCCGTCCATCCTGCATCACCGTCCGTCCTGCACCCTGCCTCGCCCCGCGCCTCTCTGTGTCTCTCTCACCCCCGTCCATCCCGCACCACCGTCCGTCCTGCACGCTGCCTCGCCCCGCACCTCTGTCTGTCTGTCTCTCTCTCACCCCTGTCCATCCCGCACCATCGTCCATCCTGCATGCTGCCTCGCCCCGCATCTCTGTCTGTCTCTCTCTCACCCCCGTCCATCCCACACCACCGTCCGTCCTGCATGCTGCCTCGCCCCGCGCCTCTCCTTGGTCCTCGCTGCTGCCCGGGGCTCGACTCCTGATGCCCTGTGCTCCCCTCCTCAGGTCTCTCCGGGGCCCTCCCTGCCTGGTACGCCCTCCTCAGGAGCCACCGAGCCCAGACCCTCTCCCGCACTCCTCCACTCCTCAGCCCCCCAGCTCTGCAGGTGGAGGGGAGGGGGCCCAGGTCAGCGGTGGTGCTGACGGCCAAGCATCAAGGGGCAGAAGGAACACGAGCTGAAGGCCCATGAGCAGGTGTCTCAGAGCTGATGGCTGGCTCCACACTGCTTCCCACCCATGAAGTCAATTTAAGACCAAAAAAAAGAAAGAAAAAACGACACCTGGAGAGGACTCAGTTGTGGGAAAACAAGGCCACGTCGCCGTCGATGGTATTACAAATGGGTTCAGCTCTTTGGAAAGCTACAGAGCCTCGTCGCTATCAAAAGCCATCAGAACGCTCATACTCCTTTGACCAACTAATCTCCCTCCTGGGAATTTTTCCAAACAATTATTCATCATCACAAGGAAAAGGGGGAAAGAACTAGGAGCATGCAGATATGCACGGTGACAGACTCCAGTGAAGAAGAAAGGCTGGAAGTTGCCTTAACCTCTCTCACCAAAGGGAGAGGGTTTCATAGAGACATGGTGCAATGACTGTTGCTGCTGCTGCTGCTAAGTCGCTTCAGTCGTGTCCAACTCTGTGCGACCCCATAGACGGCAGCCCACCAGGCTCCCCCGTCCCTGGGATTCTCCAGGCAAGAACACTGGAATGGGTTGCCACTGCCTTCTCCAATGCAGGAAAGTGAAAAGTGAAAGTGAAGTCGTTCAGTCCTGTCCGACTCTTAGTGACCTCATGGACTGCAGCCCACCAGGCTCCTCCGTCCATGGGATTTGCCAGGCAAGAGTACTGGAGTGGGGTGCCATTGCCTTCTCCGGCAATGACTGAGGAGCCACTAAAAACAGTGACTGTGGAGGAAAAAATGAAAAGGAAGCTGGCGCGTTCGACCAGCGAAGACATCAAAACACACGCATATATGTACAGAAACCAAGAGGAATAATTAGAAAATCGATACAAGAAATTCTCGATGGCCAAATCCATTCGGCTCCAGGTCAGATGGGAGAGGATACCAGATAAAGGAAATCCGTGCGGCTCTGAGCGGGGGATAGGAATGAGTGCAAAGTTTGGTAAATACAGAATTTATGGGAAAACACATCCCAAGCTGTACAGCTGGGGGGTGTTTGGGCAGGACAGAATATTCGTGTCTATGCTGAGGCGGTAGAACTGTAACTAAAGGATTTTTCTTTTCCTTTTATACTCTTTTTAATATTGCTTTGATACCATTTTTGCTATTAAATAAAGGAAACCATCAGAATTTTCATGTGCCATCTTGAGGGCTGACAAAGAGCTTCCTCGTCTATACTCTCTCTTGGTCCTCTGGAAGGGGAGGCAGGGCAGGGAAGTTGCTGACCCTGGTTTTTACGGAGATGAGAGCGAGGGCTCAGAAACAGAGTGACTTCCCCAGCATCACACGGCCACGTGATGGCAGAGACAGAGCTCCAACCAGGGCCACCAGGAGGGAGGCGCCAAGCCCCACACGAGGCCCCCAGGCCCGTCCTCAGACACCAGAGCTCCAGCCCCTGGACATCTCTGGCCGTGACCCCACTCTGAGCCAGACCCCCCTCACAGAGGTAACCCCCGGGCCTGCGGCTGACCGTACACACAGAGGAACCTCCACCACGCGTCCCTCACCTCAACCCTGCAGCCGATGGGCAGGATGGTACAAATGCGGAGCTGAGGCTGTGAGTCCGGCTCCTCCGCTTGCTGAGCCGCCCTGAGCCTCAGCGTGACCGTGAGCAACGTGGTCAGGACCCCAAGGGTCGCTGATGAAAGGGGGCAGTGCGCCACGTGCCCAGCCACAGCGCGCGCTCCTCCACGCCTCAGGGCCTTTGCACGTGCTCCATCTGGAACGGTATCTGCGTGACTGCCCTCTTCGTGGCTCCAGGGTTCCCCTGGCATGGAAAGCCTACCGCATGCACAAGATGCGCGTTCCTCCCCCTCACCTGCCTCAGTCCCCTTCGTGGCCCTCGTCCACACCTGACATGCGGCGTGTTCACAGGTTGGGGTCAGGCTCCACCCACCATGAGAACAAAGATCGTTTCTGTTCTTTGTGATGCATCTTTCAAGCACGTAGCAGGAACCCAATAAATGCTGAACTAAAGATGAAAGAAGCATGGACGGTGGTAACTTTGCCAGAGAAACAGGAACCTTCATTCACATGTGACTAAGGGCTGACACGGCCTTTACAGCCCCCAAGGGGCACCAGACTCCCTGGACGCCGCAGGCCTCCGGCCAGGCCACCACAGTGCCCACTGGCCTACGCCTTCCCTGCTTCCCTGCCCCCTCCCTAGGGACCGAAAGGGCCTCAGACCAGAGGCTGCCACTGAGAAGGTGTCACTAGTCCCACTGGCCAGAAACATGAGAAACTGCCTTGCTGCAGCGGGAACGACAGACTTCAAGCGCTGCATTCCAGA
The DNA here is from genome assembly GCF_003369695.1 of Bos indicus x Bos taurus. NCBI lineage: Eukaryota > Metazoa > Chordata > Mammalia > Artiodactyla > Bovidae > Bos > Bos indicus x Bos taurus. Next base: position 57,713,098 of record NC_040093.1, read on the forward strand.
GCTCCTGGAGAGGCCAAAGCCAGGCTCCTGCTGCTGGGTGGTTGGGGGAGTTCCCCAGGGGTGGAGCCCCCCACATGACTGCTGCTGGGGGAAGGGGCACCAGGCCAGGACCAGGGCCGTGGGCGCAGGTGTTTGCAGAAGCCGCCCCTGTGCGGGCACTTCACAGTCGTCCCAGCTCTGCCCCTCCACAGCGGCGTGGACAGGCGTGGAGCAGGCCTGACGTAGCCAGGCCACGGAGCACAGGGCTCCAACCCAGAGGGAAGGACCACCAAGGCCGCCTGGGGGCTGCGTCCTGGGAGAAGGGTGCCGTGGGGATCGCTCTGGTGACAGAGCTGTCCCAGAGGGCCACCAGATCTCTGGGGACAGCGGCACCTTGGGGATGAGGGACCCACAAACCAGGTCTCACCTGCAGGTCTAGCACCTCGGCCCCTGGGCCCAATGGCAGTGCCTCTCATGACGGGGGGCATAGAGAGCATGGCCCCCTGCAGCTCTGGAAGCCCATGCTTGGCCTCAGGAACCCGAGGCTCTGCAGGAAGGTCCACTCTACACGGAACGAGCGCCACCTCCCCTCCTCACCTGGCGACCTCCAGCCCCACCCCGGGGGTCCACTGAGATGCTGCCTCCTCCAGGAAGCCTCTCCTGATCCCTCAAGTCGGCCTGAGGGTCCCCGCAGCCCCTGTGTGGGCCCTGGCCACATCTCCCACACCTGAGCATGAGGCCAGGACACAGCACACGCTCAGAAAGGTGGTGAGTGAGTGACGACAAAAGAACAACGAAGACAGTGAATGAGCAAAAAGAGTGGGAACAGGGCAAAAAAAAACCACGAGCGAACGACAGACAGAAGCGTGAATGAAACGCGGGAACCACAGAGGGGCCCTCTCCCAAATGAATGACAGACAGAAGCGTGAATGAAACGCGGGAACCACAGAGGGGCCCTCTCCCAAATGAACGACAGACTGAAGCGTGAATGAAACGCGGGAACCACAGAGGGGCCCTCTCCCAAATGAACGACAGACTGAAGCGTGAATGAAACGCGGGAACCACAGGCAGCCGTCTCCCACCTCAGCGGCCGCCCAGAGTCAGGAGCCAGCGTCGAGAGTCTCACAACAGCGGCGCCAACCTGGGCTGGACAGTCCCCTCCTCCTCGTCCCCTGGAGGTCACTCTGGGTCACAAGGATGGAGTCGGGCCCAGGGCAGAGTTCCCAGAGTAGGGTCTGGGGGCTCCAGGGCCCACCGGAGGCGCTTCTGGGCATCTCGGCGGACACGCCAGGGCTGAGGTCAGGTGGGGGCGAGGGGGAAAGAGCCCACCGAAAGGGGACGGGGGCGAGACTGGCCCCAGGCCACCCGGCTAGGAAGCAGACGAAGAGGAATTTAAAACCCACGCAGGCTGGCTGTGGAACCTGAGCTCGTAACCGCTATGGTCGACGTCTCTCAGCTTTAAGGTGCTTTGGTCGTGGAGACGATGGTCAAGATAATCTAACAATACTCTCAGCGTTAGTGTGCAAAGGTCACATGGCCAACAACAATCATAATTAAAACAGTGCAACAAAGGCTCCTCCAGAATGTATATGAAGAGGGACTTCAGGCAGTAAGTCAGTGAGACGAGGGCTATCACGAGACTAAGAGCGGTCTGCAAAACTAGCACCTTTTTCGTCTGGATTGCACCTCAGCTGGGGTGTGGCTCGTGCCTCCCCCCACTAACTACTGTTTGATACTGTAACTCTGGAGCCAGTCTCTTCACTGTAGATTTTCTCCTTTGAAGATGCAGCAAATTAAAGCAAACTGAGGCTCAGAGAGGTCAAGGGACTTTCCCAGGGTCACACAGGTAGGAAGGGACCTCGGAACTGAGCCTCTGTGACCCCCTCGCCTGGCCCCTGGCCCCCAGGGTCCAGTCTCCTTCAGTACGAAGGGGAGGAAGTGCCGGAAGCCAAGAGGGACAAGCCCGGTGTGCCCCTTCCCGCCCAGTCGGCCCCTCAGCTGCCACGGGACCCAGAACCCCGTCACTTTAAAGTGATTCACCCTTGAGGGCTGTGGTCTGGTCTGGGCCGAGGGCAGGGACTGGAGGAATCAGAGCCGTGCTAACCCCTGACCACCCAGGCTTGAACCGGGTTCCCCAGGACCTCAGGAATCCAGGTGCAGCCCACGCGGCTGCCCAGTGGGAGCAGCAGGACACCGCCGTGGCTCAGGAAGTCGGGCTGGGGCTCCCGCGCAGATGCTGGGGGTGTGGACGGGAGCCCCAAGGCGCCCCCACACCTGGCTGCTCAGGCGCTCTCGCCTCTGCTCCAGCGCCTCTGCTCCAGCAGAGAGGGCCTGGCCGCTCTCCCTGGACCCCCCACGGGCTTCCCCTCGCCTTCTCCCACTGCCCCCACCCCGGGTCCCACGCTCCCTCCAGGCACGCCCCTCTCAGCGCCCCCGACGGGGTCACCCCTGCCTTGTGCCCCGGCCTCCAGGAGGCCGGGGGAGGCTGGAATGTGCGATGCCTGAGGTCACAGCCTGAGCCTGATCTGAGCTGGGCCGAGATGAGGGGAAAACGGCCAAGAACAACTCGCTCATTTACTGCATTTCCAGACTTGGCGGCTGCCGAGGCTGGGCTTCCAAACCAAGCTGGCTTTGGCCAGGACATGTGCAGCAGTGCCGGCCACAAGGCGCATCTGGATCCGCTTAGGGAGTTAAGAGCCATAAAGTTCTCTTAAGAAATTAGTTCCTGGGGAGCCTGGGTCTCTCCGGGGGTTGGGTGAGGGGCCCGCTGGGCTAAGGCACCCGGAAACTGCCTCCATAGGGAGCATGGACCTCTAGGTGTGCCTGGAGTCTTGGTGTGCGCTCACCCGCACAGCGGCTTGAGAGGGCAGCAGGCCCAGCCCGGGCACTGCCTGCTGTGTGCCCCTGGGCACCTCTCCTGCCCTCTCTGGGCTGCGGGGCAAATCATCTCACCTCTCCCGATGGAGAATGAACCCCAGAAAGGACCCAAAATGCCATTTCCTAAGTGGCCCCTGTGTGCTGGGGTCCAGCGAGGGGAATGAGTGGAGGAACCTGGGAATGAACACCCAGGCCTCGGTTTTCCTCATTTGTCCAATGGACATGATCATTTCTACCCCCCAGGCTTCCTGAGGGCAGACGGGGAAACAGACGCAAGGCCCTGGCAGAGCATGTCAGCACGCTCGCCCCTGCATTTCTCAGTCTGTCCACTCCAGACTTCACAGCCTGAGTCCTGGGCTCCTGAACACCCCCGAGGAAGCCAACAGCCCCCGCACCCACTCACGTGAGGTCTGACACACGTGTTCGCTCTGACCAGGCAGGTAACGAGAATGAACACCCAATGGGCAGAGAACACAGGGTGACAACCTTGACCGTGACCTTGGCTGAGCGCCCCCAAGCCCCAGGCACGGAGCCAGACTCACACCCAAAGGCTCGCCTCTCAGCAGCAGGCCTGGGAGCTCTGAGCCCCATGACGCGGCTCAGAGCAGCGGGGTGACACGGTGGAAGGAGGGGTGGGTGCAGACAGACCCCAGGGCCCTGCCTCCGTGTGGCGGTCCGAACACTGATAGCACCTCCAGCCACTCCTCCTGCTTCGACTTCCCCGTCTACACCAGGGGTCACAGGAGCACCACCTGTCTCACCAGATCGCTTCTTACCTGTGTAAGACGGCACCCACACAACTAGACAATACCCCAAATGCTCTGGGGTAGTGTAAATGCACAGCAAACGAGAACTCTTACAATGATGTCCACTGTTTGTCAAAACCTACAGCAAAACAAATAAGCCATTGGTTCCCATCAGGGCCAGAGGGATGACAAGAGTCTGTGGCTGGAGATGACCTGGAACCGTCTAAGCTGGAGATGCCCACTCTGGATGCACAATAAAGTCACCTGGGGCGTGTTTACAAACGATGGTGTCCAGCAGTAACCAACTGCATTCCGTGGGCACGCTCAATCGGCACTTCTATGAACAAGAATTATTTACATTATCATTAGCTTTCTACAATAGAGTTGTAAAATAGCTCGAAGACAATGAAAGGCAGAAAATAGCTCAGATGAGTGAGCCAGACAAGACACCCAGGAATCTTTCCCCACCCATTTCAAAGTCATTTACAGTGTTTCCTGACAGACACGATCTCAGAAAAAGATGGATGTAAAACGTACTATACTTGGAAATTTCAGACAAACGAAATGTCTGTCAAAGGAAACAATGCTGGTACATACGTGCGAGAGACGACTCCGCAGCTGTTAGATGAGATGATGTCACCATAACGACCGATGCCTGGGACCCACCAAGCACCGCAGGAATCCCAGCCCCCAGGGGTGGGGCCAGGCATCGGCACAGTCTCCTAAACCCCCAGACGTTCTGAAGGGCAGCCCAGGATGAAAGCTGCCGCCTTGGACAGAAAAGGGAGGCCATCAGGGGCCACCTGCAGGCAGGAGGGGAGGGAAGAGGGTGTCCTGAGCAGAGGCCACTACCAAGAGGGGACAGAGGAAGAAGGAAGCTGGGAGTCAACTGAAGGCCCGCGGGCCAGGGAGCAGGAGAAGGGGGTGAAGTCCCACATGTTCTAGAAGCCACCTAGTATCTTCAACGGCATCCAGAGCCTCAGAGGATGGGGTCTGCCCAGTATCTCCATCACTTACAGGTTCTGAACTGTGGTGTTAGAGAAGACTCTTGAGAGTCCCTTGGACTGCAAAGAGATCCAACCAGTCCATCCTAAAGGAGATCAGTCCTGAATATTCATTGGAAGGACTGATGCTGAAGCTGAAACTCCAATACTTTGGCCACCTGATGTGAAGAGCTGACTCACTGGAAAAGACCCTGATGATGGGAAAGATTGAAGGCGGGAGAAGGGGACGACAGAGGATGAGATGGTTGGATGGCGTCACTGACTCAATGGACATGAGTTTAACTAAACTCTGGGAGTTGGTGATGGACAGGGAGGCCTGGCAGGCTGCAGTCCATGGGGTCGCAAAGAGTCAGGCACGACTGAGCGACTGAACTGAAAGGTCTGCAAAAGTGATCAATGGCCCTTAACTAGCTGCTCTGTGTACACGCCTCACCTCCAGCTCCACTCAGACCAAGGGGGAGGGAGATGGTTTTTACCGTGAGGGTTTCTAGAAGCGAGTAATCTTTTTTCTCACTAAAGTCAAGGAGGACTTGCACCCTCTCCAGGACCTCGGGGAGGCAGGGAGCCATGGCAATTGCACCCTCAAGACCTTGGCCCAGGAGGAGGCCTGCTGAGAGCTGCTGGCAGTTTCTGCTCCTGAACCCACAGAAGGTGCCCCAGGCTGGCAAGTGCAACCGCCGGCCAGAAGGAACGGGGGCCAACAAGGCCCAGGAGGGGAGGATGGCTTCCGCCAGAAGGGCCTCCAAGCTGACCTGGGGTGATGACATCGAAACAAGACAAAAATCATTTTGACTTGTTTTCTCGCTTCCTATAAAGCCACTCAGAAAAAGAGAAGGGACCCTTCCGTCCAGTCAAATCTCACATCTACCAGAAAACTGCGCGGAGGGTAGATGCTCAACCAACGTTAACCAATCCAGTAACCCTGAAATGATTACACACAGACTTGAGCTAACCACATGCTACCTTACACGAGTCCATTGCAAGTCCAAAGAATAAGGGGAAAACATAATGGGTGGGAAGCGTGAAATGCAGACAATTCTTTCTGTGGTCGTTGACTTGGAGAAAGCTCGCCGTTATGCACCTGGAGAGGGAAGGTACTGGAGGAGAGACTGTGACGTTCTAGAAGCAGAGCTTGTAAACCACGTGCTGTCTAAACAGCAAAAGCCGTGTCAGATGGGTAGGAGGCTGGCTGGAGGAGCGGACAGCTGAGTGAGGTCCCCAAACCAGAGAGTGAGTGAGGCTCAGCTCGGCGGAGCAAGGCCTTGACGGGCCAGCCCTTCTCGTGCAGCAGAGCGGGTAGTAGAGAAGGGGACACAGAGGGGCAGGGAGGGCAGGAGGCAGGCGCTCAGGCCTTGAGAGCTGCCAGGCTCTCGGATGTCTGCTCCTGCACGGCTCTCTCTTCTCCCCGCAGCGCCCTAGGCCGTCTGGCCCCTCACACCCACCACCCTCCTCAAGCTGAGGGGCTCCATCTCCACCACACTAACCTCCAGGCCCCACCAGGGTACGCCAAGCTCCCACCCCAGGGCCTTGACACGTGCTGAGATGGCTGCACAGCTTGCTCCCTTACGCCCTTCAGGGCTCTGCTCGGGTGTCCCCTCACCCCCATCTCCCCTGTCCACCTTATCTAAAGTGCCACGACATGCAGACCCCGCCCCACTCAAGCCGGCACTCCCGTGCCCCTTATCCTGCTGCATTTTTCCGAGGTGCGTTTTCCAGAAGCTCACAGGGTTCTCTGTTCTCTCCTCCTTCCTACCATGGCCGGGCAGCCCCGTGGGGCCCAGGCCCCCGTCTGCTCTGCAGCCCTACTGTCCCGAGATGAGCCTCGTCTGGCACCTGCTCACAGGTGACCCTGGGAGACAGCCACCGCCGCACCCCCGTTTTACACTAGAATGGGCTCGAATTAGAACGCAGCGGATCCCGCGTCCAGCCAGCCCCAGGCTCCAGGGCCCGGGCGTGTCGCAGCGGATGACGCACGCAGCACGCGGGGCCTGCCTGACCCCACGGAGCCAGACGCCGTCCTGTCTCAGAGGCCACGGGCACCCGGGGGCACTGACGCCCTAGCTCTCCACTCTCTGGGCCGGAGACCACTGGGTAAAGGGCCCCCTCTCCCCCGGGGCCCGGGCCAGCCTGTGGAAGACACAGCAGCGAGGTCCCTGTCCTGGGAACGTGCAACAGTCGGTGGTAACGGGGACTCTACAGATGCCGCTAAGCCAAGGATCCTGCCCTGGATCACCTGGGTGGCCCCAACATCATCACGAGGGTCCACATGAGAGGGAGGCGGGAGGATCATGGAAGGAGAAGTGACAACAGAAGCAGGGGCTGGACTAAAGGCACTGGGAACCAGGAAACGCCAGCAGCCTCCAGAGACTGGAAAGGGCGGGAAACAAATTCTGCCCTACAGCTGCTAGAAGGAGAGCAAGCACCTTCTGCAGCCTGCATGAGAACCATTTTTGGACTTTCAACCTCCGTAAGCGTATGAAGATAAACGGGTTCTGTTTTAAGTCACCAAGTTTGTGGTCCTTTGCTACAGTAGCCATAGGAAAACAACACACCCCCCCACCCTGTGGTCTGACACCGCACAGGCGCTCTAGGGACTTCCTCTTTCACAATGATCCATCAGCGGTGGGGAGCCTGAACCAGGAGGCCAGGCAGCCCGATCAACTTCAGCCTCCACCTCTCGCAAGCCGCGCAACTTTGCAAACGGTTTCCCAACTTCTCTGCCACCTCCTCATGTCCCACACGGAGCCACCCCAAGGGCGTGTCCCCTACAACGGCCATGAGAACCCACGCAGAGATGGTCCCAGCTTGCAGACCTGGCGAGGGTCTTCACGACCATCTGTGTCCCAGGAAGAAGCCCAGACTGCGGAGAATGGAAACTGTGCCCAGCCTTCCCACTACGCACCCAGAGCCCCCGCAGCGCCAGGCTGTCGGGCCTCAGTACTATTTGGTGAATGAATGAACGAGTAACTGAGGCCCACAGCATCAAAAGAGCTAAGACACAAACCACATGACCTGACACTCCTGAAGGAAGCCAAACCAGGCCCTTGAGGTCACAGTGACTTCTCCTGGGTTGATGCCAGTGGCCCCCAAATATCTCCGACTGGGCAGAGGGAAAATCGACCACCAAAGCCCTCCTGTGAAAACGCTGTGCCCAGCTTCAGGACCAGGCTCAGACTGCCCTCCTGCGGAGACAGCTGCATGACAGCTGGCAGGGTCCCACCTGGCTCTCCAGGAGTGTCTCAGCAAATCACGTGCCCTTTGACTCCAGCTCCTGGGCAACGTGTCCCTGTGATGTCTCTTTAGCACAGGGCTCCCGCAGGGGTGAAACCAGGGAAGCTGAATGAAGCGTGTAGTGTCTGGTATACAGTTGGTGCTCCAAAGATGCTAGCAAGAGAGTTTTCAGCTATTTTAGCCCACAGTACACATTTCAGTAGCTACAGGTCCCCCTTTCAAAATTGCCTACAACAGGGTATAATCAGGGGAGGGTGAGGCAGCAGAGAGGCTTGGGTCAGAGCTCTGGACTAAAGACTGGAATCTGTGTGAGCCTAGGTAAGTTGCTTAACCTCTCTGAACCTGTTTCCTTTTCTATAAAATGGAGAGATTGTACGTAGCCCCAAAGGAGGGCTGCAGCACAGTGACACGCTGCGCTATCGGTCATCCTCACACCGGAACACTCCAGGAGTGGTCTGCAAAAGGCTAGTGCCCAGGCCTGCCCTGGACCAACGCACTCGGCGTCTCCAGGTTATGAAAACCGCCTGGGCAGTTCCACAGCACAACCAGGGCAGAGAAACACCGATGCCTGCATGGACAGTGCTCAGGAGATTCAAGCTTCCTCGCTATTTCATCAACTGGCAAGGCCTTTCCTTCGTTCATTCAACACGCATTTTGTACGTAGGGTGCCAAGCACACACCTAGGAGACGTCTCAGCTTTAAAACCATCTGCTGGTTGCCCAGGCTAGGGGCAGGGCGTAGGGCAGCGACTGTGAGCGGGCAGGGGGTTCCTCTGGAGGTGATGAAACAGTTTGGAACTAGACAGAGGTGCTGGTTGCCCAAGACCGTGAATGCACTAGATGCCACGGAACTGTTGGCTTTAACATGGCTGGACTGTGTCAGTCTCACCTCACTGGGACACAAAAATCATAATCCAGACACACAAGGACCAGCACGGTGCAATATATGATTCCACCTTCACGAGGTACCTGACGTGGCCAAACTCAGAGACAGAAGCAGAAGGGTGCTTGCTGGGAGCGGGGCTGCTGGGGAAGGGTGGGGAGGGGACAGGGGGTGGGTGAGTGGAGGGGACAGTGTTTCTGCTGGGGAGGGGAGAGAGTTCTGGAGATGGGTGGTGGTGAAGGGTGCACCACCAGTGCACGTACTTAGCACCACACACACGTACAGATGGCTGGAAGGGTAAAACCGTATGTCCTGTGTTGTTAACCACAGTGACAGAAGTCACAAGCTGACCGTCCAAGACGTGGATGCACACAACTCACTTCTGTCCGGGCGACACTGTCCCAGCTTCTCCAGGCCCGCGACCTCGAGTGCCCGTACGCCCTCTCTACAAACAGGATGGAGACTGTCCATTTGTTTTCTCTCCGGGGCAAGGCCAGATTAAGTAAAGAAAACAGCGCCTCCCTCCCCTCCCCCCAGGAAAGGCTCTGCCGGGTCAGTAGCAGAACTAAAAGGGCCGGCGTACACTTTCACTTCCCGCTCGCCCGGCACCCCGCGTCCGGGCGTCCAGCCCAGCCTCGGCGTGGGGGCAGGTGCGGCTTTCCAGCCAGCTACGGGGGACGGGGCTACACTGGGCCCCGGCAAACATGACCCAGCCATGCCAGCCCCTGGAAGCACTGTTTGCAGGCCTGGGTTTCACCGAGGAGGCACACAGCGGGGCTGACGGGGGCCTGAATCTGGGCGTGCTGGCCCACACTGCGCACCGCTGGGCACATCATGGCCCTGTCTCGCCCTCCTCGTCCTCAGCTGACAGACTGGACTCCTGCAGGAAAGGCGACTGAGCCAAGGCCAGCAACGGGGGGCTCCGGGAGAGGTCTCAGGTGGCCCATGGCTCGGCGGTGCACTGGGGAACCAGTGATGACTACCACAGGCGGGATGGGGGAGGGAGGTGAGCATGCACGGTCCAGTCCTGGATGAGATCCCCTGGACAGCGATTCTTCCATGAGGTCCCATGAACCTTCCTTCCAGATCTGGAACACACTCGGTGGCCTCCCTGACTAACACACGTCCATTCAACTTTCACTTGCGTACTTCCTCTCTCAGGGGAGCTCACTACCTCACCTGGTAACCTACTGCTCCACATACAGGAAGCCAAAATCTCTGCCTTCAACCCTTTCTCAGGGATCTTAGCTCTAATCTCGTATACCATGAAGAATAAGACAGTTCTCTGGTCTACTTCGCTTTACCAGGCTACTTTACTCCTCTGGTCTACTACCCTTGAAGAAGAAAACCTACTGCTCCCCCTGGGACCCCGGAGTAAGACTTCCTTCCACTGCTCCACGTGTGAGCAGGCTTCCCAAGGATGGCCTGAAACATATGGGCGTGTCTGTGCCCTACTCGCCACGTGCCTTCCTGACTCATTTCCCAGACTCCCTCGCAGCTAGGAATTGCTGTGTGACTCCTTATGACCAAAACATGACAGCAGAAGTCTCCTTAAAAGAGAAGTCCTTTTCCACTCTCCCTGCCCCCACTCCCTGCTATTACAAACTGGAATGCAGACGTGATGGCAGGAACTTAAGCAGCTACTTGGACCATGAGACAAGGTGCTAAGAACAGTGAAACAGCAAGATAAAAGCAGCAGAGTCCATGAAGAGCAAAGAGCAACCACACTAGCTCTAACATGATAGCCTGTCTTACTATGATAGCCTATACCCTACACTTTTATATGAGAAGGAAAAAAAACAAAGTTTCAGTTTATTTAAGCTCCTGGGAGTTCTTTAACATTTTATGAACCCTGAATCCCAGTACAGGATAAACCAAGTCTTACTGCAGATGATGAAAGAGTCTGGCTGCCTTCACACAAGACAAGCACCCTGCCATCTTCAGCAGGAAGGGAGGCAGCCCCAGTCATTAGGCCCTTGTGATTTCGACATACAGCCCCCACCGTGCCCTGATATCTTCCCCTCGGGAATTCAGGGCCAGCGTTTCCAAGGTTGACATGTTTCTGCCAAGTCAGTGGATGGACTGGTTTTACCAGTGAAGGGTAATACAACTAGCCACCATTTAGCAAGTACCTACTGTATGCCCCTGGTGCTCTGCTCAACTCTGCAAGAATTATCTTAGCCCCACAAGATGGAAACAGCCCTGTTACAGGTGAAGTCCAAAGACATCCAGCACTTTGGGGCAAAAACCAAAGACCCAGCCCTCTGGCCTGGAGTTCTTTCCATTACTCTTCACTGTACCCTGAGGATTTCCAAGAGGCCCAACGGGCCAAACTTGGCTGCCTCTGGGATGTGAAGACGTGAGGAAGGGAGGCGTGGGGAGAGGAGGGGAGGATGGGTCAGCAGGGGAAATGCCTCGCTCTGTGAAGGGGGATATTTACAAGAATTCAGGGCCTGGAGAAAGGCCAAGGAGGGAAGGCACAGAGGGGCTGTTCCCAAACACGGAAACAGCAGGAGTCGAAGCTGGGAGGGTTTACTGCTTATGCTGGGGGGGCCACAGTCACAGAACACTTTACACACTGCTTCGAGCCACTGAAATTGTTCAGCATCTTAAAAGGAGAGGGACACTGTGCAGTTTATTGTACGCCAATTACACTGCAATAAAGAGGCTTTTTTTTTTTTTTTATAATGTACCCAGAGAAGGAGAGCACGGGGCAGGGGGTGGGGTGGGGAGGATAGGAAGGAGGGAGGGAGGGAAGAGTTAAGGCCTCCAAACACAGCGGCTTCTCATCACAACACACGCTCCTCTCTGCCCCGGGGAAGGCTAGCCACGCTGACCACAGCAGCTCCATCCACGAAGCCACAGGCTCTCTGTGAAAAAGGCCACTTCACCTCCATGCTGCTGAAGCCTCCTTAGGTGCAATGCCATCTCAAAGCTTCCAGAATGAGTCAGCTCGAGCCTGGCCACCCAGAACCACGTCCCGCCCGCCAGCAGTTTCGACAAACAGTGGCCGTCCCTCACCACCCCCCGCAGCAGGACAGGATGGCCAGGCTGGCGGGGCCGGGGACAGACAGCACCCTGGGCCTGCTCCCTGGCACCGAGGCAGGGGTGGGTGGAGGAGGCGGGGGCACCCCACAAGGAGGCGCCCCCAAGCACAGCCCCCGTGCAGCTCTTTCCACAGGTGAGCCACGGATTCTCGGCCACCCTGCCAGCTCCCTCTCTAGGAAGGCTGGGTCCCCTGCCCCTGGGACTTGACTCCGGTTCACCCTGGAGATCCTCATGGGGCGCCTCCCCCGGGGGTGGCAGTGGTGCGCGATCGGCCGGTCCAGGTGGCCCGGCTGACTTGCCAGCTCCTGGGCGGGAGGGATGGGTTGGTGATGAGTGACTCAGTACTGAGATGAGCAGCGTTCCTCCCCAACCCGTCCTGACCTCTCTATGCTCAAGAGGGTCCAAGTCCAGTGACCCCCAGGCCTGGGCCGGGGCAAGGAAGGAGCCCGAGTACAGAGAGCAGGCGAGGCTGGGGTGAGTGGAGGGCATGTGCCCAGGCCACCTCCAGCCCGGGCCCACGGCCACCAGGCGGGCACACACACCACCAGGAACAGCCTGGGTCACCGCCTCGGCTGCCCCAGCTGCAGAAGGCGACTAAGAGCAAGATGAACGCCTGCAGCACAGAACCTTCCCAGGGAGTCTGGGGAGCAGAGAGACGTGAGCCGTTCAGGGCACCACGCGCAGTAAGCGACACAGAAATGTTTGCTTTTTTATTATTATTAGAAAATGGAAATCCCATTTTTTTAGGGGAACTCTCCCGAGTTTTAAATGTGGACAACTCACTGGAGATTTTTTTCTTTTTTCCAAAATACTGTGTGAGCCAAACAAAACAGATCGGCAGACTGGACTTGGCCCACGGATCCTCGCCTGTAACCTCCGTGCGGCGGGCTCCCTGCTTCCCGCCCAGGCAGGCCGGTCGGCGGGCATCGCAAACCACTAGCCAGGCCTTGGGATCGCCCCACTTCCAGCACCAGCTTCCAGCCCGTGAACCTCTTAATGGGAAATAAACGTTTAAATCAGCACTCCCCCTGGCCCCCCGCCTCCCACACCAAAAGGACAGAAACTACTAATTCCTACCCACCACATCCAAGTCGCCAGATTTTTTTCATGGCAGGGGGGTGGGGGAAGACCTCTTAAAACATGAAGAAGAAAGAAAAAAAGAAACCAACAAAGGCAGACCGGGGGACGCACTGCTGTTGACTCGGGCGACAGCCGCCCCGTCGGAGCAGAGCAGCTCAGAGCGGGCCCGTCCCAGACATGAAAATTACAGAGCGGTGGTGCAGACACGCCCCTGCCCTGTGTGCCATTCACGCGGCAGGAATGCACCGCGACGCCCTCCCCCGGGACGGACGGGAACGGAGCTGACCTCAGGAGAGGATGCGGGGGCAGGGCCCCAGGCAGAGGGGTACTGGGCTGAAGGCGCCCACGTTCAGCTCACTGCACAGGTCAGGACGCCGAGGACACAGGCCTGGCCCATCAGACACCCAGGGACCGTCTGTGCGCAAACCCTTGGGATGAGGGCTCCACTTGCCTGGGGCAGCCGCCGGGCAGCTGCCATGTGGCCAGATCCAGGAGGCCCACAGGGGCAGCAGGAGAACAGGACACACGGTCCACCCTCAAGCCCTCTCCCACCAGCCTGAGAAAAAGGCTGACCTCACCACGCCCCTGCTCCCCAAGACACTGGGAACAAAAATCCCAGCTCCTTGCTGAGGTCACCATGCTTGCCCCACGAGCCTGCCACCTCAGGGCCTTTGCACCCCGTTCCCAACCCGGAAACGTTCCTCCCCAGACCTCACAGGACTGGCTCAGCATCGGCGTCACCACCTCAGAGAGATCCTCCTTGACTGCACCGTCTACAGTGTGGCTCCTCCCCCGTCCCGTTTCTGCCCTAGCACTCGGCACCCCTGAAGGGACCATGGTGACTGCTGACTAGTTCGGCTGCTATCATCACAGCCGCACCATGAGCTCTAAGCTTCCTGAGAACAGAGGCTGTGCGTGGCCCTGGGACAGAGCGGGGCACGGAGCAGCTGTCTGGCGGTGCTGAGTGGGTGGCAGAGTCACTGTGCAACCAGGAGAACCACAGGCCGGACGGGCCAAATCCTCCAGCCGTGGGCAGGCCGAGGGCCGTGCGAACAGCAGAGAGGACGGCCAAAGAGACGAGGAGAGATGAGGAACACAACAGCTCATCTGCACTGAGCCACTTCCAGGCCCTGGGCCTCGTCACAAGCTTGCTGCGTGAGTGCTTTCACTGCATCCTGACCACAATCTCAGGACATCAGTAGTCCTGCCAACCTCCTCACAGAGATGAGGACTCATCAATAGTACTGCCGATCTCGTCAGAGACAAGGACTCAGGGCAGAGGTTGGACGACTTGCCCCCAGTCACGCAGACCTACCCGGTAGATGTGAACACAGGAGTGAAACACCAGTCCTTGAAAACGTGTGTATAGGAGCGTGTGCACATGTATGCATGTGCCCACTTGTGTATACGCCCGTGTGTGTCTGTATGTGTATATACATGCTTGTGTACATGCACGCGTGTATCTACATGTGTATACGTACATGCATAAGGACACCAACCATTACGTTCCCCATTCCTCCCCAAGAAAGGGCCTCCTCCTGTTACTGATCTTAGGAGTCTCGGGGCCACAGCCAAGAAATGACACCAGAAAGTCAGGAATTGAGTTGACTTGCAAAGTTGTAGTTTGAACTTTGTGAAACCAATATTCAATCATTTCTGCCACCAAGTCGCAGTTCCCTGCAGTCTCCCCAGGCTCCCGAGAGTACCCTGTGTGTGCAGTCTTAGCAGGTGGCCAGGGGCTGAGGGGACAAGACCCAGGCCAGAGTCCCAGGGGGCCGGCCAGTCACTGCAGGGTGGCCCAGCTTATCTTCAGCACCTTCTTCAAACACTGCGAGGGGAAAAGAAAGCTGCTTTGAGGTCAAACTTCTAAAACATCATCTCCACAACCTGACGTCTGTGCAGATACCACAGCGCACAGGACAAGGAACCCGGGGCAGAGCCCTGCAGCCCTGGCCTCTCAGCCAGCAGCCCACACACAGAAGGCTCCCAACTCGTACGGCTTCTCGAACCCGAGGGCATCCCCGCAGCCTCCCACAGATGGGCGCCCTGTCCAAAGGCGGGGCGCAGGGAGCAGAGGCTGGAGGCCGCTGTATTTATCTAACGCTTCTCAACATCGTTGCTTGCGTCGTTTTCTTTTTTTTTTTTTCAATTCTCTTCAAACTGAAACTGTCAAAAGTTGAGCCTGATAAATCTGAAGACTGTAGAGGAAGTGGTTTGTCCTTCCTCCGGCTCATGACTTCTGCAAAAGATAACACACAGCTCTGGGTGAAATGTCACGAGGCCAGCGCTCCCACCGGGGCTGAGCCTTGGCTTCCCTGCCCCCAACCGTCTGCGGGGGGTTTTTGGGAGACAGGGGGAGCTGCGGAAAGCCCTGCTCAATGCCATCCCCTCAAACGTGGTTCAGACTGGAGCCTCCACCTGGCGGCTCTCGTCCCCACCGTGGCCTGGGAGTAAAGGGTTGTCATCCCATTTTCCAAGCCAGGCAACTAAGGGGTGAGGATGAGGCTGTAAATAACGTGCTCAACTTTAGCTCAGAGATTTGCCCAGGGTCACACACAGGGCACAGCCTGTCTCCAAAGCGCCAAGTCTCCTGCCCTGGGAAGCCGTCTCTGGCCCCTCCCTCCCAGGTGCAGGAGTCAGGCCCCGGCTCTTCGTCTTGGGGGGAGGACTGCTAAGATTCCCTCGTTGTCTCGGGCACCGTTTAAGTGCCGGGCACAGCTCTAACCGGATGTGCACTGTTCTCAGCAAATCCTCTCTGGTGCCCAGACGATTGGTACCGAGAGCCACCCTACTGTGCCAATGAGAAGTGAAAGCTGAGAAAGGCTAGGACACTTGCCCAAGGTCACACAGCTGGAGCCTGGAGGAGAACTCCCAACCTGCTGCTCTGATCACTGGCCCCGGGGTTCCCTTCACCCTGGAAAACTGATCCCAGCCTTTCAAATACCAGGCAGTTCTCTCCACCGTCTTGGGCCTAGAAGCTTGTGGCCCAGGGAGATCTTAAGGGCTGGCCCTGTGAGTCTCCCCACCAACACCAAAGGTTCAGGGGGAAAGGCCACTTCCTCGCTGGCAATGAATCGAGCCCCACCCTGGTCACCAGCTGGCCTTCCCCAGGTTCTCAGGCCTAAGGATGACCAAGTGGGGGCAAAGAACGAGGTCCCTGCAAGGCTGAGCACGAAGGAGCAAGATGTTCAGGGACATTCCAGAGATCGGGCTTCCACGTCCGAGTCCAAAGTCCTGAGCCCGGCACATGGACAGCTCGCCTGGGCCCACCCCGCTCACCACAGTCCTGGCACAAGGAGAATCTCCCTCTCCAGCTGGGCCGGCCCTGCCACGCCTCCAGGCCTGGAATGCTGCCCCTCGCCTCTTCCAACCGGCCAGAGTCAACTCCTTCTCTGATCAGCAGCTCTCTCCTCGGGGGACCCTGGTGCTCCCCCCGAACCTCCAGCACACAGGGCGTTAGCTCCAACTGTCCTCAGCTCTCTTTCTCTTGAGCTCTTGTGTTCCTGACCCTTGCCACCACACCTGGTATCCAGCAGACACTCCCTAAGTGCGTGCTTCGGGCACGGACACCTAAGTGCCAAGCGGGAGCCCCCAGCACACAGGCAGGAGGGTCTTCTCACGAGGGTCTTCCCTCGTGCGGAAGGCTCCATCCCATGAGGAAAGGCAGTGCAGGGCTGGGGCTGGAAGCCGCCCTTCCCCACTTGGCACAGACCCGCGGCCAGGTGGGAGAGGCGGGCGGGAGGGGAGGGGGTGAGCCCAGCGGAGCATCTTTCAGAGCCGACCTGGGAAGGAGGGAGCAGCTCCCCATGCAGCCCTCGCCCACCTCCCCACCCTCACGTCGTCTCGGACTCGAGAGCCACCGCACAACCCCAGTATGGCTGAGCCCCTCACGGTCCTGTGGAGCAGGCCCAGGCCCGGGACCCCTCGGGTTCGAAGAGGAGCACAACAAGGAGGCCCAGAAAGCAAGGCCCCGTGTCTGTTCTTTCCAGACCTGAGCCAGGGTTCAGGTGGTGCTCCCAAGGGGACCGCATCCACACGGCAGGCATCTGGGGCGCCCCTGCTGGGGCTGCTCTGTCCCCCACCCCGTGCCGCACCTCCTGCGCAGGCGAACCTGAGGCTGGACTCTCAGAGACACTGAAGGGCTCACCCAGGGCCCGCAGTGAGGGGCCATGAGGGTTCAAGACCGATGGCCACACTGGCTGGGCCCACCTGGGCCAGGGGGGCACCCTGCGATCTTGCCAAGCACTGTGCCTGATGACCTGGAAACTGGCTCAATTTAGAAACCTCTCTGAACCCAGGGAAGCCCCTGTCCACGCCCTATGAGGATGGGGATGCTTCCAAGGGCATTCTGGGGGCTTCTGCTTATTCTCCTGTATGCTCTGAGCATCCCAACCATCTAACCAGAGAGCCCTGGCCCCATCTGAGGCAAAGGGAAAGGGGCGGGCCCTGACGCAGAACTCCTGGCGCCGGCTTCCCCAGCTTGGTGAGGCCCGGGGCCCGTCACGCTGGACCCCTCTGTCCCTGCTCCCAGGGAGAAGGGCAGGCTGGACAAACGTGATTCAGCCTCACATCCAGGGAAGCGAAGCTGTGTCGAGTCCCCCACACTCAATGCTCCTCTGGCTCCTCTGCTCCGGATGGGCTGGTTTCGTCGTTTTAAAACCACAGAGCTGGCAGCTTCATTCTGGGATCGCAGGTTCGTGGCGAGAGCAGCTGCACACCAGGCACTCACTGAGCACGGCGTGCTGCGGGCTGCACCGCCCCCGGGCCGCACCACAGCCCAGAGAGCAGACACACCACTGTCTTTCCTACACAGGTGGGAAGACGCAGGCTTGCCAAGTGTAAGGGCACTGCCAAGGGCACTGCCAGCAAGAGGAGGAGCTGGGATTCGAACACAGTAAAGTGCACACAACCCTGGCCTCAAGCAAGCAAGAAAGTGCCGGATTGGATTAAAAGAAAGGGGCGGGAGGAGAAAAAGATGTGTTTTTCTTCTTCACACTTAACGACTATCTGAAGTCACCATGTTCTTTTGCACACAGATGTCCCCCTACCCTGGAATGTGAGGTCCTTGAAGGGGCCCTGTGTTGGTCACCCCACACCCAGCCACTAGTCAGGCACTTGATACACAGGAGACCCGCGGCAAGCACGTGTGCAGGGAGGGGACACGCACAGGGGGTGTAAATGGGGCCATGTGAAGGCAGCTTTGGGGGAGAGCATCCACAGCAGGGGACACAGAAGAGGGACGACGCGGTGTGAAGCGCGCCGGGCGCAGGGTGCGGGCGGAAGGGCCCCCCGAAAAGCCCTTCCTTTATCTCCGTGAGTCTCAAGTCAGCAGGCTTGTCAGTCTCACTCACCCATTCATTCAGCCCCTTCGCTACGGAACAGGAAGCACCACCAGGCGTGGGACTAGGCGGACTGGCCGGGGGGCAAGTGACAACAAGGGGACTGGGTGAAGGAGGCCCAGCAGTCACAGGCAGGAACGGGTCCCCGAGAGGGGCTTCCTGGAGGGAATGCACGTTCAGCCCGTGGCAGAGGCGGGCCGGCGCCTCCTCCCTGCTCCCGGCGCCTCACGCCGAGGCCTTCCCATCCCTGCACGAAGACCTATTCACAGCACCAAAGACTGCAGATACAGAGTGATCCCGGGTGGACGGAAAAAACAGCCCACGCCAATGACCGACCTACCAAAAAAACACAAATTATCATTCCTGGATGTTCTCGTTCTGGTTATTTTATTTTCTTCTCTTGTTTGACCGTATCGACTAAGTATTCTACAGTGCACCTGAGTTCCCTTTGAAATGGGAGAGGTGGAGATGACCGTCCTTCAATAATAAACGTCTACAACGAGGCATATAGACAAAAGAACTGCAATCAACCGCACTTTCCATCCGGGGTGAACGCTCAGAGGCCCGAGGACCCCTCTGTGGTCTGGCCTGGGCCCCATCCTGCGTCCCTTTGCTGGAGAGGAGGAGGAGGTCTGGTTTGTCCTGCGTGGGGAAGGGGAAAGAAACATCAGAGTCCCTCTGGAGCTCAAGGCTACCCACCCACCCCAGAAGAGAATCGTGTCTCTGATAAAGGCTTTGAAGTGAATAACATTTTAAAAAACAAAAAAAACTGCAACCAACAGCCCTAACCAACATTTGCCCCATGTTCACAGCATCATCAATCGCACAACAAAAGTTCATGGAAACAACCCAATGTCCATCAACAGATGAATGGATAAACGAAATATGGTCCGCCCATACGACGGAGTACTATTCAGCCATGAAAAGGAATGAAATTTTGATATATGTTACAATATGGGCAGGGGCTTCCATGATGGCTTAGCTGGTAAAGAACCCACCTGCCAACGCAGGAGACGCAAGAGACTTGGGATCAATCCCTGGGTCAGGAAGATCCCCTGGAGAAAGAAATGGCTACCCACTCCAGTATTCTTGCCGGGAAAATCCAATGGACAGAGGAGCCTGGCAGACTACAGTCCATGGGGTAAAGAGTCAGATATGACTGAGTGCACGCACACACAACATGGGGAGACTGTGAAAACATTAAGCTAAGTGACAGAAGGCAGACACAGGAGGACAAGCACCGTGTGATGCCACTCACGTGAGGTACCTAGAAGAGGCAAACCCACAAAGACAGAAAGCGGGACAGCGGTCGCCAGGAGCTGGGGGGAGGGCGGAAGGGGGAGTTATAGTTTAACAGGGGCAGGGTTTATGCTGAGCGTGATGAAGATCGGGGTACAGTGGTGGTGATGGCACCATTACCCCAACAAACAGCTAGAATGATAAATGGTGTGCGTGTTACAGCACTCACACACAGAACTCAGATGCCTAGATAAGACCACAGCAGTACACTGCAACTAAAGAGAGAAAACCAGAAGCTGTGCTGGGGAAGGAACGGTGACTCCGTTTGCCCAACTGCAAAATGGAAGCACCAGCCCAGATGATCCCACCAGACCAGAGGTGGACTGAGTGACCACACAGATCCGTTCCTTCCTGCAGTGACTCAGAGCTGATTTGAGGAAGATGCTGGCAGGTATCTGCCTCCAGGTCCTGACACCAACCCCCAAGAGGCATCCGTTCCAGGTAAAGGGGCGGTGCATGCCTACCAGGAACAACTCAGGCTCAGCCTGGACTCCCATCTGTCTGTCTGAGTGGCCACGCCCAAGCCACGCCCCCAGAGCCCAGGCCTCTCCATAAAACAGGGAAACTGATGGGAAAGCTACCTCCTCTGCCCTTTTTACACACCAGCCCCGGCTGCCAGGAAAGGTCACAGAGGTGAGGCAGACGGAGCCCCAACTTCACCCCAGAGCTAGTTACTTGGAGAGGGGCGGCCTGGCCAGTGGCTGGATGGCAGAGATGACCCCAGCCACATCTGAGCTCAGCAGGGAGGCGGCTGAGCTGGAGAAGCAGAACTCTCCAGACCTTGCCTTGCTATCCAACCGATGCCTACTCATTTTTCCTCCAGTGGAATCTTACCAGGGTGGAGACAGAAAGAACACTCAGAAAGTCCCTCGAGGTCACAGGAGAAGCGTGGGACTCAGGGAAAAGCCCACGGACTCAGGCCAGCCGGACCAGGGTGTGACTCCCAGCCTACAGCTGTGTGAGCCCAGCGGCCAGGGGCTGTCCACAGCCCTGTAACATGGGCTGTAACTGGGGGGTGGGCGGTGCTGCAAGGGTGCAATCAGGTGCCCAAGCGCCTGGCACACAGCAGGTGCTCAAGAAACGGCAGATTCCATTGTTATGCCCAGCTGGACAGTCGGTTTGGAACTCCCTACGAAATCTTCAAGGATGCGAGAGGCCTCCAGGCGCACAGCACACTTCTAAAATCGAATCTGAGAGTCATAAAAAAAAAACACAACCACATCCCACCCAAACTGCCAAATGTGGTGGGAGTGATGAAGCAAACAAGAGGGAAAGTTCAGCTCTTCTCTCTGGCTTAAGAACACGCAAGTGCAACATCGTGGCAAAGGAACCAGCCCGGCAAAATCCCAGGTCTACATGTGAAATGCTCCCCTGGAACCTTCTCTCTCTATAGTCACCTAAATCATGCTTCTCCAGGGCGTGGCTACAGAGAGTACCCAGGTTGGGGGAGGCAGCATCAAAGAGTCAAAGACAATGAGGAAACCCATTCCTGGGGTTCTTCTGCAAGCTGCCAACCAAGGAAGACCCTGGCCTTCTCCTCACTCTGCACGTCAGCCTGCCCGAAGTCCCCCGCGTCCAGGGGAGGAGGTGCTAGAACTGTACCCACCCTGCAGCTGATGGAGGAACTCAGTCCCCTTCAGCTGAATCTGCCAGGCAACCTGCATCACACATCACACAAAACACCAACCTTTCAGAGCGCAAAGCATCCACACTTCTGAGTCCAAATTCCAAAAGGAAGTGAATGCAAAACCCACTGCGGCCCATTTGGAGGTCCTCCAGGCCTAGACTGTCAGGCTTACTCTTCTTTAGTTCTTGACCTCCAGGGGTTGGGGGTCATTCTGTCCCCAGCTCCGCAGGTCAGAGGTGAGGGGCCCAAGGGCACTCTGTGTGCTGGGCGAGCTGAGTGCTGGGCCACCACGTGCGATGCCGGCGCGATCGGCCTGGGCTTGACCACAGCGTGTCTGCAGGGATGCTGTCTGCCTTATCAGAGTAAAGCACTGTGCTAAACCTTAAAATAAACACTTTAGGGGCAAGAAGTACCAACCTTGAAACTCCAGACTAGGATAAAAGAAAAAATGTTTTACCATAACCAAGAAGACTAAACACAGCTTAACGAGCATACGAAGTGCTACGTGGACAAACCCATGGGCCCAGCCATGGAGCGGAACTCCTAATAAAAACCTTGACCTTTCAAATAAAAACCTTGACCTTTCATAATGAAACGTCCTTCTTTTGTCACTTACACGTTTATTTCTGGGCAGAGGTCCATTTCCTGCTGGTGGAGTCTCACAGGCCCCCTGGACTGGTTTATAACCTGATGGGGGGGGGTGGTCCATGAATCAATTCCTAAAAATGCCTATACTCTAGATGCCAAACTTTATGATCCTGTCTTCTTACCATTTTGCCTGAGGAAGGGTCCACAGCTCTCATCAGATTTCCAAGAGGAGGGTGTCCCTCTAAACAGTCTAAAGGACGCAGTATCCTGGCCCATCCATTCGGTCTCCCTGACCCAACCCGCCTTGATACAAGGGCAACAACGAAACTAGGGAGGAAAGAAAAAAATAAATTCCCTGTGATGCATAAACAGGCCAAATTTAAGTGGATGTGACGGAAGAGCTGTTAAAGAAAAAAAATAACCATACCAGTACAATCTCACAGGCTTCCAAGAAGCGGAGGGGGAGAAACCCAGCGCTACTTGAGTCAGGCCTGGTCTCTGAGGTCACGGAGGGCGGGGCCTCGTCCACGGGGCTGACACCACATGCCGGGACCAGAGCAGTCCCCGTGCCGCCGGGCCCGCAATCGGCATCTGCAGGAGGCTGAGTGAACCCTCCGCGGCACTCGCCCCCCACAGCCCCGCGACGCCGGCTCACGGAAGCCACGTGGCCTGCCTCAAGTTGCAACCAGAAGCAGAAGTGGGATTTAAACCCAGATCCACACACTGCTATGCAAAACCCAGGTCCTTCCCCCACACTGGCAGGCTTTCAACCCCAAGTCATCTCCCAGCGAGTCCCCTGAAGAGTGAGCTCCACAACCCCAGTGGCTCCCATGAGGGTCATGTAACTTCTCTGGGCCTTGGGTTCCGAATGTGTGCAGTGGGACACATGCTGCCTGCCAACAACTGCTTGGTACTGACTGTCTCCAGGTTTAAAGGGAAGGCGTGATTCTGCCAGGATTGATTAGTAGTATCTACCAGGGGCAACGCAAAGAGGAGGGGCTACACATGTGTCACATGCATTTGCCATCCCAGAGCTAGATGACCTGCAGACTCGCTTTCAATTCTGGCTGCCTCTGATTTTAATTACAAAAATTTTAAAAGTGGGGAGGGACGGAAAAGGAAAGAACAGACTAACATTTTCCAACATTGGCCATAGCTAAATTCAGCAAAGCCAAAACCGGCCGCCCAGCCAGCCCTGCGTGCTCCATACACACAAGCCCCGCCACATGAGAGGAAGTGGAAAACATCAGATCTGCTGCCTGCACACCCGGCGAGACAGCCCGTCCAAGCCAGGAGGAGTGCAACCGTGGGCTTGCCTGGGTCGGCCCGGGCTGCAGAACACCTCATCAGCGGGCACAGGGACCTCGCGGGGAGGGCCTCTGGGGTTCAGGCCCTGGCCCGACCTCGGGCCCATCCTGAGCTCCGGCAGATTACTTCATCTCACTCAGCCTCAGTTCTCTCATCCTGGAAAAGCCGCTGAGGGTTGTCATGATGATTAAACACATCAGTGCATCGGGGTTCTTAACACAACAACAAGCTCGTAGTAAGTGGGCAGAGCCACTGCTTTCACCACCACCACCACCACCACCATCACCGTTTGTCTTTGAAGGGGCATATTTTCAGAAAAAAAAGGTCTAAGTGCAAAAGAGTAACTTCTTTCCCCACATTCAGCAGTACAGCCCCTTTGGTCACTCTGAACTCTAAGGGGAGGGAAGCTCTGCAAACAGCTCCATCCTCCTGGAGCTTCTGGGGCCTCAGTCGGGGCCCCGGAAAGAAACAGATGGCAGACACAAACTGGTGTCCTCTGAAGAAACTGCGACAAAAGGCCAACACAGCAAGGTCTGGGCAGAGCACGGGCAAAGCACGAGAGGGGGTTTCTACCTGGGGCGACCCACTGTCTTGACCGGCTTGGGGCTGGGGCTTTCCCGGGACACAGGAGCGAGTGGAAACGCGTGGGACAGTTTCGGTTGCCTAATTCCTGCCCTGCAGCCCAAAGGGACATGGAGAAGCCCCAGCTGCAGAAGCCGGGACAGGGGGCAACGGGACAGGGGCTGTGGCTGAGGGACGCTGCCTGCCCACGGCAGCCCGAGGGAGAAGCTAAAGGGCCCATCTCCCTCCAGGGTCCCTACTGATGGGCCAGACCCACCTGCAGGCTGAGGGCATGGAAGCCTGGGGGTGAGCTGACACACAGAAGAGTGCACGAAGGGGGAGCGTCAGCCCTGGGGCAGCCAGGACACCTCCCCTCTTAGAAGGCTCCACAGAGGCCCAGTGGGGACGCAGAGCTCCCAGGCCTCGACCGACGGGAGAGCACCCAGTTCCCGCTCGGAGACGGGCACGCTGGGAGTGAAGAACCAGAGGCAAGCCCCGTGAAGCCACTCAGCAAGGGGCTCAATTCTCGGCAGGGGTCCAAAGGAGGTGCCCCCTCCCCTGGCAGCAGGGTTACCGCCGACGCTGTCAGCGAGGCTGAGACCACACGGTGAGCTACCTCCAGAGACGAGGGCCTGCCAGGGCCCTGTCTAAATCACATGCCCCTGCACTGCAGACCCAAGTTGGGGGATCACAGGTGGGAAGCCGGGGTGCAGGGGTTAAGACGTGTGTACAGGCATGCCTCGCAGAAGCACCACGCGTGGCCTCCCCACCGGCAGGCTCAGCCTCAACGCCAACATTTAGGCCCTGTGCATGTGTCAGGGGCAATCTCGTTGAGAAAATAAAAGCGACTTTCATTTCTGTTTTTAAATCATATTTTCCAAGATCAAAATCTTATTTCCCAAGCACTGCTGCTGAAAGCTGAGGTGAAAACCACCAATAATAGCTTAATCCTCCCAACTGCCGGTTTCCATCTTGCCCGAGTCGGTGACGCGGCGGCTGGGGTTGAGTCCAGGGCTGAGGTCCATTCCAGGTCCCAGGGTCCGAGGTCACAGGCACACCCTGGAGGTTCTCCCGACAGCTCTGGGGTCACCAGGCAGGGCTGGGGTTTCCCACAAAACCTGAGACCCATTCCATCCCTTCTCGGCCTGTGACGCCCGGGGCCTCTACACGTCAGGCAACTGGATTCTGCCAGAAGCCAGCGCTGACATCATTGGGTGTTGCTGGATGAGACCCCTGCCTTCAAGAAGTTCCCAGTTGAGCAGAATCAGGAGCGCGGCAGGCAGAGCAGGACAGGCTCGAGCTGGCAGTGACGACGCAGGGGTGTCTGCTGAGCGCTGCTCCCTGCGTGACACCACTGGGCACTTTCCATGCGTGCACCATGGCCCTTCATTCTTTAGAGAACCCGGGGGCAGCCCCCCTTAGCCCCATCTTACAGACAAGAAAACCAAGGGCTGCATCACGCCACTGCTCCTGTGGCCTAATTAAGAAGTATCTGGATCCAAAATCACTGGGCAGCAGTTGTAGACAATGAACGTCCCCATCAGGGAAGGCTGGACCCGGGAGGCAGGGTCATGAGCTACCTCTTCCCCAGGGTTTTGCTCTGCAGCAGGCACCCCTTCAATCAGGACCCGCCGTGAACGCCGAGCGGGTCGTGCCTGACACAGGACCACCTGGCCAGGCGCTGAGATCCACCAACGCTTGGCTGTCCCAGCCCAGAGGGCGCCCTGCTCACCACTGGGGCATCAGAGGGCCCCAGACCACTGCCCTCCGCAACAGTCTCTGGCCAGAGACCCTCACCCCGTCACTGCACCTGCCAGCAGAACCCACACAGGCTCCAGAAGCTTCCTCTGGGTATCCTTGCTGGTGGTGTGGTCACCCGGCTACAAAGAGCAGGGGAACCCAGAGCACAGCCACGGGTGGGGCTTGATTCAAGCACAGGAGGCCTTTACAGGAGAGCCACGAAGCCGGCCGCCCACTGCACCCACCCCCTCCTCTCTGTGCCCACCACCCCCTCTGCGCCCCATCCCCCTAAAACACAACTTAGACAGGATTCAAGAAGCGAGTCTCAAAGTCGTTTTCCCCACACCAAAACTTTCTAATGCTAATTTTCTCTTCTTTTTTTATTGGCATGATGCAATTCCCCTTCCAACAACCCAGATCTCTGAAGTCCTGAGTCATCAGGCGAAGGCAGGGACAGTGGGGGGTGCCCCGCAGCAGGGATCAAAGGTGTGGGGAGCTCGGGATTTCCTTCCGGGGCCCTCGGCTCTCGGCCCTGCACCACAGACGCCGGGGTCAGGGCTCCTGCGGCCCCACACAGCTAGCTCCTGGTTCCCACCGTGTGCCAGGTTCCAGGGGGGCAAGGTGACTGCAGGCGGAGTGCAGGCTCCCAGCTCCGCCAGGGGCCAGCCCGCAGCTGGGGCCGCTCCTCACGTGGGACCTCTGGGGGCAGACGAGGCCCCTGCCGGGTCACCACGGCGTTCTCAATCCACCCTGTGCCCCCCAGGGGACTCCCGGCTGCATCTGCGGGCATCGGGGGCTGTTCTAACTGTGGGGAGCAGAGCGCTGGTATCTAGTGGCCCAGGGCCAAGTGCGCAGCTCAACATCCACAAAGCCCAGGACAGTCCCCACCAGCAAGCAGGATCTGGGCCCCGAGACCCACGGGGCCAGAGCGCACACACACTCTGAGATGGTGCACGAGAATGGCTCAGCACCGGTGACTAAGAAGGCCTGGCCCAGCTCACTGTGCACACGACCGCGTGTGTCACACGGACTCATCCAGGGGAGAGCAGAGACACCTCTACCCCAAAGCGTCCACCTGGGTGGTTTCTGGGTGGCGGGGTTATGGGAGAATGATTTCCTTCTGCATTTTGTAAGATCATCATCGTCCCCGTGGGATTATTTTTGTTTTATTTTACAAGTTTGGAGGCGAACAGCTGACAGAGAAGATAGGTGGGTACAGACGCCATGGTCCCCAGCTGGGTAAGCACCGGGCCAAGTTTCCCCTCATCCCACCAGCGGTCGGAGAAGGCTCTGGGGGCCGAGCCAGAGCCCCAAGGGCGGGGGAGCCCAGCCACGCTCCACAGTGGGCTTTGGACCCCAGGCTTGCCACCACCGAGCCATCAAAGTCAGCTCTAGGGGACAGGCCATCTCAGGTGAGCAAACAGGCTCTGAGAGGTTGAGTTCATGATCCCGACACCTTACCAGGGGCAGGTGAGAAGCAAACCTCCACAGGTCTGCAGGGAGACAGCTGAACCCCCCAGGGTGAGACGCTCGCTCAGTCCCCACCCTCCCCCACTCCACGGGCACCACCCCCTCACACAGCCTTGACCACCCTGGGCCTTTCTCCGCCTCTGCTCCTGAGCCCTGCCCACCGGCGCTCGCAGTTATTCTCTGGAGCCAGATGCCCTGGAGGCAAATCCCAGCTCCAGCACCACTAGCTGGGTGAACAGTGACCTCATCTCTCTAGGACCCAGTCTGACCATCTGCAAAATGGGCACAATGAAGGCGGCACCTCACAGGGGCATCGGGAAGTTTAAACAAGTTCATCTACATCTGACCCAGCAGTGTCACTCCTGGGAATATACCTGGGAAAAAAAAAGACAACTCTAATTTGAAAAGATAATGCACCTCAATGCTCACAGCAGCACTGTTTACAATAGCCAAGACACGGAAGCAACCCAGGTGTCCCTCAACAGACAAACATTAAGAAAATGGGATGTATGCTTACGATGGAATATTACTTAGCCATAAAAAAGAATGAAATTCTGGCATCTGCAGCAACAGGCCGGAACCTAGAGAATATTATGCTTAGTGGAATAAATCAGACAGAGAAAGATAAATACTGCATGATGTCACTTATGTGTGGAGTCTGGAAAACAACACAAATGCATACATACAGCCAAACAGACTCAGACTCAGAGGTGGAGAACAAACCAGTGGTTACCAGCAGGGAAAGGGCAGGGCTGAGGGGCAAGACAGGGGCACAAACTACTGCGTATAACATGGATAAGCAACAAGGACACGCCTTACCGCACAGGGAATTACAGCCGTTACCTTATAACGTCTAACTGAGCAAAAGCGGTAAAAACATCGGATCACTATACCTGATACACCCGAAACTAATACAATGCTGTAAACTGACTATACTGTGCTCAAAACAATGAAAGAGAGAAGCGCTCGTGTACGTGAAGGACTCAGCACAGAGACGGGGTGGGTGCCAGCTGCAGTTCTCGCTGCCCTGCGGGCACCGTGCTATAAAGGAAGGAGCCTGTGGCTGTGCAGCCAGGCCGTCTGGGTCCCAGTGTCGCTGAGGCTCTCGGAGCCTCGGTTTCCCCACGAGTAAACAGGGGGCTGGTCTGAACGTGCAGACACACCAAGGGCTCAGTGCCACTGCTGGCCGGCAGTCCCCTCCGCCGTCTGACTCCGGAGGCCCCCCTGCTGGGACCCCCTAGCGCAGGAGTCACCAGATGGCAGGGGGTCAAGCTCTCCCTTTTCCCATCCCCAAGGCAGGTCGCTGGGTCAGGAAACACAAACCCACGGGAACAGCAGACAGACGTCAGAGAGGGGCTGTTCCTCTTCCCAGAGAGCGGCCCTGCCCCCGCCACCGCCTGGCCCGCTGGCCTGAGGGCCCACGATGGCCCCCGGGGGCCAACACGGCCACCCAGCCTCGGCTCGATGGGACCCCCTGCTCAAGCGCCCGAGGGCCAGGCTGGGCCTCCCCCCTAAGGCCTCCAGGAAGGAAGCTTCCAGAAGGGGAGCCCTGGGAGCCACAATGCCCCGCGGAGGGCCCAGGCCCAGGATCTGGAAAGCACCCGAGGGCCCTGGGGGCTGCGGGCCAGGAAGCGCAGGCCTGTCCAGCCCTTTGTGGGGCAACTGCAGGGCACGCGCTGCCCTTCACTGGAGGCGATGGAGACAGGCAGGGGACTCGTATGGTGGCGGTCTTCCCTGCCCACCCACACGAGGGCCCACCCGACCAGACGTTCGCTCCTTCCTTCACTCAGTCATCCACCCGCTCAGCCACAGAGCATCTACTGAGAGGCCTGGCCCCGGGGCCCCCTCTGTGAAAAGGAGGGGTGACAGCAGTGTGGGGGTGCCTAGGGGTCATGGCAGTGTCCACCCAGCCCAGCTCCTGAAAGTGAACCCGGGGCGGTGAATTGCGGTCCAGTGGTTGCTGCTGGGGCTGAAGCCTGGCCTGGTGACGCAGACCCCCGCTCCCCTGAAGCTCCCACTCAGGGGCACCTTGGGCTCTCAGCCGGGCCCCCCACCCCCATGTCGTGATACGGGCCCTCCCACCCCACCCGCGCCCCGGTGAGCCCCCCAACACTGAGGAGCAACTCTGCCTGTCCTCATCCCCACATGCTCTCACACTGCCCACCGCCTGCGGAGGACAGCACAGTGTTCCCAGGGTGCTCCCACGGCCCTGGCCCCTACCCCCTTTTCTGCTGCTGCTAAGTCACTTCAGTCGTGTCCAACTCTGTGCGACCCCATAGACGGCAGCCCACCAGGCACCCCTGTCCCTGGGATTCTCCAGGCAAGAACACTGGAGTGGGTTGCCATTTCCTTCTCCAATGCATGAAAGTGAAAAGTGAAAGGGAAGTTGCTCAGTCGTGTCCGACCCTCAGCGACCCCATGGACTGCAGCCTACCAGGCTCCTCCACCCATGGGATTTTCCAGGCAAGAGTACTGGAGTAGGGTGCCATCGCCTTCTCCGACCCCCTTCTCTGCCAGTCCCCAATCCCACTTCTATCCGTCGAGATGAGCCTCTCTGACGAAGTCCTTCATGAAACCCCCTGTCCTCCAGCAGCAGCACCTCTTCCTGCCTCCAAACAGCAGGACAAGGCACAAATCTCTCTGAGGAGGCGTGCTCCTATAGTGCCCCCTCATTTGAAGTGCACCCCAATCTGACTGTGAGTCTTTGGGGGGCAAAGGGTGTATCTGACTTTGTACGTGCGGTACCAGTGAACACCCACCTTGTCCAGCCAGCGCCTGGGGTAGGGGGGACCTGCTCCCAAGGGCAGGACCTGGAAACCCCTCTGCACACACAGTAGCTGGTACTCCACCCAAAAACCTAGTACCTGGCGCTTACTCTGTGCAAATACTTGGCATTCACATTCCAACACCAGTTCCCTGAACTCACTTGACAAATTCGCCAAGGGATGTCTGCCAAACACGAAACTGATAAGCGCACTGGTTCCCAACTGAGAAGCTTCTGCAAGAGGCTGAAGTCATTCTGGACCTCCAGCAGACAGACGCGTGGACATTCACGGACAAGCACCCCCAGGTGTGGTGCAGACCCGCCTTTGCCTCGCCACTCCGCCTCTCCCCAGTTCTCCCCGTTTGAGTCTCCACCTCAGCATCTGTTCGGAAAATCCACTGAGCACGCTGCCTGGTCCTCGGCGCACGGACGGTGAGCCTCATGGTGATCATGAGCGCACTGCTCAGCCCGTGCGAGAGATTTACCTTCTCTGTTTTATTCCCCACCAGACGGCAAGACTGCAGACTTTCCCCCACGCTCAAACCCAGGAGCCAGACAAGACCAGGCCGTGTGGATTTCCCTTCCAGGGCAGCAGCTCCACTCCAGGTACCCTGGAGACCCCCAGACTGCTGTCGCGTCTCAGAGGCCCCAGGGCGGGAGTCACCATTGATCCAGGGGCTCCTGTCTCCCACATGTGACAAACTCTGCTCCCCAGCTTCCCCCGCCCTCCGGGGTCACCCTGTGACTGAGCTGTGGCCTACAGAGTGGCCAGACTCACAGACCAAACCTCCACATGGCGCTCGCGCCCTCTCCCCAGCCCCTACTCCATGAGGCCCTGGACGGGGCAGAAACCCCCCACTGGCCCAGGACAGGAGCCAGAAGGGATCCGTGCTTTGGAAAGCACAGGCTGGCTCTCCCGAACCCCCTACAGCATCCCGGCCTGTGCACAGTGAGGCCCCAGCCCACGGTGAGCCTCACGCAGGCACGCGGAGGAGACCAGACTCACCTGGGCTGGACAGTGAGCCGAGAGAGGCAGCAGACAGGCCGGGAGGCAGTCTGGGCTCTCCCCAGGCTGTGCGCTCCTACCTGCAACTCTCCCGGACCTCTGAGAGGACCAGCCCAGGACCCCAGGAAACATGCCAGGACCATCTCCTCTCCCCTGATGACCCCAGCCCCAGGAGCCTCTGCTGCCCTGCCCCACAGAGTCCCACTGGTGACTGGAGAATCTGGCCCTTCTCCTTCCCTCCGAAAGGAGTTTGCTCAGCCTCATCTGTGCACGCTCTCCCGGTCACATCATTTCTGACAGCAGCCTGAGAGTAGGAGAACCAACGGGAAAGGCAGGCAGCAGCGGCCTGGGGTGCTGGGGGGTGGGAGCCCCAGGGTAAGTGCCAGCCCAGCTGCTGGGTCAAGTGCAAGGGTCTTTGGGAATCACGCTGGCCCTCAGCGCTTACTCAATGGAAAAAAAGCCTGAGGCGAATTCAATGATTAGTAGGTTCTAGGTCTGAGAACCTCTGTAATGCAGTATGGACAAAGGGAGCTGGTTTTGAAGAGTTTGGCTGGGTTTTGTACTGAATAATTTTTTTTAAGAGTCTCTTACAGCACTGCCATTCTCCACTAAGGGAGGGAGTGGGTTAAATAAAACACACACACCCCAGAAGTGCTAGAAAGAAAGGAAGGAGCTCCACGGGGCAGGGAGCTGCCGGTGTGCCCCCCTCTGAGCACGTCCGATGCTCACAGATATTTTTTAATAGATGACGGCAGCTCCTGGAAAGCAGGGGTGGATCGCTAAGCTAAGGCCAGCCTCAGGGCCTTTGCACCTGCGGTCCTTTCTGTCAGGAATGCTCTCCCACCAGACACCGCCTCCTGCCCTGAACACAGCATGTAGATCAGCAAGGCCTGAGCCCCACACAGCTCGCCCACCCACTGCTGCTGCTTTCTCAGGGGCTGGACAGACTTGATATTTCCTTGCTCAGTGGTTTCTTGTCTGTCCCCCACCCCACCGACACACGCTCCAGGAGGGCAGGGACTGGTTTTCCTCAAAGTGCCTACAGACAGTGATATTTATCTGCTAAATGAACTGCCAAGCCTTAATTCACCTAACCCTGACATCATGCTAAAAGGAAGTCCCCATAATGTGAACTTCACAGATAACAAGAGAGGGGAGGTGGCCTGCCCAAGGTCACCCACCATCCAGGGCGCGGCAGGGGCTGGACTCCAGCCTGCCCGTCTGACCCCTCTGCTGAGTCTGGCTGCTCCCCTCCACCCACCCCACTGACATCCCAGACAGTGGGATGTGCCAGGTATAAAAGCTACTGGACATTCACTTTCAGCACAACAACCCATTTCCGCACCAAAAAATATGTTCTCCGTGATCCCCTTAGTCTCAACAGACGCGAAAACCACCCGCATGCGCGCGCACACACACACACGCACACACGCACACGTGCGCGTGCGCACACCCTTCGTAGGGCCCTGCTGGTATCAGCCCAGCTATGCGCGCGCACACGCACGCACACACACACACACACACGCATGCACGCACGCGCGTACACCCTTCGTAGGGCCCCCCCCTGGTATCAGCCCAATTATGCGCGTGCACTGACATACACACGCACGCATGCACACAAACCCTTCATAGGGCCCTGCTGGTATCAGCGCAGCTATGCACACACACATACACGCACGCACACACGCATGCACACCCTTCGTAGGGCCCTGCTGGTATCAGCGCAGCTATGCACACACACACACATACACACGCACACACGCATGCACACCCTTCGTAGGGCCCTGCTGGTAGGGCCCTGCTGCTATCAGCCCAGCTATGTGCACACACACACACGCACGCACGCGCACGGGGCCCTGCTGGTATCAGCGCAGCTATGCACACACACACACACACACACACGCATGCACGTGCGCACACCCTTCGTAGGGCCCTGCTGGTATCAGCCCAGCTATGCGCACGCACACACACACGCACGCACGCACACCCTTCATAGGGCCCTGCTGGTATCAGCGCAGCTATGCACACACACACACGCATGCACACCCTTCGTAGGGCCCTGCTGGTATCAGCGCAGCTATGCACACACACACATATACGCACGCACACACGCATGCACACCCTTCGTAGGGCTCTGCTGGTAGGGCCCTGCTGGTATCAGCCCAGCTATGCGCACACACATACACACGCACGCACGCGCGCACACCCTTCGTAGGGCCCTGCTGGTAGGGCCCTGCTGGTATCAGCGCAGCTATGCACACACACACATATACGCATGCACACACGCATGCACACCCTTCGTAGGGCCCTGCTGGTAGGGCCCTGCTGGTATCAGCGCAGCTATGACACACACACACGCACGCACGCGCGCGCGCGCGCGCACCCTTCGTAGGGTCCCGCTGCTATCAGCGCAGCTATGCACACACACACACATACGCATACACACCCTTCGTAGGGCCCCGCTGGTATCAGCCCAGCTATGCGCACACACGCGCGCGCACCCTTCGTAGGGCCCCGCTGGTATCAGCCCAGCTTCAGCCTCACACGGCCCCCCTCGACGCCCCACTGAACACACTGGGTGCCTTGTCACCAGCGCCGGGAGCTGGGAAGAGACACTGTCACTTCCTGCTTTTCTCCCCCACGGGGCTGGGCAGCCTGGCCTCCATCCTGGGGAAGCAGGAAGCTGGGGGACAGCAGTGATGCTCGCAGGTGGAGCAGGAAACGGCCCGCCTGGCCACATAGACCCTTGTCCTCAGGGCGGAGGTCAGCAGCTCTGGCCGGGGCCGGGCAGCCAGGCGCTCAGGAGGCTCGCTGGCCACTGAGAGTGAGCCAGACCCAGGCGTGACTCAAGACAGCAGTGACCCCAGGCTGCACGGCCTGTCCCTGCCGTGGGAGGGTCAGCACACCCTCCCAAAGCACTGTGGGCCTGAATACTTTAACACTTGCCAGAAAAACAGGCGAAGAGGACTCAAATGATAAAAACAGCAACTCCGCTCCATAAAAATGGCAAGTTGTCTGTCTGGAAACAGCAGAAGCCTGGCACTAAGCTAAGTGTCCAGTGGCAGGGGACAGTCTACTGACGCCGCTGCGGTGCCCCTCTGCCATGCCGCAGAGAGGAGCAGCTCAGCTGGGACGGATCTGCACAGAACGACCGACAGAGAGCACACCACCCGGCCAGGAACGGCAGCACAGGACCCTGTGAAGACACCCCGAACACTCAGCAAGGACGCAGGGCCAGCCTGCAAGCAGAACTGGGGACTGTAGGGACACATCACCTTCCCCATATGCCCTGCCGTACCATCTGAAGGTACTCGACGTGCGTATTAGTATTTCAGTTTTCAGGAAAAAAACAAAAAGGTGGTGGGGGGAATTCTGTATTTAAAAAAAAAAAAACTAGACTGTTCCCCTTGAGGAATTGTTCACAAACTGCTTCCAACAATTTCTCTTCCTTCATACATCCCAGATCCACTAAATAGCCCTAAGTCTCCCAAACACACCGCTCGTCCCCGGAGACTTTCCTCTGGACTTGGCCCGTTTCTAAAGAGCGGTCGCCCCTGCATGCGTCCAGGGTTTCACGACACTCTCTCAGGCTAAAGAGGAGAACCCCAAGGGGATCACAGGCCCCCTGTCACACCCCTGCTGCGTGCTGGAACATGCCAGGTGCCAACGTGACCAATCTCCAGTACTCACAGGAGCCCTGGACATGAGGCAGGCTTATCCCCTCTTCTAGGGGGAAAGCAAAGCCCAGCAAGGGAAAGCAACGTTCCCAAAGTCACACAGCCAGGAAGTTTACAATCCAGACCCTAAGCAAACCCTTCTGTGCTGCTCTGCAGTGGAGACGCCTGAACCGCCAGGCTGCCTTGCTGAATCTCATGTAAGCCTTTCATCTAAGGCATAACTTGACCACATCTGGAGGTCCATTCCACCAAACTACCAAATGGGTACCACGCTCGCGGGCCAAGCTGAAGCCAGCAATGAGGTACCCTCGGGGAGCTTCAGTTTTTCAGGGTGACTTGGCCGCCAGGGTTCCCCTAAGCCTGGCTGAATGTGGTGCCCCACAAATGCCCTCTCCTACTGCCAGGTGAGTCAGCAGGCACCCCAGTTGGCACTGAAGAGTGGGCACGCCGGGCATGGCCACCTGTGGGCACGGAGCCCACGCTGGCTCAGTAGCAGAGCCCAGTCGTGAGTGGCAGGCTTGACACCTTCAACCTGGACCGGCGTGATTCTGCCTGTGGCCAGAAAGGGCACCTCAGATCGCACCAGGTGAGTGGCAGCGTCAAAACTATCCCTCCTGAAAATGCACTTATTTACTACAGCCTGGGGGGCAGACCACCTGTGCTGTTTACAGAGAATTCAGATTTTCTCCTCCTCTTCTGTCTCTGCCCCTCCCCTCCACCCCCTCCAATCAGACAAGTTACCTGGGAAACAAATTTGATATACTCCAAAATCTTATGACAAATGGCACCGAAAGAAGAAAAAAGAATTCTCTGTGTTTACTCACACCACGAAAAGCACCACAGAAATCAAAGGCTGGGACGGGCCCAAGGAGGAGGTGCAAGTGACGGGAGTGGAGAAACAAACACACGCGTGCATGCACACGCAGGCAAGTTCCCACGGGACCTGGGACTTACTCGGGAGGACGCAGAGTTCAACTCCCAAGAGAAACCACCATCCAAACGAACCTGGCACTCGACACCCAGTAGGTGCTTAGGAAGCGTGAGTCCAAGCTCAGAAGGTCGGGCCCCGAAGAAAACATCAGGCCAAAGAAACCAACAAAAAGTGCAGGGACTCCTCTTTTCCCTTTCGCAGCAAAAAGCCCAGAGAGATTTCAGCCAAAGCAGCAAAATGGCTGAGAATTTACAAACAAGTCTCATCGATGAATCGAGGCTTAAGAATAAAGAAGGCCACTGTTAACCTGTGCTCTGATCCCTCTTTGGTCAGACTAGACCACCTCCCCCAATTCTAGACCTCCTCCCCCAATTCTAGACCACCTCCTCCAATTCTGAGATGTCACATGCTACATGTTATTTAAAAAAAAAAAAAAAAAGGTAGAATGAAAGGTTAGCAGCTGACCCGCACTTCTCTGGTGCAGAGGAGACAAAGCGCAGGACAAAGCCCTCTTCCCGCGGACAAACATGCCCAGCAGGTGATCAAATTCAGCCCAGGCAAGACAACAGCAAAATGGATTCTGGTCCCTCAGACCCGAATCCTGCCTGCTTCTGCAGGACTGTGAGCCTTTGGCTACCACCGACACCGTGGGCAGCAGCCACGAGAGGCCCAGGGAGGCGGGGGACTGGGAAGTCCGGACATGAAGCGGCAAGGAGGCGCCGTGTGCAGGCCACAGCCTGGGCAGATGGGCCCTGCCCCCGCAAGGTGCGGCCATGTGTACCCCAGGGAGGGGCAGGCGCCTGGCAGGCACCCCCGCCCACCCCTCGCAGCCGCTGTGGCCTTTGTGTTCCCCTCTTTGTTTATGAGTCTTCCGGATCCAAAGTCTCCTGCACGCAGTGCATCAGGCCTGGCGCTGTCACCGCCATGTCAGGCACACTGTTGACTCTGCAAGGATTTAATCAGTAACCGGCCCAGGAGATAGGCGCGGGGGCAAGCTCCAACCTGACCCCACCGAAGGCAAAGTTTACAGCCAGGCCAGGGGAGGAGGCTGCCACCATCCAGCCCATCCTCCGCCCACCCCAGGGGGCCCCGGGCTGAGCCCACCTCCCCAGCAGGGAATGGAGAGAGGGCCGTCCATCTGGGGGGTGGGGGGCACCCGGCTGGAGCTGCCGCCAGGTGGGACTGAGAGCCTGGATGCCTCCCCGCCACCCCCGCCCCGCCTGAGACAGCTGTGGTCCTGGACGCCTGGTCTGTATCTCTGA
Source organism: Bos indicus x Bos taurus (assembly GCF_003369695.1). Lineage (NCBI taxonomy): Eukaryota > Metazoa > Chordata > Mammalia > Artiodactyla > Bovidae > Bos > Bos indicus x Bos taurus. The sequence goes on from NC_040093.1 coordinate 57,749,517, forward strand.
CCACCATCCAGCTAATTGGATGGTGTAGACAGACTACAAAGAGGGTTTGGGCAAAGAGTGTATTTGGTTTGTTTATTGGTTTGAATCCAGATCAATCACTCTGAGTCTTGTGCCTGAAGCCCACACAGTTAACCAGATAATCACCAGATGGTTCTGAGAGGAGCTGTGTAGACAGCTTAATGAAAGGACGATGCATATTTTACAGAAGGCTGTGACTGATACGAAACACTGCCCCACCGGCCCATCGAGGCTGGGCCGCACGGGGCTTTCCGCTGCTGCCGTGAGCTACTCTCAAGTTCACCTTTGTTTCATTTGGGCTAACGTTTCTCAATCGAGGGCTTGGGCCACGCTCTAAAACGCAGACAGATTACATAACGCCCGGGCCTCAGGGAAACCCCTTGGACTGCTTTCCTTCCCCGGGGCCTGGACACCAGCACCAGCCAGGTGTCTGGTGATGGGATAAGGTGCCCGTCAACCCCACCTCTGCCCTAGAGGCCGCTGCCGTAGCTGGGCCTGCCTCAGCAGCCCCAGTCCGTGCCCACGGGCCCTGGCACAAAGAGACCCGTGCACCCCCCTGGAGCCCACCGTGGCCAAAGTTAGGGACAACCCCTCCCCTGCCAGTGGGGCCTGCTGACAGGGGAAGAAGGGGGGCAGCCCATGGCACACCGGCCCGGAGTACCCCTCTACGTGTTTCCCAACGCCAGGGCAAGGCTCTGCTGAGACGCATCAGGCCCTTGGCCCCCAAGCCCAAAAATCACGGCTCTTCTCCGGAGGGGCCTGGGCAGGGGAAGGTGCCACCCACTCCAGCTGGGGAAGGTGGTGTGGGGCTGGGGGCGGGGGGGGGGGGGGCGGCGGGGAGGAAGGCGGGCTGCTTGAGAAGCCCAGGGCGAGTGGCTTCACCCTCGCCTCCTTCCCTCTCTCTCTCCAAAACACACCTCTTGAGCAATCAGAGGTAAACTGGGGGAGGGCGGGGAGGGGGAGGGGCACCCTGCGCCTCCCAAGCTGGCTCCCCTCAACCACGGGCAGCACAGCACAGTGCCCGGCTTCCCCCAGGGGGCCACAGGAGCTGGGCCCGTCCTTCCCACGGAGGGCCACTGTGCCTCCCAGACGCGTTCTCCTCCCCAGCTCCCCTTCATGTTAAGGGGTGGCAGAAAGAAAGATAAAGGTCCCGCACTATGACCTCCCCCCACCCCCACCCCCCACCCCACAACCCACAACCCACAACCCCCCGCCAGCCAGGGGAAAATTCTGAAGCCAGATTCGGAGGCTGCAGCTCCCAGGCAGGGGACCACTGAGGGCTGAATCTAAAACGCTGTGTGCTGGCGGGTTTTCCGAGGCTCCCCCTCTGTCAAATGAAAAGCCCAATGCCGCGGCCTGGGGCTTGGGACAGGGTTTGAGAACGTGCGCGAGCCTGAAACTGGGGCTAGAAGGCTTCACGGCAACCCAGGATCCTCCCCGAGAAGGCGGTCATTGCAGATTGCACCAGCGTGCCCACAGGAAAGAAAAAATAGGTGTTCTGAGCACGTCGGACCCAAAATTCAGAATAAGAGTCCTCGTGTGTTTCAATGCTCTCGGGAGGTGGGGGGGAGGGGGAGCTGTTTCAAAGAGTATGGTTTCTTCTGCTAACTTTTCCCCCCTCCCCATTCCTTGGAGCATGTGTCATGGCCTGTGACACACTGCCAAGGGAACATGGACGCCGGGGGGATATCTGCACACGCTACACGTTTGTGACATGTCTTGTAAGTGACACCCTGCTTCCTGGCTGGGTGTTCTTGGCACAGGTGTGGGCAGACATTGGATTCAGCACACCCCCACTGCCCCACAGGCTTAGTAAACAGGATCACGGATGCCCCTGCGAAGACTGCATTCTGGGGAAGACCTGCCACCTCTCCAGAGAGGATGGGACACCCCCCACCACACACCACCCTGCACCCAGCAAGACTCAGGCCCAAGCAGAGCTGGTGCTTTAAACTGTCCTTGTTTCAAAACACAAAGCATCCTGTTCACCTCCTGCCTGCTACCCTCCCCCGCAACGACCCCACCACAGCCTTCTCTCTCCACCTTGCAGATTTGATTTCAGAAACCAATCCGCGACTTCTCTCTCCCTCTCATCAGGGTGACCCAGTCCCAACCATACATTTTAAAACAATAACATAAATACAACCTCCAGCAACAAAACACACGTACCAAATACTACACAGACAATGCAACACCAGAGCCCCACAAGCCAGCTTCCGCACTGGAACCTGACCGCCCTCGGTGGGGAGGAGATAACCCAGGACCCCCGCCCCCTCCCCCTCACTTCCACCCTCCCTGTGTTGCCAACGATGTGGGGTTTTTTTGTTGTTTTTTTTTTTCCCCAGAAAGGGAAGCACCCAGTTTTGCCTACCAGCCCGGGCAGGAAAAAGACGGGTAGAGCAAAGAAAGGAACTGGCTTCTGGAAATTTTTTGGGTTTTGGGGTTTTGAGGTTGTTGGGGCCTTTTTTTCTTTTTTAAAAAAATTGTTTTGTTTTCCCCTCCGGCGCAGATCCAGATGTGCCTTCAGAAAGGGAACCCTCACCACCATCGGGGCCCAGCCTCGGGTCTATCCCAAGGTCCCGGCCGTAAGGAACACAAGCGCCGGGCCCGGAGGTGCCCGAATGCTCAGTCTGGGGACAGGGCCAGATCCTCTCCAGAATTCCAGGGTCTCCCCGGGCCCGCCGGAATCCACAATGCAGCCAGGAGCCCAGCCGAGGAAAGGGGTGCCTGGTTCTCCCGTTGCCCCCACCACCCCCCCGGCGCCGGGCAGGCCCCGAGCTCCAGGTGCTGCGGCCGGTGGGAGGGGGCGCCTCCCGGGCCCCGAGGGGAGGCGCGGGGGTGCGGGCGCGCCGACGCGAAGAGCGACTCACCGTGGCGGACGCCAGGCTGTTGTCGGCCAGCGTTAGGTGGTGTGGCTCCCAGCGCCTCAGGAATTTCGAGGTGAGGATCTTGCTGAGAAAGGTCCGCGGGTGCCGGATGACACAGACCTGGATGTCGCCCTCCTGCAGCAGCTTGTACCTCATCCCGTTGCACAGCAGCAGGGCCCGGCGGCAGGGCACAGCGCCCATCTTCGTGCCCTCGGGGGCCGGCACGTCGCCCCCCAGCAGCGGCTTGGTCTCCTCGATCTGCCGAGGGTCGCCGCCGCCCGAGCTGCTGGTCAGATCCATGGCCGGGCCGGAGGGAAGCGGGGAGAGGGGCTGGCCCGGGCTGCCGGGGCGGCGGGGCCCCCCGGGCGGCGGCCCGCACCCCCCCAGCCCCCGGGAAGGCGGCGGGCGCGGGGCTGGGGGCGCCCCGCAGGGGCGGGGCCCGGGCGGCGGGCGGCGCGGGGCTTCCTGCGGGGCTCCGGCTTCCTCCTAGCTCGTCGGGTGCATGCTCGCGGCGGCCGGACCGGCTCGGCGGGCGGCGGACGGGGGCGCGGGGGCGCGGGCGGGCGGGGGGCGGCGGCGGCGGGGGCGGGCGGCCGCGCGGGCGGGCGTGTCTCGGGCCCGCCGCCCGCTCGTGTGCACGGTGCGTGTGTCCGGGCGGCCGTCCGCGGGCGAGTGTGCGGCGGGGCCGCGGGGGCCGGCGCGGCGGGGAGCTCGCGGAGCCGCGCGGCGCGCGCGCGATTGGTCCCCGGGGGTCATGTGCCCGCCCTCTGACGTCAATGGCGGCAACGCCGGCCGCCGCCGCGGCTTGGGCCTCGCGCGGGCGGGGTCCGCCGGCGGGGGGGGCGAGGGGCGGGCGCGGCCGGGCTGGAGCTGCGGCCCCGGGGCGGGGGGCGGGGGCGGCCTGGCCCGCGGGACCCCGGCGCCCCGCCCGGAACCGGGGACGGGGGCGGGGCGCCTGACGTCACGCCGGGCCGCGCCCCCCCGCCGCCGGTGCCCGGGCGGCCCGGGCCCGAGAGCGGTCCGCGCGGGTGGCAGAGGGCCGGCCGGGTGCGAGCCTGAGGGGCCAGGGACGGGGCCAGGGCGGGCTGGGCCGAAGGTGCTGGGAGAGGGCTGCCCGACCTGGGACCCCCTCCCAGCTCTGGCCGCCCAGCTGGATGGCCAGGTGACTGCCCCACCCCCGCCCAGCTCTGGCCGCCCACCTGGATGCCCAGGTGACCCTCCACCCCCGCTCAGCTCTGGCTGCCCACCTGGATGGCCAGGTGACACCACCCTCCTCGCAGCTCTGGCCGCCCACCTGGATGACCAGGTGACCCTCCACCCCCAGCTCAGCTCTGGCCACCCACTTGGATGGCCACTGGACACAGATATTCCCTCGAATTGCAAATGTCCCATCAGGTATCCAAATAATGAGCCACACAAACACCCTGTCTCAGCAGGTCGGACTCCACGGGCCTTCTGGTCATTTACAGATGTCTGTCTGCCCTTGGAGTCCTCAGGCTTCTGCCGGGGGTGCGGAGACAGCCTCCGCAGCCACCATCCCTCCTTGCTTTCCTTCTCCTCCTGGAGTCTGATCAGTTCCTAACAGGAACCTAGACACAGAATCCCTCTCCAGCGTTATGGGCACCCCCTCTGCCTGCACCCCAGCAGCCCGGACCTTTTTTCCTTTCCCCTTCAGGCCGGGTCATTTCTCTCTGCATCCCCAGGCCCTGCAGGGCTGTGAGAGAACCATATTGGAAGCACCCTCAAGGAACAAACTGCCATGTCACAGGGGCACTCCAGCTGTGCAACAAGAAATGGTCCCTATGCGCCATCGGGAGAAGTACCCAGAGCTACCTAGCCAGTGCTCAGCTCTGGGTTTGGGTTCCTCACATCCACACACTTCTACAGTCGATAGCATTAAAACCCCCAGATCTGTGCCTTTTTGTTTAGTGAAGGTGCGTCTGTAAGTGGACACACGGGTGTGTAAGCATGCATTGAACTGCATCACAAATGCCAAAGTCTGTCCACGGCAGCCCTTCAGTGGGGATTGTCCCTTTCCCCTGCTCCAGAACATGCAAGATTAGGGCTCCCCAAAAGATACTCACCCAAGCCAGGCCAGGGCTGGCACCTGGGTGGAAGTCAAGGCCCGATGTGTGTCCCTCTGCAGAGAAGACATGTGCAGGCTGCCCGGGAGATAGATGTGCAGAGCTGTTCTCTCATGAGCCCTGGGGAGGCAAATTAGGTGGGGAAATGGGGAATTCACTGACTCCCTACAACCTGCTGGCAAATTCTCTTCTTCAAGTTCTGAACTTCAACAGCCTTGAGAAAACCATCAAACAAGAAGGAGTCAAGCCGGAGCCCCTAACTGATGACACCGCCCCAGGCCATACCTTTAAGAGGGTTTGTGCGTGCTCAGTCGCTTCAGTCGTGTCTGACTCTTAGCGACCCCGTGGACTGTAGCCTGCCAGGCTCCTCTCTGTCCCTGGGATTCTCCAGGCCAGAATACTGGAGTGGGTTGCCATGCCCTCCTCCAGATCTTCCTGACCCAGGGCTCAAACCCACGTCTCTTACATCTCCTGCATTGGCAGGCGGGTTCTTTACCACCTGGGAAGCCCATTTAAGGGGGTTAGATCTGTTGTTCAGACCTTTATTGAGCTGCTGTTTGCCAGTTGCAGGAATAATTCCTAGCGTCCTAAGCACACATACAACTTTTCCTTCTCACAGCAGCACTATGACACAGGGTTGACCCATCACCATCCCCTCCTGCAGGTAAGGATACAGAGAGGCTGCCAACCTCATGTGGCTAATCAGGACCTGGCCCAGGTGCGAAGCTCAGCATCTAAGGCCATGTGAAGACAATTACCATACTAATGGCACTACAGGAGTGGGGTTGGGGGTGGGGAGAGGTTTTCGGGTGTGTGCTGTGGCACTGTGGACATGTCCTGACTCCAAGTGGTCATTAGGAATCAGGGAAGACCCTCAGCCCGTGCAGGAAATGGCAGGCATTTTGCCACGGCATACAAAGAGCCCAGGGGGTGCAGGGCAAAGGCCCTAGAGGTGAGCAGGGGTAGAGCAAGCAGTGCCCTGAAGTGCAGGCCCAGGGACCAGACTCTCCCCTGAGAGCAGTGGGAAGCCACCACACAGGCCATCCAGGGGAGTGACTTGTAGATGTCACCTTCATCCAGGTCACTGTCCACAGCACAACTTGGACAAGGTTTGTAAAGCAGCAGCCTGGAGGCTGGGAGGCTGGTGGAGAGGCCGTCAAGAGTACCCAGGAAGGAGGTGATGGGGTGCAACAGGAAATCATGAGTGGGGAGACTCGATGGCAGACAAAGCGGCTGCTGTCCACTTGAGGGACATCTGTGGACCCTCCTCACCCTGTTCAGGGGGCAGAACTTCAGCAGAATGAGATTTACCAGGATGCAGTTTCAGATTTCATCCAGACCTCCTCAGCACTGCTTGATATGGTGCTTGATCTATAAGCATTGAATAGGAACAGCGTGATAAAGTGCCAGGTACTATGCTGGGGGAGTTATATATTTGTTCTCTTTTCTTCCTCTCAACCAACCCAGAAGACAGAAATTACCATCTCCATCTTAAGGATGAGGAAGTTGAGATTTAGACAAACATGAGGGTCTTAGCCAAGATTTTCACCCAAAATTCTGTCTGACCATGTTTTTCCCACTCCTTTTGTAATGTTTTCCTGAGCAGAGGCTCAGGAAGAAAAGTGCTGAATTTGATCAATATATCTTTCAATAATATTTCTTGGTTTGAGTTTGAGGTCAGTGACATGGAGCCCACAAGATACTATAAGAAGTTCCCTGGAAATTGAAAGCAGGAGTTCCTGGTCAACGGTAGCCCTCGTGCTTGCAAGCAAATACACATTGACCTGTGGTCAGGCTCACCTGTCCCCTGTTGCTTAGGCCGTAGACTGAGGTCAGTGAGCGAGGCTGCGAGGAGATGGGATGCGCTTATACTCAGTGATACGCAGAGTCCCTCGCCTCCCAATGGCCCAGGTTCTTGACCTAAAAATGAGTAAGTCCAGCTGTCAGATTCCATCGGAAGCTCCCTCCCTGCAGCCCCCCAGCCTCTGTAGGAGACAAGAGCCCACTGAGTTTCCACCAATGCCTCAGGTACCCAGGTCATCCTCGGTGCCACAGGAGTCCAGATTCTGCCAGCAACAGTGCAAGTCCCTTAGAGGTCACCCTCCTGGCATCAAACCTGAGGGTCATGGAGCAGTAGGAACGACAGGCAAGGTCACGAACCCATCCCTCTCCCGGGGCTCGTGGGCCAGTTGACTCACAAAGATCACCAGACAAAGCTTCCATGTTCTCCGATCTTTGCTGGCAGCCCCTCCTCGTTTGAGCCCGTCCCAAAGACCAGCGTTCTGCTCTCACCGGCTCACTGCAAGTTCCTCTTCCACTCGGATCAACAGTGTACCACGGATTCACTCGAGGCCATGTTGGTGAAGATGCTACTCCGTGCTAGACGCTGGGGACGTGTAGTGAGGGAGCGGGAAACAGCTCGCAGCTCAACACTGAGGTCCCTCAGGTCACCCCCTGGAGCCAACTCAGAGGGGAAAGACGGACCTGCTGCCCCGGCAGCCCACAGAGGGATGTGAGGAGGTGGGGAGGAGGGCGCGAGAGCCAAGTGGGATGTGAGGAAGTGGGGAGGAGGGCGCGAGAGCCGATGACTAGCCCTGAGAGAGGGCCACCTCTGCTTCTACCTACCACACGGCCACAGGTAGGCTCCACAAACAAAATGCTCCACAAACCCAACACGCTGTATCCTCCAAGACGGCAGGATCTGTTCCAGTTCTGCCCATCACTGTGTCCAGCGGTGTGCTGGTGAAGATTTAAGCATCAGCTTGCGGTGGGTGGGGGGCGGGGGTGCTGATTCATAGCATTTGACAATCTCCCTGGTGGAAATATTCCCACCACGGCCATCTTCAGGTTATCAGCAGGCCTCACTGAACATGGAGAGTTGGGAAGGGACGTACCCCATTGCAGAGTGTTTCCACCCTACAGATACAACATTCCAGGGGACATGAAACAGGGGCGGAGGGGTTTCAGCTCAGGGCTTGCAAAGCCTAAAATATTTCTATCTGGCCCTTTTACAGAAGAAGTTTGGCAACCCCTGAAATAGGCATAAATAACATTTCAGAACAGAAATGCTAGTAAAATAATTAGGAAGTGGGGAGTTGGTGATGGACAGGGAGGCCTGGCGTGCTGCGGTTCATGGGGTCGCAAAGAGTCGGACATGACTGAGCAACTGAACTGATGAGTTTTATTACCTTTTTAAAGATACAATTTATTTAAATGTAAGTTGATATTAATTCCATCCTGTTTAATGGCTCTGACAACCAGCTTTCAAAATTCCTGAAAAACAGTCAGCTCTCATGGGCGAGCATAGGTCAGCTCCAACAGGTCCCTGCCTGTTCTGGACTATAGAAGCTGCATGATGGTTATCTTGTTGAATGGTTGGAAATCAAACTGCAATGCCAACATTCTAACCATTAGGCAACACTGCCCTGCTTCCTGCCTGCCTTCATTCAATTCCATTAAACCCTTGTCAGCACCTACTGAGGGCCAAGGACTTTGCTGGGGCCTATAGGTCCAGCTCACACAAGATGCTGCCCTCGCGGGGCTCATAGTTGAATGAGGGGAATCGGACACCCCTCCTCCCACTTCACCCCCTCAAAAAAGTGTGCCGAGAAGAAAACAAACTCCTTGCCCTTCCGTTTACCAGATGTGTGTATCTTTGGTTGATTTGCTGTAAAATGGGATTATAACAGCACCTTTTCCCAGAGTCATAGGAATTAAATGAGCTCACAGCCCAGCACTGGGTGAGCACGTAGAATAAGCATTGTGTTTTCATGTTGCCACTGTCATCTTCGAACCCGTGTTCCCAAGGCCCTGATTACAGCCCTTCTCAAGCTCATGTTGCCCAACAACTGCAGCACAGAAACTCAGTACAGCGTCTTTGCAGGGGTTTCAACATTGGCTGCTATGAACATTTAAGGGCTGGGTCATTCCTGGCAGCAGACAGCTGCCCGGGGCACTAGAGGTGTTTAGCAGCATCCTTGGCCCTAACCCATAGATGCCAGGAGCAGCCACGATTTGTGACAAACAGAACGTCTCTAGACGTTACCGCATGTCACCTGGGAGGCAGAATCAACCCTGATTGAGAACCCCTGGTTTAAAGGAAAATGTTTTTCCCACCTTCTCAGCCGGTACAGGCTGCTCCCCAGGCATCCTGTAGTTCACAGTCTGGGGGAGATTATATTGTCCACGCTCATGCAACAGCACGTCCCTCCTCAGATGCCACTTCCCAGGGGCCGGAGGAAACTCACAGCCAGCTTTATCAGGTTGTCAAGGAACACAGTAACTCACAGGATGAAATGAGATGCAACCTGTTTGGAGTCATGTTTCTGGAGCCCCTTAATGGCATGAAGCTACGCCTGTAATCATATGCCAGGTGCCAGAAGCAGAATTATTTGTTCTTAATTTCGTAGCTGCCCCCATGGAACTGCTGCTTTGGGGGAACACTCCCAAAGCTCCGACTGAAAACTCCATCTCAAAATCACATCATCCAGGAGAGTATTCCTGAGCCTCATTTTTAACAGGCATGAGATCCCAGCATAATGGAGCACACACTCTGTACTGATGGCATTTAATGTACCAATCAAATAATGTGCTTATTCTCCTGGTGTAAGGAGAGGAGTCATGTTTTCATCCTGAAGTCAGGGAACATCCCCCTCCCACTTCTGAGCTGATGTGAAGTCAGCCCATTTTCTAGGCTCACGGGTAGGGAGGGAGGGAGGGGATGTGGAGCTCCGTTTCCTAGTTAGCAGCCTGTGTACCGGGTAGCTGAGTGATGACCTGCCACACCCCCTACTTCTCTAGTTTGGGAGATTTGGAGGTGCAATATTGCTACTGGTTTTTTTATGTTTTGTTTTTTTTGGCCCCAAGGTATATGAGATCCCAGCTTCCCAACCAGGAATCAAACCTGTACCGGATTCATTGGAAGGTGAAGTCTTAACCACTGGACTGCTAGGGAAGTCCCTGAGGTTAATTTAAAAAAAAAAAAAATGTATTACAGAGGATTGAACATTTATCTAAAACTAATCTTTGTTACTCAATATGCCAGCAAATTTGGAAAACTCAGCAGTGGCCACAGGACTGGAAAAGGTCAGTTTTCATTCCAATCCCAAAGAAAGGCAATGCCAAAGAATGCTCAAACTACCGCACAGTTGTACTCATCTCACATGCTAGTAAAGTAATGCTCAAGATTCTCCAAGCCAGGCTTCAGCAGTACGCGAACCGTGAACTTCCAGATGTTCAAGCTGGGGTTAGAGAAGGCAGAGAAACCAGAGATCAAATTGTCAACATCCGCTGGATCATGGAAAAAGCAAGAGAGTTCCAGAAAAACATCTATTCCTGCTTTATTGACTATGCCAAAGCCTTTGACTGTGTGGATCACAATAAACTGTGGAAAATTCTGAAAGAGATGGGAATACCAGACCTTCTGACCTGCCTCTTGAGAAACCTATATGCAGGTCAGGAAGCAACAGTTAGAACTGGACATGGAACAACAGACTGGTTCCAAATAGGAAAAGGAGTACGTCAAGGCTGTATATTGTCACCCTGCTTATTGAACTTATCTGCAGAGTACATCATGAGAAACACTGGGCTAGAGGAAGCACAAGCTGGAATCAAGATTGCTGGGAGAAATACCAGTAACCTCAGATATGTAAATGAAATCACCCTTATGGCAGACAGTGAAGAGGAACTAAAAAGCCTCTTGATGAAAGTGAAAGAGGAGAGTGAAAAAGTTGGCCTAAAGCTCAACATTCAGAAAACAAAGATCATGGCATCTGGTCCCATCACTTCGTGGGAAATAGATGGGGAAACAGTGGAAACAGTGTCAGACTTTTATTTTTCTGGGCTCCAAAATCACTGCAGGTGGTGACTGCAGCCATAAAATTAAAAGATGCTTACTCCTTGGAAGGAAAGTTATAACCAACCTAGACAGCATATTCAAAAGCAGAGACATTACCTTGCCAACAAAGGTCCGTCTAGTCAAGGCTATGGTTTTTCCAGTGGTCATGTATGAATGTGAGAGTTGGACTGTGAAGAAAGCTGAGTGCAGAAGATAATTGATGCTTTTGAACTGTGGTGTTGGAGAAGACTCTTGAGAGTCCCTTGGACTGCAAGGAGATCCAACCAGTCCATTCTAAAGGAGATCAGTCCTGTGTGTTCATTGGAAGGACTGATGCTAAAGCTGAAACTCCAATACTTTGGTCACCTCATGTGAAGAGTTGACTCATTGGAAAAGACTTTGATGCTGGGAGGGATTGGGGGCAGGAGGAGAAGGGGATGACCGAGGATGAGATGGCTGGATGGCATCACGGACTCGATGGACATGAATTTGAGTGAACTCTGGGAGTTGGTGATGGACAGGGAGACCTGGCGTGCTGCGATTCATGGGGTCGCAAAGAGTCGGACACGACTGAGCGACTGAACTGAACTGAACTGAATCTTTGTTACACACAATCAGTCAGTTGATTTACATACACACACCAAAACCTTAATAGCAGTTATCTCTGCAGTGGGTGGGGTTATAAGTCATTCTTTTGCCTTTTGAAATCAACATTATCAAAATACAATTTACATGAAATTAAAGTCACTCGTTTAAAAAGAACAGGTTGATAAGTTTTGATGAAGGTCTACACCCAGATAACCACCACCGGAATCGAGACGCCAATATAAAACATTCTCACAACCCAAACAAAGCTTCTTCTGCTCCTCTGCTGTTGATCCCAGCCACCCACTTGCTGGCCTAGACATCCCCCCATCTGCCTTCGGTCACTATAGATAGTTTCACCCCTTCTTGAAGTTCATATAAATAGAGTCAGAAGATACATCCTCCTTTGGGTCTGACCTCTGACGCACCATAACACTTTTGGCGACCCACCCGTGTTGGTGCACGCATTGTGGTCTGTTCCTTTCGTGGCTGGCTAATCTATCCATTACACAGTTGCAACACTTATGGGCAAATACTGTTGCCCTCTTTCTGCTCTCTTCCCACCCCCCAAGCCCAAATTTCCTACAATAAACATGTATTGATTTGTTTTACTTTTGAAAAAAGACAAATGCCATTCATTTTTTTAAAAATTCACAGGGACTTTATGAAATGCCAGGCTGCTGCTGACGCGTGGAAATGGATGCCTGGCACAGCCACACAGAGGTTTGAAGGCCACGGATCATATTTTTAAAAATAAAAACCACTGTGTTTTTCAGATTAATTGCATCTCTCTCCCACACCAGCCTTTGCGGTGAGCTGCTCAAATTGACCAATTTAAATGTGACCTCACTTCTTTCCCCTCCATCCGCTCTGAGTCAGTTGCTAAGAAGCAAGGAAAGGAAGTATGGCGGGGGGCGGGGTGGCGGGGGGCAGCGTGTTAACATGTGTGGAGTATGTGTGGCTCTTCCAAAACCTAGCCACACCCCCTTTCATCAGCCGAGACATGATCAAGGGTCTGTCCAGGATCCCAGAGCAGGAGAACAGGAGGATGGAATCCAGGGGCTGCAGGAGGGATGGGAAGGAGGCTGAAAGCACAAACTTTGGATCTGGATCCCAGCTGTCCACCTGACTTAGCTGGGTGACACTACCCGAACCTCTTCTCAGAAGCCTCAGTCTCTTCATCTGTGAAATAGAGATCCAATCTGATAGTCACAATCAAGCAAATGAGACAATGCATGTAAAGTGCTCAGAACGAGGTTTAGGAAGAAGTGCCCAATGCATGGTAGGGAAGCCAGGTTGCTCAACTCCTGGTTCCTTCTTTCTTCAGCCACTAAACTGAACTTCATGGCAGCCATGAAACTGAAACTGCAGTCTGCCTGGGCTGAAGGGAGAGGAGTGGACGTTTTCTTGTAGCTCTGGTGAGCAGACCCTCACAGATTCAGAGAAACGAGGGGAGGGCAGGCTGCAGCATCAGGGTGCTCGCCAAGACCCCGGCTGCAACAGAAACCAACCAGGGTAGCTTCAAATAGAGTGGAAATGGCTTAGAAGGAATCAAGGGTGTCTCACAGGACCCCTAAGAGCATAAAGGTAGACAGGTCTCAGAAACGGCCAGAAACCAGGGCATTTCTCTCGGCTCTGTGTGCCGGCTTCTCTCTGCATCTTCTTACCCTGCCTCCAGACTTCCTCTGCTGTGTCACTTCAGCCTGACAGAAGGGGACCCCTCGAGAGATCCGCTGAGGTCAACAATCTACGAGCTCTTTCTTCCTATCTTTTAAATTATGAAAATATGATAATGCATTTACAGGAGACTTGAAAAATTACATACACAAAGTTATATACAGTTACTGGGAGTTCTTTCTTTGGTGCAGTTCTAAGGGAAGAATTTAGCTGGTCAGGTGGCCCAGATGCCCACCCCAGCCAGTGTCTGAGCTAAGCTGTCCAAATATGGATGCTGGCACCGACTCCTTAGAGGTGAGGATGGTCAGGTGGGTCATTGTGAGCTGGGCAGTCTCCCAAGAAACGTCTTATCCCAAATAATAACCACTTCTTTCACTGTGTTCCCCAACCTTGTGCATTTATTTTATTAACAATAGCAAATACCTACATATGTCTTACTCTGTGCCAGCCACTGGTATAAGCACTTTGCCTGTGTTGACTCCTTTAAATTAATCCTCATGAAATTGCAGTGGGGTTATTGTCTCCATTGCATGGATGAGGAGGTTGGCGAGTAGGGAGGTTCATTAACTAGCCAGGGTCACACTTGAGCCTGGTCAGTTTAGTACTAGACTCCCTCTCTTAGCCACCCTGCCACGTTGCCTATTTCATTTGTCTTAAATATTTATTTGCTTACTCATCTGTCTGCGTCGGGTCTTAGCTGTGGCACTCAGATCTCCGCTGTAGAGTGCAGAATCTTAGAGGACGCAGGATCTTAGTTGCGGCATGTGGGATGGGATCTAGTTCCCTGACCAGGGATCAAGCCTGGCCCTTGGCGCTGAGAGCCTGGAGTCTTAGTCTCTGGACCTCCAGGGAAGTCCCTGCCTATTTTATTTTTCTGGGTCATGCTTCATGGCATGCAAGATCTTAGTTCCTCGACCTGGGCCCTTGGCAGTGAGAGCCTGGACTTCTAACCACTGGACGGCCAGGGAGTTCCCAGCGCTGCCTGTTTTAGCCCCAGTTATGCTTTTCATAATTTTGCTGTTAGCTCACGTTTCTCAAAATGAGAAAAAAAGACGAGGAAGGGGATGAATGCTGTCTTTGACGTCTCACAAAACCTCTTCTAGTCGACAGTGAAAAACACTGGAGCCCTGACGGGCGGCCTGTCCCATTCTGAACTGGGCGGAGGCTGGGCAGGACGGCACTGCCACTGCCTCCCCACGCCGCCCTGTGGCACCGCCCTGGCCTGGCCCACCTAGGGCAGGACTTACAGCTTCTTTACCTGCGTGCAGCAGGTGTTCAATAAGGCGGCTGTTGCCGAGAAAACGTGTTCCCCACTTTACAAGTTTCAAAGCACTTCCAAAGACAGGCAAAGAGATCAGCTAGCATGCTGTTCTGTGACACCTCAAGGAAGGAGAATCTTCAGAAAGGACATACACGTCAGAACCCAGCCAGCACGGAACAGCCAGGCCCCGGGAAGAACAGGAGGGAGGGTGTGCACAAAGCCTCTCTCTCCTCTGTCTTTTATCCTGATCTCTCTGGAATTCTGTTTCAGTGCCTCACGGGATTCCGGCTGCCTCTGCTGTGTGTCTGGCACTGGGCCCAAAACGGGCAACTCAGTCCAGTCCCCAGAGCTGAGGAAGGGGGCACGGCTTCCAGTTTCCCACCACCTCCAGATGTCCAGGTAACGCATCCAGGGGACCTGGCTGGGCTTTATCCAGACAGGCCCCCTGAGTCTCGGGTTCTACGCCCCAGACTCAAAGAAGGAAAGTAACCTGCCCCAGGTCTCCCAGAGACGGGCGGCAGGCCCGTCGCCACCCAAACCCCTGTCCGAGGGTGCTGTCACAGAGCACCGTGAACTGGGCAGGTTGCACAGCAGCGACATCTTCTCTCACAGCTCTGGAGGCTCAGCAGGGTTGCTGTCGTCTGAGGGCCGAGGAAAGTGTCTCTTCTGCACCTGTCTCACTCCCAAGGGTTTGCTGGCCATCTCTGGCTTGTACACAGGGGCATCTTCCCAAGCTCTGCCTTCAAGTCCAAGGCATCCTCCCTAAGTGTGCCTGTGCCCCAACTTCCCCTTTTTATTTATAAGGACACAGTCTTACTGGATAAGGGGCCCACCCTACTCCAGCATGACTGCATTTCAACTTACTTCATCTGCAACAACCCTATTTCCAAATACAGTGACAGTCTTTATTTGGAGGTACTGGGGGCTAGGACTTGGACATGTTTTTTTTCCTTTCTTTCTTCTTTTTTCTGGCCATGAGTGTGGCATGTGGCATCTTAGTTCCCCAATCAGGGATCGAACCCGGGCCCCTGGAAGTGGAAGTACAGAGTCCTAACCCTGGACCATCAGGGAATCCCTCCTTGGCCATTTCTGGAGGGGCACAATTTGACCCATTACAAAGCCCAAAGCGGGCCGCGTTAAGTGCTACTCCGTTCTGCCCTGACCAGCTCTGGCCAAGACGCCTCACTCCCGGCTTCTACAGCCCCAGAGGGCATTGCTCATCCTGTTTTCCCTGGAATGAGCATGGACACAAGTCTGCCCTTTGTCCTCAAGCTCACACGGAGCAGTTCCCAGGGAGCCGCCGTGATTCAGGAGGACCCACTGGGGCACCTTGGGTGGGGCATGACTCAACTCTGGGCGAGGCACTTAGGGAGCCTGTATTCAGTGGCCTGAGCTTCCCCACCACGCACCAGTGTCATCACTGGGCCTGAGTAGACCTAGCTCACAGCTGGCTAGTGAGTTTCATTAGCGTGGATGACAGTGACCCACACATGCGAGTTGGCTGGCGTGACCTCGGGCCTTGTGGTTTCACAATGGTGCTGGTTGACAGGTGGCTGGGTTGTGGGCCAGGGATTCAGGCAAGTGGTTTATTTCTATATTTATTCACTTTTCTGTTTGGTTTGGCTAAAAATATTCAGATTTTCCTTGGAGGTGAATTAGCCAAATCTACTCCAACCGTTAACTGCTTTTCAGAAGTCTGGGATCTGGGTTCAGGAAAAGCCGGCTGGGCCCATTTCTTTAGCCTTGACGGGCATCACCAGTCCTTTGTGGAATGCTACCTCAGATCACAGGCCGGGAAGGGCAGGGTGAGGAACGGAATCCAGGATGGTGTACGCTACGGCCTGAGCTCTCTTGGTACTTTGACTTGGTGACTCGCGGTTTTGAGCCTGGACTTGGTGTTTCGGTTCAGTTCAGTTCAGTCACTCAGTCGACTCCGACTCTCTGCAACCCCGTGAATCGCAGCATGCCCGGCCTCCCTGTCCATCACCAACTCCCGGAGTCCACCCAAACCCATGTCCATCAGGTCCGTGATGCCATCCAACCATCTCATCCTCTGTCGTCCCCTTCTCCTCCTGCCCTCAATCTTTCCCAGCATCAGGGTCTTTTCCAATGGGTCAGCTGTTCGCATCAGGTATTGGAGTTTCAGTTCGCAAAGTATTGGAGTTTCAGCTTTAGCATCAGTCCTTCCAATAAACACACAGGACTGATCTCCTTTAGGATGGACTGGTTGGATCTCCTTGCAGTCCAAGGGACTCTCAAGAGTCTTCTCCAACACCATAGTGCAAAAGCATCAATTCTTCTGCACTCAGCTTTCTTTATAGTCCAACTCTCACATCCATACATGACCACTAGAAAAACCATAGCCTTGACTAGAAGGACCTTTGCTGGCAAAGTAATGTCTCTGCTTTTTAATATGCTATCTAGGTTGGTCATATCTTTCCTTCCAAGGAGTAAGCATCTTTTAATTTCAGGGCTACAATCACATCTGTAGTGATTTTGGAGCCCAGAAAAATAAAGTCAGCCACTGTTTCCATTGTTTCCCCATCTATTTGCCATGAAGTGATGGGACCAGATGCCATGATCTTCGTTTTCTGAATGTTGAGCTTTAAGGCAACTTTTTCACTCTCCTCTTTCACTTTCATCGAGAGGCTTTTTAGTTCCTCTTCACTTTCTGTCATAAGGGTGGTGTCATCTGCGTATCTGAGGTTATTGATATTTCTCCCGGCAATCTTGATTCCAGCTTGTGCTATTTCCAGCCCAGCGTTTCTCATGATGTACTCTGCAGAGAAGTTAAATAAGCAGGGTGACAATATACAGCCTTGACGTACTCCTTTTCCTATTTGGAACCAGTCTGTTGTTCCGTGTCCAGTTCTAACTGTTGCTTCCTGACCTGCATACAGCTTTCTCAAGAGGCAGGTCAAGGCGGTCCGGAATTCCCATCTCTTTAAGAGTTTTCCACAGTTTATTGTGATCCACACAGTGGACTTGGTGTTTACCTTCTTGAAGAAAAAGTGCCAAAGGAGTCACCAACACATCCAGATCCTTCACCCCCAGGGAGCAGTCAGTGAGATGGAATACTGGCTTTGCCTGAGTGAAAAGAAAGCCCTAGGGGGCTTCTGGTTCACCCCTATCTTGCAGGTGGGGAAAACTGAGGTTCAGGGAAGGGAGGGAGCCTTACCCAGGACCACACAGGTGATGGGGCGCGGGGGCAAATCCTGCCTCGTGCTCCTGACCCCTCCTCCTAGAGCTCCCCACCGCCAGTCTCCTGCTTTTCCTCTCCAGCTGCTCATGGAGGATGCCGGTTCCTGCGTATTTCTCATCTGTCTGTCTGGTGTCCGAGTTTGTGGAGTCAGATCCCTGGGGAGGCTCATCTTCCTCTTTTCCATCTGCCCCAGCCCCTCGAAACCAAGCTGTGTGCTCCCTCTCCGTCCTAATGATGTGTGCTGTTGCTTCCACGCTCTCCTGAGATTTCTGCAGCTTTTCACACTTTGCAGCGTTTCCTCTGGGCCTCCCTCCTGGTGTCACTGCCCTCAGCCCAGGGGAAGGGGCCGATCCAGACTCGCCCCCCTCCCACGGCCTTTCCTTTGAGCCCCTCCGGCTCTGTCTCCCACCTCCACATTCCCTCATTCTGCCATCTTCCATTGCCCAGTGCTGGTGGTCCTTCCTGAGGGCCTAGGGGGTGGGGCGAGCCCAGCAAACCAAGTGAAGACAGACCCCCTTGTGGCTACAAACCAATGTAGCTTTGAAAAGTCTAGCAGCCCAGGGACGCTTTTAAAACTCTCTCTCTCTCTTTTTTTTTTTTTTTAACAAAAGGATATATTTTCATTGTGAAAAACCAGAAGATACAGATACAGAACAAAACAATGAGTAATGAATATTAATTAGGTACCTACTACGTTTTAAGCACTATGCACACAGTGCATCTAATCTTCAAATGAAAAATTCTACAGGACAAATGATTTCTTCAACAGATAAATGGCAAGGAAAAAGCATGAGAGCAAGGACAGTGTTTAGGTCAAAAGACTTAAAAGTACTACTGACTACAGAGAGACAGGGAGATGGGTGAGCACAGGACAGTACCACGCCAGTGGTTGAATCTGGGGGCTGTGCACACGCTCACTGTAAAATCCTTTTGCCTCCCCTGGACATTTGAAAACAGTCCAATTAAAACTCTGGGGAAATGCATATATCAAGCAAGTGTAATGTGTGGATCTTGTGGATCCTGATTCAAGCAAATCAAATTAAAAAGTATTCACAGGACAATCAAGGATGATTATACACTGATTAGATATTAGGTAATTTTTTTTAAATTTTCTTATTTTTAAAAAAAATTTTTGGCCACACCACACAGCATGTGGGATCTCAGGTTCCTGACTAGGGATGGAACTTGTGCCCTCTGCAGTGGAAGCCTGGAGCCCTAACCTGGACCGCCAAAGTCCCTACGCCCAAAATTTTTTTAAAAATCAATTTTTTTAATTACCTAGGGACTGAAACTCCAGTACTTTGGCCACCTCATGCGAAGAGTTGACTCATTGGAAAAGACTCTGATGCTGGGTGGGATTGGGGGCAGGAGGAGAAGGGGACGACAGAGGATGAGATGGCTGGATGGCATCACCAACTCAATGGACATGGGTTTGGGTGGACTCTGGGAGTTGGTGATGGACAGGGAGGCCTGGCGTGCTGCGATTCATGGGGTCGCAAAGAGTCGGACACGACTGAGCGACTGAACTGAACTGAACTGAGGGACGTCCCTGGCGGTCCAGTGGTTAAGACTCTGAGCTTCTACTGTAGGGAGCGTGGCTTCCAGTCTTGGTTGGGGAGCTGAGGTCTTGCATTCTGTGTGGTGTGACCAAAAAATTAAGCAAAAAAAAAAAAAAAAAAACATATATATATATATATATATATATATATATATATATATATTTAGGTGTGATAATGGTATTGTGATGATTTTTTTTTTAAAGAGTTTCTTTGTTTGGGATTTGCTTTAAAATAACCAGCAAGAGAAGAGGTAGGGAGGCAGAGATGAAACAAAATTGGCAATTTATTGCTAACTCTTGATTCTTGGGTAGGGGAGTTCACAACTATTTCTTCTTCTTTGGTGAAGGCTTGAACATTCCCACAATAAAGCATTAAAAAGAAGAAAACATTCTTATTTTGCATCTGAGAAAACCAAACTGAGGTTTAGAGGTGTCAGGATATTTGCTCAAGATCTCCCTGAATTGAGATTAAGGAAAAAAACTCCTAGCTGCCATCCTATCACCCGTTCTTCACACCTTGGTGAACATCCTGCCAGACCTTCTGGGCATATGAAAGGATCGTACGTGACTTAAAATACCTGGATATATACTGCCTGAGTCCATCCTGGGCAACACGAATCATGTCAGCGCTGTCCACAGGCGTCTCTTTCTGACGTGGAACTCTGGAAAAGGAACTCACCCCTGTGGAGGGCTTGCTCAGCTAAGCACTCCCGCCTGGGCCATTCAGAGGACACTCATGCTTTATCATCAGTCATGTGACTGTCCCTGTTCCTACCGACAAGGAAACAGGCTCAGAAAGGAGAGACAGCTTGCGCAAGGTCACAGACCTAATAACTGAGAGGAAATCCATGCCCGTATTTGATGATGTGACTTGGTGAAGGCCTGCCGCCCGCCCCTGCTGCCCGGAGCCTCCCACAGGGCAGAGGACCCTCACCGCCACACAGCTCTGAGCAGGAGAAATAATGCCAGATGGACAAAAGAACGCACGAAAAGGTGGGGCTGGGATTTGAACACCCCCTCCCCCCAGCCAGTCAGCTACTATACTAGGCATCCTTTCCCTAAAAAATTGTGGTGAAATACACATAATGTACTCCACCTTAACCACCTGTTACATGCACAAAGCTCTGCAGTGTTCTGTTTTTCCTTGTGACACAACCATCACCACCATCCATGTACAGAACTTTGTAACTTCCCAAATTAAACACTAACTCCCCTCCCCTTCCCACCAGCCCCAGCAACCACATTCTGCTTTCTGTTTCTATGAATAATCTGACTGCTGCAGGTCCCTTGTATCAGGGGACTGTATTCTATTTGTCCTTTGCGTTCGGCTTACTTCATTTAGAAGTAATGATCGAGGTTCATCCACAGTGTAACGTGTGTCAGAATTTCCTGCCTCTTTAAGGCTGAATGATATTCCACTGCGTGGATAGACCACACTTGGTTCATCCATTTATTTGGGGATAATGGACGTTTGGGTTCTTTCCAACTTTTGACTATTGGGAACAATGCTGCTATGAACACAGATGGACACACATCTCTCTGAATCCCTGTTTTTCTTTACGGGTAGATGCCCAGAAGTAGGATTTCTGGATCATAGGGCAATTCTGTTTTTCTAGGCACTTCTCTGACTCAGTTTTCACACCGTACTTTTCACTAATCAGGCACCCTTCCGTGTTGCCATGGTTTTGTGATTTTGGTGGCCGGTCACGGGTCCCAGCAAAGTAAGGAGGTTCCTGCAGACTTTGTCAGGGTGCCCTCCTCCTGAAGCCTCCTTCCTGGCTCAGCCTGGTCCACCAGAGGAAACTTATGGCTTAGTCTCATGGATTCAGACCAGCTTATCACACCCAAGACTTCCCTGGGTGTCCACTTCCTTACTGACATCATGTGACCTTTCAGGCCATCACAAGTGGAACATCCCCCTCACCAGGGAGGCAGCAACCGTCCCCTCTTATCCTGCTTGGTCCTCTCCCCAGCTGCTTCAGTCGGGGTGACGAACAAGCGTTATTGAAGTAATTAAGTAATTACCTCCTCTCCTGGGGGTTACGTCCAACTTTTCAGTATTATCAACAAGGCAACAACAAGAAGATCTTTTTTCTCATGCTGTTGAGTCAGTTCCTTAAGACACATTTCCAGAAGTGGGATAACTCATCACTGGACCGGGGAGTCGGGGAGGAACAAAAGAAAAACTGCAGACCGGGCTCCCAGATCACCCAGCAAGGGAGCCAGAAGGCAGTGCACGTCGGTGAGAGAAAGCGACTGCTGAAGGAGAGCCACTTTTGCTGCCCCGGTGAGTAGAAACTCACTTTCCCACTGCAGATAAGACCTAGAGTGGGCTGAACAGTGGCCCCCAAAAGCCAAGTCCATTTAGAACTTGTGGATATGACCTGACTTTCAAAAAGGTTTTGGCAAACGTAATACAGGATCTCAGGGTGACATCCTTGCAGATTAGGGTGGGCCCTAAATCCACTGACAATGCTTAGGAGAGAAGGGGAAACTGACACAGACCTGGAGGAGGAGACCATGGGAGATGAAGCAGAAATGATGAGTCACTGACCCATCCACAGGCCGGTGACTGCCAAGAACCACCAAAGGCCACAAGAAGCTCAGAGAGTGGCCTGGGACAGATTCTCTCTTGCAGCTTCCAGAAGGAATCAACACTTCTGATGCTGTGACTTCAGAATCCTGGCCTCCAGAGCTATGAGAGGAAAACCTGTCATTTCCAGGCACTGAATTTGCAATCATTTGTTATGGCCACCCCAGGAAACTAGAATCCATCTCTGCAGCCCCTTCCAGCAGGACACAGCCATTGCTGCAGGCTCCAGCTCAGCTCCTCCTGGGAGCAGGCACAGACAGCCCCACTCTGAGCACTGAGCCCTTCAGAGGAAAATCCCCGTGTGTCATGGATGTGGGCATCAGGGGTCAGGATGCTGGGGCCTTGGCCCACCAGGGAAACCAGCTGGGATGAGTCCAGCCATCGGCAATCCAACGGGGAAAACAAAATTAGATTTTTTTTTTCATCCATTGCAAATAAAGCCCGGATTGACCAAGGCCAGAATGTGAGAAACAAAGCTTGAAATTATTTAGTAGAAAATATAAGACAGCATTTCCATGACGGTGACATAGGGGGAGATGTGAGAGTGTTTGGAGATCGTTCCTTAAAAAGGTAAATAAGTTAAAATGAGGTCCCTCATCCAATAGGAATAGTATCCTTATAAAAGGGGAAATTTGGACACAGAGACAGAAAAGCACAGAAAGTGGCAGGAAGACTCATGGAGAATGCCATGCTCAAGGCCAGGGGCGCCTGAGGCCACCAGGAGCTGGGGAAAGGGCCTGGAGTAGATTCGCACCACCAGCCCTCAGGAGGAGCCAACCTTGCCGACGCCTTCACCTGAGACTTCTGGCCTCCAGCGATGTGACAGAATACATCTCTGTTGTTTAAGCCACCCAACCTGTGATATTTCATTATGGTAGCCCTGGAAAACCAATACAGTTCAGTTCAGTTCAGTCACTCAGTTGTGTCCAAGTCTTTGCGACTCCATGGACTGCAGCACACCAGGCCTCCCTGTCCATCACCAACTCCCGGAGCTTGCTCAAACTCATGTCCATCAAGTCGGTGATGCCATTCAACCATCTCATCCTCTGTCGTCCCCTTCTCCTCCTGCCTTCAATCTTTCCCAGCATCAGGGTCTCTTCCAATGAGTCAGTTCTTTGCATCAGGTGGCCAAAGTATTAGAGTTTCAGCTTCAGCATCAGTTCTTCCAATGAATATTCAGGAATGATTTCCTTTAGGATAAACTGGTTTGATATCCTTTCAGTCCAACAGACTCTCAAGAGTCTCCTCCAAAACCACAATTTGAAAACATCAATTCTTCGGCGCTCAGTCTTCTTCAGGGTCCAGCTCTCACATCCGTACATGACCACTGGAAAAACCATAGCTTTGACTCTACAGACCTTTGTCAGCAAAATAATGTCTCTGCTTTTTAATATGTTGTCTAAGTTGGTCATAGCTTTTCTTCTAGGAAGCAAGTGTCTTTTAATTTCATGGTGAAGTCACCATCTGCAGTGATTTTGGAGCCCCCCAAAATAAAGTATCTCCCTGTTTCCATTGTTTCCTCATCTATTTGCCATGAAATGATGGGACCAGATGCCATGATCTTAGTTTTCTGAATGCTGAGTTTTAAGCCAGCTTTTTCACTCTCCTCTTTCACTTTTATCAAAAGCTCTTTAGTTCTTCTTTGCTTTCTGCCATAAGGGTGGTGTCATCTGCATATGTGAGGTTATTGATATTTCTCCCGGCAATCTTGATTCCAGCTTGTGCTTCATCAACACCGGTGTTTCTCATGATGTACTCTGCATATAAGTTAAATAAGCAGGGTAACAATATACAGCCTTGACGTACTCCTTTCCTAATTTGGAACCAGTCCATTGTTCCATGTCCAGTTCTAACTGTTGCTTCTTGAGCTGCATATAGATTTCTCAGGAGGCAGGTAAGGTGGTCTGGTATTCCCATCTCTTGAAGAATTTTCCACAGTTTGTTGTGATCCACACAGTCAAAGGTTTTGACATAGTCAATGAAGCAGATGTTTTTCTGAACTCTCTTGCTTTGTCGATGATCCAGCGGACGTTGGTGATTTGATATCTGGTTCCTCTGCCTTTTCTAAATCCAGTTTGAACATCTGGAAGTTCTCAGTTCACATACTGTTGAAGCCTGGCTTGGAGAATTTTGAACGTTACTTTGCTAGTGTATGAAATGTGTGCAATTGTGCGGTAGTTTGAATATTCTTTGGCGTTGCCTTTCTTTGGGATTGGAATGAAAACTGACCTTTTCCAGTCCTGTGGCCACTGCTGAGTTTTTCAAATTTGCTGGCATATTGCCACCAACCAAAAAAATGGCTCATTAATTGTGGGACACCCACCCAATGAAATCCTATATGAAATGAAAAGTAGTCAGCACCCACTAGCTGCAGAGTGAAGCAGAGGGCATCACACCATTTACATACAGTCGGGAAATATGCAAAATGCTAGCTCTAGTTTTTGCAAGCATAAATAAACACCAACAGTATGAAAACAGGCATAGGAAGAGAAACCACAGACAGTGGAGATACATCTGCGGGAGGGAAGAGGAAACCTGGATACAAAAGGGCTCCCTGAAGACGGGAGCTTCAGTCACATCTGGAGTATTTCTTTACAAGGATCAAGAGAAATCAGGTAAGACTCATGCATTCAGTGAATGCTGAGTGCCCACTAGGTGAGGGGCAGGGGTGGGACCCATGCAAAACTACACCCAAGAGTCTGGGGAAATGCTTCCTGATTCACACCCTTTTCTGGCATCCACCCCCACCTTCTCCCCAGAAGGCAGCACAACAGCGCACAAGGTGAGCTTCAGCAGGCGGCTTCTTACCCACATCTGAGCGTGCATGCACGCAAACACAGACTTCAAGAGGAACAGAACAACATAGCAATTTTCTCTATTTTTTTTTTTCATAAAGAAACAGAAAAATTCAGATCCATCTTTCACAGGATGATAAGAAGAAAAAAAAGAACAAAAATATACCAAGAAAAAAAGCTACCAGCAAGACGAGAGAAACCCAGTTTCCAGCAGGAAAAGGTATGCAAATCCCAAAGCCATAAACCCACAAAGGCCGAGGAGGAAATTCAAACAGGAAACAAATGTATGGAAAATGGTTAACCTCAGGAGCAGCTGGAATCCCCACTCCCACCCCCAACCCCTGCACACTTGGGGGAGGGGGTTGAGGGGACTCCTGGGGGCTGAGGCGGGTCTGGGGGTTCCTACCCACTGGCTTCACAAATGACAGGGAGCAAAGGACCATGAGAGAGGCCAGGTGTCTAGAGTGAGAGATGGGGAGCAGGCCCAAGAAGGTGGGGGACACTGGGCCATTAAGGGGAGGCTGGGGGCTCCCCAGAGACTGCCTCAAGCTCAGATGACTTGTGGGTGTCTCAGCCGCAGCAAAGTATCTGTCACAGAAACAATGAAAGCACCACTTTATTCTATTTCCAGTTTTTTAAAAACGCCCAGTCCTGGGAGTATGGGGACCAGGAAAAGCAGAGGTCCTGGGCACACAGGATCTGAGCCGTCCGTGAGTCACACACGGTGCCACTCAGTGTGCGCCCGTCAGCTCTGGGGACCCGCGGGGCCCGCGCGTTCAGTCGACTGGTTTCCTACCTACAGCAAGTCTCTGCAAGGCCCTGGCAAGATCCGACCACCACCCAGCCTGTCTGGGTTTGCCTGGGACATGCCTGACTCCAGCACTGAAAGTCTCACATCCCGGAAAAACTGGGACAGTTTGGTCACCCTACGCTTTCCAGGAGAGGAAATCTGATCAGAGAGGTGAAGTGGTCAGACCCAGGCCCAACTGCCAAGACAGGGTTCAAAGAATCCACAGCAGCACAGAAAGATCAAGGGCAGCCAGATCAGAGCAACTCTGAGGCTCCACAACACGCTCTTTTGATCGAGAGTGGCTAAGGCTCAACGCTGGCTCAGGGCTGGTGAGGCGGGCAGACCCGGCTGCCACCCGAGTCGGCGTCTAGAGGACGGTCTCCTTGGGAAGCAATTTGGCAACTTGCAGTTTGTGCCGTGAAACTGTTCCTAGCCTTTGACTGAATGATACTATGCTGGGAAATCCATTCTAAGGAAATTATCCCTCTTTTTATTATTATTAAAAAGCTACTGGAAAGAAAATGTTCTCTGCAATATTATCTAGAAGAGAAAATAAACCTGAACAGTTCATAGAGGGTAATGGCTTCGTACATCATGACCTGTTTGCCCGGGGACACTGCTGCAGAACCACAGCGCTGTAACATGGAGGGCTGTACAGCGACATGGAAAACTCGGACAGTGCACGCTGTGTTTTATGGGAGGGAATAAGGATGTGTCTACAACTTGGCAAAATGCTTGACTGAGGATCAGGCTGGAAGGGAATATGCAGAGTGGTGGGTGTGGTGGGGATAAGGGAAGATTTTTAAAAATTAAAGCTAGTTTTTAATCCCCTTGTACCATCTTTTCGAAAGCAAGAAAGACACAGTTTTCCACACAGATAGGTGCATGTAACTGCTTAGAAACATCACTGAGGTGGTTTTTATGGCACTGGTGGGACTAGCAAATGGTAGGAGACAACCTGAATATCCATCAAGAGGGCAACAGTTAAATAAAAACTGGTACATCCATACAGTGGGGTTCAAATAGCTGTTTAAAAGAATGAGGCAGCTGTAGTTATGAGACCATCATTAAGATGCACTGTGTAAGAAAGGCTAGATGAAGACGTGTGTAGAGAATGTGACTATTTGTGTCGCAATGACACACACACATACAGATATATCTATATTCCTACACACACAGAGACTGTTTCAGGAAGGAACTCGGGGGAGGGCTGTGGGGGCGTGGATGACGAGGGTGGGAGGGCGCCCCCCCACACACACAGTTGGTATGGTGACGAGGGTGGGAGGGCGCCCCCCCCCCCACACACAGTTGGTATGGGTAGTGGGTTAAACGGGGTCCCGCCCCCGAAGTACCCCCAGCACCACTCTTCATAACTGCCCCAAATTACAACTTAAACTTCTGTTAAGAGCAGAGTAGGAAAAAATCAACTGTAGCGCATTAATACACTAAAACATACTCAGGAATACAAACTAGTGACCCATCAAAATGCGTGAGTCTCACAAACAGTACGACTGTTGAGTGAAAGCCCAGCCGGACACACATAAGACACCGGGTGTGATTCCATTTACCTGAAGTTCAAGAACAGGCAGAAATGACCTGCAGCGGTAAAGGCAAGAACAGCAGTTACCTTGGAGGGTGGTGACTTGGAGGGGGGCTGGGGGGCTTCGGGTAGAGTTCTACATGTTGATCTCAAGGGTAGTTTCTCAGAGTGAATATGTGTAAAAAGTCATGGAGCTGTACCCTTAAGAGTTGTTCGTTTTATAGTATATAAATTAAGCTTTCACTTAAAAAAATTAAAAGCAAAGATTAAAAATTATGAGGGAACAAGAGATCCCATATAAAGAGCTATACACCTCATTTTAAAGTGCTTTGATGAGGAGTAACCAAAAAAGATCTGTGTACAGCACAAAAAGTCAGTACAACAAACTCCCAGGAACTTTCCAGAAGCACATGGGGTTTTGGCATACCTTCATACAGCAGGTCACTCACCAGGAGCTGGTGGCCAGCCGGCCTGTGTGCCTGCCAGCTGGGGGCCTATGTCATCCATGCCTGCCATGGGTCCTTGGTACTGGAGCTGACCTTGAATTGCTTTCTGCCTCCACGGCAATGAGAAGGACAGCAACCTCTCTGTGGGCACAGGAGCCCTGCAGGAGCAGCCAGCCGAGCTGGACAGAGCAAGCACCCACTGGTCAGTCACAGGGCCGCCGTGCAGGAGTGGGTGGGGTCCAGGACACTTCAGGGTGGTCAGAGTTAAGGTTTGAAGGAAGAACAGGGATGTGCCAGGCATGAAAGGAAGGGTTAGGCAAGGGTTTCCCCAGGCAAAGGGGGCCACATGTGCAAAGGCACAGAGTATGGAAAAAACAAGAGAGATGCAGACGCCCAAAGCAATCCACAGACTCAGTGCAATCCCTATCAAACTGCCAAGCGCATTTTCCACAGAATTAGAACAAACACAGTTTTTACATTTGTTCTTGTTGTTCAGTCGCTCAGATGTGTCCAACTCTTTGCAATCCTATGGACTGCAGCACGTCAGACCTCTCTGTCCCTCATCATCTCCAGAAGTCTGCCCAAGTTCATGTCCATTGCATCAATGGAAACACAAAAGACCCAGAATAGCCAAACCAAATCCTGAGAAAGAAAAATGGAGCTGGAGGAATCAGGTTCCCTAACTTCAGATTATACTACAAAGCTAGTCATCAAAACAGCATAGTACTGTTTGGATCCACCTCCTACAGTAATAAAAATAAAAACGAAAATAAACAAATGGGACCTAGTTAAACTTAAAAGTATTTGCACAGCAAAGGTAACCATAATAAAACAAAAAGACATCCTATAGAATGGGAGAAAATATTCGCAGACAAAAGAACCAACAGGGATTAACCTCCAAAATACACAAGCGCTCAGGCAGCTCAAGATCAAAAAAACAAACAACCCAATCAAATTATGGGCAGAAGATCTGAACAGACATTTCTCCAAAGGAGACACACAGACGGTCAAAAAGCACAGGAGAAGATGCTCAACATCACTCATTACTAGAGGAATGCAAATCAAAACTATGAGGCATCACCTTACCTAGGTCAGAATGTACATCATCAAAATATCCACAAATAGTAAATACTAGAGAGGGTGTGGAGAAAAGGAAACCCTCCTACACTGTTGGTGGGAATGTAAATTGGTACAACCATCGAGGAGAACAGTATGGAGGTTCCTTTGAAAGCTAAAAATAGAACTACCATATGATCTTGCAATCCTACTCCTGGGTACATATTCAGAGAAAACCTTACCCTTATGTTCAGAGCAGCACTGTTCACAATAGCCATGGAAACAACCTTGATATCCATCAACAGAGGAATGGATAAAGATGTGGCACACATGTACAATGGAATACTACTCAGCCATAATAAAGAATGAAGCAGTGCCATCTGCAGCAACGTGGATGGACTTAGAGATTATCACACTAAGTGCAGTGAGGTCAGACAGAGAAAGACAAATATCGTATGGTATCACTTATATGTGGAATCTAAAGGAAAAAATGATACAAATGCATTCATCCAAAAGAACAGATACAGACTCACAGACTTCAAAAACAAACTACAGTTACCAAAGGGGACATGTGGCCGGGGCATAAATCAGGAGTTTGAGATTAACCTACACACTCTATTGCAAACAAAATAGATAATGAACAAGGCCTTACTGTACAACACAGGGAACTCTACTCAATATTCTCTAATAACTTATAAGGGAAAAGAATCTGAAAAAGAACAGATATATGCATGTTATATATATTTTATAAAATATATTTTGTAAAATAAAAATTAAATTTAAAAAGATACAGAATATCCAGGGAGCTATTGCCATGGCTGGGCGAATGGGCTGGCTGTGGGAGTTATCAAGGTTCTTGGAAGTCTGATGGGTGGTGCCTTAGGGCAGGAAAGGGTACTGCCGCAGCCTGGTGGCATCAAGGTGAGTTTCCTGGAGGAAGAGTAGATGCTCCCTCCATGAGAAGGAGGAAAAACAACATAAGCCAAGAGCTGGAAGGGATGGCTTCGCCCACTAGCCCGTCGTGCTCCTGGGGCAGACGTGCCCCTGCCCCTGTTGGACATGCGTGGGGAGCCACTGGCACTTGGTGGCAGCAGGGGGTGGGGAGGCTAGATGTCCTGCAATGTCCTGTAGCCTCCACGACAGAGATGAGCCCACGCACCCCATGACAGTCCAAAGGCTCATCAGGCATTCATGTAGGCAAAAACCTGGCTTGAAATTATCTGCATCTAGAATCTAACTTCACCTAACATGTAAATGCAAATTTTCTTTTCCTGTCCCATTTTAATAGTCACTGAATTTTCCAGGAGTGCAACCACTGTGTCAGTCGAGGGAAGGCTGTTCTTTGTTTCATTTGGACGGTAACCAAGAGCTGGTCACCATTTCGGAAAACCGCGTCACCAATGGTCTCACCCACAGGGCACACCTGTGACTGTCTGCATTTGTGGCTGTTGCCTTCCTGGTGATCCTGGTATAGGACAAGATTCTGATTCTCTTCATGTGATTTTATGACAAGTTACCTTCCTTTTAATTCTCCTCCTTTGTATTATAATGGGGGCATTGTATTGCTGTTTTGGAAATCACAGGTACAGGTGAATTACATACCTGTGAATTCAACTTCAGGAAATAGAGGCACATTACAAAATAAAAAGTTTTACAAAAGAAGCATCGTGTCTGAATGTTTGCGAGCCCCTGAGTCAGGAGGAGACAGACGGGGAACTGGTTTTGTGATGGTGTCATCCAGGCTGAGTGGAGGGACCAGCCTGCCTGGGGCACCCACCATGGAGCATGCAGACCTCAGGAATGAGTCAGTGATGTGGGAATGAGTCAGGATGGGTGATCAGAATCTCGTACCATCCTCTCCAAACAGTGCCCTCAGGTGGAGGTTTCGAAAGGACCTCTGCCTGGTTTGACCCTTCTGTGTTCTCATATGACCTAGGTAAGGAC
The DNA here is from genome assembly GCF_003369695.1 of Bos indicus x Bos taurus. Lineage (NCBI taxonomy): Eukaryota > Metazoa > Chordata > Mammalia > Artiodactyla > Bovidae > Bos > Bos indicus x Bos taurus. Next base: position 57,779,769 of record NC_040093.1, read on the forward strand.
TGATCACTGCCCCAATTTGGAGAGGCAAGGCAGAGGCTCCTTATGGCAAACAAGACTTTGAGACTAAATCCACCTGAGGTACAGTCAGCCTTTAAGGAGGGTGAATGATCCACCAATGAGGGCAGGAAATGTCAAATGAGACACCTCCAGATCAGCTGGCAGGTAACTTCAGAGGATGGCATCTAAAGCCGCTGGGTTCACCAGGAGAGAGAGGGAAGGCCTTTAATATTCATTAAAAATGCAGTTTCCTTTTGGGAAAGTGTGCAAATATTTAAGAACTATCAAGTGTCAAATTTCCAACCTGCCTTGGACCCCCAGGGATGGACCCTGGCTGTCCCTTCCTTACAGGGATGAGGCTGGAGCCCAGGCATTGGCCAGATGACCAAAGGCCTCATAAATCATGTCAACGAGTTGAAACTTAATCCCAAATTTAATGCGGAGCCTTTGGTGGATACTGAGCAGGGAGCAACATGACTAGATTTGCATTTTAGGAAAGTCAGTTTGGCCACAGGGTAGGTGGTGGGTGGGAGGGTTCAAGACTAGGTTGGGAGTCTGGCAGGGGGAGATTGTTTGGGGGACAGGAGCCGACAGTGGGGTCCATGTAGGGAGGAGATGAGGTGGATTAGGTACTCTGGAGAGTGTGGGGTAGAAAGGTGGCCTGAATTGTTCAGGAGGGAGATGACAGCGGCAGCGGGCACGTGCAGCCCTTTTGTAGCCCATGCTTGAGCCAGGGATTGCCCACCCATCCTCCCAGCACACCTCTATGGCAGGTCCATTAGGATTATCTCTGTCATTTTTACAGACAAGGAAACTGATATACAGACAGCTTAAGCCCTTGTGGTGGTCACCTGGGTGGGATCCCCGTTCAGCGACCCTACTCTCAGATTCCAGGACTCTTTCCGAGGAAGCAAGGCCAGCGTCTCATGACTGACTTGTGCTAAGGATGGCTGCTGTCTGCTTGGGTGGACTGATCAGGGCGGGGTGGGAGTGAGGCAGGGAGGTGGTGGGGAGGGCGCTGCCCAACCTCATTCAGGAACAAAGAATGCAGGATATTCTGTTCAGCCCGCAGCCCCTAATTCAAACCTGCTCACACTGGGAAAGCCACCCTGCAGAGTTGCCTCCTTGAGAAATAGGTGGAAGAGTGTTCTTGGAGGGCAGCTGAGCTGGGAGGGTGCACCCAAGAGCTTCTTGTCTAAATAGACACAGCTCCCCGACACAGAGGAAAGACCAGACACTCCTCCCACCACCCCCAAGGTCTTGGGTAGCTCTGATCGGGGCCAGAGAGGATGCAGAACGCCCCTGCCTTCCTGCTTCTTCATCGTCACCAGCGAGTCACCTTAGCCTCGTCCACAGTCCGGAGGTCCTTCTGTAGAAGACCTGCCACACCCAGCTCGAGGCCAAAACCCAGAACCTCCCCTCCCCCCACGCCTCCCTGGGCAACCCGCAAGAGCAGAGCCGTCGGCCCTGCGGGTTTGGGGCGCCCTCTGCTGGTCGTTTCCCATCGTCCGCCGTGTGAGGCCGGACCCACCTCTGGATTGGGTATTGGGGTGTTTGTGGCAGCGCGGATGCCACTCACGTGGGGAGAGGATCTCCTTTCTCCTCAAGTCGGGAAGGGGAGCCAGTCACAGGGGGGAGATGGCTGATCCCCAGCCGACCAGGGCACAAGGGCCTGCTTTTCATTTCAATTATCGTGTTCCCATCAATAGCGGCCTGCCAGGCTGAGACCCTCCCCGACTCCACCCTTCTCACAGGAGGTCTTTGATCACAACTCTCATTTCGGATTCACAGTAGCCCACGATAATCACGGTGTTAAAATTATTTTAATGAGGGGCTTCCCTGGTGGCTCAGTGGTAAAGAATCCACCTGCCAATGCAAGAGGTACAGGTTCGATCGCTGTCCCAGGAAAATCCCATACGCCTTGGAGCAACTAAGCCCGCGCGCCACAACTGCTGAGCCTGTGCGCGAGCCCAGGCTCCACAAGGAGAGAAGTCACACACTGAGAAGCCAGCGCCCTGCCACTAGAAAGCAGTCCCCGCTCTCTGCAGCTGGAGAAAAGCAACAAAGCCCTAGGCGGCTGCTGCTGCTGCTAAGTCGCTTCAGTCGTGTCCGACTCTATGCGATCCCATAGACAGCAGCCCACCAGGCTCCGCCGTCCCTAGGATTCTCCAGGCAAGAACACTGGAGTGGGTTGCCATTTCCTTCTCCAATGCATGAAAGTGAAAGTGAAGTCGCTCGGTCGTATCCGACTCTTAGCGACCCCATGGACTGCAGCCTACCAGGCTCCTCCATCCATGGGATTTTCCAGGCAAGAGTACTGGAGTGGGGTGCCATTGCCTTCTCCGAAGCCCTAGGCTAGCACAGCCAAAAATAAAATAAACTCTAAAAATTGCTTTAATGAATATCATTGCTACTCTTTATTTCAGTGGGTATTATTTACTGGCTACTGGATTCACAATAGCCCATGATAATGGTATTAAAATTATTTTAGTGGATATAATTATTATCCCTACTTATTTATTAGATATTATTTGAATGAATACACCAATTCTTAGTTATGGATATTTTATTCAATATTATTGCTGGATTTGGAAATTTACTGATATAACTTACTGTTTATCAGATATTATATACTGGATTTGCAGTAGCTCAAGATATCACAGCATTAAACTCATTAATGGCTAGAGCCACTCCTCCTATTTATTGCATATTATTTGAAAGGATAGACCCACTACTGCTAATAGCTACCATTCAATGAGCGGCCATGATATGCCCATGAGGCATCACCTACATGGAGTTTCAACTGCATTTCTGTTATCAAGCCCCCTTTTCTGAGGAGAAAACTGTGGCCCTCAAAGATTAAGTCCCATGCCCAGGTCCAGTGGTTGCGAGGAAGCCTGCCGATGCAGGGGACAGAGGTTCGATTCCTGGTCCGGAGCTCCCACGTGTCCGGGGCCGCTGAGTCCCGCGAGCTGCAATCACAGAGATCCCGCCCCACAACAAGGGGAGGCACGGACCTCCCTGCAGCGCGACTAGAGCGCGGGCCCCACTCGCAGTAACGAGACAAAGGCCGCAGAACAACGAAGACTCAGTGCGGCCGAAAAGAAATAAAACGAGAAGGTAAATAATTAAAAAAAAAACAAACCCATGCCTAAGCCACAGTCACCTTGGCGCCCCCGCCCCACGTGCTCGCCCACCTGCCCCAAGGCGGTGGGAAAGCTCTGGCTGGGCTCCGCCTCCCTCGGGGAGCCGCTTACCGTCCCCGCCCCCCAGCAGCCGTGAGGCAGCACCTGAGGCGATGGTTGGGCCTGACGCATGCGCACGCCGCTCTCGCGGGCCTCCCGCGCTGGGGCTAGGCTGAGGGGCTCCGGTCAGCCCCCGCTGTGTGGACGCGAAGAGGGCTTGGCCGAGTCCAGCCGTGTGATCAGGCGTGTAGATTAAAGAGAGCTCACGTCTTGGCTGGGCAAGAACAGTCTCTTGTAAGGACGTTCTTTCAAAACTAATCCACATCGGCCCTGTGTGTGTGTGTGGGGAGGGGTGCGCCCCAGGCTGCCGGCGGTCCTAAGGGGCCCCTCAGGGTTCTTTCCGGAGACTCGTGGGCTAGACAGGGGGCGGTGGAATTAGCAGAATTAGCCCTCACTGAAAACCCTCGACGCCGCCGCCGCTTTCCAGGTCCTGTGCTGGGTGTTTTCATTTGCCATCTCAGAACAGCTCGGTGTTCACCCGTGGGGAGACTTGAGGCACCGAAATGTTAAATGACTTCCTGGCCCAGGGTCCTGCAGAGGAGACGTGAAAGCCCTTGGATTTGAACTAGGGTCTTTCTCACGCCAAAAAATCCCATGCATTCCCACTAAAGTGACATCTGTATTTGGCCCGTGGCCCGCTTTGACTTCCAGATCCTTTTCTCCTCCACATCCACGCAAGACCAGGCTTATCCCACCTGGCAACACTGCGGTGTTCAAGTGCAGGGGCCCAGGGATCAGTCCATCTGGGCTTTAATCCTGGGCCTGCTACTCTTCTGGCACCAGGCACTCCAGCCTCAGTTGAAGTGAAGTCACTCAGTCGTGTCCGACTCTTTGCGACCAGGCTCCTTAGTCCACGGAATTTTCCAGGCAAGAGTACTGGAGTGGGTTGCCATTTCCTCCCAGGGGATCTTCCCAACCCAGGGGTCAAACCGGGGTCTCCCACACTGCAGGCAGACGCTTTACCGTCTGAGCCACCAGGGAAGCCTCAGTTTCCTCATCTGTGAAACAGGGATAATGACCATAGTATCTACCTCCAAAGGTCACATGAAGAGTAAATCAGTTAACATTTTCATATGTAAAACTCTATTAAGAGTCTGATGCAAAATAAAAAAGCTCAACAGACATGGGCTTTTAATCACTGATGTAGTTGCTCTTGGCCTTGGCTGCGAATCAACCTGGGAGCTTTAGAAAAATGCCAAAGTGTGGGTCCCACCCCAGAGATTCTGATTTAATTGGTCTCAGGTGGAGGCCAAGTGCAGGTGTTTGTCAGAGCTCCCCAGGTGATGCCAATGCTCAGGCAAAGGTGAGGTGCATCGGGACAGAGTCTCCACAGCACAGCCGGGGCAGTCCCAGGCACCCGGGGCAGTGGGTGGCAACCAGCAGGTGTCAGGAAGTGCTGGAGGGCTGCTCAGATGCCTTGTGGGTCTATGTCACTAGGAGTTTGGATCTTATCTCCCATCAGTTAGGAGGGAGGTCACCCACTCAGACGAGAGGTCATCAGCTCTGAAATAAAGACAGGCTTTGTCCCATCCTGAAAGTCCCTTAACCCTAACATGAAGTCATCCTGGCCCTGGCCCTGCCTCTGCCCAGGGCAGTGTGAGCTCCGCCCGGACCAAGCTGAGTCCCCGGAATTTCTGAGAAGGGACCTGCCCCGTTTCTTTCTAAGTCACATGTTGCTGGCCTCTGGCTTTCCTGGGTTGTGCCAGGAGAAATTCAGGTCCAGTAAGGATTAAGGGTTAGGCAGACAGGCAGAGGCTGCCGAACTCCAGCCCCGGGCTCTGGTCCCAGCCGCACCTCGACTCCCCTTCCGCCCAAATACCTCTCCTGCAGAGGAGGTTGATACATGTTGGCCTCCTTTATACCATTTTACAAATGACTGCAACTCTCAAGGTCTTTCATTTCTTTGTCTGAAAACATTTTTTAGGTTTCAGTGAGGGTTCAAATGACTGAAGACACAGAGCAGGGCTGCACTGAGTGGTGGTTACAGACAATAGTCACAGGCTGTTGTGTCGGGGGTGGCCTGGGAAGCGGCCAGTGACCTCCTGGAGGGCGGACTGTGGTCGCCTCACCTGATGAGGGGCAGCTGGTTGTGCTGAGCTGGGAGAGGGGCGTGCGGGTTACAGACCCAGGTCTGACCCCGAGAGGGCAGGCCAGAGGCTGGCAAACAGCAGACAGAGACAGTGAACCTGGCACCCAACCTCCGCTGCCTAAAATGTTCCTAATTGGGACCTGACTGCAGACAGAGAGAACATATTCAGGGATCAGCATGGGTTCTGTTTGCAGCTCTGGAGCTGAGCATCCTCATCTCTGCTCTTCTGGCTCCAGCTGTGGACCCCAAGCTTGGGAATCAAGTCAGAAAATGCTCCCCAACCCCAAGACAACGTTTCCCCAAAGATGTTAAGGGACTCACACTTCCTGAGTTACTCTAGGCAAGGAGCAATATCCCTCACAGGCAGTACGCCCAGCTCAGGAAAGCCTCCCAGCAGCCTTTCAGGGAGATCCCTGCCTCTGTTCCCATTTAAAGTCAACCATGGCTCGGAAGGGTTTCATGCTCCAGAATCCACACCCAAATTTGCTCAAGTGTGAAGCCATACCATTTCTATTCTGCATGCCAGAATTGGATGTGGCTGAAATATCAGCCAGGGGTCTAAGGGACCTCCCTACATTTCCTGGTTAAAATTATATGATGGAAGATAAGTCCCAAGTCTACGATGCTATGAGTTCCCTCCTGGGGGAACAGGTCACTTTCATCTCCAGCTTGGTGTTTTGTGACAAGAGGTTGGTATCACAAATCTTTGTTGACTTAAACATTCATTTCTTCATTCCTTGAGCAAATATTTGTTGAGCACCTCCTGGGCATGACATGAAGCACTAGGGACCCCACAGGGAACAAGATGGACGAGGTCCATGGGCTGATGGAGCCGCGGTTACAGGGTGTGTGCGGGGAGCTGGATGAGCAAAGATGGGAGACGAAAAGGTAAATAAACATCGATGATGAAAGACTGTAGCAATGGCTATGTATCAGTTACCTGTTGCTGGCTTCCCAAGGGCGACTGTGGTAAAGAATCCACCTGCCAATGCAGGAGAAGCAACAGAAGTGGGTTCGATCCCTGGGTTGGGAAGATCCCCTGGAGGAGGAAAGGACAACCAACTCTAGTATTCTTGCCTGGGAAATCCCACGGACAGAGGAGTCTGGCGGGCTGCGGTCCATGGGGTCGCAAAGAGTCAGACACGACTGAGTGTGCACACACAGCACCCACGCCTAACAAACACTCCTATTCATGTGACTTAAAGGACCTTCATCTACTTCCTCCCCGTTCTGCAATTCAGGCCGGGGGCAGCTGAGCAGTTCTTTTGCTGGTCTCTCCTGAGGTCATTTGTAGCCTCAGGTGTCACTGTGTTGCTCGACCAGAACTAGAGAGTTTCAGCTGGCCTCACTATTGTCTTCTCTCTCCATGCGGTCTCTTATTATCCAACAGTCTAGCCTGAGGGCTTCCTTACATGGTGGCCAGAGGGTTTCAAGAGGCAAAGATAGAGGTGTAAGGCCATTTGGGGTGGAACCAGCACAGCGTCACTTCTGCCTCCTCCTTTTGGCAGAGTGAGTCTCCAGACCAGCCTAGATTCTGGAGATGGGAAAGTTAACTCCCTCCCTCTTTTTTGTGGGAGCAGCTGCAAAATGATATGGCCATGTTTTTCAATCTACTCCAGGCTAGGAGAGATATAAACCAGGTGATAAAATAGGGCAAAAGTCAGAAATCAGGCCCACAGACATTTGCTTGGTCTCCACAGTGTTATAGTCTGGCCTCCATCAGATGCGCTGTCAAAGTTCTCACCTCTCCTTATTGCTCTTTCTTTAAATATTTATTTTGCTATGTCAGGTTCCAGCTGCGGCATGCAGGATCTTTTTTAAGTTGCAGCCTGCCAATTCTTAGCTGAGGCACGTGGAATCAAGTTCCCTGGCCAGGAACTGAACCCAGGCCCCCTACATGGAAGTTCAGAGTCTTTGCCATTAGATCACCCCGGAAGTCCCTCCTTATTGAATTCTAACCTTGAGGTCAAGCGTGTGTGGCTGCTTAGGACCCTTCAGCTATTGTGGTTCTGACATAGGGCTGGGCTAAGGAGGAAAGTGCAACACTGCTCCTACCTGTGGAAAAATGATATGCTTTCTGAGACTACGGCACTGAGAAGAGCCCAGGCTTGGTTATTTGTAATGTGTGTGTTATTTCTAATTTGCAGAGAATCAGCAGTTGGTTCTCTACACTTCTGCTTCACTTTAGCTCTTAGACCCTTTTGGCATCTTCCACCCTTTCTGATCGAGTCGGAGGAGAGAAGCAGAAACGTTCTCCATAAAGGCGAGCCACTGATGCTGCACCTGGAGGATGAGAAGCCAGGATGAGTGAAGGGAGGGGGCACAGCAAGTGCCAATGCCATGTGGTCACAGAGGGCCCCTGGGGCTGAAGGGTGAGGTGTCAGGTGACACAGAATGAAGCTGTGGCAGTAGGCAGGGGGCCCTTGCAGTGGTTCAGAGGCCATGATGGTCAGGTCTCATTCTCAAGGCAGTGGAACATCAGCAAAGGGCTTTTCAGCTGGGGAGTAACATGGTGGGGTTCCCAAAGGCTGAGAAAGCATGTTGTGGAAGGGACTACTGGCAGAGGGCACTGCTGAAGACAAGAAGGTCTGTCTAGACTCTCATCTGTCTGAAGGAAGCCTGGGTAAAATAGACACCACCAGTGACTCAGGTGGCCCAGGGCCTGCTGCTGTAGCCTGTACAGGACGGGAAGTTGGAATGGCTCAGACCTCGAGGCATAGGACTGGCAAGCTCTGGTCAACGAAAGCCTTGGCAGTGTCCAGCTAACTGGAAGCAGATGCATCATTTATGCAAATGCAAGATCTATGCATCATCTAGGCAGACGCAAGAAAGACGTCTGGGAGATGGGTGGGTCGAAGCTCTGGCTGATCATTAGAGTCACCTGGGTCCTGTGGCTGGGCCCCTCCACCACCAATCAAAGTGGAACTTCTGGAGGGTGGGGTTGAATGAGTTTCCTAGGGCTGCTGTAACAAGTCACCACATGCCAAATGGCTTCAAACAACACACATTTATTACCTCACAGTTCTGGATGTCAGAAGTGGTCTTACTGGGCTAAAATTGAGGTGTAACAGGACTGTCCTCCTTCTGGGGGCTCCAGGGTAGGATCTGTTTCCTTCTTTGAGCTTCTAGAGGCTGGCCATAGTCCTTGGCCTGAGGCCCTGTGTCACTCCAACCTCTGCTTCTGTTGTTACCTCTTCTCTGTGGCCCTCCAGCCTTCCTGTCCTAAGAACCCTGGCTGTGACAGGGCCCTCTGGGACCATCCACAATCACCTCCCATCTCAAATCTGTAACTCAGGTCACATGTGCCACGTTCCTTTTGCCAGGTCAGGTCACAGATTCAGTGGTTCGGGGATTAGGACATCGATGTACCTGGGGGCCCAGGAAGCATCGTTTCGTTGGCCACAGGAGTTAAGGTATCTCAGAGATTCGGAAAAGGCAATGGCATCCCACTCCAGTACTCTTGCCTGGAAAATCCCATGGACGGAGGAGCCTGGTGGGCTGCAGTCCATGGGGTCGCAGAGTTGGACACGACTGAGTGACTTCATTTTCACTTTTCACTTTCATGCATTGGAGCAGAAAATGGCAACCCACTCCAGTGTTCTTGCCTGGAGAATCCCAGGGACAGGGGAGCCTGGTGGGCTGCCATCTATGGAGTTGCAAAGAGTTGGACAAGACTGAAGCAACTGAGCAGCAGCAGTGATTTCTCTACAGGGTGAGGATGCTCAAAGGGAGGCCCCAGAGCACAGCTCTTCTGGCCATGTCGCCAGGCCCGTGCTGTGTGGACCCATTAGAGTGGAGACCTTGTTAGTGCAGAGCCTCCAGTGTTGTGTCTAATGACAAAGAGAAACAGCTTAAAGGTGAAAGGACAATTGTCAGAAGCAGCCTAATAAACAGGCCTGGGTCCAATCCCAGCCTGGCCTCGGACCAGCCACATGACTTGCAGCATGTGACTCAAATGGCTTGTGACGTCTAATCTGTTAGGCGAGGGTCACGCTCTCAGGAACGCTGTGAAGGTAACCAGCAGCGGAGGTCCTGCCCCTAGACGGCAGGTGTCTGATGGCTGCTGCCCCTCAGAAGTCTCTGGGCAGCTTAGAGAACTGGAGGGAAGGCAGCTGAGGGGCACCAGCACCCCAGGCAGGTGATAACCTTTCTCCCTCCTCCCTCCCCGCCTCCCAGCAGCACTGGGGAAACAGAGCCATTGCAGCGATGGCGAATCTGGCGGGGCTGGAATTGTTAAGTCAGTTTCCCCTTTCCTGGCTGTAGCTGATAAGTATATCCTGCTGGATAAAAATACACCCACCCTTACGGTAAGATCCTCAGGCTGGGAATTCTCAGCACCCCGCCTCCAGCCTGAGGGAGCGCCTGCTGCCTTTCCCTGCAAACATTTTAGGAGTGGCCACTGTTCCTGGGCGAGGGGTCTGACAGGCCTGCCCGGCTCTAGGAGTGGGAGGAGGAGGCTGGGGCTGCCGCAGCCCAGGCCAGGCAGCGGGGCAGGCGTCCTGTTTATAAGCAGCAGCCCCTACAGAGCTGAGGTGAGAGCCTTGTATCTAGCGCAGGGTCGTGCTGTGCATTGGCAAGGGTGGGGTACACACCGCGGACCCTTCAGCTCCCACCACATGCCAGGATGAGGCCTCTGGCCCCCAGGCACAGGGGATAAGGAAGTACCCCAAGGAGGGGATGGCGGTGCCGACTGGCTTTGTATCCAGCGGTCTGGTGTTTCACAGGCAGACTCGTTCCCATTGAATCTGAGAAAATCTGTTCAGATTTTCAATTTCCTGATGGTGAGGAAGAAGTCGGTGGATCACCCCAAACACCAGGGGACACACACACGGGTGGCTGACTCTGCACACACCAGACACGCAGCCCCCCAGCCTGAATCTTGCCTGTCCCGGGGGCGTCTACAAGACACACCACTCGGGGCTGGCAAGTGGGTTCTCCTCTTTCTCAGTCTTCCCAACGACCCAGCATGTAGTGGTGATCTTTTCTCTTATTTGCTCCCCATATTCGATCCCTCATTTTTTTTTTAATCAAGGGAAACTTCACACAACACAAACCATTTAAAAGTGCACAATTCAGTGGCATTCAGTACATTCCGAATGCCGTGCAAGCATCATTTCTATCTGGTTCCAAAACCCTTTCTGCATCTGCAGGGAACCCATCATAGGCAGTCACTCCCCATCCCTCCCCACTAGGCCCTGGCAACCGTGAATCTGCTGCGTGTCTCCAGGGATCTCTTTTCTGGACGTTTCAGACAAATGTAATATGTGGGCTTTTGTGACTGGCTCCCTTCACTTGGCGTGTTTCATGGACAGGCCACAGGAGGTGGATCCACTCATCTCCGCGTGGGCCGGTGGGCGGTCTGCACCTGTGGGCGAATGTGAGAGCAGTGCTGTTGTGAGCACTGGTTTGAGCCCGTTTTCCTCTCTCTTGGCTGCGCGCACCTGGAAGTGGAGGTGCGGGGGCACATGGTAACCCTGTCGGGCTTGTGGTGGAGACACCGAGTGCCTCCCCATAGTGGCTGCACCGCTGCCCCTCCCCACCCGCAGAGCATGAGGGTCCCGGTTGCTCTACACCCTCAGCAACACTTGCCATTTTCTGTTGCTGTTGTTTCACGACAGCATCTCAGTGTGTGTGAACTGTTTTCAGGGGGGCGATGAGGAGCATACCCTGCTCACACCCAAATTTCAGAAGCTGCTCCAAAACCCAACAGGCAGTGAACACAAATGAATGAACTCAGTTCTTTAGAAAGCTACAGGTTTCTTTTAAAATGAAACAACACGTACGCGGGTGTACACGCACGCACGTGCACACACACACACACCCCCACCCCCACCCACCCACCCTCTTCACTCAGAGTTGGTCTTGGCACCCATCAGCGTCTATTCTAGCTGAACAAATAGTGGCAGTATCACCAGACCTCCTAATTTGCCTCCTATCCAGGAAGCCTTCCCTGACTGACCCCTTTGGCCACAAAACTATTTAATTTTCCACGCTTGGCCATTAAGCAAACACATGAACAGCTTTCAAGAAGGTCTGTCCCCTTTCTAGAGAGAGGCCACCAGACCACCTGGCCTTGAATCCAGTTCTGCCCTCTCACCACTGAATCTCGGGAGTCTGGCCAAGTGCCGATCTCTGGGCCTCAGTTTTCTCTGCTGTGAAATGGGTTGTTCTGAGGATGAAGAGAGTTAACATGTGAGGTGCCTGAAGCAGCCCCTGTGCGCAGCTGGTCAATACGACGTGTTACCCTATGATACCAGCAACAGTTTCAGGAGGGTGACACGGTCAACCCCTGATGTCCCATCTTCACCTGTATGAAAACTAGCAAAGTGCCCCTGCCCCCACCAAGAACAGGCAATCTGGGGTGTATTCCCCCAGAACTGGGTTCCTTCGTAGGGCAGGCTGTGAGCAGATTGACACCTCAAGTAACGTACATACAAAAGGGACCTGGTGATGATCTAGTCCAGGGTTTTATATAAGGAGGAATTACATCCTTGCCGTCCAGACAAGGAAATCCAGTGACTTAAGTCTCATTTTATAGACAAGAAACAGAGGCTCTGAGAGGGCAGAGACTGCCAAGGTTTCCCAGGAGTGGGCACAGCATGGACCCCTTGGAGCTGCTGGCAGAGGCCTGGACACTGAATGGCCGGGCTTTAGGATCTGATGGCCCCGACCACACCCTTCTGCAACCAGCCGACTTGGGCACTGGTTTCTGGCCAAGGCTTTGTTTAAATAAAGGGTTCCACAGCAACCTTCCCACCCCCCAAAGATAAAAAGGCTGACAGACCACGGGGCCATAGAACCTTCTCGTCATTGTGGGAGGTGGAAACAATTTTAAGCCAACTTCCAAACCTACCTAACGCTACACTGTGCAACTGAAGAGGAACATTCTGTTTCTTCTCCTTTCCACATGATTTCAGGAGCAATTCTGGCAGACCTTACATGTGTACCTTTGGCCTTGCTGGGAAGTCTCTCCACCTCACGCCTTCGGTGGAGATCTGCCTGTGACAGTTTCCCTGATCTCTGCAGCTTTGCAGTCTCTGGGCAGGACAGCAAATTACAGAGAATCCTATCTGTCATAGAATTCTCCAACCTATGACTAGACCCTTGATGTCAAGACCCTCTGTTCCTCGTTAAGTCTAATGTCTTTCTCTCCTCCAAGAAAAGGAAATCTGAAACTGTCTTTCGGGAGACCAAATGGAGACTTACCCTGATGGAGAATGGAAGACACCAAGGCAAAGACTGTGGAGTGTGGGCAAGGAGCGTGTAGCTTACACTGTGAGCCAGGATCCAGGATTCTGACACTCAGACCGTGCAAGATATGGTGTAAAAAGACCACATTCCGTTCAGAAGCCGGGTCAAGCCAAGCTGTACCGACCATGCTAACTTAGCAGGAACCACTGTAAAAATGAGGATCAATTGCAATGCCTTCCCCATCAAATTGTTTTATTAGGTTAATTAAACAGCTTAAAGACAATTCATTTGTTCGGTACCCTTCTAGAAAATATTTCAAGTTTTAAATGAACTTCCAATACATAAAACAAAATTACTTTACCATAGACAAATTTCAGATCAAAATACAACACTCTGTTTCTGTTTTCTTACAATTATAAAATCCAGTCAATACAAACTACATAAAAAAGATAAAACACTTTCACTGATCCTTGGTACAAGAGAACAGCACAATTGCAGTATGCTCCCAAAGCACAAATCCTGTGCTCGTGAGACGGGGCGACCCCGTAGTTACCCCACAATGAACTGAAGCAGATAAACAAAGTGCGTGCTACTTAATTTAAGAAAGTTAACACAGCCTCTCTGCATGAGGATTACTTGTAAACCATAGAGCAACTTTGTAAGAAAGGTTACTAATTCAAATTTACTTCAAGTTCACTAAAATTTCATACCAGCAACGGAATAGAAAATTACTCCACGGAACAAACGAGTACACTTGGACCACAGAATGTTTGAGACGTGACATTTCAATGAAATCACATTAGCACAATTTCTCTGCTAGCCTACTGAATTCGGGGAGGATAATTCTACAAGTTGCAACTTCCCAGTACTTGAAATACTTTGAACTTTCTCTAGAATGTCTTTTGTCTAACTTATATATGATTCATTGCAAATCTCTGGTGTTTTTTCAGCAGTAGGTCTGTCTCTAAAGATCAGGATACCTTCTCACACACAATGTAACCTCATCTGAAAACACGTCTAAGTAGACTGGTCAACTTGGAAGCTTACCAGGTAATAAAAGCGGCAGGATTTAAATGAGAAACTCTACTATATGTACCATGTCAGAAAATGTAGCTACGTTAAACAAAGATCTGCATTTAAAACAGGATGAATTTTGGTATGGTATTTTGGGAATTTGGTATTCGTGGACTTTGCTTTGTGGTGTTGAAAGCATCAGAATGACAAGTCAAGAGTGTGCTAAAAACGGGTCCTGGACAAGGGTGGCTGTCACATATGGTGGCTGGTGTTGCACAGGCAACCAGCCAACAGAGACGTGTTTTGCTTTTATTTTAATCAGAGGATGATTACTTTACAATATTGTGATGGGTGTTTGCCATACAGCAACGTGAAGTGGTCACAGGTGTGTCTGCGGGTCGTCCTGCCGGGCCAGGGCCCACTGCGAGGGTCAGCCCTGAGTCTGGGAGAGCCACCCTGAACCTGTGGCCCTGTTTCAAGGAATTCTCTTGGCAGTCTTCTCTCACAGTGGGAGCCGGGGGTCAGTGAGAGAAGACGTGAACCTACACGTTCAGGACGAGTGATGGATGGACCCCATCTACAGACAGGGACAAGCATCTCCTATCACCGGGAACAGAGTGAGAAAGCAGTCTGCCAGGGCCTGCTGGCGGTGCTTCTGCAATGGCTTCTGATGAGGGTGCGGGGGGTGCCTGGAGGAGGGAGGTGCTTTGGTTACCACTGATCACTCCCAGCTCTGTTGGTGCAACTGCAGGATGGGCTGTGATGGGAGTTCACAAGTTCTGCTGAGAACAGGATTCCTTTTTTCATGGTCGTACCAATTCACAAGGGGTATTATTAAAAACAAAACAAGTGTTTCTATGTCACTGGCGACTTGAAGGGGCACAGGAATGAGGAAGCAGACAAAAGCAGTGTTACAGATGAGTCAAAATGAAAAGAATTCCATCAGCAGAAAAAGCCTCTGATACTGCTTTTTTTTTTAAACTGAGTGCTGCTAGGACAGCCTGTGCTTTTTTCAACTGAAGGCCACTTGAGACATTTCCCACCATAAAATCATCTACCCCATGGAACGTGGCTGATCTCTGTTTTCATGTAGCACTTGACTTCTGAAGTCCCCTACAAAAAAACAATGCTAAACCCACCGACACTGAAGGTTTGTTTTTAAGCTGATGATACCCTTTTGCCCCACGTTACTACATAATTTTTTTTTACAAAGCATAGTCAAATTCAATGAGCATATGCCTAGGTTAAGAATACATTTATGTTCTACGGTTTCTTCTGAAGCAAAAATTCCTTTAAAAAAAAAACCAACAATATGAAGAGATGGGTCTCTTTCTTATTGTAAACGAGTAATTCTAATTTCCAATCCTATTCACCATTTGGAGTGCAGTGTGTTTCTAAGCAGAGCTAAATAAGAGAAAAGGAAGAGGTGGGCCCTGCACGGTGCCAGGTGGCTGGGTGCTGAGGTAGAACTTGTGGCACGGGGACCCCTTCCCCGGGCTCCAGGAGGAGCCGAGAACCTGCAGGGCAGGCGTGGAAGGCGGGGACAACCCGGGCCCCAGGGAGGCTGTTCTCGTCTAGTTGCTTAAGGAGCCGCTGAGACACACTTGGCCACGCCTGGGGCAGCATGGGGGGGGGAACGTGAGGCTCTGCTCCCTGCACCCCACCCTCCCGGCTGCCACGTGGGAGGAGCAGAATGGTGCAGACCCTGGGAGCTGCCCAGCCTGGGTGACCACTCTGGCTGCAGAAAGTGCTGGTCACAAAGGCCAGGTCAGGAGCTCCCAGAAGAATGCCTTTTCAACACATATTGTTAGACTAATGGTCTGGGGAACCAGAAGAGTCCACCCCCGCCCCCCGCCCCCACCACCCCCCTTCAGTACCACCATGTGCCCCGCCCCCACCCCCCACCCTTTTCTTGGATACTTAAATCAAGCAGCTAAAAAAATCAGGCTGGGAAAGGCTATGGGATGAGAATAGAGGGCAGGGTGGAGATGCGATTGCAAAAGTACATGACTAAGGGTATACTTGAGAACATGACCAAAATAACCTCCTTCTACCTTGATTAAAGTTCTTCGACTGCCCAGGAAGAAGTTGTGGGAAGGGCCTGCGTCCTCGGAGATCCTGCCCGCAGCCCATGTGGGCACAATGGTGCACAGGAGATAAATCAACACTGGGTCAAACCAAGGATTATTATTAGTGAGTGAAGATGACCAAGGGCATGGGCAGAAGACACAGATCTGGAGAACAACATGGACAGCACCCTCCCAACGACCTGGGCTTGGGTGCCTGGCCCAGCCTCTGCTCTGTTCCTGCGCTTTGGGGCAGGTGGCATCGGGAAGGACACAGAGGGAGTGGAGCCCCCGCTGCATGGCTTTCATGGAAGAGGGACAGACAGAGCCTGGGAGGAGGCAGGTCCTCTGGAGGCGCTTCCCAAGGGATGACAAAGTGACCCACTAGTGAGTGGACCCATTCCTGGAGTCAGAAGGTGCTGGAAGAGGTCGGCCAACCCAACTCTTCCCACTGCACGGTCCCCTCGATGGCATCCCAGGCCATAGGTCACCTAAGCCCTGCTTAAGAGAATACGATTTTGACTTATTAGCTTTCTTAACTCTGCAGAGATACTGAGAGATTGACAACGAAAAATACAGAAAGAGCAAGAATCGCTGTCTAGTTGACAATTACGGTTTTAGGGAAGTCTCTAGAGATTTGTCTGTTTATGAAGGTTCTGCTCATGCTGACTGTGCCTCGGGCCAGCGGCCACAGTCAGGAGGTGGTGAGCAGGTGGCGGGCAGGGAGGATGGGAGCAGCACACGAGAGGAACAGAGGCCTTCTCCCCCAAAGCAACGTGAAAGCTGAAGCACAAACATTCCCCCTCCTTTTTTTTTTTTTAAACTAAACTGTTCACAGAACCTCCAAGCTCTGGAGCCTGTGACAGTATCTGCACACCATCCAAGACCCCCCTGGCTAACTCCATCATACTCACGAGACACAGCTGCAGAGGGCAGCTTTGGGGTGATCCTCAGAGCCGAGCGCTCAAAACCACAGGAGGCACCCCGTTTATCATGAGGCAACTCTAGAAAGTTCTACGAGTGACAGAAACATTCTACCTCTATAGTTTCTGCTTCCTGGCCTGAGCCAGGAGGCAGTGGTCTGGGACACGCACACCTGCTTCTTCTAAAGCCCAGCAAGGCCAGAGCCTGGGGCCTCCAGAGCTTCTTGTCAGAGCTTCCAGAGCGCCCGCCAGCCTGGCTGTCATCCTCCTGGATGCTGGTTCCCAGGGCCCATCAGTGCAGCGGGTGGACAAAACAGACTTCCTCGTCCGACTACCAGCCCCTACACACAGACAAGGGCACTACTTTAAACAGCTGGCGTACGTTCAAATTATCAGTGATTCCCACCCCATCCCACAGTTTGTTTCTTTCCCTTTCAACTGGGAACTGTCTTCTGTGAATCTGGACATAAGACTATATTTAGCCATGTTATTAGACTGTAAAATAAGCACCTAACACGCAATGCTTCTGTCATCTGTATTTTTATACGTTATTAAAGAAAACATTAAGAATACACACTGCTCGATTATTCCCATCCGTGTGGACACAAGGGCCCATTCTCATCAATAGCACCTATTTCTCAGCTCCTTTAAACCTATTTCTACTTCCTTTTCTCAATCACAAAAATATCAAGAATGACTTTATAAAATGTCTTATTGAAATCAAAACAAGCTGGATAAGTCACGTACCACTAAATCCAGAAGTCCATAATCTGAACTGGAAAGGAAGTGACTTTATAAAAGGATTAAGTAGCTCACTTTTGATATTACTTTGTTTTGGTTTTTTTTTTTTTTTGATATTACTTTGTTAAATAACCCTTTTTAGTTGAAGGTAAAGAAGTTCTACACACCACCACAAAGTTTGTCTTTAGGTTCCACACAACACCCAAGTTCAGAGAAGTAGTTTAGGTCTAGTGATCTCAAACTGAAACATAGAAAATATCATTTGACTAGCATTGACTACTACCTTTTATATTTTAGGGAAAAAAAGAAAAATTCAAGTTCCAGAAACTTTTAAATATTATTAGAATACTTCATGGAGAAGGCAATGGCACCCCACTCCAGTACTCTTGCCTGGAAAATCCCATGGACGGAGGAGCCTGGTAGGCTGCAGTTCATGGGTCTCTAAGGGTCGGACACGACTGAGCGACTTCACTTTCACTTTTGACTTTCATGCATTGGAGAAGGAAATGGCAACCCACTCCAGTGTTCTTGCCTGGAGAATCCCAGGGGCTGGGGAGCCTGGTGGGCTGCCGCCTATGGGGTCGCAGAGTCGGACACGACTGAAGCGACTTAGCAGCAGCAGCAGAGTACTTCATCAGGCAAACCCTGAAACAAAGGATATTTGTAACCACTCTAAATATCCTAAACACATATCTTGGGGTGTTTCCACTGTCTAGAATTACCCTGAATTCCAGGTTTTAGAGAAGCGGGAGAGTGGTATCACGGATCCAAAAAATATGCATCTTGTAAAAGGGAACGTGTATTTGCTTGTGCATCATGTGGCGGCAGATGCGAGCATGAAGAAAGCTCTGAGGCCAGGATACTGAGCAAGGGGCGAAGACTGTGGCTGAGACGGGCGGCAACTGCAGCCGAGGTCCCAATCACCCCCAATTTGTGCTCGAGGCGCCTAGCTCTCACCTTCCTTACTCTGCTGGCTCTCCACAGGAACCCGGGCAGGTGAACACCCATCCTTTGCTTCTGGGGTGGTGGGCTTCGAGGGGCACGCGGCAGTGGGAGCCATCTTTACACCCAGCATGCACTGGGCCCCCAACGCCCACGCATGCTCACAACCACTGGGTTCGCCTGGCCAGTACAGAGAATGTTTACAATTTCCTCAAAATCATTACGACCAAGGAAGCCTGGGGCTTTCCGGGGGTGAACCCCGGCTCTCTTGGAAACCAAAAAGTGGGCACGGCCCACGGCTAGATCCACCTGAGAACTTTGCCAGAATCCTGATGAGGGGAGCAAGCCCTTTAGTATGAAAAGCACAAGCCTAACCATTAAATCTTATTAATGCACAGGGACAGTGAAGGTTTTAGATTTTACCTGGTATGTAAGTTATTCCTAGTATGCCAGGTTTTTAGGAATGGGCATAACTCTTTTTGGCCATCAGGGGTCCTAAGTAATTCCTAATAAGAAATCACCCCCGGAAGGGAAGGTGTGTTTACAAAAACTGAAGGACCTGGGAGCTGCTGGGGAGGACAGCGCCCAGGTGTACCCTGTCCAGGAGGAAGTTGGGGACATTCCACTGACACACCAGACAAATCCGATCACTTGTGATTTTAAGTATAATGCAGTTCTGTGCTGTTTGCTCAACTCAACTCCACACTTTGAGAGTTTCACTGTAAAACCCCAGGTTATCAGAACAGAGGAACTTCATGAGCCCTATACTTTCAGCAAAGGTAAGATTCTTGGGAAACAAACTCATGAAAATACACCTATTAGATCCTTAAACTGCTCCCACTAGCACCTTATCGAATATGAAGAACAGTTAACCCCAAGCATCTGAATCCCAAACATTGGGTCAAATTACAGACATGTTTTCCTATCTGCTGTGAATGACCATGGCAATGAAGCCTACTATTTTACATAGCAGTGGTGTTTAAACATACTACTTTTCTACGCTACGAAAATACAGCCTTGTAAAGATTCTTTAAAGTTCAAGTCGAGTTTCAAGTAATCACTATGCAGCAGCTCTAGGAGAATTATTGTTCCTCCTGATTAAAAGTAAAATGGAAACTACGCCTTAGAGAATTGTATTCCTCAAGGCCGCTTACTGCTTGCTTCCAGGCTTTTGTTAAAGGACAGAATGTGTTGAATTCTTCTCAATTGGCAGGGGATCAAGCACAGCACTACATAATGAGGCAGCTGAGAACAGTTTTTCCTATAAACACGAAGAACAAGGGAATAAGTGCATGTGTGATTCTCATCCAATTAAACAGGAAACGTGATGAAGCAAACTATTTGTACAGTCATCTTTGAACCAAGTTCCTCTGTGTAACCTGAAAAAGTGTACTTCAAGGTTCTAAGGTACACCTTGTAACTGATGAGTGAGAGGAATACAAATAAAGTCCTTAAAAACTACTGAAATGCTAAAAATGAAGTTATAATAAATATAATTCACCAACCAGAAAGATGAACCTATAGCCACTTGGGGTCTGAATTATTTGAAGTGGCCATTTACTTGGGTCACAGAAGTAGCTAAGTCTTCCCCACTTTATCTTATGCAGTGTGTACCCAGACTCTGAGGGCTTTCATCCCTTGCATCCTCTCTAATTCAAATCACAGTGATTTAAGAATTTGCAACAATTCTGTTGGGCCTTGGGGACACCAATATCAAAATCAGCCCAAATTTCAGTTGAGTAGCAATTTTAGATTATTTTTTATCTCAACAGGAAAAAGAAAAGGCAATGGATATGTCTCACTAGCTAATTAAGCAATGTTATTAGATATTAAATGTTATTAGAAATTAAAAGATACTTTTTCCTTGGAAGGAAAGCTATGGCAAACCTAGACAGTGTATTAAAAAGTGAAGACATAACTTTGCTGACAAAGGTCCATACAGTCAAGGCTATGGTTTTTCCAGCAGTCATGTATGGATGTGAGAGTTGGACTATAAAGAAAACTGAGCACTGAAGAATTGATGCTTTTGAACTGTGGTGTTGGAGAAGACTCTTGAGAGTCCCTTGGACTGGAAGGATGATCAAACCAGTCAATCCTAAAGGAAATCAACCCTGAATATTCATTGGAAGGACTGATGCTGAAGTTCCAATACTCTGGCCACCTGATGCAAAGAGCCGACTCATTGGAAAAGACCCTGATGCTGGGTAAGAAGACTGAGGGCAGGAGGAGAAGGGGGCAAGAGAATGAGATAGATGGTTAAACAGCATCACCAACTCAATGGACATGAATTTGAGCAAACTCTGAGAGACATTAAAAGACAGGAAAGCCTGACGTGTTGCAGTCCATGGGGTTGCAAAGAGTTGGACAAGACTTAGTGACTCAACAACAAATTAGATATTTAATTTCATAAGAAAGGGAAGGAGTTTAAAAGTCCTTCCACTTAGAGAACTTCAAATGTAGAACTGAGCAAGAACTAATTTTCCTAAAGGGTATGAATCAGACCAGAGGAGATATGGTTACATGTGAGGTTCTCACATGTCACATATTACAATGTGACAAAGTTGAGACATGTTTAAAATTAAAACAATAGAATTACCTCTGAAAAAAGACAAAAAATTTAGAAGTTTTACTAGGTGGTGTGCCCTGCCCCCCACCAAAAAAAAGAATAGATGAAGCCACCAGCTCAATCTCACTGGCAACAGCAGGGCAGCTCACCTGAGCTCACATTCTCCTCAGACGTCAGCAAGTGTGCCACACTCCTCACCCGTGTAGCGTAAACTTCTATCATTTCTGAACCAGCCCCAAAGAATACTTCACGGATTGCTAGAAAACTAGAAAAATGCTTTCCTCAACATTCTAAGACACAGTATCTTTTCCCTTAAATGTGGTAAGAAAGCGAAGGGTAAGTGAAGCTTCAGCTTTTCAAAGTAAAAACAGCTTCTCTCTCAAACGCAAATCCTTATTACCTCGGCTCCTACGACTTCAGTAAATTCTTAAATTTCCCACAGCTAACTGACAAAGAAAACCAAAGATCTTTTAGTTTATATTTGTGTAACTTGTAAAGGATATATTTGGGAGTTTAAGTTACACTCTAAGTGATTCTTATATGATTAAAATACTTGCCTGCCTATAATATTAAGTGATATTCTAATGGGCTGAACAGTGAAATGATAGTCCAAAGACTGGATCCCAAATTTGGTTTCCATTCACATCTGAAGTGGGGAATGAAGGTGTATCTACGGGATGCTTTCTGTCCACCAGAGAGCAGTGCACCTATCACAGGCAAGTCAGGGTCAAAGAGTATGTTCTGGGAAGATTCTGAGCCCCAAATAAAAAACAGTGAAAAAAAAATTAAATGTGATAGACATTATTAAATTCTGAGGATAGGGTCTCAAAAATCCCATGGCACAAACAGACCACAGAGCTGTGCATAATACAGGTCAGGCACTTTGCTTTTTTTATTCTCTAGGTTTCCGGCTCTATGTTAGGAGGCCGGCCCATCTGTATACAAAGCTTCTCATTTAAAAATCTCACTTAAAAGCAAGTCACTTTCAATCCTGTGAAGAATGTCACTTGGATCGCAAGGACACTATATTCATTGGTCATAATAAATGACTACCTACTGTGTGCCAAGCACTGGGATTAGCAGAACACTAAGGCAGGGTCCCTCCCACGAGGAGTTTACAGTCTAGAGGGAGGTCCGTATTTCACCTGCCTCCCTGTGATGCTCCTCAGAAGCCCAAGCAGAATTCTGAATAGGAGCTCAATCAACACTGGTGATTAAACCCAGGGCGGGCTTTTCTGTGCCAAGCGGGATCACTTCTCTCAGAGCACAAAGGGCAGCCCCTGAATCCAAGCAGCCTCACCCTTCCCTTCCCTTCCACTGGGTGCTCTGTAAGGGGGTTCCAGCACCTTCAAAGTTGATGCAGTGGAAGTGCCACCTCATTCTTTCTCTGGACAGTTCCATGTCTTCATCTGACCACAGGCAGCCTCCTCTTGAATCAGGAGAGCCAACATTCTAGAAGGTAATACTGTAGTGTTTTTAGAGCTCCTTGGAAAATTTTTGGGGATCCCTGGTCTGGCACACTGTAGGAAGAACGCACCAGGCAGAAAGCCAATGGACCAAGGCAGCTAACACATTTCTCTAGAACCCTAACCTGCTACCCTGAGTAACTGCAGTGCTGCAGCAAAGGAGCCCTGTCTTTACCCCGTCAATACAAAGGATGTATCTCCGGTGCATCGCCCAGGGAACTCCCCGCTCATAAAGGACAAAATGGCACTTTCAAAGTGTCACTGAAGAAAGTGCCATCACTAAAGTGGTAGTGCAAGGTGAGACAATACTTCAAGACAAACAGTATACTGTCCAACATCCCCCAAATATTCCTTTTTGGTTGCTGCACAGTTTGAAAAAAGCCTACTCTTAACTATCAACTCCTGACGGCGATCAAAGAACAGATTAGTGAAAGGAACGATGAATTTAGAAATTTCTTAGGCCAAATTTTTACAGTATACCAACTATGAGTTGGTAAGCACTGTTTTTACTATGCTAAAAAAAAGAAATGCAAATGGCAAGTAAAACTTACTACAAACTACAAATACATCAATATATTCACTCAACATGAGTTTAACACAGTAGTATAAGCTGAAGGGCCAGAGGCTCAAGAATTTCTCTGAAGCACCAGGAGACAATAATATATGTAGTTTGGAATGAGAATTCCAAAAGTAAACATATATAAACAGACATACCACATCACATCACACACACACACTCTCTCTCCCCCTCACACACACACATACACACTTTTATCTCTCACAGGATAAGCACTATCAAAAAAAATTTTTAAACTTCATTTTAAATTAAACACTTAAATCTTTGAAAAAAAAAACCAACAACTATGTTTGGATGTATTAAACAAAGAAACAAACAAACCTACTTTAGACTGTAGCCTAGAAGAAATCCTTTCAATATTCACTTACTCTAACCTGAGACAACTTGGATAATGAAAATAAATTGCACTTCCCCCCAAGATATTGTATTTAAAATTTTAAGATCTATCTTTAGCCGCTAATTTCAACATACACCTGGTAAAAGTGCCTTCTGTTAAAAGAAATATCAAAAATTTACCAAGAAAGGATGTTTCAAGGCATAAGTGGATGGTTAAAACACAAACCTGCATGAAATGAGTTCAAATTTACTTCACAATACTGATGTAACCGTGATTTACAAGAAAGTCATGATTCATTTTGAAACATAATAAAATTAAATACATCTCGAAACTTCAATGTGATATTTTTATATTTATATATAATAAAATAAGTTTGGCACTTAGCAGCTTTTGTTGGTTATTGCATCCCATATTATGTGGCAAATTTACTTTTAGAAAACATTACCTAACTTTTGCAGCTACAGTGTCAATGAACTAAATAATAATAAAACTTTTATAAAATGAATTGACCAAGTCATGCAGGCACTGATGTATTGCAACAGGGACTCATTCACTCCTGAACAATGAACTGTCTCCTTGGAGAGGCCTGGCGTAGCCTGGAAAGAACTTTAAACTTCAGAAATTAAAGAAAAGAGAATTGCTGACTGTCACAGCTTTAACAGGACATCGGTTACCACTTTAATGTACCTCAGTGGTGGCTTCTGAAGGCTAAGGTTCTGTTCTGTACGGGGCATTTTACCAAAGAAAACCCACTCTTTCGGCAGTTTATTTCCCATAAAATTAACATCTAGTTGTACAAAGAAAGTTTTCTTTCTTTGTAGTGGCCATGTAGTTTGCCTTGATTAAAAGACATCCAAGACATCCTGGGGAAAGCGTGCAGACAACAGCTGACTGGTACACGGCACGAAGCACAGAGGCTGGCTTTGACTTAGGGGTCAGATCTGCTACGTGAGTGGCCTCGTGCCTCTGATAGAGGAGATGGAAACCCCGTGCCTCTGTGACCCGCGTCTTCTGCCAGGATGGAGAGCGAACGTGCACACAGCGTTCTTCAGAATCCCCACAGCAAGGCTGCTCAGCGACCTTTTCTAGCACTGGATTGACTTCTAACAAGTAGAAGAAAAAAAACTGCCCACAGGTGCCCCTTCTACTGCCCCTGGGTGGAGGAACGCAAGTGATGTTTCATACGCATGTGAAAAGCATACGAACATTCTAGGCAGAAGTTTCCAGAAGAAATTCCTATTCTCAAATTTATAACCAAAGGATATGTTCGTTAATCTCTAAGACTAAATGCTGCTTCTTAGAGCCACATACTAAGAGGGAGGGGAAAAAAAAGCTGTAGAAAACAATTAGAAATAAAGACCTCTATACTGATTAGAAACCTGATATTGCATAAATTTCAAATGATAAAGTCACTTTGAAGTCCCTGGTTTCACATGAAAGTGGCATAATTCAAATGGAAAACAAAGTATCTTACAAGGTTAAGTGCCACGAATGACTAGACTTTTTCCCCCCACGGGAAGTGGGGTCAATGTGGGTTGACATGGAGAGAGAGGGAAGGAGGAAAGGATTAATTTGCTCTACTATGAACAGAATGAAATTAAGCTGAGGTAGTTTATTCTACCAGCCAAACTTTACTTGTTATGTAATTTGTCAGAAACTCGTACTAGTGAACGGCATTGAGAAAATTCTGCTACAAAGGCTTGATTCTTACCATGGATTCGCATTCTAAGACATTTTCAAACCCTAGACAGTAGTAAACAAGACTGTGTGCTTTCAGGCAGGTTTTTTTTTTTTTTTTTGTAAGTTTTTGATCCCTATATGTTTTCTCTGGACCTTTTTTTTTTTTTTCTTTTTTGGTCATAGCAGACCTTTATTATTTGTCCGACTCGGGTCCTTCTTTTATAAAATCTCCTACTTACTAATGTCCTCAGATTTATAAAATGGTTCTGCTTAGTTGAAAAGGAAGAATGGCACTGCAGGAGATCCTTCTCAACCCCAGACATGACAGCTTGCCGCATCTTCATCTGAAATCACACAGAAGTTAGAACTTCCTTTAAAGTCACAGGAGGGCTGCCACCTGACTCCTTAATTTACTGACCCTTTAGATTACTAAGATAGAATGTCATACAAGAGAAATTTTATCTTAGTTTTTTGATTCATCATAATTTAGTTCAAAAAAGATTCTTAGGATGGAGAACTAGTAGTTAAATGGAGACTAACTGGCATTGAGTCCAAACTAACATTTTTAGGCACAAACCCTTAATGGTTGGGCAGAGTTAGGCATAATATCTCCTTCCAAGTGCAGTGGAAAAGCAATTCCGGTATGTTTGGATATGTTGATTTGCATATACGGATTTTTTTTTTCCCCCAACCAAAGCCAGGTACTTGAACACACCGGTCAGTCAGACAGGAGATCCCCTAGGGGAAAATGCACCTTAGGGCTTTAACTTCCATATTTTACACGATAGGATTCCCACTTCCCTTTTCTTCGGACACTGACTAGCCCCGGTTGGTCTAGGGACACACCTACGGGAGAAACGGATTCCCCCCGCTCGGTAGTTTTTTTTCCAGCAGTTTACGTTTTCTCCGGAACAAGAGCTGAAGCCCAGGCTTCAAAGCGTTAGAAAACCACCCGCGTTACCGCACGGAGGCCGGCGCGAGGTCAGCAGCTGCGCGTCCCGCGGCCGCGCGTCACGGCGAGTGCACGCGGATGCGGAAGAGGCCCTGCTGCAGCTGCAGGCGGAACAGCTTGCAGTTGGCGATGCGCAGGGCCGCGCAGCCCGTGCGGCGCAGGTCGGAGGGCAGCAGGGGCTTGGTGTGCTGCCAGGTTCCCGTGCTCCTTTTGAACTCGCGCACGTAGTCGTAGTTGGTGCCTGCGCCCCAGGAGAACAAGCAGAGGTGACATACCGTGCCTGGGGGCCCCGGGCCCCTGACCACCCCCACCCCGGGAAACGGCTCCCGCGAGATCACCCTTAACATGCTGACCTGTATCGAGATCTCCGATGACGTAGATACTGGCGCCTATGGGGACGGCTCCGTACACGAAAGAGGAACTGGCCGGGATGCACAGATTCTGGTCATTAAGATAGATCCACCTGAAAACAGAGGGACAGGATGAAGGAGGCTAAGAAGATGGCCCGTGACATCCGGGCCGGCTGAGATGACAAAACTCGGGGCCGCCAACAGGAGGAGGCACGACCCCCACACCCCCTCTTGGGGAAACGCTCATCTCCCTCCTGTCACTGAAGATTGAAGCCTGTCTGTTCCGGAAGGTGGCGTGGACTGAATCAGAGACTGCACTGTTCAGTGTGCTCCCGTCCCTCAGCACAGTGTTCCTGAGATCACCCATGCTGTGGCTTCATTATCTCTTTTCTTGTTATTTTAAGTAGGACTACCCTACACTGGTGTAGCACTGGGGCAGCCTCTAGTGTCAGCCTTCCCTTGTGGTTCAGCTGGTAAAGCGTCTACCGGCAATGTGGGAGACCTGGGTTTGATCCCTGAGTTGGGAAGATCGCCTGGAGAAGGAAATGGCAACCCACTCCAGTATTCTTGCCTGGAAAATTCCATGGACAGAGGAGCAGGACAGGCTGCAGTCCATGGAATCTCAAGTCCGACAGGACTGTGGGATTAACTAACTATCCAGTGTCTGGCTATTTTGAACATTAGAGGGCAAAGCTCTTTTGTGTGCTTATGCTATGGAGTTGCTTGTTTATACGGTTAAAGGTGTATTTCCTTTGATAAGAAAAGGCGCACTGTTTTCCAGGGTGTTGTGTCCTTTTGCATGTCAATGAGCAACGTGTGAAAATTCCAGCTGCTGGGCATTTCTGCCAGCTCTTGGTACTGTTGGTCTTTTTTTTTACTTTAATGATGCTGAGCATCTCTGTGTGTGCTTACTGGACACTTTGTGTATCTACTTTGGTGAAATGTCTGCTCAAAGATCTGTTCATTTTTCAAACTGGGTTTTCTGTCTTACTGAATTTTAAGATTCTTTTTTATTTTACAGTTACAAGTCCTTTTTTGGATATGTGTATCACAGATTCTTTTCCCCAGCATGTAGACTGTCTTTTCATTACCTTAATGGGGGCTTTTGAGAACAGCGGTTTTTTAATTTTGGTGAATTCCAGTTTATCATTTTTTTTTCTTTTTATAGTTCACACTTTCTATGTCCTTCTAGAAAATATTTGCCTATTCCAAAGTTGAAAAGTTTTTTAAATTAAAATTTCTGGAAATTTTATTGTTCTAGTGTTAACATTTAGGTCTTATGATAATACATTTCAAGTTATCTTTGGTATATAGTGTAAGGTATAAGAGTCAAGTCCTTTTTATCCCTATATCTAGGCATATAGCTAGCTAGTTTTTCCAGCATCATTTGCTAAAAATACATTTCTTTCCCCGCTGAATTGCCTTGGCTCTTCTGTTGAAAATCAATTCAATAACCATGAAAAGGAGCCAGGGCTCCATGAAGAAGTGTCTGATTCCACAGCTGAGACAGAAAACACAAGATGAGCCTGGACCATCTTGTGCTGCCACGGAGGAAGCGCTGCAGAAAGGATGAGGTGTGTCAGAGGACACAGAGCCAACATGCAGCTCCTGACGGCCACAGCTGGACCAGCTGGAGCAACGCAGTAAACAACAGTCCTGGCCGGGTAACTCAGAGAGTAAGATGAATATCCGTGAGTCCATACTGATATAAATAAACGGCCGAATCCATTAAAAAAAAATAGGGAGAAGGGACAGCTGTTCTTTACAGAACTCCAGCTGACATAGGGAGAAGGAATGAGGGAAGCAGAAAAATCCCCAGGAGGCAAACACCATGGCTCTAACTTCCGTGAGGCCAGCCCATTGAGGACACTCCATTAGTGGTGAAAATTTAAGGAGAAACAGTATATTCGCATATTCTCAAATTATCTGTTCCAAGATATTCATGAATTACAAAGGGAGAAGCAATGACTTTACAGTGGGGGAAACCCCACAGATGGCACCTTAACCATGTCATCAAGATTAGCATCACCAGTAATGGGACAAAGTGTCTCTCCCCCGACACCAGGCAGAGAAGGGCCCAGAAGCACTGATGAGGGACCCCCACCTCAAACGCACAACCTCAGCCTCGTCACAAGGCATCATCAGACAAACCCAGGTGGAGAGACATCCTCGTAAAAAACCATCCGATAACCTTCAAAGACTCCCCAGTACAAGGGTGGTGCCCCACGCATCCCCACTTAATTCACTTAGAGTAAGCAGAAAAGTCAGCTGCAGTTTGGGTAAAAGGTATTAGTGGATGAACTGGTGAAATAAAGTCGAATAAAGTCTGTAGTTTACTTAATACTGTACCAAAGTGAATACTACAGCATGTAAGATGTTAACAGTAGGAGAAGCTGGGTGAACGGCTTATGGGAACTCTATTTTTGCTACTTTCCTACAGGTCTAAAATTATTCCCAAATAAAAGGTTTTTGGTGGTTTTTTTGCTTTAAAACAAAACAAACTAGACTCTGCTATATAATAATGTTCACTTAAGTAAATTTGACCAATTCCCTTTCATAGCTAAAAGCATAGCCAGGTCAGAGCAGACCTCAGTTAGAGGAAATGTATGTAAGCCCTTTAGCACCACCAGTGTCCAGGCCTCCACTCACTACCGGAGCACATACAATTATTTCACTAAGAGCAGCGCTTTCTTTTTTCCCAATGCACATTCTCCCCAGACTGTTACAGTGGTACATTCCCTATTTTGAATCCCAAGAAATGTAGAAGCAGAATGTTGTCCAAGATCATGGAACAACTCAGAGGCCAAGCTGCTATAAAGCGAAGATCCGATTCCTCTAATATCTGAAAGCTAATTGGTATCAAGCAGTTTGTGGGACTGGGAATACAGCTTGGCCCCTGCCTCTGAGCTGCTTCTAATAAATAGGGAAAGGGAAAAACTAAGAGCTATCCCTGCAAAGTGAAATCGGGCCATCACTGACCTCGTGTCTTACAGGCAGTGGACCCATGAATGCTTGCACCTGAGGCTCAGCAAGTCTGAGCACGCCCACTGGCTACAGAACGCTGGGAGCACCTCTCTGGAGTGCCAGAAGATACCTCAGGTCCTCAATAGTGTCCTGCTCACAAAGCCCAGACGTAATCCAGACAGCAAAAGAGCCAGATAAATGAGAGCCCCTTCTCGGGGGACTAAACAATTAACAGACGCCAACTCTGATGACTCAGATGATGGGATTATCTACCAGGCAGGGATATGGACACAGCTAGCACAACGATGCTCAGTAAGTGAAAAAGGAAAATAGGCTTATGATGGAAAGATAGGGGACTGTGGCAGAGAAATTTTAAAAATCTAATATGCTACCTGAAGAAGGTAGAAAAGGAAAAACAAAATAAACCCAGAGTAAGTAAAAGGAAGGAAATAAGACAGGAGAAACCAATGAAACAGATCACACAATGGAGAAAATGAACTCTGATGTGCAGCAGGCTCTTTGAGAAGGTAAGTACAATGCTAAACTTTGTCAACAGAGGGCGCTGGAGGGACTGCAAGGCTGGGAGAGGAAAGGGCTTCTTCCCTGGTATCGGTGGTCTGCTCTGCTGTCTCCAGCGTGCAGGTGCTCACCTGCGGGGAGGTGCTCTGCTGGCCAGCAAGCAGCTTCCTGCACACCAGCTCTGGCCCCGGCGCCCGAGGGCTCTGCTGTATCCTGGGCCACAACACCCCTGCTCTACAGAGGTGAATCCCAGCCCTGCAGGGTCGGGAGCAAACTTCCAAGTTTGTTCCTTCCTGGGACTCTTTCCCTCGGTCCTAAAGGCTGCAGCTGCACTAGTTTCTTGACTATTTCTGCTTTCATCGGAGTCTCCTCTCACAGGTTAGCAGTTAACTCCTCCAGTTAACTCTTACTAGTTAATCATTAGGTCGGTGACCACCTAACCACCTGTTGAGTTTATGGAACGCTGACAGCTATTTTCCACACTGCAGCTGACTTTTCTGCTTATCCTAAGTGAATTAAGTGGGGATGTGTGGGGCACCACCCCTGTACTTGCGAGTCTTTGATGGTGGCACTGAGGTCTGCATGTTCCTCAGGATGCAGTGCTGCCCCTGGTTCTCTACCTTGGCAGGGGAGGAACGTTCTGGTGACTTCCACTTAACCCTTGCTCCCGTAATGGTCCCTGATCCGCAGGTCAGAGAACCATATGCGGATGTGGCCAGTGGTCAGAGATGTCTATCCAAGTACATGTTCATCAAAAGATGAAGCCGACAGGTCTTGACTTCAGAGAAGAGTTAACTGATTTATCTATTAAAAAGGAGAAGGGGAGGGCACGTGGGCTGAGCAAATGCTCAGAGGCAACAAGACACGGATGGCTGTAAGAAGCGAGCGGCACTCCAGAGCACGGCAAAGGAAGAAGTGGAAAGGCGGACGTTTTTCTCAACCTCAGATCACAGAGGGCCCCGAGGAGGCGGCTAAATCCTCATGTCTTTACTTGGCAAGCAGGGGGTAACTAGGAATAATCTCCATCTGAATGAAATGACCAAAGGCAGATGCATCTTTCAGAAGCACAAGTAGGTGAAATGTATCTGAGAGACTGGTTAGAAGGCTAAGGACACCGCACGCATGACAGGGAACTCGCTGGAGCTGTGGCAGAGAAATAAAGGTGGGTATGTGCA
Organism: Bos indicus x Bos taurus; assembly: GCF_003369695.1. Taxonomy (NCBI): domain Eukaryota; kingdom Metazoa; phylum Chordata; class Mammalia; order Artiodactyla; family Bovidae; genus Bos; species Bos indicus x Bos taurus. The sequence goes on from NC_040093.1 coordinate 57,810,563, forward strand.
AAAAACACTATAGAGTTTAAAAAAAAATACGATTTGGCAACTCATGAGATGTGAAGCATAAGAGAGAATCAAAGATGACTTTAAAAGACATATAGACCACTGGGAGGATGACAGTACTAGTCTAGTACAGTACTAGAAGCAGGAGTGCAAAGAGCAGAAAGAGACACACTCGTCTTTCTGGATATATGAAGTTGTTACTGTGACTTGGTATAAATAAAGGCAATTTTTAAAAAAATTTTTGCTTTCCTTCAAACAGTTTTGCTTTTAGTCAGAAACACAGAAAATAGTAAGATGTGGCATTTTTCCAGGAAACTTTTAACCTAAAAATAGGGAACAAAGACAGGAAAGACAAGAGATTACTTAAAAACAATAAATAGTCTTCAATCTAAGGCAGGTTGTTCATTTGGCAGCAGCTTCCAAAGTATGCAAATACCACACACTTGGAAACATCTGAGCTTTAAAGAGAGAAACTACTCACAGATGTTTTCCCCCTTCTATAGGTTTTCATGGGAAAGACTAAGTTTTGAAGGCACTATTGTGTGGTATTTGAACTGGTGGTCTCTGAGGCCAGGACGCCCGAGTTCAAATGCCAGCTCTGCCACATGCTGTCTGTGTGTTTTGGGGCACATGACTCAACTTCTCTGTGTTTTGATTTCCTCATATGCAAGACAGGAATGAAAGAGTACCTGTATCTCAGAGGGCTGTTTTGAAGATTAAATGTGTTAAGTGAGGTAATATATGGCACTTAGTATCGTGTGTTTATGTTTAGCTTTATCTAGACAAGAGTCCTATATACTGACAACAGAAATCAAGCTTTCTTCATTCTATTTGTGAACAAACACTGGAGAACTTGAATATAAGCAAACTAGAGAAGTGAATTTTATTGGGAAGTACTTTAAATAGCAACGAAGAAAGTAACAGTCATGTTTAACAATTATGAACGAAAGCAAGTAATACTCTTATTGAAAGTGAAAAGTGAAAGTGAAGTCACTCAATCATGTCCAACTCTTTGCGACCCCATGGACTGGAGCCTACCCAGGCCCCTCCATCCATGGAATTTTCCAGGCAAGAGTACTGGAGTGGGTTGCCATTTCCTTCTCCAGGGGATCTTCCTGACCCAGGGATCGAACCCATGTGCCCCACATTGCTGGCAGACACTTTACCATCTGAGCCATCTGGGAAGCCCAATACTCTTATTACTTAATATTCCATAAACAGGAGACAACCTGAGAGAAATCTAAAGGTTCTAATGATGATAGCATATCAAGGGAGATTGAAAACTTCACAGCCATCTTCAAGTCCTCTACAATCAAAACAGAACAGGAAATGGTAAAACCATAAGCAACCCTGATTATTCCAGCAAGTGAGATACAGCTCTCTAGCTCACACTGTCCAAACAGTAGTTCAGTCATTATGAGTAAGGCTTATATCAATATTTTATCAGAAACCAAGTGTACTGACCCCTGCTTGTTAATGAACTTCGGCAACTGTTTTGAGATTCATTTGGGAAGGAAATTCATATACTACTTTGTAGTGTGAACAGTCAGCCCTCACAGTAACACATTATGGAAGAGAGGTGTAGAAAAGTCTTTGAAATTCTTCCCCTGTCCCAACCATAGTAGCAAGCATTCTCAAATTGCTCTCACACTTTGTCTAGTGAATTTTCCTAAGATTGTCTGCCCCCAGTAACTGAAGGGGAAAAAAAAAATAGGCTATGCAAACACCATAAAATTAAAATACATTAATAGACAACATACATATTTCTAAAATCTTGGCACCTGTGCATTGTTTACCCTAAAATACTGTGAAATTAAACATTATATTCTGGCACCCCCTTCTGGCAACACGATCGAAATGCTATCACAAGATTAACTTGAGCACAGCAATTTCCCTGTAGGATGTGAACATATTACTGCAAGAAAAACGCTGTTGGGTGGTTATAATAAAACAGGTGAGAGGAGCAAAGTGAGGGGGATTGGACCGATGCTGCAACTCCACCTCACATGTATGGCAGCCCATCAGATGATTCAAGAATCTCCAATACCACGTTTATTGAGTGTCTGATACAAGCCAGGGTGAGGCCAGAAGCTAGGACCCAAAGCTGAGCTGGAACTCGCCCCGAAGGAGCTTCAGTTCACAGTCACAATCCAAGAGACAGGCATGGGACCACAGACTGAGGAGTCCAACTCAGATCGGGAGACATGAGAAGGCCTTCTCTTGGCGGTGATCATTAAGCTGAGTTTTGAAGAAGCCAAATTAACTGGATAAGTGTGAGAAGGGAAGTTTTAGGCAAAAGGAAAAGTATGAAAGCACAGAGCTGAGCCAATGATACCATGCTTTGGAGGGAAGATACCACCCAGTGGGACTCAGGTGAAGCACCTGGGTTGAACCGTAGCAGAAAGAGTACACATAGGTCATATCACAAAAGGCCGTATCTGCTAAATTAAGGAGTTTAAACTTTCTCCTAAAAGCTATCAAAAGCATCAAGGTCTGCTCTGCACTTGAGAAACATTTTTCTCTGGCTTTCCTATGAGTTACCAAGACTTCTGAAGTCACTAAATAAACATCCGGTATGCATTAGACATAAATAGGTAAGTTCAGTGGAACAATTTGAAAGCAAAACTAAATGAAGCTAAGACATGCCTTTGAAAGCACAGAGAGAGAGCTGCAGAAGCCACACGAAGCCGTCCACATGTACCTTTTAAACTCATCGTGGTAGAACTCCGACTTGCAAGTCACCATCTCGCCCCCCTGGATGTCCTCGCGACTTCTGACACCCCCGAACACGTACAGTTCCATGGCAACTCCACAGGCCACCGCGCCAAACCTGAAAGGCACACCACGCACACACACTGAGCACTGGGTTCATCGATGTATCTCAGGACTCGACTCCCTAATTCCTCTTTTGCTTGTCTTAGCTCTGTGACATTCAGTGTTTCACAAATACATGAGTCTTCCTTTTTCAGGGTGTGGATTATTCATCTAGCGTTATATGAACCAAATGGCAAGTCAAATAAAAGGTCCGTTTAGAAGCAGGGAGAAGCGAGAGCCGGGCAAAGGGGGCTCTCCAGCCCGCCCCGCTCTCTCACCTCCTCTCTTTCAGGGGACAGATGGCGGTCCACTGCTGGGTCCGGGGGTCATAGCACTCCACAGACTCGAAGAGCTTCCCGTAGGATCCTCCGCCCATGGCATAGATTTTCTTCTTCATAGCTGCATAGCAGCCAATCTGGAAGGAGGAAGCAACAGTGGGGGAGGCGACGTTTATCATTAAAAGTTGGCTGAGTCAACACCAGCTTGGCTGGAACCCTGAGAGATTTTGGAAAAGGGTCTGACGGAGGCTGGCTTTCAAAAATGGGACAAGCATGGGTAATACATATACTGTCCTCAGGGAAGGATCAGCTCCACCTGACACTGCTCCACTAAGCGAGATAAGCACACAGCCTTGCTTTTAAAGGAGCTTTCCAAGCTCTCTTCTTTCACCACTATTTGAAGAGTCCAAGATGCCGAGTCCACAGAGCAAGATGTCACTCAACTCTTGCCCCAAATTAAGTCAGCTGGAAGGGCACACACAGTGAGTGATCATATTACCAGTGAGTCCCAGTACCTAGGTGTGAAATACCCAGGGCACTAAAAAGGCTCTGGCCTGATGATGAAATGCCCGTCTCCACCAGGGAACAGAAATACAGACCAAGTCCTGAACAGGTAATGGAGAGCCCTTAGTTTTCATTCTTTTCAGAAACCAATGGCAGTTCTTTACCTCTGGATCAATGGATTAATGCTTCCGCCCAAGTGTGTATGACGATTAAGAAAACAGGTTTGGGAGATCTGGTTCCTGCCTAGGTTAGTGCCGTCACGGAGCAGGTGTGGGCCGCAGGCACAAGAGCGCTGCCCAGAGCCCAGCGCCCCCGTGAACTCTCTACACAGCTCCCCAGCTTGGCATGTGCCTGGCAATGGTGAAGGCAAGAAGCTACCAGCAAAGGCAGACTTGCGTACTGTTAGCGCTTTAACACTATCAATCGTGTCAAAAGGCACCGTGGGAATGAAGACACAGTACCTTTCAAAGCCCGTGTGTGAGTCTCATCACGAGGTGGCTCTCACCTTTCTAACCATGGTCAGATCAGGTTGCTTTGTCCAGGTTTTAGAATAAATATCGTAACATTCCATGGAAATTAGCTCTTTTTCTCCATCTTCTCCTCCTAGAACGTACAGCATACCATCTATCTCCACAATTCCAAAATTATGTCTTGCCTGAAAAAACATGAAAGAGCTTTGTAGACAAAAGGCCAACTCTCATACTGAAAGCTGATAATCATATATTTAATACAAATGACAGGTTTTCATTACATTCCTGCAAAGAAATACAAGACTCAGAACTGTGTCTCTCAAACAGTTCTGCTTTCCCCAGAAGCTCACTCTTCTATCACAAGAGACAGAGAACCCAAGTCCAGGAATTTCCCAGAACAAGGGATTTCACACGAGGTGGATTCACAGGTAAAATCCTTACCTTTCGCTCAAGTCAGCTCATGACAAGAAAAAGAACGATTACCGCCTGGTTCCATAAAATGATTTTTGTTCAGCATGGGTAGCAGTGGCTCCCAGCTGACGTGTGACATTGTGTAAGAGCCCCAGCAACAGGCCTGCCCGTGGTCGTGGTGGGGTGGTGCGTACGGGCCTGCACGAAGGCTGCCCGCAGTGTGACACTCACCCACTCACAGCACTGACCACGCAGACAGAAGCCCTGCCATCCAAAAGTCTGAGCGAACAATTTAGAAAGGCCTAGTGTGTGAGGAGGGGCGATGTGGTATGAAGAGAAAGAAAGCAAGGGAGGCAAAAAGGGAGCTCAGGGCCGGGGGGAGGCCTTGCTAAGAAGGAGGCGGGCAGCGTGCCCCGCGGGCACCTGGCAAAGGACTGAAGCACGTGTGTTCCCAGGAGGTGGGGTGGAGGGCACAGGCATGCCAGGTAGGGGTCTTGGTGGGGCCGCTGTCTCTGTCATTTCACTCAAAGGCAGAAGCAAACGAAAGTGCTAATGGGGGTAAAAAGAAACATCAAACAAAAAAAGCAACGCTTTATTTACCTCGTTCATTGGTGGCAAAGCGGTCCACATATTTGCATCTGGGTCATACTTTTCTCCTGAGCTCAGGGTCTGCTTGTTTTCATCTTGGCCTCCAAATACAAACAAAAACCCTTCTGAAAAAATGAAAGGAGACACACAAGAAAGTTGAAGCGTAGGTTTTCAATACCCATTCCCAAGCAAATGCAAATGCCGTGAGGGCAGAGAGAGTACGTGGAGGCACCTTTTTGATGACAAGGGATTCGAGATGTTTGTCACACTTCACTCAATCCTTGATGACACAGTTAATCTGTCAGTCACTCCGACCATTTCACTTCACTCAGAATCTCTGAGCAGATTCCCACTTCTCTATGGCTTAAAAGGGAAACTGACACCACCCATCCAGTCATCAAATGACTCTTAAGTTATTTCAGTTTGTCTGTTCCATTCCCCAGCCCATATTTTAAAATAAAATAGTTTTCTTAAAGAAGAAACAGCCAAAGGGACACTGGTAAAACTGAAGGGAAATGTAGGCTGAAGAGGTTACCATGCATGGAAACCATTTTGCTCTGAGGGTATTAGCAATGTGGGAAAAACGCAAGCTTTCTCTTAATGGCTTTGAGGGCATGAAGAAAACAGAAATCTAAATCCCAGGCCCACAGAGAGTGTGGTTTCTGGCAGGAAAGCTTCTTTGAAGTTCTAACCCTCAGGAGGAAGGCCAACCAGAATGAGAAGCCAAATTTAAATATCCTTGCTTATCTAGGAAATCTCAAAATTTGAATTTGATTTACAGTAATTACAAATTAGTGTTTTTAGGCAATTGGCAGAAACAAATGCAAAACTTCTATGTAAGACAGTACCTTTATCTAAGTTTTAGAATCTAATATTCTAAGATTTTAAATCATTCAAGTTTTCCTACAAATAATTTTTAATAAAATGATCAGCACCCAGCCAAGAAACTCAGGTATATAAAGGAACTAGACTCTATGAAGATGAAGCAATAGAAACAGACAATAGGAAGTAATCTAGAAAAAGACGGCAAATTTCAAATATTAGAGTAATAAAAGAGATGATAAAACAAAAATGCTCACTATGTTATTTAAAGATAGCTCTATACGAAGGGATGGACATAGCAGGTTTGAAAAAAAGAAAATTCTAGAGGGAAAAAAAAGATGAAATAGATTGAATAAAATATTCAATGGATGGGTTCAATGGCAGATTCATCCCAAAGAAAACAAAAAGAAGGCGGAAGGCAGGGGATGGAGTAAGAAGGTCTAGCCTTGCTTAATCTGACTTCCAAAAGCAGAGGGACAGAGGAGAATAAGCAAGGACAACATTTGAAGACATAAATAAAAATTTTCCAGATTTGATGAAAGGCCAACCTTCAGAGTCAAGATGCCCAACAATCCCCAAATATGGTAAAATTTTAAATAAAATGTTCACCTAATACTGAAATGACAGGGAAAAAAGAAAAAAAAAAAAAAAAGAAAACTTAAATACAGTCCAGAGAAAAGACAGAGTTTTATATCTGACAACTGACTTAACAACTAGGAATAACAGAGGTCAGAAGAAAAATATCTTCAGTGTGCTGAACAATAATAGAGGCCAACCTAAAATTCTATACCCAGTAAAAACATCCTTTAAGGATGAAGGCAAAATAATGACATCTTTAGACAAATCTTAGACTTTGCCGTCATTAGACCCATGTTAAATTCAGAAGGATGAACTTCAGAGAGAAGGAAAATGATCCCAGATGGCAAGTTTGAGGAGTAAGAGGGAAAAAACAAAGAAGTTGGTAAATATGTGGATAAATCTAAATGAATACTACCTATAGGTGTGTATATAACATACATTAACAAAACACATATACATGTAAATATTTATTTGTAACTAACCACGTATTTTAATACTGTAAAACTGTGGAACATGAAAAATAGAGTATAAATGTACTGAGTAACTCTAGACTTTGTTAACAATACAGGATGAGGACGCTGATGTGACTTTCAAAGGGACAGAGACATAGAATATAACCTCTAATCTGGTAGAGGGAAAAAACTGAATGACAAAAAAAGTCGGTCAAGTTTTTTTGAAAAAAAGGCAGGAAAAGAAGAAACATGGAATAGGCTGGACACATAGGAACTACTCAATCATTTCACAACTTTGGTCAACATGATTGGAAACAATTCCTCTCCTCACTGCTTCAAGTTTCTGAAACAACCACCCCTCTAGGAAACCTGAAAGTTAGTGATACAGGAACCTTTGTGGTAGGTGTGCATGTGCGAAAATTATGAACAACTATACACATTATGGGGGGAAAATTTAAGGAAGGTAAGTCTGAGAAAAAGAACGAGAAATCAGACCCACATTCTGTTGCCTACACCACTCCATTCAGCTGACTACCGTTGATGAAAACATCGATAATCGTGGAACCTACAGTTTCATTTTCAGTCCACAGCTTTAGCCATGCCTACAGTACAGTACAGTGTGGAAGAGCTTAAAAATGTTATCGTAATGTTAGTGGGCAAACAGAGACTACGAAAGAAGAGTTCCAGGAAGACTGCGGACAATAGTTGGAACGAAGTGAAACGGCACCTGCGGGATGAAGCCAGCAAGGTAGTGAGAACTTCCAATAAGGCTCCAAACTAAAACATACTTTCTGTAGTAAAGTAACTTCAAGCCAGAACTAATTTAAGTAATATTTTCTCAAGTCTCCTATGAAATGCCTGCTCTTACACGACACTCTTACTTTGGGTGTGTGTTACATGCTGTAACTCTACCCTGCGGGCTCTCCAAGCTGGGGCACTAGCATGGCTCAAGGAGATCCGCATCTCAGATGTGATCATCCGGCCAGTGGGTGGTAAGGGTCACTCAGCTCTGCTCTTCCAGCAGTTAAGTCATCCAATAAAAATGCTCCGCTACTGACACCTTAAAAACAGCTACATATTTAAGACTTGGGAACAGTAAGGACTGGTCAGAAGACACTCTTCTTACCACAGTCTTGAAAGCTAGAGCCACGCTGAACATGTCCCCATAGAGAGGCAATATCTTTAAGGGGTTCTGCGTCATCCTGCACAGCACTGAAATCACGTCTCCCTTGATCTTGTGTTTAAGTGAAGCAGATGAGGGCACGGTACCTGCTGAGAGGACCCCGTGGTTGATTCTGGGCATGCTTAGAGGGGCCAGTTCGATCCACAGCTGCCGATTGGGGTCGTAAAGGGGGCACATACATCGCATCGCTGCCGTTGGCTTCCGCGAACTAAGGGGAGGCAGATGATCAGTCAGCAGTTAATATGTTTATATTCTGCTTAGAAAAACCACGGCGAGTTTTACTGCTCTCAAGAATGTTTCAAACATTAAAAAAAAAAGATCGATTGCTATTTAGGCTTTAGATACTGAGAACTGTCCTGAGTTCTTGTGCACCTGGAAATCTCTCTTCCCTTACTTAGACCACAGCTCACGGCCATGCTTACACTCTCTCCTCTCCACCCACGGTCACGATGCACTCCGAGTAGCCGCGGGGCTTGAAGCTGGCCAGCATGGCCTCCCCCTGCTGTGGCTGGCTGAGGGGGATGTTGCTGCACTCCTTGACGATCTCGCGGACCAACGGCTCATTGAGCATCTGCTCCCGTAAGTAGCTCGAGTCCAACCCTGAAACCCACAGCGCTGACATGACATCCTTCATGTGGACCTGCAGAGTAGGGTGGAAAGCACGGGGAGGAGAAAGGGAGAGTGTGCATTTAGAAGGGACATTTTCCGACTCATAGCAAACTACAAGTGTTGATGAGTCAGATGATCAACAGGCAAGGAGTAAGGGCCAGTGCTGCCTGAATGTGTGAGGCGGCCCCTTTCCTTTCTACTTCCTCTGGCCTCGATAAACAGAAGTTTAACTTAAAATAGCATCACTTCAGCATCACTTTGCTGGATCACTGCAAAGTTTCAAGAAGCTTCCATTACACCCTACAGGGTTCCCACGGCAACAGGAAAACCTACAAGAACCCCGCTATGATTTGCTTTATCTCACTAACTTGGATGTGCTATGAGTTATACCCCATTTATACAAATATTGGTTACAGAAAGAGCTTGACACAATATGTCAACTAGATAATGAAAATGTACCAACATCAAAATTATAAGAAAAATCTGAAAAAGCTCAAGTTCCAAAGACAAAAATCGTGACAACTGTGTAATCATTTCTTCAGGAATTACTACTAAAAATGATCTAACATGTATAATATAAATTACATGCTTTTCATACTCAATCATTAAATTTGAACCAAATGACTACAGCACTGTACATATGTTAAGGCGACTAGTTTTTCTGGGCTTTGGAACCGTCATTTTAAGGTCCACTTGTCTATACCCTGAGTAGTAAAGGCCAGCAGTCCTTACAGCGTCAAGCTGGGATTAACCAAAGAATGAGGAACTGCCTTTTCTTTCCCAGCAGCCACTCCACCTTTGACACCCTCATCACTTTAAGGCAAGAAGAGGGTCACAGAGAAGCTGCTTCAGTGGTGCTGTCAAGTTGGGAAACTCTTCTCTCCTCTTTCCTAAGCTGCCCCACCACCAACGTGGAAAACAACACTAACTGTGCCACCTGAGCCGAGGCTAGGAGTGCGGTTTCCCAGTGGACACAGCTTACGGGCCTACAGAATTAAAAAATTACAAGCTGATCGTTAACATGTAAATCAAGGATTACTAAGAACAATTAAAAACGCACTTATGCATTTTGAAAGCCTGTCTGTAATGTAATATATTTATTTTGGAGCTAGCCTCTAGGATATACACATGAGATTCAAAGCCCTGTGATGTAAAGGCTAAAGCACCCTCCCTAATGACCTCAAACCTGATATCCTCTAACACATTTCCCATTAAAAACAACATTCGAAGGATGTCAAGTCACTTTTAAGTGTTAATATTTTCATTGCTATATGATGAACTACACTCACTCTGGTAGACGGATCTGAAAAAAACCAACTGCTTTAGAGAGCCTATGGGAAGATGTATAACAGGTCATGGTTTAGATCACAACTCTAAGTTTTTCAAGTTGGAGGAGAAAGATAAAACATGTAGAACTGGGGTGAAGAACAGACACATACGAATAAGTGGAATGTCCAAGTCAGAGCATGCTATAAGGTACCTTTCTTATTTCCGTATCGTGCGCTATCCATCGGATGACCGCTTCAAACACATATTTTTCGTTGCCGACGTTTAACTTCTCGAGAGAGATCACCTCCTTCAGCTTCTGCGGACTCAGCTCGAGGAACTCCTCGGTGCTGCTGACGTCCCGGAAGTGGGTCTCCAGGTACTCGGTGGCCAGGTAATGCACGTGGTGCAGGCAGTAGTGTAGCGCGAAGTCGCGGATGCCGATGCAGTTCTCGGCGGCGATGCAGCCCTCCAGGAACTCGCAGCACAGCGCCTTGAGGTCCGTCAGCAGCAGCAGGTCCGCCGCCTGCACCACGTCCTGGATGGTGTCCTCGTTCAGCCGGATCTGGAAGGACCGTCGCGGACAGTTTGTATCTGGGCGTGTACATCTAGAACCCACACCACTAATCTAGCAGGCCAAACCACGGGAGCTCCACTTTTGCAGGTCAAAGGCAACTGAGGATTGGCAGATTTCACTCGGTTCAACTTTGCTTTCAAGAGCAGACAGAGGGCCCGAAGGTACCTGGGGACGACACAGACTGTGCGTGGCTGGTCAGCTTCTCCCAGTTTTTCCCTCACTTTACCCACATGAGCCACCACAGCCCTTCTGAGTGAACTGTCCACGGTGCTCATGCTTAACTCGGAGGAAAACCTTAAATGACTGAAATGCTTATCAGGAAGTCGCAAGTTCTGCAATTCTATGGTAAACGGAAAGGGATTTCTATAAATGCGAGCTCTTCAACTAATGAAAATCTTTCCTCCAAATAAATTAGGATCCCTCCTCTTTCCACACGGTATTCGAAAGATACCATGTGCCCCTGAAGAGAGGGAGAGCCACGCTGCCTGAGGCGCTGCCTTCGGGACACCAAGCACCGTACTCGGTGCGAAGGATACCATTTGCTCTCAAAGCTACCTTCTGGAATAAATCCCCCCAAAGTTCCACTGCGAACATTTGCTTTTCCTTAATCTTCTTCATTGTCTGATTGATGCTTCCTCCTCTACCCCCTTCAGTTTTTCTATGCCATGGCGAGGCAACATAAAGACACAGGCCCCTAAAATACTGCCATGATCACAAACGGCCCACACTCGCCTACGGCATGGGTGCTTATCCTCCACAAGGAAACGTGGAGGAGGGATCTCACAGCGAAGTGCAGCAAGAAACATTTTACCACGATTTGAGATGCACATGTTTGGCACCACAGGTAAGTAAGATCTCCAAGTTTCAAATGCAAGCCTGAACATGAATACGCTCTAACTGGCTTCTAACCTGTCATAACTGTCGCTGAATTGATTTTACAAGCTAGCTAAGAGTTGGGTCCTATGTCTGGTTTTTTGATGCCTCAGAGCATCGCCAGTATTTTTAGGGCTGTCCCCAAACTGATTTGAGTGCATTTATTTTAAATAATCATATACATAACCTTACTTTCACACACTCACCACCTAGTGTTTAGAGAAACAAGAAAGTGGTAACATTGTGAAATGAAACAGAAAGCTTCAAAGAGGATGATGGTCACCGAGTGTGATTCTGGACAGAATGAACGCTGAGAGAAAAGTAAGGAGTGTACTCAGAATACTTATGCAGGAGACAGAGCCTTTACAGATGGAAAATCAGAAGAATGAGAAGGAAGGAGAGAGAGAGAGAGAGAGCAGGACACGCGCCCTCAAGAGGAGCAGAGAGAAAACGCACTCTCGTATAACCAGGCACAAAGTACATCAGCATCCTCCTAATTCAAACCCAGATCGTTAAGTCTTCATGCTACCCTTTAAACCACATGAATAGTGGGGTACGGGGGGACAGAGGAGGGCAAAGAAAAGGAAAGGATCCCTAGCCACTGACCACTTCCTTCCTTGGGTTTCATGAAATTCCCAGAAATGTAAGTGGGTACAGAGAGTAAAGGGTACAGAGAGAGCAGGAAAGAATGAGGGGGACAGGACCGAGGCACTGAGAACAACGCAGGCGCCCGTCACCTGAGTCTTGAAGTCTTTACCTCTAGAGAATAATCCCCACCGCCCACTGAGGCTCCCGGGTCCATGCCATGGAGACAGAACGAGTTCCCTGAGGGTGTGGGTCCAGGGCAAGACTGGAATGGAGGTTTAAACACCAGCAGTGAGGGGGCATCCCACATGTACACGTCTCAGACTGGAAGGAGGTGCTCAGGACGGGAGAAACAAAGCCTGGATCTGGGTAAATCAGCCTGCTTTCAAGGGCAGACCCCGGAAGAAAGCGCTCGGGTGCCGCGTGTGGCAGGAGATGCAAGTCAAGCCCGCAGTGACGGAAGATGGAGGGGACGGGGCTGCTCGGCCTCACCCTGAGCCTGAGGGTCTACTCAGTCCTCCTTCCTCTGGGTCTCAGCATACCTGCCCACTGAAGATGTAATCCAGGATCTCTCTCATAACCATTACCGATATCCCTTCAAGTTCAATCTTATAGGTTGATCCATCATCTTTTGGAGGATTATAGTTTAACTTTGTCCTAAGAAAGGGAAAAAAATGTAAAATTTCTATGAAAGAACAGAAATAGCTAGAAATATTTATGCACTAAATACTCTACAAAGTATATGATACTTATCGATATATGAATCCCATCTAGAACATTTGGCTTGTTAACTTTGGAGCAACATATGTTCTATGACTTTCAACTGCAAAGTACTTGTTCAAGGGTTCAGTGCTTCCTCTTAAAAGACAAGCGAAACAGACAACCAAAGCACTGAGGGCGTGTGAGTAAGGGTCTCTATTTCACCTGGGGAACCCAGGCCCTTTAGGCTTATTTTTTCCTATTTAATTATCCAGCTATTTTCAATGATGTAACAAGGACCCCACACATCCACCACACAAAACAAAAGCTAGAAGCTCAACAATAACCTGCTTCTAACCAAATCATCCTCCCCATCGGTTCATTCCCCTCCTTCTTTATCTGAAGTAACTATTAAACCAAATCCTGTATTCAAGTTTTCCGTTTAAAGTTTTCGATTTTATAAAAGTGTTTCATGCTGTCTGTAATCTTCTGGGGCCGTTTTCATTTACTATTGTATTGCTGAGTCATTCATCTTGCTGAGTATCACACTTTTTTTTGGCTGTATAATAGGCCCCTTTCCAGTGGATGGGCCCCTGGGCTGTGGCTCCGGGTTTGGCGTACTGTGAACAGTACTGTGAGGCATTCTTGTGCATGTCTCCTTTTGTAATATGCTGAAGAATTTCTCTTGGGTTTATCCCTGGGGGTAGAATTAAGCTAAATTCTTTTCCAAAGTATGAGCTAATACTCAATATATTCTGCCCAGTAGCTGGAGCAGTTTTCGGCCTCATCTGGTGTGGGTAAGGGGACTGTGCGGACCTGCAAATTCTACGACACTTGTCTCTGTCCCACTTCCTACTCCTGCCCGTCGATGAGTGAAGTGTGGTCTCTGGTGTGGTTGTGACCCGTCTTCCCTCACTACCCAGGTGCTGAACATCTCTTCACAGGTCCGTGGCCACACGTGGCTCCTCTTTCATGAAATACACGTTCAAGTGTCATTTTTAATTGAGTTCACTGCCCTTCTCATAATGAGGTGCAGGCCTTCTTTAGTAAACTCTTAGTAAACCTTGGCAGACTTGATACTTTTTTTTTTTCCCTACAGTGATGAACAAGTTGAAGAATAATTTTTCACAGTCAGTGCTTTCTGGGTCTTATTTAAGAACAGGTCCTTTACCCAAGGTCTAAAAGATGCTCCTAATTTAGCAGCGAGGGACGTTAAGACACACTTAAGCCACACTTAGGAACCTGCCCAAAGGCTTGGAGTCGGCAGGATGAGGCAGCCGTGGAAGGAGGGTGAAGGACGAATTAAGTGCAGAACAACAGATGGACAGAGTCTTAGCAAACAGGTGAGTTCCCAGATGCTTGCTCCACGTAGGTAACGACTCCCCTGCCCTGCTGAGGAAGGCTGCCCAGCTCCAGTGGAAGACGGCTGATGTCCTCTGAAAGGTGTGCAATGGAGAGTAGTTTAACTGGTCAAAATGCCGACCAAATATCAGGACTGAATAGATATTTTCATCTATACAAAGTCTCAAAACAAATGATCTTCCATGCAACACTTCTCAGAATGCTGTTCCATAAACTGCCCCAGAAAACATCCAGAAAGAGGGAAGATTTTGAACAAAAAAAGACATGATCCAACACAAGAAAGCAGGGAAGGGAATGGTGAAGGGATGACCCTAAGGATAACAGCCCTGCACCAGCAGGAGGAAGCTGGTTCACTCTGGGGCAACAGGAGGCCTTGGGAGGCCTTTAGGCAGGCGGAATAGATGGAATATATACCGCATCTGAAGGTAGAGAGAGGATATTTAGACAACTCTGCCTCCCCCCTACATTCCGTATCTGCGGTTCCTGCCTCTGTAGTTTCCCCTGAACTAATAATTTTACACAAAGGCAAGTCTTTTCTGCTCGCTGAACTCTAGGTGTATCTATACAAGTGACACTTTTATTACAAGTGAAGAAAAAATTTTTCAGTCAATTCTCAATCAAGAGAGACAGCAGAAGTGCTAAGAATCACACTGAAATCACTAACATTGGGCTCTACAATGTACTGTACGCAGACGCGTCCTCAGGGAATGTTTCACTGAGGATGGTGTCAGTATTTCTAAGTCGCCGTGCTGGCCATTACCATATCGCCTCTTTGGCGCCGAATCCACCCTTCTTGCAGGCTCCGTGAAAACCGATCTGAGCCTTCTGAGGGGTGAACTGGCAGGGTGCAAAGCGGAGGGTGCGAAGCGGAGGGTGCTGGGGAGACACCGCAGGGGGAGGCTCTGCCGCCTGGCCCTGGTCCCGCAGCCGGGCAGGCTCCTGGGGCTACGGCTGCCCGTGCCGCCCGGCAGCTTGCCCTGGCACTCCTGGAGGCAGTTTTGCAGTAAACTGTCTCTGCTGAGACTCCTCCCTGTGAGCAGCGTTCCCCGGCACCACAGTGGACAGACTTCTGGCGCGTTCCAGAGGGCTGACCTCAAGCAAATTCCACCAGTGTGGCTTTTCTGCCATGCGTTGATCTGTCCTGGCCGATCAACTCTGCATCTCAGCTGCTCCTTACGTCGGCTACACCTTGAATTTGTAGAGTTTCCTCTTTGTGGCCAATCCCTCATTACTCTATAATCTCTTATAGTTAAATATTCTTTAAACTTTTGTTGCTCAGATTACTCTGTGGCGTCTTAATCCTGACTAGATGCAGTCTTGAACATATTTAAAGGCACTAGCTGCAAAATGTGTTCACACAGAGGAGCGCCACCTAGAATTCGAGTGGTTCCAACCAGAGCTGGCTGTGCTGGCCCACGGGCTGCGGAGAGCGTGGGGGGAGGCGGGCCAGGCTGATGGGGAAAGAGGTTCTGAAGAGGCTGATCAGCGTGCCCCCTTTCTACTTTTCAGCCATGTGACTGGACTTTTTTTTTTTAGATGATTATACAGTCATCTCTTGGTATCCTTGAGGCAATGATTCCAGGACCCACAGAGATACCACAATCTACAGACTCTCAAGTCCCTCAGTCAGCCCCCCACACCTGCATCTACAGGTTCAACCAACCATGGATCATGTACAACTGACCTCTGAACAACATGGGTTTGAACTGCATGAGTTCACTTACATGTAGATTTTCTTCAATTAACCCATATATCAGTAAACCCATGCAACACTGAAAAAAAAAAAATCCACATATATGGACCCGCACAGTTCAAACCCACATTGTTCAGGGGTCAACTACTGCTGCGTGTTTTCACAACGAAAAAGAATCGCTTTTAAAGAGTACAGTTTCCTGGGGCTTCCCTGGTGGGTCAGTGGTTAAGAATTTGCCTGTCAAGGCAGGGGACATGGGTTCGATCCCTGGTCAGGGAAGATCCCACATACTGTGAGGGAACTAAGCCTGTGTACCACAGCTACTGAGCCCACACGCCACTTATCGCATCTAGAGAAAGCCCGTGCATAGCAACAAAGACTCACCACAGCAAAAAAATTAAATTACTAAATATATATATGTATTTTTTAAAGGTACAGTTTTATTTCAGCAGCTGGCAGGGTATAGTCAATGGCTAGGTGAAGTTGCTCAGTCGTGTCCAACTCTTTTTGACCCCCTGGACTGTAGCCCACCAGGCTCTTCCATCCATGGAATTTTCCAGGCAAGAGTACTGGAGTGGGTTGCCATTTCCTTCTCCAGGGGATCTTCCCAACCCAGGGATCAAAGCTGGGTTTCCCGCATTGCGGGCAGATGCTTTACCATCCGAGCCACCAGGGAATCCCAATGGCTAAGAGAACAGAAAAAAAAAACATTTCCTTAAATATTGACCATTTCAGACGTCTATAAAATCTGACCCTTTTCAGAGTCCGTGAAAACTGAATCACTGTACTATTGAAGTCCTTAAATGTCCGAGGGTCAAATCACAAAACTTTATTTTAATTACAGTTTAAATTCAGATCCAAAATTTCCCACCTTCCTGTCCCTCTTATATTATCATGGCCAGGTGACAACTCACAGACCAACACCAGTCTGCAGGTTCCAGGAGGCTGATGTCCATTTGTCTGTCAGGAATGTAGTCAAAGTTGGCTGTTAGTCCCTTCCATCTGAGACGCTAAAAGTCGCTCAGACCTGTTGTGAAACTCTCTTGCTTCACAGCCCATGACCATTTGCAATGACTTCCTTCTTTCTTCTCTTAGATAGTCACCATCCTTTCTCACCGATAAACCTTATAAACTTGTCTTATTCCTCCTCCTTTTGTCTTCACTTCCCTATCTCCCAACTAAATCTCTACAGTTTTTGTTCCATTGTTTCACGTTTGTTTCCTCCAGTAAGTACCCTCATTTTCCCAATATCTACCAACATATTTCCTCCATACTTTCCCTTTTTTATCTAGAACTTTCTCAATCATTTCTATCTCCCTTGCCACATATCGCATATAACTGAGAATTCAGTGAACTGGACTGAATGAGTTAATTTTAAAAAAGAAAAGGCTAAGCCAAAGAGCTAATAACTGACGGCTTTGTTTCTATAGTTAGTCCATATATGTGTTGTCGTCGTCTAGTTGCTAAGTCGTGTCCGACTCTTTTGCGACCAATGGACTGTAGCCCATCAGGCTCCTCTGTCCATGGGATTCTCCAGGCAAGAATACTGGAGTAAGTTGCCATTTCCTTCTCCAGGGGATCTTCCCAACCCAGGGATCGAACCCAGGTCTCCTGCATTGGTGGGTGGCTTCTTTACCACCCACCAGGGAAGTCCAGTCCATATATAATAGCAGGTAAATCAACTCCTTTTTTAATTGAAGTACAGTGGATGTACAATGTTATAAGCTACAGGTGCACAATATAGTGACTCACAGTTTTTAAAGGTTACAGTCCATTTACAGTTATTATAAAACACTGGCTATATTCCCGTGTTGTACAATATATCCTTGTGGATTACTTTACGGATAATGGACTGTACCTATATTGCTGCTCTCCCTCTTCTCTCGTTTTCTGTCTCTGCCCCAGGTTTGGAATCATACGTGAATTCATCCATCGGAAATCACAATATCCTTGCTTTTATTACTATGTGACGTCAACTAACAAACTCTCCCAGAAGCTGCAGTAGTCTTAAAATACCACTTTGAGAGTTTCATAAGACTCTTTACAACAAGGAATAGTGGGGAGTATTCTAAGACAGGGCCTCCGGCATTTAGATATAAACATCCACGCCTGTCACGTTCTTGCCCAGTTTTCTGTTTCCAGGGCAGGGTGCTCCCCCCTCACTATCCCTACTCTCCCGTTTGTAGAGAGAAGAGGTTAAATGAGGTGACTTGAGAGCTCCCCCATCCCTGAACACTCCTGGGCTGAACTGCTGAAACAGACCCAAGAGTTACTGTGGAGACTCTGCTCTGGAGACGCATCTGTTGAGTCCTAGATGATACAGTCCAGCCAACTCAATCTGTTTCCGAGGATTTACAACATGCCTCCTGTGGGTGACGCGGTATGAGTTCCTTTTCCCTCCAATTACCTACTCTCTGGGCAAGAACATATTTTCTGTTCTATTAAACAGAAGCGAAATAAAATCAGCTTTGCTTTCTTTTGACAACACTGAAAAGAGGTATAATAAGAAAAAACTCATTGCCTAATAAAGAAGCTGGTATTATTCAGTTTTACATCTATGAAAGAGGTCCATGACTTTTAAATAAGTGTTAACAGAGCAAAGTCCTCTGCTGGTTATACACTGTCCTCTTCTAACAGGCTTCCAACGGCTGGGAAAGTTCAGTTGAGCCTAGATGTCCTAAGGAGCACCCGGATCATCAGGTCTGGTCCTCCTCCTCAGCGCAGACATTACTGACACTGGGATTTGAGGTGACAGTGACACAGAAGACATCTAAGTGACTTTCCTTCCCCTCAGCTGCAAAGGCTAGTCTCCAATAAGAGCAAAGAAACCTGCTCCGACAGGATATACGAGAATGCAATGCTCAGGGAGTCATGCTTCACGGGAACTCCAGGGAGGGCAGTTCACGGGCACTACTCACACTGTTTCCAATGATTCCCGTCACACCGGGCAGCTCCCAAGAGCAGAGGGCGGCGGGCTCAGCAGCGCGTATGCCCACGGAGGCCCCCCTGATGACGTCTGCACTGCGGGGAGTCTGTCTTACGGACGCCCCCTCAAGTCTTCATGAGCTCCTAAAAGCCACACCCAAAATGCGCCTTTTGGGCAGGAACCTCAGGGCAGTGACGCTGGTCAGTACGCTACCACGACGGTGGACACTGATCACCCTGCGTCTGCCCAAACCCACAAAATGCACACCAAGGGTGAAGCCTAGTGTCCACCACGGACCCTGGGTGGTGAAGGGGACGTGGAGGGTCGTCGGTCGTGACCGAGGCTCCCCGCTGGTGGGGGAGGATTTGCGCGCGTGCCGGTAGGCAGCTATGGAACCTCTCTCTTCCTCTCAGTTCTCCTATGAAATTCACTCTAAAAAGAAAGTCTACTTTTCAAATGATTTTTGTTTTTAGTCCCAGTTGACTTCATGATATACGTATGTGCAGGCAATATTTCCATCAACCGACGGCATCCTCTCAGGACAAGGCTTGCTTTTTGGCAGCTGGGAATGCAGGAACCCGTCTATCTCCCGGCTCCCACCCGCTGAGAACTCCATCCACCCGGGGGACATGCATTTGCACAGACGCCTGACACGTGACCACGCGTCCCAGAGGGAGGCCCAAGGAAACCCTGGGGTGCGCAGCGGGATACGAAGCAGGTGCAAAGAACAACCTCTAGGAACCCCCCCACATGGCACCTGGACCTACACGGGCCAGCTGATCCCCACGACGCTCCACCTACAGGGCCCTGCAAAGGCAACGGGCAGTGAGGAGAGAAACCAGAGAGAGCTCAGGTCGTGGTGTTGTGTGACCCGTCTGGGAACTGCCACCAGCGCAGGGGGTGCCATGAAAAAAACCAGAAATGGGGAGCAGGGTCACATTTCTCTATTACTCTTAAGAATTGAACATGATTACAAGAGTGGGTCCAATGTTATTTTCCTTTGTTATTTCCTTTAATTTCCTCTAATCATTTCTCTCTGCATCCCAGTCTTTTTTTTTTTTCTTCTACTCAGAGAGAGTGTGGTTTTTACTTATTTACCATCAAAACTTTTCCCCTCATATAGATCCTGGCATGACTCATAATTCTAATGGATTTTAAGAGTAGCTCCCCAACCTGCTTCCCGGAGAGCTTTTACAGATAAAGCAGGTCCTAGACCGATGATGTCAGGTCCAAGACAGTGTATATTTTCAAAGTTTCCCAGCTTAGTCTGATGTGTGCCCTCCTGCCTGGAATATTCTGTCTGCCTCCCACTTGCCTGATTAGGGGAAGATTTACTCCTTCACTGACTTTAGGTCTCTGCTCCGGTAACACCCACAAAGAGCGGCCCAGGTACTGTGTTATCTAAAATAAAACCCCTTTCCCCTCCCTGCTTTATTTCTCTTCCTAGAATTTGCCACTATTAAATAGACGGTGTTTGTCTCATGCCTATGCCTCTGAAAGCAAGGACTCTGGCTCCCTGCTCTACCCCATCAAGCGTCTGAAGGGGATGTGGGAAACATCAGGGACTTGGTAACAGCACACAGCCAGTGGGTTTCAGCGCTGCAGTGATCAGCTACTGTGCTCGTCTGGGTCCAAAACAAAAGCAGCACCAGTGTTCAGAAACCGGTGTTCTGAACCAGTGTTCAGAAAGCAGACGTGCGTCAGCCACGCAGCTCAACGCTCCCCTGCACGGCGCCCGCGGGCTGGTCCACACTGGGGGAAGGGGACGCTCTCGCCGGCCTCCGCCCCGGGTGTGCTGCAGTCAGCAATTCAAGAACTGAAAGCTCAAACGTTCCACCACCCAGAGGCCCCCGAGGAAATCATCGGCCTTTGTGCTGAGGCCCAAATGGACACTGGCCGAAGGGGAGGCCTGTCCTCTGTGCATAAGCCCAAATGCCTGGTTCAGTGCCGTCCCCGCACATCTCTGGTGCACCGCGCAGAAAATTAGCAGCTACAGAGTGATGGGCACATATGAAGCTTAGGAAAGGGTTCCAGAAAACCAAAGGTTACTGTTTGGGTGTCTGCCCACCCACCCAGCCCCCAGTAATGAGGCCAAAGCAGAGCCACTTCGTCACAGAGGATGCCTCCACGGTCTCCACCCGCCCCGACTACCTCCCTGACCCAGAGCCCGCGAGGATTCACAAAAACGCTTTCCATCTTCCTCCTCTTATCACATCATCCGCTCTGAAGACGAAATACAGCGTTTCATATTTAGATCTGCTCTGAGTAACCACATCCAGTGACATCAATATCTGGAAGAAATATGAAAACACAAAATATCTGCCTTCCAGAGTCGTGTGATTTGAACAAAAGAGAAATCTATCTTAGGGAAGATGATGTCTCCTGAAATAAGAGAATGTGGAAAAGTGTGAAGTACCCCTCAAACAGGGACAGCTCAAGGAAACTGCAGAGTGAGAGTCAGGGTGTGAGTCTGGGGGACAGGGAGGGCGGGACGGTGGGTGTACACGACCGTAGGGGACATTAATTATTCCTGCAGAAATGCAGCAATCGCCAGAGGGAAAGATGTACAGACTACAAAAACCAAATCCATAAAAATGGTGACTCTGTTTTGCACGGCATTCAGCACTGGACATGGATTTAAAAACTGGACCTCAACCAGCTGGTGGTCCCCACCCTTGAGAAACTGACCAGCCCCACTTCTAACCACGGTTTAATGTCAGTGAAACGAAATGGTGCCGGCCATTTCTAGGAGTCTTGAGTTTTAAACTTGCTCATCTGAAGCCTCTGGATGAAGTACCCATTACTTTATTCTACAATAAATGCTTTGTCCCAGTCTGCTGAAAGCCTGTTTCTCCCTCTGCTGTTCTTATCGTGGTAATCGTTTCATTTCCTGCCCAGCTGCTTACCCCTAAAATTTAGAAGACTTTACTAATAAAATACAGAAGGAGTGACAGTTACACAGGGTACTTGGATGCTGAAACTAGGGAGGGAAAGTTGGTGGGGAATAGAATGTTCACATAACCTCCAAGTCTCACCCCTTAAGTTACATGTTAATTACAACGAAAGGCGTGAGATTAACCCAGGAGACACCATCTCTAACCATGTGATCAAACCAACACTGACAACGTCGGGACAAGTGGCTATCCCAGGCCCCTGATGCCACGCACCCAGGACGCGCCACCGCCCCTGTGCTGTTCTGGACAAAAACACATAGTAACGTGAGGAAGAACTAAAGAGCCTCTTGATGAAAGTGAAAGAGGAGAGTGAAAAAGCTGGCTTAAAGCTCAACATTCAGAAAACGAAGATCATGGCATCCAGTCCCATCACTTCATGGGAAATAGATGGGGAAACAGTGGACACAGTGGCTGACTTTATTTTGGGGGGGCTCCAAAATCACTGCAGATGGTGACTGCAGCCATGAAATTAAAAGACGCTTACTCCTTGGAAGGAAAGTTATGACCAACCTAGACAGCATATTCAAAAGCAGAGACATTACTTTGCCAACAAAGGTTCATCTAGTCAAGGCTATGGTTTTTCCTGTGGTCATGTATAGATGTGAGAGTTGGACTGTGAAGAAGGCTGAGCACCGAAGAATTGATGCTTTTGAACTGTGGTGTTGGAGAAGACTCTTGAGAGTCCCTTGGACTGCAAGGAGATGCAACCAGTCCATCCTAAAGGAGATCAGTCCTGGGTGTTCACTGGAAGGACTGATGTTGAAGCTGAAACTCCAATACTTTGGCCACCTGATGAGAAGAGCTGACTCATCTGAAAAGATCCTGATGCTGGGAAAGATTGAGGGCAGGAGGAGAAGAGGATGACAGAGGATGAGACGGTTGGAAGGCATCACCGACTCGATGGACATGAGTTTGACTAAATTTTGGGAGTTGGTGATGGACAGGACGGCCTGGCAGGCTGCAGTCCATGGTGTCGCAAAGAGTCGGACACGACTGAGCGACTGAACTGAACTGAACCTCAAATGAATTTTAAGAAATCAAATAGACCCAAGTTGAAAGACCATGCAGGAGAATCTGCACTTCACCTGGAGGGGAAATGGAGAAACCTCTTTACTTGAAATAATTTTGGACTCACGGGAAAGTTTTAAGTTGTAGGGTTCTTGTATACCCTTCATGGAGCATATCTACTAATGTTAATAAACTTACATGATCTTTAAAAAAAAAAAAGATTTTATAAAACAAACTTATGGCTGCTAGTGGGAAGGGATAGTTAGGGAGTTTGGGATGGCCATGGACACTGCTGTGTTTAAATGGATAACCAACAGGGACCTGCTGCACAGCACAGGGAACTCTGCTCAGTGTCACATGGCAGCCTGGATGGGGGCGCTTGGGGGAGAGTGGATACGTGTATATGGATGGCTGAGTCCCTCTGCTGTCATCTGAAACCATCACAACATGTTAGTCAGCTATACCCCAATACAAAACACTCAAAAGAAAAAAAGTTTTTATTTTTAATTTTTTTAAACTGAAGTAGCATTGATTTACAATGTTGTGTCAGTTTGGGGTGTCCAGTAAAGTGATCCAGTTATTCATACATATTTTTTTCAGTCTCTTTTCCTTTACAGGTTGCTGCAAAATACTGAATAGAGTTCTATACTGTGCTATACTGCAGGTACATATTGTCTGTCTATTTTATATGTAGTAGTGGTATACGCTGATCCCAAATTCTTAAATTTATCCCTTCTCTCCCCTTTGGTAACCATAAGTTTGTTTTCTATTTCTGTGGATCTCTTTCTGTTTTGTAAATAAGTTCATTTATATCCTTATCTTTTAGATTCCACATATAAGCCACATCATTTGACCTTTGTCTTCCTCTAACTCACGTAAACTTAGTACAATGACCAAAGCTAAGAAATAAAGACTGGCACAATACTATTAAGTTCATTCAGATTTAAGCAGCTTTCCCCATAATGTCCTTTCTCTGTTCTGGGACCCAACCCAGGGTTCCAAACTGCACTCAGCTATTGTGGCCCTAACCTGCGACTCTTCCTCAATCTTTCTTCACCATTTGAGACCTGACACTTTGGTGAACGCTAGTCAATTACTTTGTACAGTGTCCCTGAACTTGAACTGAATTTCTTATGATTAGATGAGGTTGAGCATTTCTGGCAGGGACACTGCCAGATGACACTGTGTCCTTCCCATCAGGGAGGACATGATGTCAACGTGTTGTTACTGCTGACCTTAACCATGGCTACTTGGTTAGGTGATGTTTGTTGGGTTTCTCCACTGTAAGTTACCATTTTCCCCTTTGTAATTAATACATACATTGGGGGAGCTAAGATGAGAATATGCAAATATCCTTTTTCTCCTCAAACTCTTGCCCACTAATTTTAGTTGCCACTGGTAGCTCTTGCCGGCAACATTAACGTGGTGTTCAACTGACAGTTTCTGATTCTCTTATCCTGCTTCTACATTAACTAATTGAGCTTCTTCTATAAGAAAGGACTGTCTCTTCTCCCCCATTTATTTCTTTATCCATCCTCAGATACATCAGTGTTTCTTTATTCTATGGATTATAATCCAACGTTATTGTTATTCATTTTCTTGCTCAAATCGTTCCAGCTTTGGCCATCAAGACTTCTTTCAGGGCAGCTCCACGTTCCTGCTAAAAGCCTCTCTGTTCTTTTGAGCCCCTCCTTACTTGCTGGCACAAATACTTCAGGCACACAGTCTATTTTTCCTGCCCCAGTGCCTGAATCAACCACATCCCCAAAGACACTGGAGTTTCGAACATTATCTAATTACACTCTAGAAACATCACTCTGGCGGCAGCTTTGGGAGACGGGTGGAGCCTGAGCATAGAGGCAGACAGGCCAGCAGGGAGCCTGCCACAACTCAAAAACAGTGGAAACTCGAACCCAAGTGGTGGCGATGGCAGAGAGGAGACGGCTTCCAGAGACTTGAGAGGATGAAACGACAGGTCTTGGCGTTAACGTGACGCTGAAGGGAAAGGGATGAGGTGGCCTCCCTGACGACTCCCCCGGGTCCTCCTGGAGAGCCTGGTAGGACAGCAGCCACCACAGCGGACGAAGGACCACCCGCCTGGGGGTAGAGGGAGCAGGCCGGGCTGGGCTTGGGGTGGCTGCGCGCCCGGCCGTCAGATGGACGCGCTTGGGGCTCAGGCCAGAGGAGGAGATGAGACGGCGGAGGGGAGAGGGCAGGGCGAGGACACAGCCGGTGCCGCACCACGTCTGGGGACAGACAGGGGACCAGAAAAGGAGGCTGGGGGAATGGGACAAGAGGTGTCGAGAGCACGGTAAACCAAGGACGACACACACAGCAGACAGGTCGAGGAGGACGGGCACTTAAAAGTTTTCACCTAAGTCAGAAGGAGAAGAAATGCCATACGGTATCAGTTATACGTGGACTCTGAAATAGGACACACACGAACCCATCTATGAAACGGAAACAGAGACAGAACCGACTGCTGGTGGCCGAGGGCGGGGCACCGGCGAGGGTGGAGTGGGCGGCGGGGGCTAGCC
Organism: Bos indicus x Bos taurus; assembly: GCF_003369695.1. Lineage (NCBI taxonomy): Eukaryota > Metazoa > Chordata > Mammalia > Artiodactyla > Bovidae > Bos > Bos indicus x Bos taurus. The sequence goes on from NC_040093.1 coordinate 57,835,750, forward strand.
GACGGAAGCTCTTATCCGTGGAGTGGGCACACAGCAAGGCCCTACGGGACAGCACGGGGAACTCTACTCACTACTCCATGAGAAACCGCAATGAAAAAGAACGTGTGTATATGTGTAACTGAATCACTCTGCTGTATGGCAGAAATTAACACAACATTGTAAATCAACTCTAAAAAAATCTTGTTTTTACCTGATTTGGCCATTATATTTAGCAGTTTTAGAAGAACAGTTTTAATGGAGTGAGAAGACAGGCGCCTACGGGCAGAGGTTGACACCAAGGAAGAGATACATACACGCTTCCTTCACAGACTGTCGGCACAAAGTCAAGAAAATCGTGCACTTGTTGGAAGAGGATGCAGAGTGTGTTTGCTTTTATCAGAAGCATTTATTTAACATTTGTGCATTGCCTATGTACTGGGTGCTGGAAAGGACTTAAGCATACTTTTATGTTCAGGAAAAGGAGCCAGAAAGGAATGAAAATTATTACCATTATTTTTTTAAGAACGAGGAAAAGGATACACTACAGAATGTCCTAGAAGGAAGAGATGAATATGGGGGCAGGGGGACAGAGCCAGGGAAGACTAACCTTGACTGTCAGCCTCTGCTCTCTGAAGACTGGCATGCAGATCATCACACAATATGTAAATAGCACTAAAGACGATCTCCAGAGTTAAAGATTTCATATCCAAATTTTAAAAAGATACTCTAGATCACGGCTGACACACTACAAACCACAGCCTGTTTTTGTATGCCCTTTCAACTAAAAAATTTTTTTTATATTTTAAAAGATTGTTGTTGAAACAAGAAACAAAGAATATGTGACTGAGATTGGATACAGACTGGAAAGCCTAAAATATTTCTGACCCTTTAGAGAAAAGTTTGCCAAACCCTGCTCTAAATATTTTCACAATAGCAAACATATAACATTTAAAAATTCAGCCTAAAAAAATAGTAATGATATGCAAAAGAGTAATAACTTTGAGAAACAACCTGGAAAAGTGACCAGGCAATGGCAATAAATATAAAGGAAAAAAAAAAAAATCAGATACATACTGTCAGGGTCTTGATATGATAATCCAGTCTTCCTGGACAGTAATCTGGCCTCATATAACAAGAACAAATCTGCTCTATCTTCAGATACAGATATGCCTGGGACAAAGTCCCTAATGTGGGTTTACCCACAAAAAATACAAGAAAAAGAACCAAGAATTTTGTTTTTTTTTCTAACTTGTTTATAGTGCTACTATTCAGGAGAAAAAAAAAAGAACTGAAAATTAAAAGGTCAAAGGGGAATGATGAAGCAAATTATATGGAACATCAATGATGTCATAATAAACAACTATTAAAAATGATTATGGGCATTACCTTGAGATATAAGAGGGATACAAAATGACTTCAAATGAAAAGATGACTCAGAAATCACATATATATGTGTGTGTATAGAGAGAGAGATTGCAACTGTGACACTATATTAGTGCACTGTTCAAAACCGGAACTCTGGCAGATGTAAATAACTGAACTCTGATGTGGTTTCCCATAAAACCTTTTGTATGAAAAAAAAAAGATTCTTAAAATGTAAATCCAGTTCTTATATGTTTCAAAGTAAAGCAGTCAGTAAAAAGTTACCTTTTAAAAGACAAGGTTTGAAAACGCATGTTAAAACTTTAAGATGAGTTCAAAGACAGAACCATGACGCAGCAACTTGAGAAGCAGAAAATTCTTCTAGGATGAAACAAGCCTGATTCCTTGTTCTGGTCACACCCTGGCCTTCTAGAAATAAAAGAAAGACATTCATGCCTCAACCTGTCAAACAATTCCAGATTTTCTACTTGGGTAAGATTTTTCAGGTGCTGCTTAGGAGAGGCTCCTCCTGTAACCTTAAGAGCCCATGGAAACGGCCATCTCAAGAGGAAATCCCTTTGGTTTGGGGGCACTCTTTTTTCTTTTTGGCTGCACCACATGGCTCGTGGGATCTTAGTTCCCGACCAGGGATCGAACTCACAACCCCTGTGTTGGAAGCTCCGAGTCTTAACCACTGGACCACTGGAGTGGTTGGGGGCACTCTTGGGGGCACTCTCACAAGTCTTCTCTAATTAAAAACTGGCAGATCTGGTTCTTCGTTGCTGCCGCACACAAATGGCACTGAATACTATTGAAATTTCTTATCACAGAAGTAGGTCCGTATTTCTCCTCACTTTCTGTTCCCTCTTCTCATAGAGTCAGAAGGAAGGTCTGCCTTTTCCAAGGCAAAATGGAACTCCTGATTTAAATTCAAAGGAGAAGTAAGAATTTATATGAATGTATTTTCATGTCTTTGTATTCTTCCTTTCAAAGCAGTTCAAACCAAAGCATTAAACGATGCTTAAGAAACTTTTCTTTTTGTAAAAAAAAAAAAGATAGTGGGAGTAGGAAAACAAAAACCCACTACGGCCTGAAATACACCCCCACCCCACCCCCGCAGCCCGCCACTGCCCTTTCAGTTCCCTTTAATAATGAGAGACAGCTCACGATGACTTTCACTTCAGCATCTCAAAACACTCTTTCTGTTTCTGGCGCCTCCTTCATTTATAATCTGTTAATAAATGTCTCTAAACAACCTGAAGCTGAAAATGCCTTCCAAAATGTTGTCACGGGAATGAATGCTTCTCTATTAATTCTTTAGTCATGTTGTGACAAAAGCTCTCTCTCTGGAGCTACTACTTTTGAAGAAAGAATTTGGTTCCTGCTCCCAGGTTTCTTGGCACCAGAAATGGGACTTTGTTGAGCTTGATTGCGCCATCTAAAGCGGTACAAAACTCAAGACTCTCTTCTGGGTTAAAATCTGTCCTAAGATGGTTTATTCTGCCCCTCTCCCCCAGTCCCCATACACGTTCAGCTATATAGTAAAATGCCTCGGCCAAAAGCTTCATCTCACTTCCAAGACATAGCATCCTGAACTCTCATCTCCTACTTCCTCATCGGCACTTAGACTGCAGGCAACTCAATTCTCTTACCTACAGACTTACTAATGGATCTAGTGCCTCTGGCCCTGGAGATAAAAGACGCTCTAAGGGCACCCAGTCCATCTGTCTGTTCTGTTTCTCCTTACTGAATCAGACAGACACATGCGGCACTGAAGGTACACACCATCCACCACAGAGAAGCCTGTAGGAGGGAGCGATTATTTGGCAAAACGGGAAAAATATTACAAAAGAAGGGATATTGGGTCCTGAAGGATGGAAAGGAATAAAAAGCGAGAGGTCAAGAGAGGCAGAGATGAGAAACGCATATATTCACAGATATGTGTCACACTCTGTAGAAGCTGCAACAACTAGAAGAGCCTGATTAAAGTGTTTCTGGAGCAACGCTACCTTGAACCGGACACCTCAGAGACCGATCGTAGTCCTCCCCATTCTTCACAGGCAGCTGGGTTCAAAACCTGTTAGCTCTTCCTTCTTCCTTCAGTCTAATTCCTGCATCCAAATAGCAGTCGGTTGATTTCTCCTTTAACGTCTACCTTGGCCACGACTGACATGGGGGCCTGGGTGCTGGGGCCTGAATCAGTCAGCAACTCTGTGGCCCTGGGAACAACCACCCACCAAGCTACCTTCTCAGAGCACAGCCCCGTTCCCATTACTGGTGTAATACCACTGCTTAACGACTGAGTAGAACTCTAGACGAACTGGCCGGGCACTGGAGAACACCATCCCAACTGGCCGTCTACCGCACTTCGCACCACTCCAGTCCAGCCCCCAGTCCAGCCCGCACGGCGTGCTGACCACCGTGAGCACACACCTGGCCCCTGCACGCACACCTGTGCTACCCGGGACCTTCTCTTTGCCCCTCTCTTCACCTGCCCCACCCAGCCTTCTACCTCTAACTCATCCCCAAGGCCAGGCTCCACTGTTTCCTCCTTGGCACCTTAAGGGTCAAGCAAGTGGCCCCTCCTCCTTGGAACGCCTGTGGCTGGAAGTATCTGTACCATTAAAACAGCCTCGGTTCCACACTTCGTCCTTTCACACCTGAGCTGTAAGCTCTGAGGACGGAGCCTGTACTTGACAGAGTCTTTGAGAGCTGTCCTTCATTGCCCAGTAAGTGACGACCAGCGTTGTTCACTGATAGGACGTGAACCAGGGCTCTCCTGGCTCTTCCCTTTTTCTCACCAAGTCCTACTGCTACTCCCTCTACTCCAGCCACTCCAACTCCACTGATGAAGCCAAGCCCAGGGAACTCCTATGTCCTGTCTGAACCATTATCAGTTCAGTTCAGTTGCTCATTTGTGTCCAAGTCTTTGTGACCCCATGGACTGCAGCACGCCAGGCTTCCCTGTCCATCACCAACTCCTGACGTTTGCTCAAATTCATGTTCATCAAGTCAGTGATGCCATGCAACCATCTCATCCTCCATTGTCCCCTTCTTCTCCTGCCCTCAATCTTTCCCAGCATCAGGGTCTTTTCCAATGAGTCAGTTCTTCATGTCAGGTGGCCAATGCATTGGAGTTTCAGCTTCAGTATGAGTCCTTCCAATGAATATTTAGGAGTGATTTCCTTTAAGACTGACTGGTTTGACCTCCTTGCAGTCTAAGGGACTCTCAAGAGTCTTCCCCAACACCACAATTTGGAAGCATCAATTCTTTGGCACTCAGCCTTCTTTACGGTCCAACTCTCACATCCATACATGACTACTGGAAAAACCATAGCTTTGACTAGATGGACCTTTGTCGGCAAACTAATGTCTCTGCTTTTTAATACGCTGTTTAGGTTGGTCATAGCTTTTCTTCCAAGGAGCAAGCATCTTTTAATTTCATGGCTGCAGTCACCATCTGCAGTGATTTTGGAGCCCAAGAAAATAAAGTCTGTCACCGTTTCCATTGTTTCCCCATCTATTTGCCATGAAGTGATGGGACCAGATGCCATGATCTTAGTGTTTTGAATGTTGAGTTTTAAGTCAGCTTTTCACTCCACTCTTTCGCTTTCATCAAGGGGCTCTTTAGTTCTTCACTTTCTGCCGTAAGGAAGGTGGCATCTGTGTATCTGAGATGCATATCTGATTGCGTATTCTCCCGGAAATCTTGATTCCAGCTTGTGCTTCACCCAGCCCAGCATTTCGCATGATGAACCATTCTAGCACCCTCCAAAATGCCTCTCATCAACGCCTGACCTAAACTCTTCTGATAAAATCTAAACTATCTCACACAGACTAAACTATATTGGAAAAAAAGTTTGCGGTCCCTTTCCTGTATCTGCCACCTGCCCAGCCAGCTCCCAACATACAGCCCTCTGGGAAGTGTTCCAGCGGGAGCTGGGCCTTGGTGGGGGTAGTGTGCACACCGCTCTGAACTCAGGGCTATGAGGCCCTGCTGCCCCCAGCCTGGATTCCTGCAGCTCCACCAACTGCGCATCATCTCCTTGGGCTGGTGTTCCAATCCAATCGTGAATCGGATCACAGCACTTCGGTTCCCTCTGCTCTCCCTGTGGCCCCCAGCTCTGCCCACACTGACTCTCCCTCCTCCACACCCCCTCCAGATCTCAGGTTAGACAGCTCTTCCTCAGAGTGGTGCTCCCCCACCTGGTCCACCCCTCCCATCTCTCTGTAACGAGATCTCTTCATTGTCTGCCTCGCCAGCCGAAGTCCACGGATCCAGAGCCCTGGAGGCCCAGGGCATGGCAGCACTGTGCATAAATGCAATGCTCAAGAAAAGTTTAATGAATGATCAAGCATTTAGGAAACTTTTGACCAAGGATCTATATTCTCTACTTAAAAACAGCTGTTTCTGCAAATGTAATGAATGGGGGTTACTAACACAGTAGCGAATGATTAGATGAGTCATTTAAGTATACTTTTTAGAGCAGACTTTCAGAAGTAAATCCTCTGAAAATAAAATCAATCTCTTCTCTTTCCGTTCTTGAAATTCTGGTACTACCACACCACACAATATCATGTAAAATTAAGTGAACATCAAAGATAACTTAACAAGCTCACAAGCTCACAAGCACATGGGTTAAAGGGTGATGACATTTCTAGAGAATGTTCCGACAGCTGCGACGGTGATGTCCGTTTTCCTAACTCCCCTTCCTATCAATAGGGAAAAAGACCAGGAAGTCAGGAAGCAGAGCGTCTCCTTTGCTTCTGCTCCACTGCAGGACTGAGAGAAATTCACAGGAAGAGAAACTCTTCCTGTGACTAACAGATGAAACATTCAAGACAACGATGGCTTCTGCTGGCCTCCAACTCAGCCCACTGAAGCAAAAGTGGGCTCTAGCGAGGAGAGAGCAGCAAACAGTGATCACTGACTTTGCTTTCTAAGGATTTTCTTGCTCTTCCCAATCCCACCTCCTCACACTGCCAGCCACTCACAGTGAATGGGCTCAAAGCGGTAGATAAGATGCAGACCAAACTCACACCTTAAATGTGAGGTTTCTCCAATTCAGAGAACTGACTGTTTTGTACAATTCAAGTGACAAAGGTCTGAAAATATTTTGAGCTCAATAATACATGACAATTTAGAATTATTCAGAGGCAGAGGCACTTGGTTACTGATGAATGTGAATGTGACTATAAAACTATGTTTTACAATATTTCTACTCACGTTAACACAAAAATTGCAAGTGCAAATGGTCTTTAAAAATAATCACAAAATACTTATGAGCAAAAATGTACATTTAAAGTTCTATATCCATTAGCACATTAACTGTACAAAGAAAAAAAAAAGCACATTGTATTGGTCTATACCCCATTACAACAGTCTATTTTTAAAAAGCAGTCTTCCCCTCTTCCACTTGATACGCGCTGCCTCTTAAAGCTTTATTGCCTGAAGGCCAACTCTTTTATCTAACAAAATATTTCCCTGAGATCTTATTTTCCCTGAGTATTCTATTTTCTTAAAATCTCTGAAAGGAAGGAAAAAAAATTACAATTTATTCCCAAAGAGAATTGAAAGCAGCAAACATTAGACCATCATTCTACGGTGAAGACATTCTTTGGCAATAAACGCTGAGGAAGACAACTTCAGTCTCCGCTCTTCTGAGCACAGGGGTCAGGAACTCCAGTTGAGCGATGAAGGACATTTAGAAGGACACACTACCTTCACCCTCCACACGGCTGTGGTTGCCAGCTTTACCAGAGCCTTTGATCTCCTTCCTTCTTTGGACCCATCCTGTTTTAGGAGGCAGACAACCCATGGGAAGCACTCAGAATTCAAGGTTGCAACCGTAACCTGCTCCTTGTCACACTCACACCCTGCATCTCCACCCTTAACCTAGAATTCCAACTTACAAATTATTCATTTATATCATAGCTCGAGCATACAAAATGATAGACTTGTGTTCTTCCAAAGGATGATGCCACTCCCCAAAGGACTCAGAAGCAAAACAACTCCTTATTTGTCCTAATTATGTTTTCTTTATGGAATATAACTAGAGTTTAAGCCTCACTTTGATATCATGAGACAGACTGATTAATAGTTTAAACAACAGATAAGGTGGTTTTATAATCTAGATGCTTGGTCTATATTATCCAAACCTAAATCCTTGGATAGCAAGGAGATCAACCAGTCAATCCTAAAGAAAATCAACACTGAATATTCATTGGAAGGACTTGCTGCTGAAGCTGAAGCTCCAATACTTTGGCCACCTGATGTGAAGACCCAACTCATTGGAAAAGATCACACTGCTGGGAAAGACTGAAGGCAGACAGAGAAGGGGGGCAGCAGAGGGTGAGATGGTTGGATGGCATCACCAACTCGATGGACATGAATCTGAATAAAGTCCAGGAGATTGCGGAGGACAATGGAGCATCGCCTGCTGCAGTCCATGGGTGGCACAGAGTCAGACACCACTTAGCAACTGAACAACAAAAAATCTGCGAAGCCAGAATTCCTATGTGGAAAAGCACTTCGCTCAACTCTCTAAATTATATAATAAAAATTACTTTAAGAACACTGAAGAGAACTTGCAGAAGAAAATGGCAACTGGAAGAAGAGGCAGAAGCCAGAGGGCACAGTTAAGACAGGGAGAGGTTACCAGCTGGCATTCAGTGGTGCTCAGATTTAAAGATGCACCTCTGCCACACTGCTTTTTACTCAAAGTAACAAGTCTTGGGCAAGCTATACAATAAGTCTAAACATTCAACACTTCTCTTACGTTAGATCCCTTACTCTAACAAGAATTGTATTGATCTGTTTCATCATTTGAAACCTTCCAAGAACCTGTCCAGAATTGGAGCATTCGCTGCTACTAAGAGTGATAACTGCTGCCTTGTATATATAAATGGGTATCTTTCAGCTGAAATGAGTAATCTATGCTAAACTCAGACCTCCAACTTACAAGCTCTTGGTTTTCTTAGGAACCCTGAGAAAATCTTTCTTTGATCTTCTGAAAGAGAACATGCTTCAATACTGGTTTCAGAAAATCTCACATTAAGAACAAGGTTTAATCCAATACTAAAGTTAGAGGAGGAAGAAGAGGGAGGAGAGGCGGAGGAGGGGGAGGAGGAAAGAGGAGAATGGAGATGATCATTTTGAACGATGTGACTGAAGCTGTTCAGGGCAGATTTCATCTTTTTAAGCAGTTGTTAAGGATGCCTTACAGTAAACGGATAGAAACAAACAAGGCCAAACACGGCCTAGATCCATTAATAAGATGTTCAAGCCCAGTGTATTTTCCATCACCATCAGAGCGCAGCATGAGTAGGTACAGTTGATTGAAAGATTGCTCAGGATCAGTAAGCATCTCAGAACCTGGAGTTTCCAGCTGAACCCGTGAGGACTAAGAAACCTAACAGGTCACAATCACTATGCAAAACCCTTATGTAATCATTCATGAGCTGCTTTGAGACTCAAGCACAAGTGAAAGAAAAGAGACTTCAGGACTGAAAGCTTGCTCTGCACACATCAGACAAAACTAATAGACATCAGTGCTCAGAAACTAAAGGGCGGGTTTCAAGTACCCAAGGAAAGGATGACAACAATTTCCACATTACCACGAAACTTGGACTCCCACAGGTATCATATTAGTCTCGTTAAGAAGTTTCATCAGCATCATCTATGAGTCAAATTTTAGATTTAAACGGCAAAACAGGCTCATCAATACTTAGGCCTTGGAACGCATCCAAATTAACAGCATAAAATAAACGCTCGTAACAAAAGAACTCTATAGAGCTACAGAGCTACATATGCAGCAGAATATGCAACAAGTCCTGCATGACAAGGCAAAGGGAAGGCTGTAACATCAATGTGCAACAAAATTAAAAAAAAAAAAAAAATCTTTTTAGCCATATTGCATAGCATGAGGGATCTCAGTTCCCCAATCAGGGATGGAACCTGCACCCGCGGCAGTGGAAGCTCTGAATCTTAACCACTGGACTACCAGGGAGTCCCAACAAAACTACAGATGGTACAATAAAGCGGTAAGACAGAGACAGACACACAGAGCAGAGCAAACACAGCACAGAGCCCGATCAACCTCGCTTCACAGACGAGCAGACCAGACTAAGGCCCATACAGCTGTCCAAGAAGATCCAGGCTGGAGTCCAGGCCCAATGGCTCCACTCCACACCCACTAGACCAGCTTTTTCTCAAAACACAAGGGACAGAAGTCGCCATTCTTACTGTTGGCTAACTTATCACAAGGTCCAAATTCTTGGGAATCTTTCTTTCCTTTACTCTCTGGGGCTAAAAGCTAAACAAACTCCTGTTCCAACAGATTCCCTAGGAAAACCAAAATTCCCCAAAGTGGATATGGGACTGGAACCTGTACAGAGCCCTATTATACCACCACAGAACCACACGGCAATTCACTTGCAAATTCTTTCACAGACATCACACCCCAAGAGCCACAGTTTATGAAAGAGAGGAGGGCGAACTCCACACCAGATCAAGGGAATTGTGCCAGAATGAGAAGAGCCTAAGACATGAAGCAAAGCAAACTTTGCAATACTCAGGAGAAAAGGAAATTTCCTACAAGCCTCAGGGAACCTTTCCCAGAAGGTCTCATGGTTGCTGAGAAAGGAAAGGGTTGCTGCGGGTTGTCATTATAGCTCTGAATTCAATGTCATCATTCTTAAAGGTCGTCAGCTACGTTTAGATTGTTTTTTTGCCAACAAACCGAAGTGAAAATACCATTCAGGGATCATGAGAAAGTGCTGGGCAGAGGGCATGCCGGGAAAGCAGCATCCCACGGTAAGCTGTGGGGAGTGACGAGCTCTGGGAGTCTCTGCCCATCCTCCCTGGAGCACCTCAATCTTCGGAGGTGTGACACGTGCCCCACCCAGCCTTCCTTCAGGTGATCATTAGGAGTTTGTTGCTGAACTGAGGTTTTCCTGCCTTTTTCCTTTTATAATGAAAGTCTTCTGGTGCTAAGACGATCAGGAGGAAAAACAAATGCTAAACCAAAGATAAAGCACAGGAAAAGATTAAAACCAAGTTAGGCTAAAAGACTTTTTATATGGAGTAAAAAGTATGCCAAATGATTTGCTTCAATTCCTACAGCCACAAAGTTGGATTGGTTCCCTTGGCTGATAATACAGAAACAATATATAACATTGTTTCTGAGCCACACAACTTCAGACACCTATGACACTTACTAAAATCAGGCAAACTGGAGACTAAACAAAACTCAGACTACCAAATTTGCAAACACCCAATCCATTCATTAATGACATCGCAGACCTAAGTGTTTACGCTTCAAAAGGGAAAGTAAGAAACATCAAGTTCTAGAACATACCAATTCATTTTGTTTCACTATAACTCCTTAAAGTTTCACTCAAACAAAATGGACATATTATAAAAGTCCAATATAATCAGCATCAAAAAGTAAACAGTTCGTTTCTAAATACTAATATAAAGTAGTCTTATTACTTTGAAGAAACCTTGAGACTGATAATTTTAAAAGAACCCCAGGAACAAATATACAGCTTCAATGACCAAATAAACCTACAGCAGTCAATCAGTCCCTGAAAAAACACATACTGACCAGTTCATATTTACCTAGAAAATGTCAAAAATAACTGCCCTACCTACTGTGCAAGATGGCTGAAAATAAAAATCAAAATGAGACAGTATGTGAAAGTACTTAATAAACAAAGTCAGTAAGAGAGCTTACACAAAGACTAGTTAAACGCAAATAATGCTATAACTTGGTATGGTAAACAAGAAGGAGACTAGGTACCACTAACCTGGAGTCTGATCCTAGTTGAATCACTAAGTGCTGGTAACCTCACTGTAATATAAACCACTAATGCCCACCGTGTTCCATTTTTTTAATTGGAAGGTTAACAGAATTGGACTAGAGGGTTTGAAGTCCCTTTTGGCTCTGCTACTATGATCGCTAATATTTCTCACCTAAATTACTACTAGTATAAACTAATATTACTGAATATTATCATATGTGCCACTATGTCACAAGCAGATAACCCCATCTTTCCTAACTTGGCAGATACAGCAGTGATACCTTGCCAGTGATACTTCTGGAGACCTGTGTGCAGACCTGTGAGGGGTTTAAAGCCCAGTTACCTATTTCTGCACAGGGTTGGTCCAAGATTAAATGAGAGGAAGACACATTTTATCCCTCATTGATCAGACTAGTGGGCTGAAGCCGAGATGAAGTCATCTACTGACAACTCGAAAAAGAGTGAAAGCTGGGAGCACAAAGCAGGTGCAGGGCTCTTCTCCATCAGAGACAACTGAGCGTCTGAGATGGAAATGAACCAGAACCGGTCCCCTCACGTCCAGTCGGCTGTGGCAAAAAGGAAGGCAGTCCCTGCTTCCACTCATCTGCTAACCACCAGGCACTGGTCCTTCTGCATGCCAGGGATGTGGAAACGAACAAAAGCAAAGTCCCTGGCCTCATGGAGCTTACACTGTGGTTGGGGAAGAACCACAAAGTAAATGAGTAAAATGCAGGGTATGTTATCGTGGTAAGGGCTATGGAGAAAAATGAAGCATGCCAAGGGAACAGAGAGCATGTATTTGGTGATTCACGGTTTTCTTTTAAGCCAGCTGGATGCCACTTACAGAACGACAAGAATGCATCTAAAGTAGTTTTCCTCAGCATTTCCTCAAACAAGGAGTTCTCTGTACACAGGAAGATGCTAGCCTGCTGATCCCAATTTTATATTGATTGCTCAAAAGCTCTCAACTGCCAGCCGTGAGCTATCTGTCACGTGAGCAATCGAAACCCCACACTAACATTAACTCACCCCAAGCCCACCTTTGAAATCCACAGAGTGCAAATAGATTTTAAGAAAGAGAGCCAGGAAGAGCCAGAAGTTACCAGAAATTAGTTGAAATGCTTCTGACGAGGCACAGATGTCTCTTAACGCACAGGTTAAAAGGCAATTTGTGTGCCGAGGTCTGCTAGGACAAGGCATTGAGTCTACAGCACACATCATTTTGCTTTTTTCTGACCTGTCAATTCTAGTGACATTCTCTACTATTAGTCTATATTTAACGAGCTTACTGGGCAGTTTCTCCAGCTTTTAGCATTTTCTCCATCTTTTATTAAAAGAGCAACTCAGTCTGCAAGAAAGTTCCTACAACATACCAGCCCCTGCAAGACGTGATACCCTTGTATGAACACTGTCCTATCCACCTTCAAATCACCTCGTTAGTTGAGCTGACAAAACAGGCTGATCTTCGTTTTAAAATGCCTTCTCTAAATCGCTAAAATCTCATCATGGTCCTCCGGTTGTATAACAGCATCCTGAGAATGACAGTAAGTCTTTCGAAATGTGCGACAGCTTACTGTAACGTCCATCTATAAGACACTGCCCTTTTTTTTAAACGAGGACCCACAGGGGTGGCAAAGTCACTTTTGCGAAGAGCCCGGGCCTGGAGTGGAGGTGGGGGCGGGGGGGGGGGCGGGTCGGGCCGTCCATCCTAAGAAAAACATCCCATGGGTTTTCCCTCTGCCCGCACCGGAGGGGAGGCGTGTGTTCGGCTTCTCCGTGGGAGGGGCGCTCCCTGGCCGCGTTCGCGGCGCGGGGCCCAGCCCACCGCGCGTCGATTCCGAGGCGAACGGCAAACTTAAGCCGGGATCCGCTGGCCGGGCCCCCGGCGAGGGGACAGGCTCTCCCCGGCGCCGCCCCGCCCTGCGCGCGGGTGCGGGCCCGGGTCCGGCCCAGCACAGCGTCTGGGGGCCTCGGAGGCCGGGCGGCGGGGACCCGAGGAGCGAGGGACGGCAGCGGTGGGGACTGCGGTCCAGGGTCCGCTCCAGGGAGCAGGGCCGGGCCTCGGGGCGGCTGTCCTGGGGGAGTGAGGCCCGGCGGCCGGGGCGTCTCCCGGGAGGCACAACGAGCCGAGAGCTGACCACAGGGACCCCGGCGGCCGGCGGGGGTTGGGGACCTGGGGCTCCGCGCCCCGCCCCCGGGCCCGGGGCTGCGCGGCCCCGCCCGGCCCCCGCCTCACCTGATGTACGGGCTGGCGGCAGCCAGGATATTCTTCTGCACCGGGATCTCCTCCCCGTCGAGGACCAGGTGCGCGTCGCAGAAGCGGGACTCCTCCCGGAACGAGCTCAGCGCGCGCAGCAGGCGCGTGGCGTGCTGAGGGTCGGACACGGCGCTGCCCTCGGCCATCGCGGCACCCGCTCCTCCGCCCGCCCGTGGGGGCTCTGGAAGTCGCCCCGCCGGACCCCGCGAGCCGCCTGCGCTCGGCGCGCGCCCAGTCCGCTCGGCCCGCGCGCGCCCCGCCCGCTCGGCCCCGCGCTCGGCGAAGCGAGATCCAGCCCGAGCCTCCGGAACGCGCTTGCGCCGTCCGCCCTGCGAGCGGCCGGCGCCTTTAAGGAGCCGCGGCGTTGCGTCATTTCTCCGCGACGCCCCCGTGCCCTCCTCTCTCTCTCCGTCCCGCCCTCCGTCGCCGGAGGCGGCCAATCAGAAGCCTCGTTCCCCTCCAGAATGCCCCGAGCCCGGAACTGGCGCTGCCTGGGCGCGGGTCGGCGGCTGAGAGCTATCTCTGCAGCGCTGGGAGGGTGTGCGCGCGCGCCGGCGCTCCAGGGTTAAGTCCGTGGCTCTGGCGCCGTGAATCTGAATCCGAGCCTCGGTTCCTCCGCTCACTAGCCGTGTGACCATGGGTAAGGTGCCCATCCGCAGTTTGTCTTTCTGCAAGATGAAGATGATTTCTTAGGTGTTGTTGCGGGCTGATGTGAGACAACCGCACGTAAAAAAGGGCGCACTAGGTGTAGCTTTCATTATTTACGAGAGAAAAGGCGCTTCCCAGATAAGAGCACAGAGATCCGAGAAAGCCAGCCCCGAAAAGAGCGTTTGGGTTGCGGGCCCGGGAGGGAAATGCAGCGGATGAAGCTGAAGACGTAAGCGAGACTTCTTTGGCTTAACGGTCGGGAGGTTGGTCTTGATCCCATAGATGGTAGGAACCGTGATAGGGTTTTTCACGAAGATCGAGCTGCTGCGTGGAGAACTGGAGGGTGGGATTGGATGCCAACGGTAGAAACGTGGTTAAATATTGCCTTACTTGAGGGAAGGGACTGGTGGCCTAGATGGAAGGGTGATGATGGAGGTGGGCAGTAGCTGATGGCTTTAAAAGAACAGGCAGAATTAGGAGGGGGAGGGAGTCCTGGGTAATGTTCTGGATTGAGTAGCTGCGTGATGTTGGTACCTTTCAGAGAGAGACAGAAACGCTGAAGGAGTGGAAGGTAGAGAGCCCAGACACAGGTGGGCTCTGTACAGGTGTGACCAGGCTCCCCCACCCAGTCAGGATCAAAGTGCTGACAGGAAGCAAGTGTGGGACAGCTCTGTCTGCAGAGCAAGCCCTACACTGTCAGAGATTTCTGGGAAGGCTGCTAAGGGCACATGGGAACGTGAAATGTAGCCCCCGTTTTGTCCAAACGTTAGGGACTCCACAAGCTCCTAAGGAATTAGCAGTTTTACCAGGGCCAAAGGCCCAAAGAACATGGTCAGTATTCCAGATAGGCTGGGATAGGGTTTTCAGTGGATCAGCTTAGGTTTTTCCTTCAGCCAACTCAAAGGCCCCAATAAAGTCTGGCATCTTTACCCTGAACCAGCCAGGGGTTTGGGGTTACTGGCAGGAATCAGGGTATTTAACTCTGGTGGAGTCACTGACCAAAGAATAGATAGGGAGAAGGAAGTTACTAGAGGGCTTCCCTGGTGGCTTGGCTGGTAAAGAAACAGCCTGCAACGCAGGAGACCCCGGTTGGATTCCTGGATCAGGAAGGTCCCCTGGAGAAGGGATAGGCTACCCACTCCAGTATTCTTGGACTTCCCAGGTGGCGATAAAGAATCTACCTGCAATATGGGAGACCTGGGTTGGGAAGATCCCCCTGGAGGAGAGCATGGCAACCCACTCCAGTATTCTTGCCTGGAGCCTGGTGGGGTACGAGTCCATGGGGTCGCAAAGAGTCGGACACGATTGAGTGACTAAGCACAGTGGAAAATCCAGACATTTCTAGACCAGTATTATGGATAAAATGATTAAAACATCTAGGATTGGCTACAAAACAATATGAAGGGAAGGAGGGAAGTAGGTGGGGGTATAAATGAATCAAAGGTGGCTATGAGTTACTCCTATTAAAGCTGTGTCATAGATATGTGGAGATTCGTTGTGCTAGTCTCCGTATTTGTTTGTATGTGGTAAAATGTCATAATGCAAAGTCAACAAGATAAGCGGCTAGAGCTTATATCCTCCATGATATCTGCCCAGTATCCCTGGGAACAGTTGAAACCCTTCTTCCTTGAAGTTGTTGCTGTACTTTGAACATTGCTCTGGCAGGAAAATTACTGTAAGGGGTTTATTTGCCTATCTTGCCTGCTAGCTTGTAAATTTAGTGCATCTCCATTTCCAGGTGCCAAGTCCACCGCCTAGCCCTGTTAGTGCTCAGTGGATGTTGGATGGATGGAGGGATTTTAAAAATTGTGAATACCGGGCATTTAATAAATGTTTTCTGAATTGCAATCTGTTTTTAGTTTCTTTGTGTTTGTCTTCTTTCTCAGCTGGGTTGTTGCTGGAGTCAAAAATGATACATATGACAGAAGGCCTTCATATCAAATATGTAGGTACTTGATAAACACTTACTTGGAATTAGTTGGAATGCTGATCTAGTCTTCGAATGTCAGCGGTTCCAAAACAAAGAGCTCAAATAACAGAATCACCCTCAGGTAACCGGTTTTCCCAGAATGGGAGTGTTGCCTTAGTTGAAGTAACTGGAGGTGAATGGGGATTAGTCAGGCAGGTTCTTCCCGGTAGAGGTGAAACTTCTCTGATGTTTTGACAGAAGGAAGGTATAGGAGGGCCTGGGCAGAGGGTTGTAGACAGACCAACATCAATCAGGGCAGCCTCCCACCTGACACCTGACAGGGGAAAGGCAGTTGCTGGCTTGAGAGGTTCCCCTGTGCAGCAGGCAGATGGACAGAAGACCGTGTAAATGTTCTCCATTCCATCCCCACAGTTGCAGTATTCCCCGCCAACCACCTGCCTGAATCACTCACATTCACCCTTCAAAACCCAGCTCAGTGACCTTCGGAGGACCTCCAGCCAGCTTCTCGGGCAGAGTCCCTGTGCTGCACCGTGTTTTTGCCTTCTTCTGTTCTGCACTTAGCTGGCAACGCTGTAATTCACCGCTGTATACTTGGTTTGCGAGCTCCTCCAGGGTAGGAGCTGTGTTGTATTTACCTATTTCGAGGGACTTGCACAGTGCCTGGTGCTTAGTGGGTGCCCACTGAATGCCTCACATAATCAGAGGTGGCAAGTTGGGTGAAGGAGCATGGGCGGGAGACTGTAACACAGTAGGGGCAGGTGGTCCCACAGGGAGTTAGGTGGGAGGCCATCCTGCACTGCCAGCTGATGGCTCCAGGAGATAAGGGGCCAGTGGTGCCAAATCCAATAATTTTTCAAAAGATCTGAAAATTCAGATCCACATGTGCAGTGTCCCAGTTTTTCAACATTAGCCACACATTCCATTTGAGGGACAAAAAAAAAAAAGATGCTGCACTTGTCTGCAAACAAGATCTGGCTTCCGTTCATTTCCAGAGGCAATCAGAAGTCCATCTTGGTTTACTGAGAAGGGAGTTAACAATCCAAAGGGTGCTTGATCCTCAATAAAATTGTTGAGTTGAACTCGGGTGCCCCCACTAAGCCTGATGCTGATGCTGTAGGGAAGGAAGAGGGCCCACGTGTGGGAGGATCTGTCAGGCAGCTGCTGCCGGGGCCGCTCCTGGTTAGACCATGAACTGTCTTGCAGTCTATTGATGCTGCTCAAACCGAGCCACCCTTGACGTTGCTTATGGCCATCAGAGCGGTGTATGTACTGTTACTGTTTCTCTACATTCCATGTGTATCAGACATCAAGCTGTTGTGAAACATGTAATCTAAGAGATTTAATAAACGTCCCAGCAGTTTCAGTCTCTGGTGACTATCAGTGATCCCTTTTAGAGGCTAAAGAGCCCCAGAGGAAGGATTCTTTTTTGGGTTTGAAGACGGAAAAGGATATTTTCACAAGGTACTAACAGTGGTCATTCACTCAACAAATATTTATTGAGCACCTGCTATATGATACATGTTGCAAAGGTGCTGATGGTGAAAACAGTTTCCTCCCATGCGCTCATCCAAGAGACTTTTACTCTCTTCCTGCTTTTCTGATTATGTATCATTTTACGATCAGGAAAAAACAATTTTCATTTGCAAAAAGAAAATACTTTGTTTCCAAAAATGAACCCTCCAAGGAAAGAATCACTTGGGGGTTTTCTTTTAAAATGAATGTTAGAAAGAGGAATAAGAGTCCAGTAAAAGAGATAATGCAAAGCAAAAGAATTAATAGTTTAGAAGCTCTTTAGAAAACACTGACTTGAGTGGATTCATTTTATTGAAGTGAAAACTGAAGCTCGAGAAGTCAAGGACTCAGTCAAGGTCATACATGTGACCTAGTTGGGGCAGAACAGACTGGCCCCAAGCTTCTGCCTTCCAGCCCTGTAAGCTTTTCCATTACACCAAGTTGACTCTTCTTAAACATTAATTTGGTTGAGACAGTCTCTTCTGATTCATTTTAAGGCAGTCTTCAGATATTTTATTAGGTAAATCTGTCTTTGGTCCAAATCTATATATGGCTCCTTTCCGAAAATCTGAGCTCTTCCAAATCGCTGAGTCAGAGAACATCTCAGTATTTATAACTCTTGAGAGTTGATTCTACATATTTACACAACATTCAGAGAAGTATCTCAGAACCAGTGAGCTAATTAAGCTGTGCTGAAGATGGTGACTGTTTCTGTCCAAATCCGTGCTGTGTTGCTAGCGCCTGGCGCAGTGTCTGAGGCACAGTAAGCACTCAGTAAATATCGGCTGAGTGAATAAATCTCAATAAGTGGGGAGACCTGGGGTCTTTCTATCCACTGAACGGGTTACTTCAGTTGTTACCACAGTCCCGCACAGAACTCCAACTAGTCTATGCAACAGCAGGCTAACATCTCCGGTTGAAAATAAGCTCCTGATTTTACTCTAAACCCAGTCATTCCCGGACTTCCCTGGTGGTCCAGTGGCGAAGAATCTGTGCTCCCAAAGCAGGTTTGGATCCCTGGTCGGGGAATGGGATCCCACATGACGCAATTCAAAAAGATTCAAGCCGAAATTTAAGACCTGGCGCAGCCAAATAAATATGTAGATAAAATATTTTTTAAAAACCCTAATTGTTCCCCAAATAAAGTGACAGCATTATTCACTTAACCACAGACAGAGATTTCTTGACATTCTTGACCTTTTTTCTCATGCCCTTCATCCAATTCAGCAGCAAAACCCTGCAGACTGTCCTGAGTCCAGCCTCATCTGACCTCTGTCGGTACCACCCTGTCCAGCCACTAGTCAGTCCCCCTGGACTCCTGCACCAACCTCTTAGCTGTGCTGCCTGCTTTTCCTCTTGCCCCATTCTGAGTTCTTTCACTTCATAAGTTAATCAGATCCAGTCACTTCCCAAAACAAGACTCTCCAAAGGCTTCCCATCAAACTTGAGGGAAAAAATCCAAAGCGGAAAGCCCTGTGTGATCAACCTTGTACTTCCTCTTCAACCTCATTCCCCATCACTTTCCTCTCCCCTGATGTTCACTAACCAAACCAGCCCTTTTGCTGTTCCCTGAACAGGCCTCACTTATGCCCACTCCAGGGCCTTTGCATTGGCTCATCTCAGGCTGGAAATGTCCTTCCTCATATTCTCAGACCTTGTTCTTTCCTTCTTCATAGATCAGAGCTCAAATGCCAACTCCTCAGAGAGGACTTCACTAATCTTCCTGTATAACGAATGCCTCACTCAACTACTTCATTTTTTCTCACTGCATTCAGTCACTACTTAACATATGTTTATTTGTATATTAGGTGTCTCCTCTGACTTTAAGCTTCATGAGGCCTGGCAGGAACTTCCTGTTTTATTTATCAATGTTATTCCCTAGCCTCTAAAACAATGCATAGGAAATAACAGATACACAATAAGTATAGACTTACTGAAAGAAACAAACTGATGGAAGAGAGAACATATTCCTGGATCTTTTCATCCCTTGTTGCCTAACCTGACCTTGCCAACCTGGAGGAAGATGAATAGTCAAGGAAGATGAAGATTCAAGGACATGAAGCTTCCAAACCTCAGAAGGTCACAATATAACAGCTCTGGACAGATGTTGCTTCAATTACTTCTTTCAAAGCAAGTTCTGTGTGAGAACCTTCAAGCCAGGCCATTTTCCACTTTGTATTCTTTAAATTTAGTTTGAGTATTATATATTGTTACCATACCTAAAAGCATGTAAAAGATACTCAATTTCTGTCCTCCCTGTAGAATTCTAGCCAATACACTGAAGGTGTATGAGCTGATTTATTCTGCAACATTTATATCATGTAAGTAATTTGCCTGCTCCTTAGACTTATTTAAATGTAAAGTCACCTGAATTCCTTTAAGTCACTGGACTTCCTCTATACCTCCCTGTGGGTCTCATCCTCCTATTCTGGAGGCTCCAGGGTTCATTACTCCACTGCTTCAGTTTCCCTGGCATAACCTTAGTAACTTCCCAGAGCAGTTGAGAAGCTCTCACACAAGGGTCTGCCGCACGGCAGGAACTCCACAAACGCTAAGTGTTGCTACGTTTCCTATCGCGGTCATCGCCACAGTCCTCATCCTGGTTTATAACAGCATCTTTCCCAGCTCAGGAATCACTACCTTCTAGCTGATTTTCAAGTCAGAAGTCTAGCCTCACTTTTACAGTCAAGGCCCCACCAGCTTCCTCCTCTCCGTCTGGGTTGACAGCTTCATTTCTTGTTTCTCTCTGATGTGAATGCTGGACTATAGTGAACTTAATGATTTTCTGACTCTATCTGCCATCTTCCCTTCTTACTCTTTAAACATTCCATTCTACTCCTTTGTATTTCATGCTCCGTGCCTTTATTTTTTTACCTTTAGATTCATTCTTGTATTTTCTGAACTATGTTAGATCTCTTTAATGAGCAATGTTTGACCCAGTTAACACTTTAATGTATTTATTATCTTTGGAACACATCTTGATTGAGGTATAACGTAAAGCATATGGACTGATGAATTGTTTCATATGGATACCTCTGTGAACTCACCAGATGGATGAAGATAAAGAACACTTCCATAACCCAGAAGGTTCCTTCAGACCTGCTTCTAATCAGAACCTCCCAGTGGAAAGCACTGTTCTGACTTCTATCACAATTGATTCATTTTTCCTGTCCTTGAACCTTTGCATTTGGCTTATTCCACTCAGGACGATGTCTTTGAAATTCTTCCATTTGTGGCTTGCAGCAGTAGTTAACCAGCTGTACCACATATGCCACCACTTACGTGTCTGTTTCCCTGCTGGTGGACACTTGGGTTGTTTGCAGTGTGGGGCTATTACAATGAAGCTGTCGTGAACATTCTCAAGTCTTTGGGTGGCGTATGTATGTTTTTCTCTGTGGATGCACCCTATTTCAGTTGCCAGGTCATAGGAAAGGCATGTATTAAACTTTAGCAGATAACTGCCAGTTTTCCAGAGTGGCTGTACCAAATTTTACTCTCACCAGTCTTGCACGAGAGTTCCAGTTGCTCCGCATCTTTTGGTAATTGGTGGTGTCTGTCTTTTAATTACACCCATTCCTGTCGGTATATAGTGGTATCTTGTTGTTTTAATTTCTGTTTCCTTAATGAATAATGATGTCGAGCACCTTTTTATGTTCTTGGTTCACTTGGATATAGCTTTTGTAAGGGCTGGTTTAACTTTTGTTTCATTTTTTAAAAGTTGATTTCCACATTGATTTTCAGGAGTTCTTTTATTTTCTATATGGGAATGCAAATGTCTTTTCCCACCTTGTGGCTTGTCTTTACACTCTCTTTGTCTCTGCTAAACAGTCTCAATTTTAATGAATTTCAATTGATCAGTTTTCTCTTTTATGGCTAGTGATTCTCATGTTCTGTTTTAAAATCTTTAAACCATGATGACATTCTCCTATGCTCTCTTGTAGCAGTTTTATTTTCTCTTTCACATTTAGGTTTATGACCCACATCAGCTCCATGCATTTTTCTTAAATCCAGCTTAAAATTCACTTCTTCAGAAACTCACTCATTCATGCTTCTAATCACTCCTCCATTTGACAGAATTTTTAAGCACCTACCATATGCCAGGTATTTGTGGGAGAACAAAAGCACTTAGAGTCAACATTTAAGGAACTTACAGGCTAGTAGGAGAGAGGGTTAGACTTGCACATAAACAATATTTAGAAAGTAGTAATTTAGCTGGAAATTATGATACGGCCTAATTATTTAGGCATACCACCCAGAGTAATTTCCCCTTTGAACATCGGCATAAATTCCATTCCCTACAGGCCATGATGCTGTCTTCCTCATCCTTTGCTGGTCCCCCGAGTCCCTGTGCCTGGCTTGCGAGGCGTCCCACCATCTGGCCCACCCCTCCCTCCTCACCCTCACCGTCCTCTATCCCAGGCCCTCTGCGCAGACCCAGCTGTTGGTCCTGCCACCTCTTACCTCCTGCCTGGACTCCTTCTCTCACCACTTTGATGCCTGAAAAACTCCTTGCTGCTCCCGCACCTCCTCTGTGAAGCCTCTCCTGGCTTTTTTCTGTCTCTTTGTGCCTTGAAATCTGTCCCTGGAGCCAGATTTCTGGATTCAAGTACTCCTTCTGTCCCTTGCCAGCTCTGTAACCCCGAGTGTGTTACTTAAACTGTCTGAAACTCTGACACCTCATTAGGAAAAATTGTGGTTCCTGCTATATAGGGTTTTGAGCAAATAAATGAGATGAGCCAGGTAAACTGTCTAGCACAGAGTCTGACACATAGTTAAGTACTCCGTAAAGTGTCACTTTTTAAAAAAAGAGCAAACGAAACAAGACAGTCATACCCAACACACAAATGACATTTATCTGTTAACATATTGGTTTTTTTTCACTAGACTGGGTGTTTCTTGAAATCAGAAGTAGTCTTTTCCTTCATTTTCCTACAGTTGCCACTTCTTGTAGGACCCACTTGTGGAGTCCTTAGTGCAATTCACTGTGCAGGGAGCTTTACATACATTTTCCCAACAGATCTTTACAAGGAACTGCAAGGTAAATATTAGGATCTCCATGCCATGGTTCACAAAGCCGTGTCCCTCAGCTGATTGGTGGAGGAGCCAGGATTTTCACTCCCTGATTCATTGCAAAGTTTTCAGCCATTCATTATCCTGCCCTTCCCTCCATGTCCCCGGCACCTACACAGTGACCTTGGTAACCATCTGATGAATGGAACTGAATCTAATAAGCCCCACTCTACCCAAGTTTGTCAGAAAGGAACCTGGATTTATCTGTGTTGCTAAAGTTCTGAACATGACCCTCAAAGGTCAAGCAATCAGGGACTGAGACCCTTCTGGCAAAACAGATAGCTCCTAGAACAGGTGGCTGTTTTCGACTTTCCCTCTTGGGAAACGGTGGTTTCAACATCAGTAATTTGTACTTTGTGGCTTGAAGGCGTGCTCTTCAATTGACACAGTGCCGCCTTTCCAGAGGAACAGGTTGTTGCTTTTCACAAAATTTGTCCTATTTAACGAAACTTCTTGTCTGCTGTCTTAATTACCTACCATCTCGCCTACTGCTCTATTACTGTGGAAATGTACCAAGCTTTTAAACTGCTGTCCCAAGAGGCTTGGAAAGATCCTTTTCAAGCAAATTCTGGAAGCTTGGCATCTCCAGTTCAATTGTAAATATCATGAGAGCAGGAACCACCTCATATTTGTCTGTACCTCCCATGGCACCTGACTGGGTTAGGCAGGAATTCAGTATTTGCTGAATGGGGTCACCATTATCTGTCTGCTTATTTCATGCTGGAGACTGGGTTAAGCCTTGGAAAGGAGAAAGGAGGAATCAGATTCAGGGATTACCCTCCAGGAGCTTCTAGTCCAATGCAGGAGATAAGATTCAAACATAAATAATGTGCATCTGATATGGAAAATGGTGTTTGTAATAGTGATTCCCTGGTGGCTCAGACAGTAAAGAACCTCACTGCAATGCAGGAGACCTAGGTTTGATCCCTGGGTCAGGAAGATCCCCTAGAGAAGGGAATGGCAACCCACTCTAGTATTTTTGCCTGGAGAATTATATGGACAGAGGAGCCTGGTGGGCTATAGTCCATGGGGTTGCAAAGAATCAGACATGACTGAGTGCCTAACACACTACACCGGGGTCCCCCCCAACATACACACCCAAAGCATCACTTGCACCTAAAGATTGATGGGAAATTCTTTGCTATTAAAGCAAGCAGGGAAATATTGTGGGGTACACCCTAACATGTATATGCATTTTGGTGAAACCACAGGTTTCAAGGTGCTTTATTTGGTAGACCTGTGCCCCCACCTTTCTTTAGGAATGTTATGGTGGGCGTGATTTTGAACAGTGCCACTGGGATCAGACAGAACTGGGTTTTCATTCAGGCTCTGCTCCATTACTTTCTAGCTGTGTGATTTTGAGCAAGTGGTCTGAGCTCTCTGAACCTCAGTTCTCATGATTTTTATGAGGATTAGTGTTTTATGTAAAGCTTTTGTCACATGCACAGTAGCTTTTATGCTCATTATGGGAATACAGGTGTGGGATGGGTGGATGGATGGAGTAGAGAACAGGCCAGTCTTGCCACAGCAAAAAAGGCACAGGTTCCCTGTGACATGAATACTTGGCAATTCTGTAGCATTTTGTACTCTTGAAGCACTTTCATAATTACACAAAAATCAAAGAAAGAAGAGCCATCCCAGTTCTACCTATGAGAAAAGCTGAAGCCTTAAGAAATGCCCAGAGTCTTGCAAGAATCGGGACTGGTCATCTTGAGATTTGAACCAGTGCCTGGTTCGGTATCTTTTACACAGGAGCCTGGAGACTTGTTAAGGGGTGGGGTGGGGAAAAGGGGGCCTGCCTTTCAAGCTGCAGCCTTTCTTTGCTGAGCCACGTAGGGCCTGTTAACCTGACCCACATGTTTGGAGACAGAGCCATAGCACCCGCGTGGCTGGGGCAGCACACAAGTCCTCCACTTTCCCTGGTGAGAAGCCGGTACAAGCGATGGACTCCACTCTCCTTATGGACATACAGATGTACAGAACCCCACATACAATTGCAGGAAGCCCTGGGCCTGAAGCCCCTCCACCATGCCCCCTCATAGGGGACTCAAGGCCATCGCTCAAGTCCTCTACAGCAACCATTCTGAACCTGACCCACTGCAGAAATCGCAGACTCATTTCCTCCAGCAGACCAGTAGAAACAGTCTAATCCAACATAACGAACCCTGGCAGTGTCCGCCAGGAACAGCTCACCCTCCCAACTCTGCAATCATCCAGATTCCAGAAAGTTTATCCTTCAAAAATGGCCAAAGTCAACCCGTCCATTTCCCTCCCAGGCTTTCACAAGTCTTGGTGGAGATGAGAATTGAGGTTACCTGAGTTTTAGAAATCGGAATTGCCAGCGTGTTGATGGAAGGGAGTGGAGAACAGGGATAATATGTAGGTTACCTAGAATTGATGGGCTGCACCACGGCCCAGCACCTTCCTTGTGAAAGTCAGGATCGAGCATGAGAGATAAGAACTCGACCTGCAGCTGAGGGAAACTTGGTAAGGCGTTAAGAGTGTGTGTTCATTCCACACTCGTTTATTAAGCGCCCACTACATGCCAGGCCCTGGTCTAAACACCCAGGAAACATCTGAGACAAGAATAGAAAAAAAAAAATCCTTGCCCTGAATGTAACTTCTGAGCTTACGTTCTAGTGAGGGCTGGTCTGCTGGAGGAAATGCGTCTGCGATTTCTGCAGTGGGTCAGGTTCAGAATGGTTGCTGTAGAGGACTTGAGCGATGGCCTTGAGTCCTCTATGAGGGGGCATGGTGGAGGGGCTTCAGGGTGCCCAGGGCTTCCTGCAACATCCCAAGTTTGGGATGATTTGTTACAATACGCATAATAAATAAGTTAATTTTATAGCATTCTAGAATACAAAAAGCGCTACAGGGAAAAAGAAATTAAGTAGGATAAAGGGATCGGGTGTGTGGGGGTGATAGAGAAATCAATTTGCAATGTTAAGCTACATACAGGAGATGTGTATTGAAGGTGACATTTGAGAAAACTTGAAGGTGAGGAGACCACACACATCCTGAAGCCCAGACGATACCAGTGAAAACAGTGAGTGGCTAACATTCACGCATTCACTCACCAAATATTCACTGAGTGCATTAAGAGCTAGTTGCTTGCAGTAGGCTGAATAAAGGCCCCCGCAGACCCAGGTCCTAACCCCTGGAACCTGTCTGGTCCGTCAGCTATGTGGCAAAAGGGACTTTTTGGATGTCAGGAAGTTAAGGATTTTAAAACAGGGAGATGGTCCTGGATTATCCAGTGGGCCCTAAATGCAACCATGGGGGTCCTTATACAAGGGAGGTAGAGGGAGATTTGACTTTATAGAAGGGAAAAAGTGAGGTGAGGAAGACAGCAGAGAGAAAAAAGTGATGGGAAGCAGGACCATGAGCCAAGGAAGCTGGAAAAGGCACTCTTGCCTGGAGACTTCAGAAGGAAGCTGCCCTCGGACACCTCGAACTTACTCCCATGAAACTCCTTTTAGACTTGTGACCCCTAGAACTGTAAAAATAGATCTATGTTGTTTTACACCACCAAGTTTGGGATGATTTGTTACAGAAGCCACAGGAAACTAACACAGCACTATTTTAGATGAGGATCAAAACTGACGAAAATCCCTGCCACGTGGATCCCTTGGCCACTCATTCTGTGCCTGGCACTGGCCTGTGTCTTCGATACATGGCATTCTTTTAATGATCACATCCGTCCTAGGAGATGGCTGCTGTCTGAGCTGAGACCGTGTAACTCGGAGACCCTGTTTACCCATCAGATGGTCTTCTGGTCATGCCGGATTAGACTGTTTGTTGTGTGATGGCTATTTTGGGTGTGCCAATGATATGCTTCTGCCATATCTGATGCCACTGGTCACTCTGGGTGCCTGGCACGCGGTCCCCTTCTTCTCTCCCCAGACCATGAGTAAGGCCCCTCCCAAAGACAGGAGGACCAGCAACAAGTAGCACCCTCTGCATGAACTGCCCCCACAATCTTCATTAAATCAAATGGTGACAGCTCAGAGGCAGGCACTTCTTCTAAGGGCTACAAGGACATTATTTCATCCTCACTGCAGCCCTGTGAAGTGTGTTCCAATGTCATCCCCATTTCGCAGGGCAGGAACCAGAGGCACTGGGAGTTTAAACAACTTATCAAAGGTCTTATGACTCATATGGTTTGGGAGCCAAGATTCAACCTCTTAACTGTTTTTAAGGCTCATCGGAGCTAAAACTTATTGAGCAACTGCTGTGTGTCAGGCAACCTTCATTTACATTTTGCAACTCTCTGGATGAGGGACATGTACTGTCTCTGTTTTATGGATGATGAAACTGAGGCATCATCAGGTTTCGAGAGGATCAAAACCCAGGCGGTAAGGCTGGAGCCCCTGTTCTCAACTCTCGCGCTGTCCTTTAATTACGCACCCACTTCGTCCCAGGCACTATACGTAGTCCCAAGGGTGATGAAGTGAATGAAATTAAGACAATAAAAGTAGTGGTTGAGCAGTTTGACTTTGGGGCCCCAGGAGCCACCTGTGTGATCTTGGGCAAATCACGTAAGTGTTCTGAGACTCAGTTTTCTCACCCATAATACGAGAATGGTACCAGGACCGACCTCAGGGCTGCTGCAAGGATGATGTGGGAACCAGCACCTGTGGGTGTCAACACATGTCAGCTACTGTTATACTGTTGCTACCAGCATAATAAGCTCCATTTCTGCCCTTAACTAGAGAAGAAGCACAGTGTAGCCATCACTGTTCCTCCCACATTAATTCCGATGATAATTTAAGGAACCCTGAACTGGGCTGAGACCTCCTGCCTGTCCAACTCAAATGGCAGACTGAAGACAAAATCAGGGACCCCGTGCCTTCCACTGGTCCCAATCTCCTGGAGGGGGTCAGCGTCTCAAGAAACACCAGTCCCCCTCGGCCCTCCAGGAACACAGTGGATGCTCTTAAGGAAAGAAAGTGCTAGAAAATCCTACCAGGGCATGTGATTCTGAATTGAACACGCATATGCTGGACTTCCTGGAACTTTGCCAGGCCCAGAGGTGAAGATGGAGGAAGATGCTGCATCTCCACTGACTGAGGCTTCCATATTGGCTTCCTCGTCCCTGGACCAAAGCCTTGCTGGCACCAGCAGAGAGCTGTCCTGCAGTCTCTTCTTATTAGTTGAAGGCATCCTCTTCTAGGGGATGGTGGAGGAAAAGGACGTGCTTTCGTTTTCTCTGTATAGATTTATCAACCCTAAATGGTGACTTCTATACTTTGACAATTGTACACCTGAATGCAAAAGAATGAAGTGGGACCCCTAGCTCACACTGTCTACAAAAATTAACTCAAAATGGACCATTGACCTAAATATAACTGCTAAAACTGTAACATTCACAGAAGCACACATAGGCATACATCTCTGGGACCATAGATTAAATAATGGTTTCCTAGATACGACACCAAAAGCAGAAGAGATAAAAGAAAAATTAGATTAAATTGAACTTCATCAAAATTTTAAAACTTTTGCACCTCAAAAGGCACCATCTAGAAAGTGAAAAGACTGCCCAAAGAATGAGAGAAAATATTGCAAAGCATAAATTTGATGAGGGGTTTACTTCTATAATATATAAAGAACTCTTACAATTCAATAATAATTAAAGAAAAAAACTCCAAATACCCCAGTTTAAAAGTAGCAAGGGATGTGAGTGGATATTTCCTCAAAGAAGATACACAAATGGCCAATTAGCACATGGAAAGATGTTCAACATCATTAGTTATTAGGGAAGTGCCCATCAAAACCACGATGAGATACTTCATTGTATCTAGGATGACTAAACTAAAAACAGCAGACAATAGCCGATTAGGGAGGATGTAGACACACTGAAACTCTCAGACGCTGCTGGTAAAACTATAAAATGGGGCAGCCACTTTGAAAAACGGTTTGGCGATTCCTCAAAATGTTAGACACATTCATCCTAGGATCCACCAATTTCACTCATTTGAGAGAAATGCAAACATACATCCACATTAATAACTTGAACACGCATGTTATTCACGACAGCCAAAACCAGGAAACAACTCAGATGTCTCTCAGCTGATGAGCAGATAAACCAAATGTGGTTTATTCATCCAATGGAATACTATTTATCCACAACAGGAATGAAGTACTGATCCATACAACACAGGTGAAGCTCGAAAACATGCTGAAAAATCAGTTACCAAGACACGCCCATATTACCATATGATTCCGTTCATATCAAAACATGCACATACGGTATGACTGCTTTTGTATGAAATGTCCAGACTAGGCAAATCCATAGAGATAGAAAGTAGGTTTGTGGCTGCCTAGAACCCGGTAGGGGAGGGATGCAGAATGAGGGGTGGCTGCTCATGGGTATAGGATTTCTTTTACGGGTGATGAAAATGTTCTAAAATTAGACAGTGGTAATAGTTACACAATATTGAATATACTAAAGGCCACTGAATTGAGTACTCTAAAGGAGTGAATTTTATGGTATATGAATTAGATCTCAAACAAGCTATTATTAAAAAAAAAAAAATACTATCAGTCCTTGATTGTCCTTGAAGAAACCATCAGAGACTTCTCTTTAGTTAATGCCAATTACACTCCATACCTGAGTATGGATAAACTGGGGTTCTGGCTGCAACTTGTCTTTTCTGTCCATCTTCTTCTGTGCTACAGAAGCTCTTGGTAAATGTCTACCCCAAGTTTACGAAGTTCTCTCCTGACTCCACACCCTTTTCTTTATCTGCGTTGCCCATTTTACCTAGTTACCTACTACCATCCTTCACACGTCAGCCGTCTCTGGCTCCCCAGACATGATTAGGGGTCCCTGGGGGTCCCTTTTTTACTGCTACTCCATTGAGTTGTGTTGGCCCGTTCCTTGGTGCCGTGTCCTTCACTGTGCTATACGATCCCTGAGGACCGAGGAGGTACTGGTTCTGCTGATCATTATATGCCAATGTGGGACTGGTCATCACTGAGGGAGTAGATGAGTCCATGAGTGAGTGAGTGCATGAGTGACCATACGCCTGAGAAGAACAAGTATCTGAACTGAGTGGAGAGATACAGAGCATAAGAAAGAACAGAGGAAAGGAAGACGGGAGGATCTGCACAATGGTTTTTTCGCGTGCAGCTGCTTTTTTACCTGTTTGCTGAGAAGGTTGGATTTCTCAGCTCTATAGCCACTGTGACCATTTGAGCCTCTTAGATTGTAGAATGGCTTCTCAGTTTCCTATGAGTCAATCAGAACCTTTGGCCTTTGAAAGAACATCCAAACCTCGTTTTTCTACTCTTTGGCTCAGAAATCCAAAGTTGGGAATCTGGCCAATGCACATGTGCTCAGTCACTCAGCTGTGTCCGACTCTTTGCACCCCCATGTAGCCTGCCAAGCTCCTCTGTCCATGGGATTTCTCAGGCAAGAATACTGGAGTGGGTTGCCATTTCCTCCTCCAAGGGATCTCCCCAATCCAGGGATCGAACCTGCATATCCTACTCCTCCTGCATTGGCAGGTGGATTCTTTACCACTGAGCCACCTGGGAAGCCTAATCTAGCCAAAAACAAAAAAAAAGGATGACAATAACAAGAACCTGAATATAGAGAGAGATGTGGGGTGGGCACTGGAAATACACACATGAGGTCACAGATCTTGTGTCAAAATGTCCACCTGCTGGCTGGTGCATGTCACACCATGTCCCAGAGATGGAATAATTTGCATCCCTTAGAAGAATTTAGTGATTTGGGAAAAATACTTGTAATAAGCGGGGAAAGCAGGTTATAAACTGGTGGGTTATAAACCTATTGCCAATATGTAAACTGCATCAGAAATTTTTTTAAATGGGGGAAAAATACACCAGAAGGATTTCAGGGGTTTTCTTCTTTTTTTTTTTACCTTTAAACTTTTTATTTGGTGTTAGGGTGTAGCCGATTAACAGTGTTGTGGTAGTTTCAGGAGAACAGGGAAGGAGCTCAGCCATACATAGACGTGTATCCACGCTGTCCCAAACTCCCCTCCCCTCCAGGATGCCACATAACACTGAGTAGAGTTCCATGTACTGTACAGTAGGTCTTTGTTGGTTCAGGGTTTTCTTCTGGTAACGGGGTTATGGGTGTTTTTTCATTTCTTGGTTAACACGAGGGGTTCTACAATGAATATATATGAATTTTATAATCACAGAAAGCAATCCCCTTAATTCTCTCTCTTTCCACTGCTCTCTTGAGGAATCCACTCTGCACCTGCTTTGTTCAGTCAACCCACCTCTGGCTCCACACTCTCTTCAGGAGCTACACCCTCAGCATCTTGCCAGGTGCTCCTGAAGACCACTCAGCACGTCCCTCCTGGTCCCCAGGAGGAAGGCAGGCTGGCTCATCCCCACCTGTCCCAACACAGGGCTCCCACGTCCCTCCCCGCTCGCCGTGTGCAAGGGAACTCCAGCCTCCTGCTGGTGCTTGACCTCGAGAGCCCACTTCCAGCTGCAGCTGGCGGCCCTGTGTCTGCACCTGGTTCCTACTCCTGGAAGGAACCTGAAGAGCAGAGGCCCCGGGTCTCACCGTTGTTGGATGAAGAGGAAGTCAGTGGCGACTTTTCTGTCTGCATGTTCTGATTTGCCATGAGAAAGACTTCTCCCGGCCATTTAAAAACCATCCAAACTGTCTCTAAATAGCGTAGGAAGTGATCAAAGGTGTTTTCATGTAATCTGGACCCGCAGCCATCTCAACAGTCAGTCTGATGCTTGGTGACTTTCAAAGGAAATGAGTACAACCCAGTAATGCGGATACAGCTGGAATGCACTTATAATTTTTGTGAGTTGATATTCCCTGGTAGCTCAGCTGCTAAATAATCTGCTTGCAATGCAGGAGACCCCGGTTCAATTCCTGGGTTGGGAAGATCCCCTGGAGAAGGGATGGGCTACCCGCTCCAGTATTCTTGCATGGAGAATCCGCATGGATAGAGGAGCCTGGCGGGCTACAGTCCATGGGATGCAAAGAGTTGGATACAACTGAGCGACTAAGCACGTGTCCACGTACACACCTAGCTTATTCCTGGGGTGGGATCAAATTAGAGAAAACCTGGATGGAAAAAGTTAGTGGGTCAAACATTTGCAGGCTTACCACGTACCTGACACATCCTTAGAGTGCTTGTGAAATACCGTGGCTTTATCAAAGCAATAAACAAATCCCCGGTGATTTTTCCTGCAGAGCTTCCTGGTCACGTGTTATACCCACATGAAGCATAACAAGGAAGGCTCCCAGGGTAAGACAGACGGTCTTGGCTTCAAGAAAGGCGCATGTGTCTTGGCTCCTACAGCCTTTTGAGCTAATTACCCTGGCCTGTGTCTGAAACACAGGGGAATTCAGGATCGAGATAAATTGGATGTCCTACCATTGACCTTTGGTGTTT
The DNA here is from genome assembly GCF_003369695.1 of Bos indicus x Bos taurus. Classification (NCBI taxonomy): domain Eukaryota; kingdom Metazoa; phylum Chordata; class Mammalia; order Artiodactyla; family Bovidae; genus Bos; species Bos indicus x Bos taurus. The sequence continues at coordinate 57,867,710 of NC_040093.1, forward strand.
TTGAAACTGAGAAGAAAAGACGTGGTAGGCCAGGCTTCCTCATCAGTCTGGTATTTCACCTGTCTTCCTAAGCAAGGCAAATAAACCATGACATACTTTTCTTCCATCCTGAACTGCACCCTTTTTTCATGGCCACATCTGGGTACTGTTTGGCAATGAGAATTGAGTAGAATAGAGGTGGGGAAGTATTTTTCAGATACCACCCTCTTCTCAAATATTTGAAGTAAAATAATGAATAGGTGAGTGACTGTCCCATCTGTCAACTCTTTTCCGTTCCTGCCACCCAAATGCAGGCCTCCATCACACGTTTCTTAGGCCACCATGGCTGACATTTCCTCCCGATCCATCTTATCAATACTGGAGATGCTGAGGTCCCCAGAGGAGAAGAGTAGATGGTCTTCAGTCTACCATCCCCAAGGTTTATTTATTTATTTTGCCATCCCCAGGGTTTGGGTTTTTGTCTGATGGGCTCCATGAGCTGAGCTGAAATGGAAATGCTGGAATGGTACACGAGGTTTTGAGGGAGCAACAGGGGAAGAAAGAGAGACCAAGGATGGCTGGAAGAGGAACCTGGGCGTCATCATTGGTCTCCATGTGAACCACCTTCCTGGTCTTCCTGGGACACCTTCAGTAAAATATGTATTTCTTTAAAAAAAAAACAAACCTATTTCTTGTGGGTACATTGGAGTTGGATTTCTTCATTGGTGGAATTCATTCATCCAACAAATATTTAATTGAGAGCCTGATCCTCCAGGCAGTTTTCTAGGTGCAGAGGGTAGAGTAGTGAATAAAATACACCCAACACAGGACAACTTGGATGAAAACAAACACCAGCGTGGTGGAATCTCCAGGGAACACTGCCGAGGGGACTCCTGTCCTGTGTGGCTCTGATGCACCTCACTGCCCTGGTTCTCAGTCAGGCAAGACAGGACTCAGTCCTGGACTCCAGCCCCTCCACCCCACACCAGCCCTCTGGCCCCCTGGGTGTACCATAAGGCGCCTGTCTTTGCCTCTGTTTCTCTGCCTTAGAAGATCTTCAGAGGAAGAAGCCATGTAAAAAAATAAAATTAAGGTCTGACAGGGCTTTAAAGTTTTAATTTATATTATGCCATGCCTTGCATGGAATGACCACAGAGCACACGCCTTCTGGGTCAGCTGATTGAGAAAGCTGGAACTCATGACCAGGTCCACTGGGAAAGCAGAGAGGGAGCAGGGAGCAATGATAAATGTTTCTGTGTCTCTTCTCCAATGGGTCATATGTGCCCATTCTAGGGACAATGATTATGTGACAATACAGTTTCTGATTCATGGTCACTGTCTTTGTACTCAAGGAAGGGGGCTTTCTTACAAGGGCTAGAGCTAATCAATAAATATTTGATTGACTTTCAAGCAAGGTCCTCACGGCCAAAATAAAATGAAAGAAAAGATACAGATGAGTTCTGTTTTCAGAATGTTGACTCAAAGCAGCTGCGGAAAGAATAAGTGCGAAATGGAACGAAGGACCACCTCTCCCGCACCTCCCCCGGGGCGGGGACAGCCGTGAGCTGGGCGGAGCTGGTCCCCAGGACCAAAGCCTCCAGGCTGTCAGGTTCTTGGGGCCGCACGTCCGGCGGCAGCCCTGGCCGGCGCCTCCTGGGAAGGGGCCTGCTTCCCCGGGTCCCTGCCTGCATCTGGGATGAACAGCCCGTGGAAATCCAGGTGCATCTCCACATCGACGGACGCGCGGGCCAGTTCCGTAAAAGTTCTGGCATCGAGAACCAGCAGAAAAGGCGACTTCTGGGGATCGGTAGAGACTATGGCCGATAAGATAATCCCTTTGGGGAAACAAAGAGAGACATTTTGTAAAAGTGCACCCTCGAACCTCTTCCAGCTGGGGTGGGGAGGGGGGTGCTAAGTTTCTCAGCTCTGTCTCCCTGTTCTTTGTACCTAATGCGAAGAGTTGACTCATTGGAAAAGACCCTGATGCTGGGGAGGGATTGGGGGCAGGAAGAGAAGGATGACAGAGGATGAGATGGCTGGATGGCATCACTGACTCGATGGACGTGAGTTTGGGTGAACTCCGGGAGTTGGTGATGGACAGGGAGGCCTGGTGTGCTGTGATTCATGGGGTCGCAAAGAGTCGACATGACTGAGCGACTGAACTGAACTGAACTGAACTGAATCGAAACAGAAGGGAAGTGAATTTGATATTCTGTGTGAGCTGAAGGGAAAGGCCAGGGAAATCGGAAGGCTTGGCTGGGCCCATCCCCTCACCTTTCTGAGCCTCAGTCTCTTCATCTGTAGAGTGGGGATAATCTCCCCACTCTCAGGGGGTTGCTGAGAGGATCTTGCACGGTCAGTTATGAAAGCACTTTGTGAATTATTGCACATACAGAAAAATGGCTATTTTCCTACTATTTAGAAATTCCAGTTACAGCGAATCAGCTTCAACACTGCACTTAGCCTAAACTCAGACCTGCTGCATTCAAATGGCGTTTGAATAAGTGCAACCACCTCATGCGTGTGCAGCTTTCCCCTTTGTGAAATGAGAATAGTCTAAATATTCACTCTCAAAGGGACAGAGGGCTAAACAAAATAGAGCAATAAACTTCCAGCAAATATTCCTGATTCTTCCCGAGGCCTCCCGGGTTTCAGAGTGGCTGAGCACAACTGAGGTCAAATCAGCCTGGACTCAAACCCTCCCCTGTGTATGTACTGGGCGTGCAACCGTGGGTAAGTGACCTCAAGCTCTGAGCCTTTCTTCTGGTGGAATGAAGACAAGGCTGCTTCCTGTCCACAGGAGAATATGCAGGGCGTACACGCCCAACCCGGGGGAGGCCAGCCTCGGCAGGAGGTGGCACCAACCGTCCCCTACCTTAGAGGCGACAGTGACACGGGTCCCCTGCCTGGCACGCTGTGCCGTGCAGGTCAATAGGAAGACACTCCCAGGTAGAAAACCACTCCCTTCTCGCCCGAGGGAAGCAGCTGGCAGGCTCAGCGGGCAGCCTGCCCTCCCCCCAGGTGTTGGCAGCCCCACCCAGGCTTCTATTTACCCTCCTTGGCATCCCCAGGGGGACGGGCAGGGCATTTCTGGGGCAAAATCAAGGAGGGAAAGGACCTTTAGGTCAGGTGGAAACCTGGATGAGAGAGGAGTCCCACAAGCTTTTTAAGGGGCTCCCTGGAAAGTTTATGTGCTCAGAGGAGTTACAAGTTCTGACCCAGCCACTGCAATGAATTTTAAAACCAGGATTCCACACTCTGGGCCAGGGCAGTGTTGCCCTGTGGCAAGGAAGTGGGCTTTTGTGTTAGTCTCCCCCAAAAGGAGGTCTCTCCTCTGCCCCTGGGAGGTGACGCCCGAGTCCTTGGACTGTCGGTCTGACGAGAGGTCTTTGTTTACCTGAGGCTGTGCCATCCAACCCGGCCTTGGGCCACAGGGCTTCCCAGGAGGCACTAATGGTAAAGGTCTCACCTGCCAATGCAGGAGACGTAAGAGATGCAGGTTGGATCCTTGGGTCAGGAAGATCCCCAGGAGGAGGGCATGGCAGCCCACTCCAGTGTTCCTGCCTGGAGAATCCGATGGACAGAGGAGCCTGGTCGGCAACAGTCCATGGGGATGCAAAGAGTGGGACACGACGGAAGCAATTTAGTACTTGGGCCACAGCCGTCAGCTCGACCTCCAGAGGGGCGAAGACTAGAAGTCAGCGCGGTCCGCACGACCACGCCCCACACGGGCTCCGAGGCTGAGGGAGCACCCCTGGTTGGCCGCGCTCCGTGGGGCTCGTTGGGGAAGTGGGAGTGGTCCGTGACTCCCGCAGGGAGGACCACCGGAGACCACCCATGGGATTCTCCCGGATTCCATCCCACTCGCCTTTTCTCTTTCAGTCTGTACCCTTCCGCTGAGATAACTGTCCCCACGAGTGTAACAGCTTTCAGAGTCTTCTGTGGGTGCTCCTAGTGAAGCTGAGGGTGGTCTTGGGGACCCCGAACTTGCAGCTGATGTCAGAAGTGGGGGTGGGCTTGGGGACTCCCTCGCCCTACTGCTTTGCACTCAGAACCGCCTGGACTTCAAAGCATGGCTGCACCAGCTGTGTGAACGGTGTCTGAGTTTGAGGGGTGACCACAAGCACAGTGCAGAAGGTGGGTTGCCCTTCCCGGGCCTTACCATCATCCTCGTCCTTGGCACCTGGTGTGGGCACGAACAGGGGCTCCGCCGGCCAGCAGTGCTCCTCTCTCCACGTCAAGGAGGACTTGGTGAGAATGTCGTATTTTATTATCTGCGCATGCAAAGGGGAGAAACGCGAAATGAATGGTTGCAGAGCATGCTCATTCCCGGCGAATAGGAAGGCGTCAAGGCCCCAGAGAAGGGGTGAGCGCCTCAGATGGGGACCTCACACCAGCGAGCATAGGCCCCAGATGACACCTGCCTCTGGTCAGCACAAAAACAGGAAAGCAGCTCCCTTCCTTCTCCGGCTTTAAGCTAAGGTCCCCCCACCACAGCAGAGCTGATATACACTCTGAATTCTTTAAGAAATAAGAACCCTGGATTTATCTGATATTGGGCACTATATTGCAATTTTTATACGTATCAGATAATCTAACATATTCATTGCCCAGCCTTTAAAGCATAATGTGCTTTCTTCATTGCTTTCCAAGCGTGAGTCCCTGGCCTTCTCTCTGTCTCTAATAAGCCTCTTTCCCCTTAGGGTGTGGGATTAATGGGAAGTGACTCGGGGCGTGTGGATGAGCATGTGGGAACCTTAATTTTTCTCATTGTACATTCCTGCACTGATTGCGTTTTTTAAAAAAAGATTTTCCATTTTCTTACTAAAACCTGAAGCTACTAAGGAAAAGTGATGTCTGTACAGCACTCAGCATGGTCCCTGGGAAACAGCAAGTGTTCAACAAATAGCAGTTTAGGAACCAAAATATGAACCTCTGTGCTGAACACCTGAAACTAACATGATATTGTAAATCAGCCCCGTTGTTACAGCTGTTTAGTTGCCAAGTTGTGTCCGACTCTGTGACCCCATGGACTGTAGCCTGCCAGGCTGCTCTGTCTATGAGATTTCCCAGGTAAGAACACTGGAGTGGGTTCCCATTTCTTTCTCCAGGGGATCTTCCGGACCCAGGGATTGAACCCTCGTCTCCTACATTGGCAGGTGAATTCTTTACCACTGAGCCACTATACTTGAATAAAAAAGTTTTAAAAAGCAAAATAAATCCTCCAAGTTTCAGCTCTGTTTTCTCTGCTTGAGACTATGAGTTCCTTGAGGGCAGGAACCAGGATCCTCCTGTTCACTTGCTTTTCCTGTGTGCCTAAGCTGGTGCTCAGTAAATATGCATCCAATAAAGAAATCACTGGATAAACTCCAGCCACCACGTCTTACCTGAGTGAAGCCCATTAGGAGCAGTTCCCTCTCCTGGATGCTCCGTCATTGCTTCCAGCATATTTTGTCCCAAACTGAGCTCACTCTCTGACCTACCCCCATCCCCAAGGGCATCTCAGTCCTGACATCCCTGAGAACTCAGATTTGCAGACAGACATGACCATCCCAGGCTGCCACCCGCCAGGGACCAGTACCTTGGTTGGGATGGGGCTCCACTGGACTCCAGCAGCAAAGATATAGCGGTATGGCTGCCCATTGTGGGCATAATTGATGTGAGGCAGTTCTAAGCCTGGAAAGAGACGACATGGCTGACAAAGCCCCCTTCAGGAGGGTGGGACCACCCGCCCTTCGTGGTATCGAGGCCAGGCATCCTTTCTACAAAAATGGCTTCCAAGCCAGGATCCCTGAACATCACTCAGGCCCTGAGTTGGATCAAGGGTGGTCAAAGGGCAGGAGGAGGGAACTTCAGATAATTACCCCAGCTCTATTAGAAGCTTCGGGAGCAAGGTAAGATAGACCTTGGTTTTTAAGTGTATAAACATCTTTAATTATCCAAGATAGAAATCAAAGAGAATTACATGATTAAAATCAGAGGCCACTGCAACTTTTTAAAAGCTCTTAAAAAAAAAAAAGTATGTGCGTGCAAATGTATGTGGGCGTGAACAGAAACTTCTGAAGCATGGAGGAAGCATCAGTGGGGAATAGTTAGATGAATCTAATGAAATCGTATAATAAAAAGTAATATTTACAAAGAATTTTAGTAACATGGGAAAATGTCCCCATGATAACGTTAGACGTAAAAGGCTGCCTAGAGAATTATCACCACTATGTTACAAGTGTAAAGGAAAAGTTTAGAAGTGCTACTGGGCTGATAACTTTCTTATTGTGGCTCGTAGTTTATATTGTCCATTCTGAGTTTCTCATGTGAAAATTTCATTATGTCTATCACTTTTGTAATCCAAAAAAGCCTTCAAATTTCATCCATGTCCATGTATACATATTTACATATGTCCGCTGTGTCAAATTAAATTTCCAAGTCCCCCCCACCATGGCATGGGGCAGCGATGTGGCGAGCCTGGAGCCCTGCCCCTCCACTCCCCAGCCGTGTCCTGGGCAGGACAGTTCGCTCCTCACCTACGCACTGAGCACACCCTGCTCTGAGCCTGGTTCCTGTCTCGTGCTGGTGACAGCACTGAGCACGGGGCACAGGCCCTGCTCCACAGGCTTCTGCTCTAGGACAGTGGTTCCCAGTCGGGTTGCAGGCCCCGGACGCTGCTCAACAGCTGCAATGCCCAGCGCTGCCCCCTCCGCCCCGCAGCCGCAGTGCTGGGCAGGGAAGCCTTGCTCCGGGGGCTGTGGCTTCTCTCCGAGGGGCTTTACGTTCTGCGTGGCGCACAGCCTTTCTGAGGCCCAGTTTTATCCTCTGGCCAGCAGAGGAGATGGCGCCTGTTCTGCAGGGTGCTCAGTGTGCCCAGGTGGAGACCCGCGTATGCTGTGCTGTCCAGCACATGGCAGCATCGGAACTGTGGTTTCCTCAGGGTGTAGGCCCTGCAGTGGGATTGCTGTGTCACGTGGTAGTTTTATTCCTAGTTTTCAAAGAAATCTCCATACTGTTTTCCATAGTGGCTATATCAGTTTACATTCCCACCAACTGTGCAAGAGGGGGTTCCCTTTTCTCCATACCCTTTCCAGCATTTTTTTATAGATTTTTTTTTGTTGTTTTTTGGCTGATGATGGCCATTCTGACTGGTGTGAGCTGATACCTCCCTGCAGTTTTGATTTCCATTTCTCTAATAATAAGCGATGTCGAGCATTTTTTGCAAATGCATGGCAGCATTTGAGACAGAGAACAAGTTAGTGGTTACCAGTGAGGGGGAAGGAGGGGATGATATAGGGGTGGGGACAGGGAAGTACAGACTATTGGATGTAAGACAGGCTCAAGGATGATTGTACAACATGGGGAACACAGCCAATATTTTGGAATAACTAAGTGGAAAGTAACCTTTAAAAAGTGTATAAAAATTTAAATGCAACAAATAAATAAATGTTTTAAAAGAAAGCAAAAAAATTACATGGCAGCATTCAAAAGGCCAGCCGTGAAAGTTCCTGGGTCTAGAGACCACCCCAGTGCTGGGAGGGGTATGAAGGTACATGAGAGAGAAGCGTCTCCAGTACAATGCCTAGAGTCCCACAGTCTTCCCTTGCCTCCCTGGTCCACACACAGCTCCTCTGCACTGGAAGGAGGCGTTACGTAAAGAGGACATCCACCCCTTCCTCTGAACACAGGAGAGAAGATGCGTTTTACCTTCACAGAGCAACTCCGGCTGACAGTAGACCTGGTCATCTTTTTCCTTTAGGGCTCGTGCTGTTGTAGACGACAGTTTGATTAAATTGGAGCCCACTTCTGCATTCTGAAAGAGATCAGTTTTTCCAAATAAATCAAAACGTTGTCCAGAGCAAACACTGGCTTTATGTGCACATTTTTAAAAGAATGCTTCAGTGTCTTGTTTTGGCCTCATGCTAGCCACCAGAAGCAGCTATTACATGATTGGAGTTCTCAGTTAAAAATGAGAATCGGGGACTGGAGGTGACTCCCCGAAGAAGGCAAAGCTGGTGGGTTGTGGAAGGGGGCTCCGAAACCCTGGAACTTTTCTCCTGCTCTGGGCTGCCTGATCCCTCACAGGTGAAATGGATGTACTTATAAGTGAAATGGAAGTACTTACAAGTTCTCGCTTTTTAAATACTGTATGAGTCACTTGTCAAAGGCTGCATCAGTTATTAAAAAGGTGTTTATAAAGAGTTCATAATAACACAGAGAACACCGAGTGAAAGAGCAGCAGAGAGAACCGCAGACACGGTCTGAGCTCAGCCGTGTTAAAAAAGAAAAGAAATCACAGTGGAAAGAGCCTGGGAGAAATGTGCCAAATAGTAACAATAGAGCATGCAGCGGGTGATGCAGACTTTAATTTCTTTGTCTATGTTTTTCTAGATTTTCAGTATTTTCTCCTATGAAAAAATAGGAGAAAAACAAACCAGCAGGAAAGAAAAACAAACATGAGATAAAAATAACTTGGGAGGAAAAAATATCTATGAAGGACGTCTCTTGGTCTTAAGTGGCAGTCAAGACTTGGTTCAGTACTTTAACCCGGGAGAGAGACGTAACACAACTAATTAAATATCTATCGAGCAGCAGTTACTCCCTGTGTCCCCACACACTTGCCATGGTACTTGAACAAGTTACTTGACATCTCTGAAGTTCAGTTTCCCCACCTGTATAATGAGGTATAACACAAACATTGTATAAATAGCATATGCATCTCTGAGTTATCATGCAAATTAAATAAAATAACCCATGCTGTTGGCTTACAAGAAGGCCAGGTTAACAGTAAGTGCTAAACAAATGTTAACTGCTGTTGATCACATAATTGTATTATTATTATTATTGTTATTGCCATTACCCCTGGCGGGTGAGTTCAGTTGGGCACCTGGGAGGGGATGAGGAGCAAGACCACCGGCAACTGTGAAATTCCAGAAGGAGAATTACTGCCATGCCTGACTTCTCATTTAAACTTTTCTCGACTTTCCAAATGTCTCCAAACAAGTTTTTATAATTAAATCGATAAATGGCAACCCACTCCAGTATTCTTGCCTGGAAAAATCCCATGGACAGAAGGGCCTGGTGAGCTAAAGTCCATGGGGTCACAAAAGAGTCGGACATGACTTAGCAACTACCCAACAACAAATTTGAACAACAGCAGCTTTTTGCTAGGAAGGCAGGACATTTACTGCATCTTAGAAGCTGAATTTTGAGATGTGTTTAGTGCAATCCCAGTTGACAGAGGAGGAAACTGAGGCCCAGGGTAGGAAAGTGGCTTGCCCAAGGTCGCACTAGGGGAGCGGAAGCTGAGCCCAGACCTCCACACTGGGGTTCTTCTGCTCAGAAACAGAAGCACTGCAGGCAGCAGGGAAAGCAGGTGCAAAGACCCTGAGGCTGGCCCATTCCCCTCCCACAGGTCTCAGCTCCAGCGTCCCTTTCCCTGACAGCTCAGTCTGCAGTGTCTCCAAGGTGTCTGTCCCACACTGTAATTATCTCCTTTATGGACCTGGCTCCTTCTTTGATGCTGTCTTCCCTGTGAAGACAGTGACCACATTTCACCCTGTGCATGGCACACAGGCAGCTCCTAAGAAGCAACTGCTAAAGGAATGTGTGAACGCTCGAGAGGCAGAACACGTGCTTTGCAGGTGGTTGTAAGAATCAGTCGTCCAGCGCCCGGCACACCGGGCGTCTTGTTGGGAGCAGCTCTTGTTTGCCTCCGCCTGTGCGCGCAGCCTCACAGACGGTGAGAGGCCCTGCCCGTTGCCTTGTAGTCACGAGGCAGCAGCCACGGGCCTCTAGTGCATGTCCTGGGCTTGATTCTCAGGGAGGCGGTCTGCGGACATGTTTTCTAGCTCCAGCATGAAACTGGTCAGACTGGTTGAGGCATGGACCATGAATTTTTCCACACATAGCAGTAACGAGCATGACTCGGCTGCTTTCTGTGGCCAGTGTGCATGACTTTGGGAAGAAATCGCTCTCCAGCCAGAATTCAATAAAATCTTGCAGACTGGCTTTGAAATTCTTCGATGCGAGGGACGTCCCAGGAGAAGTTAATCTCAGTCATCCCCCCAAAACACTGGCTTTGAAGTTTGGCAGTCCTGGGTGTGAAATCTGACTCTATAGGTTTCTTCGTGAGTTCCAGCAGGCCTCCCTGAGACTAGGTGAACTGGAGCCTGCTTCCTTGTTTGTAAAACTGGGGGCAATCTGTAACTTCTGGACAGATGGCGAGTGCAAGCGAAGGTTCCTTCAACCAGCGTCTGAGCACCGTGGTTAGGATTAAATTAAATAATGGTTATGAAAACACTTGGTTCAGGGCCAAACCCACTGTAGTTAGTAACTTGGAATGAGACAGACAAGCACCCAAATCCCAGCTCAAATCCTACGATGATTCTGCGATGTTTGGCACGTTACTTTCTTTCTCATCTGTTGTCATGGGGATGACAAATAACTTCAAGCACTCACATGCAGATTCAGTGAGGAGAATGCAGACCATTACACGCCCCCACACGTTTGAGGGGGGCATGGCACCCCACTCCAGTATTCTTGCCTGGAGAACCCGCATGGACAGAGGAGCCTGGTGGGCCACAGTCCATGGGGTTGCACAGAGTCGGACACGACCGAAGTGACTCAGCACTCACACAACATTTGCAGGACCCAGGATGAGCGCAGAGGCCCACCAACCCTTTGTCCACATATATTGAATGGTTAAGTCAAATACCATTTTATCTTCCCTTACTTTATACACAGAGCTTCAACATGTTGTGGAACTGTGCTGCCCGGGGTGAGGCAGCCACCCCCAGCCACAGGTGGCTATTTAAATTTAAATTCAGTAAAATTTAAAATTCCATTCCTCGGCTTCACTGGCTGCATTTCAATAGCCCAGGCATCCCGTCCAGCGGCCGCTGCGTTGGACAGAGAACACTGCTTCATCGCGGCAGGTTTCTAGTGCACAGTGCTGGGTCTGGAAGGACGCGTGTGAATTTAGAATTCCAGGACTCCTTGGCCTTCTGGAATGGGCTGCAGGGGAGAATGAAGGCCGGCCTCTGGGCCCAGGCTCCCCGCCCCCTTTTCTCCCTGCCTTCCTCGTGGGCCTGAGGCCGACACACCAGAGCACTGTCTGCCCTCAGGAGGACAGAGGCAGGCGCTGGAGGCAGGTGTGGGACATCTGGGCAAGGAACTCAGGGATCCCAGGTATGGCTGGGGTCGGAAGGGTGCCCTTCTGGGTGGGCACCCTGTGGCCCCGTGGGTTCCTCACCCTGTGGAGAAGGGCCACTGGAGAAAAGCCAGAGCAGGGGCCCCTCTGGCCTGGGTCTAAGAGAAGAAAAGGCGTCTAACACAGGGCCCAGCGCAGAGGGGGCCCTCGAGAAACGGGGCTTCTCTTGCTATTTGAACACAAGACAAATCAAATTCACGGAGCCAGGAGTTGGAGCCACCCCTTCAAGGTCAAAGATGCCACCCCCATGGCAGCGCACGGAGCCCTGCAGGGTGAGGGCAGGGCAGCTGGCACAGATGGGCCACACCACCCAGGCCCCTGGAGGCCTAGCTCCGCCTTAGACAACCCCCACGCCACCCCAACAAACAGGCCAAGGGTACCAACGGGCCCCTCCTTCCTCTGACCCCAGCTGGCCCAAATGCCAGAGAATCTGGGACAGCTGGGAGACCTCAGACTTCTGAACACACCTCATTCACTTTAGCCCATTCTACGTGGAAGGCGCTTTCCACTTTGGAAGTGTTCCAACTGCTAAAGGAAGGCCTTGTGTCCTTTGAGAGACCTTGCATCACCTTTCTCATTCATTCATTTAAAACATCTAAGGGCTTCAAGAGAACCTGCGGAGAACCAGACCCTGTGATGGGTGCAGGGGATAAATGGCTGGCAAGACCAAGAGTCCGGGCCCCCTGGGACCTTTCACAGGACGAGGTGACCCAACAAGCTCATTACTCCTGACATCAATGTGAGCAAAGAGCTGTAGGTGCCACTGGAATGTACAAACCCACTGAGGGAGTCAGGACGCCAGACCTGAAGGATCAGCAGGAACTAGGATCCTGGGGTGGGGGTGGGGGGTGCCTGGGAGCCATGCCCATCCCAACCCCTCCCCTAGAGGTTCTGCCTTCAGTGGACTGGTGGTCCCGGAGCCCCCAGGCCAGTCCGACCTGCGGCCGGGACGAGAATGGAGGACTCATGGAAAGAGGACAACAGAGGGACAGCGATGTGCAAAGGCCCCAGAATGAAGGGCATTTGAGAAACGGTGGCATCGCCCGCCCCCAAGGCCCCTCCGTAATGTAGACTGTGGATGGGATGGAATCGGAGCTGCTGGATCTGAACACACAGGCCATGTCTGCCTGCTCAACCTTCCCCTGTTCACATGCAGTGAAGCAAGAAGACATTTTTTTAAGGGACAATAAATAGCAATTAAAAAGCGTGGCCAGAGCTACCCTTCCCAGCGCTCACTTTTCTTTGCAGATGGTTCACGCAGCGCCTGTTTAAACTGTACAGGCTAAACTTCTTAGCTTGGTTCCAAGGAAGCAGATTGTTTCTCGAGCTTGTTAAGAGGTGACAGAATCCCGTGCTGCGGGTGTCGGGGGAGAGTGCTTCCTCTCTGTGCTGAGGTCTGTGAGGCAGGGGGAAGGGTCGGCCTGGGGACTCGCCCTCTGGGTGACAGCCCCCCACCCCGCCCCCACTGCACCCTGGAGCCAGGAAATGCTCCAAGCGCTGCACTGTGGAACTTCCCAGAGTGGGGGGGCGCGGAGGCCAGGGGCTCAGGTGGAGATTCTGTGGGCCCTGCTGTTCACTCGTTAGCCCTGAATCATACCAGGAGAAAGTTAATCCTTTCTTCTCTTCCAGTCTTCCCAGCCGGGTCAAGGAGAGCGTCTCAGTTAGGTGCCACTACACCCTTAACACTGAATACTTTCCCAGTGTTCTCTTTAAGGGAGAGATGGGGTCTTGGCAAGAGCAACAGCATCAGGCCAGTGCTCGGGACCTGTGCTTCATCACAGCACTCGGCGCTCATCACTTTCTCCTTTGGCAGCGCGCAACGCTGGCTTTGCCCTGGGTTGTCATAGGTTCCCTTCCAAATGAGCTAGGGAAAGAGTGAGTTGATTTAAATGAAAATGTGATTTTGTAAATTTAACAGAAGTGGTAGGAAATACAGTGAACATCATGACAGAGATACACAAGTGACTGCAGACGGGGGAAATGCTGGACAGGAGAAAGGACCCAGCTCTGTGGTCTGACGCAGCTGGGCTCAAATGCAGGCCCCAGGGCCTCTGGCTGGGAGGGGTCTGGGGGTGGCGGAAGCCTCCCTGGGCATGTAGGAGTGTCTCCTGTTCCCTAGGCCTGCAGGGGGGCCCTGTGAGGGGTCAAGGCGACCCCCTGGGGCGATCTGCAGAGTTATACCCTTTACCAGCTCCAAGGAAGGGCTCAGAGCCAGTCTTGGCTTTGCTACCAGGCTGTGTGACCTTGGGCACATTCCTTAACCTCTCTGAGCCTCAGTTTCTTCATCTGTAAAATGAGGCTAACGTGTGGATCTCTTGCATAGGTTTTGATCACTAAGTGAGGTAAAGAAAATAAAATGCTTAGCAACGTACCTGGTACATAGAGTGTGTTCAGTACAGATGAGCCATCAAAATTGAATTGAACTCAACTGGGTTTCATTTAAACGAATTAAGTCATGAAGTAAGGAAGTTCTGGAGCCAGAAGCCTCTGTAGCCTTTAAAACCAAGCCCAGAGCCTAGGCAGCAGCACCCTAATTGACAGTAATGTCTGGCCTGGTGGTCATTTTGAATGCAAGAACAGGACTGTTCAACATCAGGGAAATGGGTAAGCAACTGGAGACGAATTCCCACCGCAGATTGTCAGGCAAATATTTAAAATGATGTCACAGAAGAATGTTTAATGTCTTGGAAAGATGTTTAGATATATGAGGAGGACGGAAAAGCAGTACAAAAAACAGTGTGTACATATTCAGTCATAAAAAAAGAGGCACGGATACGTGCCACGGTGCTGACGAACTTTGAAAACATGCTAAGTGAAAGGAGCCAGCCACAAAGACTGCTTACGGTATGATTCCATTTATATGAAATAAAATAGGCAAATCCACAGAGATAGAAAGTAGGGCAGTGGTTACCTGGGGGTGGAAGGAATGGGGGAGGCTCTTCTGGGGGAAATGAAAATATTGTAAAATTGATTGTAGTGCAACTCTGTGAATATACTAAAAGCCATTGAGCTGTACACTTTAAATGAGTGAAAATGGGTGAATAGTATGGTACGTGAGTTATATTTCATTAAGGCTGTTAAAAATTATTCACAGCGCAATTTTTCTCTAAAATTAAGAAATACATATTTATATGCTATATATTAGTTTCAGAAAAGAAAATCATACTGTACATACTTTTTAACAGCTTTGATGTATATATACAATATGCATATGTTATATGCATATATATCATTATATACTAATATGTATGTATATCTTCCTGTCTATTTGCCTGTCTATCTACGGAGAGAGAGAGACTTGGGAGGCAATACAAATATATTTGCAATCGGCTTATGGTGATTTTTTTCCTTTTCACTTAATCTGTATTTTCTAAAATTTCTACCCTGAATATGTTCAATATTTGGAAAAATAATGAAAGCATTTTCTGCCTTTCTCTAAGAACACCTCATTTTGAATTTCAATGTCAATGAAATCAGAACCAAAGCCACCTCCCGAGTGGGCTCACCTCCCCAAGAACTCAAGCCGTTACCTTGTCCACGTGGAGGGGAAGCACGAACCTCTTGAGGGTGGGCATGGAGGTGAGCCTGGAGTTCTCCTTAAAGTCCTCGTTCAGGTTGGCCAAGTAGAAGAGCTGGTAGAGGCTGCCGTCCTCGTAGGTGATGACATCGAACAGGAGGCAGCCGTCCTCCTCGTAGGCATTGACGTGGTGAAATACCACCATGGGGTCCGTGTGATACTTGGTCGGCACGGGCTTCCGCGTCCTTCGGTCGATGATGTGGATGTGAGTCTGAAAGGAGATGCAGCCCGGGGCTCAGCGCTCCCTCTGCCAGCCCCACGCTGCAGCACTGGGTGGGGGACAAGCCCCAGCCAACGGTTCACCTGCTCGGGACCCTGAAGCAACCCCTCCCCTTTCTGAGCCTCTCTGTCCCACTCCAGAGGGCAAACCTCACCAGAAGCCATGGGGAGGAGGGAAGCTTTGCCGCATGGGGTCTCGGCCTCACGTGGAGGACCAGACCTTTCAGGGAGGGCCCTGAAAGTGCAGCGTCTCCCCGACCTTCATTCAACTGAGATCCAGGTGGGCGGCAAGTGGCCAGCTCCCTGGCAATGGCCAAGTTGGGGAGGACCAGCCCTCTCAGCTTCCTCAGGTCCCACCCATGGCCAGAGCCCCTGAAACCCCGTCCTGGACCCCCCACCAAAGCCCCGGCCCACTGCAGATTGTCCCAGCAACCAGGCTGCCCTGGAGGGCTGCAGTGCTGAGTGACCAGTCTAGTCAAGCTGATATCAGCCCAGTAGGCCTCCGTACACACCTCTGGGTGTCATAGGCGGTATCGCTCTGGGTGGCAATTAGCCGTATCTACAGCCCTAGTTGCTTAATCCGAGGGTGAAGGGGTGTTTTCTTTCTTTTGGCAGCTCTGGCCTAACCATCCTCCTCTGAAAGGAGGGAGAGGAGGCTCCAGCCACCTTCTCTGGCTCATCGTCTCTTTCTCTCTTTCCCCAAAATCAAGCTCTGAAGTTAAGTGGGGGTGATGAGGGCTGAGTGTTGCAGAGGAGAAGGGACAGTGGGAGATGAACACAGGGTGAAGTGACAGGCACTTCTTTCCCATAAACCCAATCCAGGGGTCAGCTGCAGGGACTGCTCAGAAAACTCTACAAATGCATTCAAAGCCCTGCCAGGGCTCGGGGGCTCTCACTGTGGGACTCTCTGGGGCCAGAGATCCCTGGGGGATCCCTGCAGCCTGGAGGCCAATGGGGCCCTGATGCTCCAGGTGGTCCCCCAGGGCAAACCCACTTCCGCCGGCCCCCTGATGGCCCCCTTGCCCAGCTCATTCGTGCCACAAACACTGACATATTTTCAGGGGAACTAGAGAGATAAACCCCCCACACTTTCATGCAGTTTATAGTCCAGTGGGGTGAGGCCAAGGGTCAGTGACCAAATGTACAACATGTGAAGGATGATGGCTGAGCACGACTGGGAAAATGAGGTGGGAGGTGGAGAAAGCCTGGTAGTGGGGAGGGGTCTGTGACAGCTAGGGGGACCTTGGTGATGGAGGTGAGGGCCTTAGAGCCAGACCTGGATTCACAAGGGGAGGGAGCCAGCTGGGGAAGAATGTTCCAGTGGAGGGAGCAGAAAGTGCAGAGGCCCTGAGGCAGGAACGTGTGTGCAGCAGGTCTGAGGTGTAGGAGGGAGCCAGAGGCTGGGCTGAGGGCATGATGAGGGCCTTCCCAGGCCAGTGAGAGAGGCCTGTGGGTCCGATTCTGGGGAAGACGGGGAACCAGCAGAAGGTTCTGAGCAGGGGAGGGACCTCGGGGAGCTGCTTTGCTTCCTCTCCTCCCTGAGAATGCAGGCATTAAAGAGGGGGTGGCCACAAAGACACCTCTGTACGGATGCCCAAGGATGCTCGTGGTGCACAGGAAGGGGAGCACAGCGGTGCTGAATGGACGACGGAGGGGGCCCTCTGGCAGGGCTGGATGGGGAGAAGTAGGGGGCTTGGCAGCTGCTTTCTACACTCGTGTGCTGTTTGAACAGATGATGCTGAGCCCCTTGCCCTAACTCGGGACCCCTGTGAAGGCCCACCCAGCCTCAGAAGTCTCTGGAAGGCTAGCTGGTGCCTCTGGGGACACTGCCTGGGAGCTCGCTTCCTCCCCCGCTGAGCCGCCCGCCCCTGCCTGCTGACCTCCGGCTGGCTCTGGCTGTCCTGGGGCTGCGGGGTGGGGGGTTGCCTGGCTAGGCCTTACCTTGTCCTCCCCGTGGAAGGCCAGGCAGGAAGCCCAGCTCACACCCCGAATGTAAGCCGTGGCCATCTTGAGGATGTCCAACTTGAAAGGCTGCTCGAGGAAAATGATGTAGTTCTCGCTGACTCCGAAGCTGTGGTAATAGCTCGGGGAGAGGAGGGAGTGGGCGGCGATGGAGCAGAAGACCTCCGTGTCCTTCAGGGGGCTCCGGCCCTCCTTCCTGCCCCCTGGAGAGAAGCCAGCCTCAGGAGCAGCTGGGACCTGACTGCCTCCCAAGGACACCACAGGGCCACCGCATCCTACAGCCCAGCCTTTCAGCCCGCCCCGCTGAGAAGAATCTTTGGGAGTCGACAGCAAACCGGGTGAAGGGCTGCTGCCTGGCTGAGGCAGGGACTGGACCTCCCCCCACCCGACCCAGGGGCCTGGTTTAGCATCTGAAACCGCTGCCTCCCCAGGCTCAAGGCCCCTGGGTCTCTGGGCCTTAGGGCCAGGTGTCAGTAACTCTGGCCTGGGGCTAAGCTGGCCTCCGCCTGCTTCCAAAATAAAGGTTTATCTGGAGCGAGGGCCACGCTGCCGCCTCCTGCAGAGTCCACAGCTGCTTTGCCTTCAGGATTCAGAGTCCAGCAGACGTGGCGCAGACCACACAGCCGGCAATGTCTCAAATAGTTACTCTGGGGCCCTTTACAGAAAACATTTGCAACCCCGGCTCTGGAGCAATGCTCCTGAAGCATTGAACGTGCACGCAGATTGTCTGGGGGTCATGACAAAGTGTGGAGGCTGACTCAGCCTGTGGGGCAGGGCCCACGGCTCTGTATTTCCGTCAGTCTCCCAGGCCATGCCCTGGAGTGAGGCATGGCAACCCACTCCAGTGTTCCTGCCTGGAGAATCCCCATGGACAGAGGAGCCTGGTGGGCTACAGTCCATGGGGTCGCAAACAGTCGGACACGACTGAGCGACTGAGCACAGCCACGCCCGGGCCGTGGGCTAGCTTCCCAAGATGAAGCTTTGACACGCTGCTGAGGTCCATCATCTGACATGCATTTCACAGGGTTTCTGTGAATTTCTCTTGGCATTTCCTGTTCTGAAGGACCTAGGAGTGAGCCCAAGTGCCTGTGTTGATGTGACAGACTGTGGCAGTCAGGGTCGGCTGTATGATTCCCATTTTACAGATGGGAAACCGAGGCTTGGCGGGGCAGCCAGAGGCACAGGGTTAAGCCAAAGGACACAGTCCCCTCAGCCTGGCCACCTCCTCTGTTCTTTGGAGGGACAACCCTTGGAGGGAAGGGGGGAACTGAAGGAAATACTGCAGGAGGCCAGGCGCCTCACCCGGCACCCAGCACAGAGGTGCTTGGGACTGCTTGGTTTCCTTATTCCTCTGCAAGGATGAGTCAGCTGCTGGCCAAAAGGCCTCCCCACCCAGGCCTGCGGCTGGGTTATAATGAGTTACATGCAAGCGTCCCTGCCATTCCTGTGGCCACCTGTGCACCCTGTAAACAGCTGGCTGGTGGGAGGCAGGCTGTCGGGTTGTGGGGTAGGTAGGTCTTTTCTTCACTAAACAAATGGAACACAAAGCAAACGGGAAGGAAAGGCACCCTGGCCTGGGAGGCGGGAGGCAGGTGTGAATCCTGGTGAAGCGCCAGCCTGGAGCAGGTGCGGAGGGTACCTGCTGTGAGCCGTGGGGATGTCACCCGATCCCCTGGGGCTCCCGGTCCTCAGGAACATGAGGTGGCAAACTCAAATGGCTAGCCTACCCTCAGGTGGGACATTCTAGGATCCTGAGCCGGACCCTGCATCCCTTTATTAGCTTAATTAACGGGGGTTCCATTTAACAAGAGCACTCACTGCACCATGGGACCCAGGGATTCCCGTCTGCCAGTGGAGCCTGGAATTTGCTGGACGGGGGTGCTCTACAGAATGGTAAGGGAGGGGCCAGGGGCAATCTCCTATGGAAACCTGTCTTCCTAAACCAGAAGGTCTAGCTGAGCACCCTCGCAGTCCTGCACCATCCCGGGAGCCCGCACAGCCACCCTCGGAGGCCTGGTCTCCTGGGTGTGGTTGCGAGAGGGTCCTGCCCAAATAAGGGCTAGGAGTCCCACCCTTCTCCCCCGCAGGAACACGCAATCACAATCAGCCTGGGCGCCATGCCAGGCTCCCGGGCCTGAGTGAAGAATGTCTAGAAGGCTCAGGGAACAGGGCGGAATCTGCAGTGGATGCCAGCAGGCCTGAGCTCCCTGAACAACCCGGGGAGCCTGGCTTTTGGGGCTTGGATGAGAAAAAGCAGCACAGCCCTGACAGATGGAGGTTTGTCAGAAAACTAAAAAATGAATGAATGAAAGGAAGGATGGATGATGGATGGATGACAACATCAGTGGATAGATTGATAAATACATGATTAACAGATAAATTAATGAAATAATGAACAGGAATCGAAAGAAAAGGAGGTTGAAAGAGCAAAGGGATTCACTTCTTCCAAAAGGAAACGTAGCATCCTCCCTTTTCTCCTAAAGGAGAAAAGCGAGTCCATGGTCCTCTGAGTCATGGATGTGGGCAAGTATCAGGTTGAGTGTTGTGCCATCAACCAGAACCAGAACTCTTCCCAAAGAGCCACCTTGGTGTTCACGCCTCATCCCAGCCCCAGGATGACCCACCTGGGACTGGGGCAGGGATCTTAAAGATCACGTATTTTGTCTTCCCCTTGTCCACGATGGACGTGCCAACATTGAGAACATTTCCAGCAGCGTCGTAGTGAGGATGTGAAGTTGCCAGATTTACAGCCACATATTTACGAAAATCAACCTGCAGAACACGACAGTCAGCTGCTTTTAAAAAGGGGAGAGGGCAAAGTCCCGCCAAGAGCTGCCTGACTCCAGGCTCAGAGAGGTGATGGCTATTTTTCCATGTCTCCCAACCTGAAAATAAGGCAGACATTGCCTTTAAAGGAGACGCTTCCTCTTGCGACCTGATGTAACCTCGTGGGGGCTCCCACAGCACACAGGCTGCAGGGGGCTTGGTGAGCTACGTGTGTTCTCTGACGGTTGTCCCTCTCTGGCCCCACCGGGTGGCCTCGGTGTGGAAACCCGATGCCTCACCGCAGAGAGCTCCAAGTAACATCGTGGGCAGAGAGGCAGCCTGGGTGCTAATCCCGGCCCTGGTGAAGTCATTTAAATCCTCCCCTTTTGTATCCCACAGAGGCATAAATCCCCAGGCCTCTCTCCTAGGGTTATTCTGGGAACGGAGAGGTTACAAAAAGCATTTGGTCAAAGGGAAACACTGACTAACGACCTCAGTAACGATCCCGACTCCAAACAGGCCACAATCATAGAGCAATGGGGTGGCCAGGGAACCAGCTGTCCGCCCTTCCTCCCTGAGAACGGCACAACCTTCAGCCAAAAGTCGGGCGCTACCTCCTTCTCACCTAGTGATTCCTCTCTGCAGCTTTGTGGAAAGTGCTCCTCAGTTGGACCTATGCTGCCTAGCTTCAGAGGAGCTGGACATGATTTCATGGCTAAGAAAAGCACTCCCTTGAACAGATCGTTAAGATGTATTGCAAAGACATCAAGGCTTTGAACAGCCAGCTGGAGAAAACTGAAAGTGGGTCTACTGATCTTTGTGAAAACGTAGACTCGCTTCTGCCCAGGAAAGGTATCCACGTGGGCGCTGATTTTTGCACCCATGCTCTCTGCCTAATGCCTTCCTCTCCAGGGATGCTGGGGGTCCTGGACAGCCCAGCACTGTCTGTCATTCATTCAAATTTCCACTGAGGGGCCACTCAGTGCCGAGGACTGTCGACACTGTCAGGGGTCGAACTGGACCTTCCAAAAAGGCAAGTTGAAATAGGTCCTAACCGCTCGTGTCTATATTTTGGAAATAGGGTTAAAATGAGGTCATTCTGGAATAGGGTGGGTGATTTGTATCTTTACAAGAGATTGGAACGAGGCATCTGTAAACCAAGGGGCGACCACCAGAAGCAGGAAGAGGCAAAGAAGTTTCCTTCCCTAGAAGCTTCAGAGAGAACAGGGCCTGCCAGCACCTGATTTCAGACTTCCGGCCTTTAGAACTGTGGGGGAACACATTTCTGTTGACCTAAGCCACCTAGTTTGTGTTCCTTTGTCACGGGAGTGCTAGGAACGAATTCAGACACAGAGATGGCAGGGCAGAGTGCTAAGATGCCCGAGACGAGGGGCTCAGAGGGGGCTCCTCTCTGAGTGCCTGCAGCCTCCTGGCCTCCCTGCAGAGGGTCCATTCCTTAAGTCAGGCACTGAGGCTGCTTGTAGACTCACTGATACCTTCTCCAGGGTTTCCAGGGTCTGGGGGTTGATCCTCCTGATGTAACTGGTCTCTGTGGTCGCGTAGAAGTCTTCTCCACACCTCATGATGTTGATCAGACAGTTGTCTGTGAAATCGGGGATAGTGTGGGACAGGTAGGAGAAAGCTCTGGGGAGGAAAGCAAGTCAGCAGGTCAACCACTGTGTCCACTCAGCTGGAAGGTTCTACTCCAGATGGCTTTAGTTCGCCTACCACTTAAAACACTCTACTTCAACTAAGGGAGGGAAAGTGCTGGGTCACAACTGGTCATTTGAGGAATCTGACAGTCCAGAGATCGAGTTAACCCAAAGCACCACCACAACCAATCAGCTAAGAAGGGAGTCAGCTGGGACAGCAAGGCTGCCCACTGAGCCCTCCCCAGCTCCCCAGATCCAAAGGTCTCCCCCACCAGAGCCATCAAGAGCTGGTGGACAGTTCTCAAGTATTTTAAGAAGCTCTATAGAAATCATACACATACCCATAATGGCTCCCCCGAAACTAGAAAAGCAGTTGATCTCTGCTTTGAGCAGGAATGACAATCCACCCTCGTTACCTCAACTTTGTCCAAGAAATTCGTTTCTTTGAAAAAGGAAAGTAAACTGAGTTAAGAACTGATCATCCTATTAGAAGGCACACTCAAAGCAGGAAGTCTTGGCCCCGAGTACTGGTGAGTGCTCCCCCTACTGGCAATCACTGTAACAGCAAGGATGCCGCACAAGCTGCGGTTTCAATTCCTTCCCTCCCGCTGCCCCCTGGCTCCTCCCCCGTCTGCAATGGCTGTTCCCAGCCTGCTATTTGCGGGACCCCCAGCGCTGGAAGCTGGGATTGGAGAGATGATGTCAGTTCTGGAGAAGCAGAAACCAGCTTCCCTCTCCAGGCCAGTCTACCCCTAATGTACCCCTTCTATGTCTAAAGCCTATCAGAAAGGAGATGATGACCACTGGCCTGATTCCCTGGCCAACAATTCAGAACGCGTAAGGCATTCATATGCATCACAACCCAGATGGTTTTAAATGTGTACAACTGAAAATCTCCCCCGTCCTTCCTCCCGTTGGTTCCCTACCTCGCCCATGCCTTCTCCCAGGCTTTCTGCACATTCAAAAACAAACCTAGATATCCCCTGCCTTATAGCACAAATTACAGCATATTATATGCTCTTTCTACACTTAGCTTTTTTTTCCTTTTTCCCCACTTAGCAGTGGGGAATTTTCCATTCAGTACATAGAGAGCATCCTCAGTGCTTTTTATATCTGCCTGGTGTTTTCCTGTATAGTGTTACTGTGATTTATTTAACACTCTTCTGTTAATGATCACCTGAGTTATTTTCAGTTCCTCATCATAACAAATCATTCAGCCACGAATAACCTTGTACATTTGTCATTTCAGAAACAGGCAAGTACCTCTCTGGACTGAAGGGAATGTGTGTTTGTAATTTTGATAGGTGACTTCAAAGTGCTCTCCCACCAGCCATGTGGGAGAACATCTGACAATCTGCCAGATGCTCTTTGCCTTGCCTGCTATCTGTAATCCAGAAGTACGTAGCCTGCATGGTCAAAGGCCATCATGGGAAGTTTTCCATCCACCCTAAACACACCGTCAGAGGAGCAAACGCTGGTTGTCTCGACCGTCAAGGATATTGGAAAGCGGGACTAGATACAAAACGGACAGTTACTTGGAAAATATGTTTTTGCAGGGGTCTGGATAGGCCATTGTTCCGAATTCTGACACCACAATCCTGTTTGCTTCGATGTTGGCAGTGTAGGTATCACTTCTCAGGTATTTGCTCCTGTAGTAGACTTCACCTGAAAGAGAAGCAGCAGAATCATCACAGGCTTATTTGAAACTTATCTGAACTTATTTGAGCCATTCCAGGGATGTGAAGGGGTCGGGGTGGGGGTGGGGGTGGCTTACTGAGACCATCTCTTAAATGTGTGTGCTGGATACAATAAGCGCTGGTGTGAACTCTCACATACATTTTGGCAAGGTTGACTCACAACAATACGGCAAGGTAAGTATTCCTAGTCCCAGCTCCATCTACGTATGGCGGAACTGAGGCTCAGAAATGTTCCATCGCCTTGTCCAGCATCACCCAGAGACCTGCTGGCCCAGGCCACTGACCATGCCTTCCACCACGGTGGAGTCCCTCCAGGTAAGGTCCAGGTTTAGAGGACTGATCCAGAAGGCCCCATACTCAGGCTGGGTTTCCCAAGGACCCAGTTCAGTTCTGGGAGCCTTACATTAACAATTTAGCCCCTGGAGTAACATTTTTTTAATTGAAATAAACATGGTTTCATTTTTAATTATTAATGGTACAGAAGACTTTTTGCTCTCACTAAAATTATTTTTCAAATCTTTAAAAAATTTTTAATTGGAAGATATTTGTTTTACAATATTGTGTTGGCTTCTGCCGTACTCTGCAACCAGGGAGCACTCTTATACCCATTCTGCACACAGGAGAGGGTCAGTACATGTGTTGATGACACTGGAGAGAATCTCACTCACTCCAGAAAAGCATGGACCCTTGACCAGTCTGCCAAGACCAACGTGAAAATATACTAGATGATTCTAGACCTGTATTAATTTCTTGTGGCTGCTGTAACAAATTATCATAAATGTAGTGGCTTCACGAAACACAAATTTGTTATCTGTTTTGAAAGACAGGTCTGAAGTGGGTTTTTCAGGGCAAAAATCAAAGTGTCAGCAGGACGGGTTCCTCTTGGAGCTCGCAGGGAGAGTCTGTTTTCCTTGGTTTGTGGCTGTGTCACTCTGATCTCTGATTCCCTTGCCACAACTTTTCAAAGCCCTTGAAGGATAAGTGGAACTGAACCACGAATCGGGGAGGTGGGGCTAGGAAAGAGGGCGAGGTGTTCCCAGTCAGTCTCCCCAGAGTCTGTAAGTCAAGACGTGGGGTTGGGGAGCACAGCCCACTTCCTGTGAGGGCTGAGTCCACAGCGGCTGAAGCACCAGTTAGGTGCTTGAGAGCAGCAGGAATGGGGGGAGGCTGGGGGACCCGTGGGGACCCCACCAGGTCTTCAGGGCTGTGACTACTTAGGCCTGGGGCCTTCATTTTGGTGGGTAATTTGAAACCTCTAGAGTTTGGTGGGGTTTTTTTGCCATTAATTAGCACATGACATTATGTTGACTTTTCACATTCCTTGCTGTAGTATAACCTATGCTTCCATGGTTGGTGCAATTATAATATGCCAAAAAGTGGGGCCCAAGACACACTGACAACTCGTTCCCATCAGAGAAATGCCCATCACATATCCACTGTCACAAGGATGGCTTCAAGGAGAGGCTGCATCTCAGGGAATTCTCGCCCAGGGATTGACCTACATGTGCTACTATATGTATAAAGTAGATAACTAATAAGGACTTCCTGTATAGAACGGGAACTCTACTCAACACTCTGTTATAGCCTATATGGGAAAAGAATCTAAAAAAAGAGTTGTTCAGTCACTCAGTTGTGTCCGACTCTTTTTCGACCCCATGGACTACAGCATGCCAGCAGGCTCCTCTGTCCATGGGATTCTCCTGGCAAGAGTACTGGAGCGGGTTACCATTTCCTTCTCCAAAAAAAAAAGAGGAGTAGATACATGTATGTGTATAACTGATTCACTTTGCTGCACACCTGAAACTAACACGGCATTGTAAATCAACTATAATTTAAAAAAAATCTCTCTGTGACTTTGACTCTTGGAATTCACACGTTCGATCCTCATGGGATGACGGCTTGGTTTCTTATTGGAAAACAATCAAATCTATCGCTAAGGGGGACCTGGGTTGACTCATCTTCAAATCTGCTTTATAAAAAATTTTAATTTTGAAAGAATTTTAGACTTGAAAAAAGCGCTCCTGTATACTCTTCCCCATCTCCACTTGGCCTTTATGATTGAAATCTTTGTTAGTGTTTGAAAGCATTATCTTCTGGTGGCCTCTGCTAAGGGTTATGAGTCATTTTTCTGTCTTTGCTGTTCTTACTCCAGTTCTTGTCTTCCCGGTTTGGCACTGATTTCCGTTCCTCATGCCAACTGTGCACTAGAACCGCCTGGTTTTGAAGACCACGGAGGCCTGAGGCCCACACCACCAGTGTGCTCGGGGTCATCTGGGAACACAGATGCTCTATCCTTCCCTTTGAGCCCTGGGCAGGGTCTCAGGATTCACAGCTTAAATGAGCATCCTGGGGGATTCTGATGCAGAAACCCACAGACCATCTTTTGAGAAGTACTGGCTTTATGTTACTTGCAAATCGGAGGGCCCTGATTGCCTTATGTGTGCCCTCTTAAATTGTGTATAGAAGTACTTAATGTTTTTGTTTACATTTCCACTGTGAGACGCAGGGGAGGCATTGAGAGCTCTAGAGGAGAGGAGAGACCAGGCCAGGCTGTGCTGCACCAACACTGGCAACCTGACTGCCCATCTCAGAAAAGAACAGGAAACAGCTGCTTACCTCTGAGAGTAAAGTTTTAGTCTGAGACTCACTAGAAACTTTTAGGTGCTTTCCAGGTGGCTCAGTGGTAAAGGCTGCACCTGCAATGCAGGAGCCACAGGAGATGCAGGTTGGATCCCTGGGTCAGGAAGACCCCCGGAAGAGGAAATGGCAGCCCACTCCAGTATTCTTGCCTGGAAAATCCCCTGGACAGAGGAGCCTGGTGGGTTACCGTGCATGGGATCACAAAAGAGTCAGACATGATTTAGCTACTAAACCAGAAGAGAAATAGAATTGTGTGTTGCTTTAAGATACTCCATCTGTGGTCATTTGTCACAGCACCCACGGCAAACCATGCGGTGCTCTTACCATCTCTGATGGTGAAGCTGTGGAGCAAGGCCAGGCCATCGAACCAGTGGTTGTATCTGGTCTCGCCCACCGTGTGCATCCCAGGCCCATTGCGGAGCAGGATCCCCTGCAGCCAGGCTGGAATCTTGCCTGATGAGAGAAAGAATGTTTAGTTTCCAGCTCTGCACCTAAACCAAAAAGCTCAAAGAAGTGTCCACACAGCCCCTCTACCACTCACTGAATCTGTTCACTTCCAGAAAGAATGTGCCTGGCATTGTGTGGGCGCTGAGGGTACCGAGATGAACAGGCAGCATGCCTATGTTCAAGTGGGGCTTCCCAGGTGGCACTAGTGGGAAAGAACCTGCCTGTCAGTGCAGGACACGTAA
The DNA here is from genome assembly GCF_003369695.1 of Bos indicus x Bos taurus. Lineage (NCBI taxonomy): Eukaryota > Metazoa > Chordata > Mammalia > Artiodactyla > Bovidae > Bos > Bos indicus x Bos taurus. Next base: position 57,894,088 of record NC_040093.1, read on the forward strand.
GACACGGGTTCCATCCATGGGTTGGGAAGACCCCTGGGGGAGGGCATGGCAACCCACTCCGGTATTCTTGCCTGGAATCCCATGGACAGAGGAGCCTGGCAGGTTACAGTCCATGGAGACACAAAGAGTTGGACCCAACTGAGCACCCATGCACACTGCTTCCAAGGAACTCCTCATCCATTAAGAGACAAAGACTAAGGAAAATACCCAAAATACACTGTGATAAAGGCGGTTCCACAGACTCAGCAAGGGTGCTGGGTGGAGCAGAACTCCGCTCCAAGGTGGGTTGAGAGCAGGAGGGCCAGGAACACTTCCTGGAGGAGGTGACCTGGTTGAGTTTGGAGGGAGAGTTGGTGTTTGCCTTGCAAAGGCATGAGGAAAGAACATTCTAGAGCTGTGCTGTCCCATGTAGGGGAACTGGGTACTGGAAACTTGGCTAGTCCCAACTGAGATGTACAGTAATTGTGAAATGCACACCAGATTCCAGAGACTTAGGATGAAAAAGAAATGTATCTCATTAGCAATTTAAGAACATTAGCTATATGTTGAACTGATAACATTTTGGATATGTGGCATTAAAGGAAAAACACTATTAAAATTAATGCCATCTGTTTCTTTGTTCTTTTTGGTACGGGGCTATTAGAAAAGTTTAAATTATACGTGAGGCAGGCATTCCACGGCTGTTGGGACAGTGTTGCAGGTGCTGTCGGCGCCCTGCCCACGTCCCCTTGGCTTTCATCTCTCCCTGAAGGCTGCTTTCTGCAAATACCTAAAGCTCTTCACCTGAGGGCTTTGTTCTCACTGTGGAGCAGCTCTGCACACACATGGACAAGCCAGAACCACGTTGGAGAGTTAATGCCCCTGGAAGCTGCTCTCACCCGACGACAGATGGGGTGCTGTGGGTCCAAGGCCACCACTTCCTTGCCCTCGGTGGACACAATGTGAGGCGTGGTTTATGCTTTGCCCGGAGGATGCAGCTCCAATAACTCCTGGTGGTCAATGGCTTGACAACGCCTCCTTCGCCCAGTGTTCCTTGGGATCAGATCAGATCAGTTGCTCAGTCGTGTCTGACTCTTTTGCGACCCCATGAATCGCAGCACGCCAGGCCTCCCTGTCCATCACCAACTCCCGGAGTTCACTCAGACTCACGTCCATCGAGTCAGTGATGCCATGCAGCCATCTCATCCTCTGTCGTCCCCTTCTCCTCTTGCCCCCAATCCTTCCCAGCATCAGAGTCTTTTCCTATGAGTCAACTCTTTGCGTGAGGTGGCCAAAGTACTGGAGTTTCAGCTTTAGCATCATTCCTTCCAAAGAAATCCCAGGGCTGATCTCCTTCAGAATGGACTGGTTGAATCTCCTTGCAGTCCAAGGGACTTGCAAGAGTCTTCTCCAACACCATAGTTCAAAAGCATCAATTCTTCGGCCCTCAGCCTTCTTCACAGTCCAACTCTCACATCCATACATGACCACAGGAAAGACCATAGCCTTGACTAGACAAACCTTTGTTGGCAAAGTAATGTCTCTGCTTTTGAATATGCTATCTAGGTTGGTCATAACTTTCCTTCCAAGGAGTAAGCGTCTTTTAATTTCATGGCTGCAGTCACCATCTGTAGTGATTTTGGAGCCCAGAAAAATAAAGTCTGACACGGTTTCCACTGTTTCCCATCTATTTCCCATGAAGTGATGGGACCGGATGCCATGATCTTGGTTTTCTGAATGTTGAGCTTTAAGCCAACTTTTTCACTCTCCTCTTTCACTTTCATCAAGAGGCTTTTTAGTTCCTCTTCACTTTCTGCCCTAAGGGTGGTGTCATCTGCGTATCTGAGGTTATTGATATTTCTCCCAGCAATCTTGATTCCAGCTTGTGCTTCTTCCAGTCCAGCGTTTCTCATGATGTACTCTGCATATAAGTTAAATAAGCAGGGTGACAATATACAGCCTTGACGAACTCCTTTTCCTATTTGGAACCAGTCTGTTGTTCCATGTCCAGTTCTAACTGTTGCTTCCTGACCTGCATACAAATTTCTCAAGAGGCAAATCAGGTGATCTGGTATTCCCATCTCTTTCAGAATTTTCCACAGTTTATTGTGATCCACACAGTCAAAGGCTTTGGCATAGTCAATAAAGCAGAAATAGATGTTTTTCTGGAACTCTCTTGCTTTTTCCATGATCCAGTGGATGTTGGCAGTTTGATCTCTGGTTCCTCTGCCTTTTCTAAAACCAGCTTGAACATCAGGAAGTTCACAGTTCACATATTGCTGAAGCCTGGCTTGGAGAATTTTGAGCATTACTTTACTAGTGTGTGAGATGAGTGCAATTGTGCGGTAGTTTGAGCATTCTTTGGCATTGCCTTTCTTTGGGATTGGAATGAAAACTGACCTTTTCCAGTCCTGTGGCCACTGCTGAGTTTTCCAAATTTGCTGGCATATTGAATGCAGCACTTTCACAGCATCATCTTTCAGGATTGGGAACAGCTCAACTGGAATTCCATCACCTCCACTAGCTTTGTTTGTAGTGATGCTTTCTAAGGCCCACTTGACTTCACATTCCAGGATGTCTGGCTCTAGGTCAGTGATCACATCATCGTGATTATCTGGGAGGCACATCCCAAATAAATGACTTACTCCTGAATTCTTAGCTCTGGAAAAACCTGAACCCAGAGACCAGAGACTGGTTCAAAGACCAAGAAGTATGCAAGCTGTTTAGTAAGAGCTGGCCTGTAACTTTCAAGTGAGGGTATAGCGAGTATTGAGGCTGCAAGGCTAAGTAGAGGGCAAGATCAGTAAGACCAAATCTAGCTTTGATTTGGTGCTTAGAAGAAAGAGACACTTTTGATGGGTGTGACAGGGAATAATAGGATTAATTTTTTTCTTTTGCAATTTTAAAAATTGAGATATAATTCACATAACATAAATCCATCATTTCAAAGTATACAATTCAGGGTGTGTGTGTGTGTGTGTTTAGTATATTTACAATGTTGTGCAACCATACCACCAACCCAGGAGCATTTCCATCACCCCCAAAAGAAGCCCTGTGCTCATTAGCAGTTAGTCTGCATATGCCACCCAGCTCCTAGCAACCCCTAATCCACGTTCTGTCTCTAAGGACCTACCTCTTCTCATACTAATGGAATGTGATCAGATTTGGGGTACCAAAAGTTATTTCTGGCTATGGTGTGGACTCTGGGTTGGAGGAGAAGCTAGAGAGAGGTGGGAAGACCTGAGAGAGGAGGAAGATAGTAGCAGTGGGACAGAGAGAAACTGATAAAACAAAGGGACTTAGAGTTTGACTAATTGTAGGGGAAATGGAAGGGGAACACTGAAAAAGTGCCAGCCGAGTCTCCTGCCCTGGGTGTGACTATTCACAGTGACCTGGGACACAGGAGAAGGAGCAGGTTGAGGCAGAGCAGGGAAAGATGAATCTGAGCTTAAAAGTAAAGCCCTAGATGTAAAAAGAACATTTGTGCTGTGCTTAGTCGCTCAGTCATGCCCATCTCTTTGCAACCCCATGAACTATGGCCCACCAGGCTCCTCTGTCCATGGGGATTCTCCAGGCAAGAATACTGGAGTGGGTTGCCATGCACTTCCCCAGGGGATCTTCCCCACCCAGGGATCAAACCCAGGTCTCCCGCATTGCGGGCGGATTCTTTACCAGCTGAGCCACTAGGGAAGCCCTAAGAAGAGCGTTTACTGAGCACTATGTGCTGTAGTTGATTAAATCATTTGGTCATTGCAGCAATCCCATGTGGTAGGTATGTGCTGACTTTATCAGCCATATGAGGAAACTGAGTCAGGAAATGCTCAAGTGTCTTGTAAAGGAAGAATCAGAGTCACGAAAGCACAGCCGGATGTGAGGCCAGAGCCTTGGCCTGGCTTCCCTGGACAGATGCGGCCACACAGCACCGTGTGTAGTGAGCTGCCTGCCAGCAGACCCTGACTGGTGGATTAGACGTGACCCTGCAGGGAGGCTGGCACTGGGCTGGAGCCTGTCCTCTGCTGGCCGCCTGGCCTCGGGCAAGTCGATGCTTCTCCCAGGCCCGCAGCTTCACACCTGTCAAGGAAGGGGGCCCAGTTTACAGCAGTGGTCCCCCACCTGCACGCAGCCAGAGGGCTCTGAAAACACACATTTCTGGGCTCCACCCCTGGGTGTCTGATTCAGAGGGTCTGAAGTGGGTCCAGGAATTTGAGATTCTAACAAGAGCCTGGGGAGTGCTCATGCTGCAGGGCTGGGGACCATCCTGTGAAAACAACGGACTTAGATCTAGAGGTTCATTCACCATCTCAGGTCCCGGGATTCTTGTTCTCTAAAATTTCCAAGTATTGACATGCAGCCAATAAACATGAGCTGCAAGGGAGTATAATGGCAAAATGCCCACCGTACCCCAGAGCATACAATGATGGGTATCACAGATCCACTTTTTTTAAAAATAAAAAGTTAATAGTAAGTGTACATTTGTTTTTTGAAAAAGTATTTGTATATAAAGTCTACCTATCATCAGATTAATCTTATGGGTTTCCCGGGTGGCTCAGTGGTAAAGAATCCACCTGCAATGCAGGAGACGCGGGTTCAATCCCTGGGTTGGGAAGATCCCCTGGAGGAGGGCAGGGCAACCCACTCCAGTATTCTTGCCTGGGGAATCACATTGACAGAGGAGCCTGGTGGGCTACAGTCCATATGGTTGCAAAGGGTCAGACATGACTGAAGCGACGGAGGACGCATGCATATACTATCTATATTGATGTTTCTTTTAAAAACTTAAAGAAAATAGACTCAAATATTAACAGTCCTTAAGAGACAGAAGAAATACAGCTGATTTTTATATCCCTCTGGATATAAAGTACAAAGAATCGGACACGACTGAGTGACTGAACTGAACTGAATATACATACATATATAGATTGCACATTACCTCTGTAATCAGAAAAAATACACATACATGCTATTTCTTTCTTCCAAAAGCCTTCCAAGGCAATTCGTCTGCTGTAAAGCTCCAATGTGACTTGCCTCTCAGAGGGCAGTGCTGTCTCGTCCTTGTGAAAACTGCCCATCTGTCCAAAACAGTGGTGTGGCTGAGCTGACCCCCTTCCTTGTTCTCAGCACGGCTCCTGGGACCCGAAGTGCAGACCACTCTCTGCCCTGTACAGTCTAAACAAGATGGTCCCAGGAAAGTGGCCATGCAGAAGAGGAGGAGAAAGCTATGCAAGGAGGGTTCGTGTGGCAGCTCCCACCCTGGAGCTGTCTCATCTGCTCTGCAGTGCTCGCACCCTGAAACCGCACCTTTGAGGAAATTTCATCGGGATCTGCGGTGCCCTCCCGCACCGCGCATGCACAAGAACGGGCCCTCGCACACGCTTCTCGTATCATTTTGAAATTAATTTAGGATGCACCCACTTTTACAAATACCGCACCCTGGGGACAGAGCACAGTTTGCAGGATAATCCCACTGGCTATGAGCCAATAGCAGTAGTCCTCGGACTTTTCTCCTGGAAGTAGTGAGAACCACTGACTCCCCTTGAAAGCTGAGTTATAATGCATAAAAGCACACCGAGATTTTCACAGGGAATATGCCTAGAATATGGATCATGTCACCTCTATTTACGGTTTTCCAGATTTTCCAAAAATGATTTACAGTAAGCATTACTTTTATAAGCAGGAAAAAAAAAAGTGTACATCTAAACATGTAAGTACCCGTGGTTTATACAAAATGCTCACCTGTTACTCTGGCCCTCACAGGCTCCAGTTGCTCCTTCTTATTTCTGCCAAATATTATTTCCATTGTGCAGGGCTCTGAGCGAGAGCGATGCTCGTCCGTGTTCAGGGACTGCTCTTGGCCACTCCTTGTCTTCCCTCCCTGCAGCTTCCTTTACATCTCCCTCCCTTCAGATGGCACTGCGAGGGCCTGGGATCTCTTCCTGCACAGGGAGAAGCTGTGCTGGCGTGACTTATATTTGGTCAAAGGTCAGTTCCCCGGCCATGTGTGGCAGCTAATCTTTAATCCTCCGATTACATCCCCAGCTCTCCCTTTCCACTTCCACATTTGGCTGAACCAAAACTAACAAACAACTTTCTTGATGGGTTTAAACTGGTGGGATGGGGGGAAGGATAAATTGGAAGATTGGGATTGATACATACACACTAATATATAAAATAGATAACAAGGAGCTTCTGTATAGCACAGGAAACTCTACTCAATACTCTATAATGGCCTATATGGGAAAGAACCTAAAAAAAGAGTGTCTATACTGTATAGGTATAACTGATTCGTTTTGCTGTATACCTGAAATTAACATAACGCTATGTTATGCTCTTACTTTAGTAAATCAGCTACGCTATTGCTTTAGTCGCTGTGTTGTGTCCAGTTCTTTTGCGACCCCATGGACTGTAGGCCGCCAGACTCCTCTGTCCAGGCAAAAATACTGGAGTGTGTTGCCATTTCCTTCTCCAGGGCATCCTCCTGACCCAGGGATCAAACCCACATCTCCTGCATTAGCAGGTGGGTTCTTTATCACTGAGCCACTAGGGAAGCCCCAAATCAACTATACTACAATAAAAATGAAAAAAAAAAAAAAAAAAACTGGCAAGATCATTTAGGGAAAATTGTTTGGTTTTATTTTGACTAAAGGTCTCTGAGTCTCCTCACCACCCCCTACCTCCCAGCAAGAAAAAGAATCCTATGTAAAGAGCAACTTAATTATATTTCACTTTTTGAAGAAGTAAACATAAAACGTTTCATGTACCCTTTTAAATAATAAATACTGGGAACCAAAAACTACGCACGAACTGTAAGGAATAGTACTGAAGGTTCCCCTGCATTTCTGAATCTCGAGGTGATGTTATCACCAGAAATCCACACTCACGTTGCTACGTTGGATGATGAGTTACTGACCTCACTTTACTTACGTTGCTTCAAGAAAGAACCAGCTGTTGCCTCTCTGGGTGGAGTGAGAAAAGTGAGAGGCACTGGCCTTTGTACAACCAGCTGGGTCTAGCAGGGTCAGGGCTGGGTCCACACTGTCTCAGGATTGCAGAGCTCAGCTCTGAGAGCGGCCTGGCCTGGCTTTGCTCCAGCGTGGCCACATGTTCTGATCACCTGGTTGGGAGCTTTAGCAGTGCCGGTGCTGGGCCCCACTCCAGGCCCACCCAGAGTCTCTGAAGGTACAGTCCAGCCCTCAGGAGTCTTGCAGCTTCTCCAGAAGATTCTCACTTGTGCAGCAGGTGCTAAGAAACTCTGGACCAAGGAAAGACGCTACATGTTTCCAGTGACGCTAGATTCATGTTCCTCCCTTTTGTTTCTGGGGTACGTTATGTACCCTTTGGGAGCCTCCGTTTCCTTATCTGTAAATGGAGGTATAGTGATACCAAAATCTCAAGGTTATTCGGAGTCAAAAGTCCAGCAAAAGCCCCTGTCCCCCAGTCAGTGTGGGGGTCCTTTCTTCCCCACTGTCTCCGAAGGCATTTCTATTTGACCCACATTTTCCATTCAGTCCCACAATAACTTGCAAGTTTATTCTGCTGTCTGGTTCAAACGTGTGTATCCATGTCAGAGTTATTTATTCCTAGGTTGTAAACGCTGAGTTCCTGTGAGGATTAAAGGAGAATGTCTGGCATACACTGAGCATTTGGGAAAAAATTACACTCCCAAAGGTGGCAACTCTGGTGCAGAAGTAACGAGCTCAGGGCTTATGGGGATCAGAAGACCTGGGCTCTATGATTTAAAAACTGTAACTCATCACATGACCCCTCTGAACCTCACTTTATTCTGCCAAAAGGGTTGGCAATGCCCAAGTCATGGGGTTTGTTGAGAGGATCAGATTGAAGCTATAAAGTGAAAACATGACCACGTTCTCCTTGTCCATTTTGTATATTCAGAAAAGCAATGGTCCCCATTCATGGAAAATATTTTCTGAGTCAAGCACTTGGTGAAGCACTCTGCATGTACTGGCTTGCTCTGGCCTTATATAATCCTGTGACATGAGTGTTCTTAGCAGCATTTGGGGGATGAGAAAACTCAAGGAAGACAATCAGGTTGCCTTGGATCACACAGCTACTAAGAGATCGAAGCAAAACCAGGAAGTCTGACTTCAAAATACCCACTCTTGACAATTTCACACAGGTCTGATGAGTGAGGGATGTTTGCTAGGTTTCTACTTTTCAAAGTAATGGGTGGAGGACCCCAAGAGGGCCTGTCTTGGGTTGATATGTTGGCCTTATTATATCCAGAACACTGAAGAACCCCAGTTCTTGAGCCCCAGTTCTTGAACCTTCATTCAGGTTCCAACTGTTCCTCAGGGCAATGTTATGGTGAAACAAAGGATTTTTTACAGTGGTGATAATAACTTGATCGTTACAATAGATCTCCATATTCATTATCTAGAGCTGCCATCACAAAGTTGCACAGAAGGTAATTTTCTCACTGTTCTGGAGGCTGGGAACTCCACAACCCAGGTGTCAGCAGGGTTGATTTCTTCTGAGATGTCTCCTTGGCTTGTAGACAGTCTTCTCACATGGTCATCCCTCTGGATGTGTGCACCCCCCAGTGGCTATGAGTGTCCACTTTTCCTCTTAAAAGGACACCAGTTTGGATGAGGGCCCACCCCAATGGCCTCGCTTTACATTAATCACCTCTCAAAGGCCCCACCTCCAACACTGTCACATTCTGAGGGGCCAGGGGTTGGGACTTCAACATATGAATTGGGGAGGGGCACAGCTGAGCCCACCACAATATCATGAAGGCACAATGACAAGTTAATACAGGATGTGTTGGCCGAAAGTAACAGAATATCTGCTGACACACCAAAGACGTGCATTTATCTCAGACATCGAGTCACCTGGGGGGCTCGGGGGCTCGGAAGCTCACCTGGGTCATCTCGCCAGGCTCCCACCTCCCACACTGCCTTCCTCAGGGGGTTAGTTTTTCACTCTCGGGCTTGCTCAGTTTTGCTTATGAATGACTGCCTTCCCTCCAGGAATCATGTCCTTGCAGAATAACTACAAAAGTAAGTAGATAAGATGGGGACATAACAGGCATTTTTAAAAACACTTGTCTCTCTTTTTGTGCTAGAGAAAACTCTTTCCCATAATGACCTGAGCAGATTTTTCTTAGTGTCATTGGTTGAACAGTATCACATGATCTCCCCTAGTCCAGTCCCTGGCAAGGAGGAACAGCAGCGCCCCGAGTTCCTTAAATCCACCAAAAGTCACCCCTGAGGAGCATGTTGCCATCTGAATCATAGCAGGATTCTATGAGCAAGGAAAAAGGAGGGAATAGCTTGTAATAGGCAACCCACAGTGTCGGCTGCAGGCAGTACAATGTTCCTGCGTCCTCAAATTCACGTTTCCTTAGCACCAACTATGGGCTGAAAATGCAGCAGCGAGCCAAACAGGAAAACTATTCTGTGCCTTCTTGGAACTTACACTGACTACATGCCAAGTTCTGAGGATGCAGAAGTGATTAATGAGAGTCAGTCCCTGCCTTCTTAGGCTCTCATGATGTTCTTTCGGTTTGTGGGCTGAGTCTGCATACCCCACAGGACATACATTTCCTAAGGCAGTTAGAGGCGGTGCAGTGGTTCGCAGGGCTGTCTTCATGTCAAACTTCCATCTTCCCTCTTTATAAACACTGATAATAAGCAGCAGTGCTATTTCCCAAGAAACTCTGGCATCACTCTGGAACCATAAAAGCCTGACCACTGCTTTCTATGTCTTTGCTAATATGGAAGAGTGGACAAGTAGGCGTTGTCTCCCAGCCTGTCCTCCAGCCTCTGATAAACACCACTCACTGGATGTTTGACACGTGCCAAGAAGTGTACTAAGTGTCTTATTAGCCATCTTTTACTTAATCTCTTTGAGGGACTCATTAGTAATCTTATTTTTACAACCTCAGAGATGTGGAGGAATTTGATCAAGGTCAACGGCTAGTTAGTGCATGTTCTTGCCCAGTACCCGGTAATGCTGCCCACTTTTTGAAGCTGTTGGTTGAGGAACAGAGTAGATATGAGAGCAAAAGTAGGTGTTTCACAATGTCTAAAATGCCTTAAAATGGGCCAATGCATAAGTGAACAGGGCAAGGGAAATATGAAGGGAAGCAGCTCTTCATACACAAGAGTTTTGGTCATTTATTGATATGTAACAAACCACTCTAAGACTCAGTGTCTTCAACATACAGATGGCCAAAAAACACATAAAAAGATGCTCAACATTGCTAATTATTGTGTATGTGTGTGTCAGTTGCTCAGTCATGTCCGACTCTTTGCAATCCTATGGATTGTAGCCCATCAGGCTCCCCTGTCCATGGGATTCTCCAGGCAAGAATACTGGAGTGGGTTAGAGAAATTGAAATCAAACTATAATGAGGTACCACCTCACACCAGTCAGAATGGCCATTATTAAAAAGTCTGCATAAAACAAATGCTGGAGAGAGTGTGGAGAAAAGGGAACCTTCCTCCTACACTGTTGATGGGATATAAATTGGTGCAGCCACTATGCAGAGCAGTATGCTGCTGCTGCTGCTAAGTCGCTTCAGTTGTGTCCGACTCTGTGCGACCCCATAGACAGCAGCCCACCAGGCTCCCCTGTCCCTGGGATTTTCCAGGCAAGAGTACGGGAGTGGGTTGCCATTGCCTTTTCCAGTATAGAGGTTCCTTAAAAAACTAAAAATAGAAATACCAGTGCCGGGGTCCAGCCCCGGTGGATCCAGGGAATTCGAGGCGGGGACGGCGTCGGCGAGGATCAGGAAACAACTGCTTAATTAAATGTTAATTAAGGATATAAAGAGTAATAGAATAAGGATAGCTCAGTGAGGAAATTCAGTGGAGAAAAGAGGCTGAAATAAGGATAGCTCAGTGAGGAAATTCAGTGGAGAAAAGAGGCTGAATAATTCAGCCAGAAGGTAAGAGAAAGAACGACATGGGGAGACCAAGTTTCGGTGAACAAGGCCCGCACTTTATTTTCCAAAGTAGTTTTTATACCTTAAGTTATGCATAGAGGATAATGGGGGAAGGGGTAGAGTCATGCAGTAAGCCAGGCTTTCTTCCTGCAAACTTATGATATGCAAAAGTTTAGGTGATTTGCATCATCTTCTGGCCCAGAGGCCTGTTAACATTTTAAGACTCTTTCTTCAGAAAACTTATTTTTCTCTAAAGGTGGTAAGTCAAGCGCCACCCTCCAAAAGCATTAGATAAAGTTGCATTCCTACAGAGCAGAGGTGTGGTGGGCTATAAGAAGAAAAAGAATTAACTCAAGGGTCCCAGGTTACAAACATTAAAGCTACTACTTACACCAATTATATTAATCAATACACTGCCAGGGACACAGCAGGTAAGGGATATGGAAACTTAGCAGCAAACATTGGCCCAACAAGTGAAAATCCTTCACCAATACAATTTCTAATCAATCTTTTAACTGCTCAAAGGAATCTGTATTTAGACAGTTTAGAACATCTCATGCCTCTCACAGTTGGGAGGCTCTGAGCAATCACATGTGGCCGGAAAAACTTATTCAGGCAGGCTAGAGGACTTTCAAAGGAGTTGGTTTGAAACACTGTCACACCCAGGAATTATTAACTGGAGCTGTAAGCTAACTCTTTTTTCAGAGAGAGGTAGTAGGGGACAGCCCCCCGTAAAGTCAGAGGTGTAGGTGAAAGCAGGTGTAGGTGAAAGCACAAAGCAGAATGTAGGCAGACTCTAGTTTGGGGGGTAGATGCTCGAGATTTTCCAGGGGAACTCCTGAGGCTTGATCCCGCCTTTGCGTATGCCAAGCCTCCTTCCTCATGACCTTTGCCACAGGCGGAGCTCGCTCCCAGCAATCCAGCAATCCCACTCCTGGGCGTATATCCAGAGAAAACCACAATTCGAAAAGATACACGCACCCCTATGTTCATTGCAGCACTATTTACAATAGCCAGGACATGGAAGCAACCTAAATGTCCATCAACAGATGAATGGATAAAGAAGGTGTGGTACACAGACACAATAGAACATTACTCATCCATAAAAAAGAATGAAATAATTCCATTTGCAGCAACATGGATGGATGGACCTAGAGCTTATCATACCAAACGAAGTAAGTCAGACAGAAAGACATACACCACATGATATCACTTATAAACGGAATCTAAAGTATGGAACAAATGAATCTATCTACAAAACAGAAACAAACTATAGGGAGCAAATTTATGATTACCAAAGGGGAGAGGGGGAGGGGGTAAATCAGGAGTTTGGGATTAATATATACACACTACTATATATAAAATAGAAGATCAACACAGGGAACTCTACTCAATATTCTGTGCTAACCTAAACGGGAAAAGAGTCTGAAAAAGAATGGATGTATGTATCTGTGTAACTGAATCACTTTGCTGCACACCTGAAACCTATACAATATTGTCGATCAACTCTACCCCAATATAAAATAAAAATTAAATTAAAACACACTATTAAATGAAAGAAAAAGACTTAATGACTTCAAATAACAGCCACTTTGATCACGTCTGTGGGTCCAGTGGGCTCAGCTCTGTGGGTCTGCAGTGCTCTGTGGGTCAGTCCTCTGCTTTCACTGCGTGTGGTTCCGGGCGTGGTTGGGGATCCACTGGCAGCTGACTGGGACACCAGGAGGGCTGGGCCTGGGCCTCTCTCCCTCTCCATACAGTCTCAGGGCCCATCACTCACCCTCTTCTCCCTGAGATCTATCAAGATAGAACTTCTTCCGTGGCAGCAAAAGCCCCCTTAAGGTGAAGGCTTCAAGAGAGAGGAAGCCAAAGGTACAAGTCTCCATTAAGGCTGGACCCAGGACAGCAGATCTGGGCAATTCTGGCAGGTGGGTGGTGAGGAAGCCGGGATGACCCTGCCAGGGACATAGTAAGAGATACTCACAACTAAGTGCCATTTATTGAGAGCTGCCTGTGTACTGGGCTTTCTTCTGAAACTTTTGTACATAAAAATGCATGTCCTCCTCACAATAACCCTAGGTACAGGTGTTTAGCTCCATGGTACAGATAAGGAGAGTGAGGCACAGAGGAGCTAAGTAACCTTCCCTGTACACAGAACTGGGCTTCGAACCCAGGCAACCTGGCTCTGCCTTCCGTGGGGTCGCAGAGTCAGACAAGACTGAGTGACTGAGCTGAACCTAACTGAAGACACATGCAGCTGGTGGCTGCCATATTGCACAGTGCGGATCATCATGGAAAGTTCTTCTGACAGTGCTGAGTTAGCTGGAGAGCTGCCAGGATGGCATTTATATGTGACTCAGGCAGACAGATGGAGAAGGAAATGGCGACCCACTTCAGTATTCTTGCCTGGAGAACCCCATGGACAGAGGAGCCTGGTAGGCTACAGTCCAAGGGGTCGCAAAGAGTCGGACACGACTGAGAGACTTCACTCACTCACTCATCACTCAGGCAGAGAGAAGCAGGTAGGACTGCACAACAAGCCAGTTTGGAGGGTACAAGGGTCAGAGAAGCACATGGTTCACAATGGTAAAAATGCAAATAGTCCAGGTAGTCATTCATTCATTCATTCACATATTCATCTGTTCCACAAGAACAGAGTGCCACCCTTGGTGGGGGTGGGGGTAGCAGTGGCTCATCAGAGGTGACAAAGAGGCAGGAGTGGGAAATCCTCTAGAGTGAGGAATGTGGTGAGGAGAGTGAATGTCCAGAAGGCTTCCCAGAAGGGGCAATGCTGAGTTGAGAGCTGAAGGATGACTGGGAGTTGGCCACATGGAGAAGCTGGAAGAAGAGGCCAAAAGGGGACCCAGCTTGGGCAGAGACTCAGAAGCATCACACAGCCTGGCCATACCACTTCACACCAGACTATTGAAGGAGTAGGCACGCAGTAGAGGGGAGGAGGGATCGGGGGAAACGGTGGGCAAGAGAGAGGGAACCGGGGAAGAGAACTGTTCAGACTTGAAGCACTGGAGGCCGGGGTGGCTGGGAGGGAAGCAGGAAGCAGGTTGGAGTTCTAAGAGGTGCTGACTGGCAGGGCCCTTCCCTGAGCTGGGTTGAGTATCCCCTGGAGCTCCTCCAAAGTCACACACACGTTTGCACAAGTTGGCCATGTTGCCTCCAGCAGCAATCCAAAGCAAGAGACTTGGAAGAGGACTCCGTCCCAGAGGGCGGAGGGCAGAGTGCAGAACCACACACCGTCTGCCCTCTGGAGGGTCTGAGAGGCTCTCAGGGGGAGAAGAAGGCGTGGTCTCCTCCCTCAGGAAGGGGGAAGGACAGGCCTTCCCAGATGTGTGCCCCGCTTTGTGCTTTGTGCTCACCAGCCATATTTTCTTATCCTGGCCCAGACCCAGCAGGCGCTACTACTGTCCCCTCTTTATGGAGGAGGGCTTCCCCTGTGGCTCAGCTGGTAAAGAATCCACTTGCAATGCGAGAGACCTGGGTTCGATCCCTGGGTTGGGAAGATCCTCTGGAGAAGGGAAAGAATACCGACTCCAGTATTCTGACCTAGAAAATCCCATGGACTTGCATAGTCCATGCGGTCGCAAAGAGTTGGACACAATTGAGTGACTGAACTGGAAGCTACCCTCGCCGGGAGTTGGTGATGGACAGGGAAGCCTGGCATGCTGCAGTCCATGGGGTTGCAAAAAGTTGGACACGACCGAGCAACTGAACTGAACTGAACTTTATGGAGGAAGCAACTGAAGCTTTTGAGGTTGTAGCCCTGGGCCAGAAATCACACAACATGGCAGGCGTAGGTGATTGAACATGGGATCCTCTTACCTGATCATCTGGGGAAGGAGGCAGGAAGAGGAGGCTACCCTTCCCTGGGGCCACTTTTTCCATGGAGCATGTTGCATCCGTAAAGCAGTCTTGGGATCAAGAAGTAAAGCTAAATTCAAAAGGAAAAGTTCTTGTGATATAAAAACAACAGCCTTGGGGGCTTCCGTGGTGGCTCATTGGTAAAGAATCTGCCTGCTGATGCAGGAGACATGGGTTCAATCCCTGATCCTGGAATATCCCACATGCTGAGAGGCAACTAAGCCCAGTTGACACAACTGCTGAGCCTGTGCTCTAGAGCCCGGGAGCTGAAGCTACTGAAGCCCTGGACTCGAGAGCCTGGGCTCTGCAACAAGAGGAGCCAGCGTGATGAGGAGCCTTTAAACTACAACTTGAGAGTCGCCTCCACTTGCCACAACTAGAGAAAAGCCTGTGCAGCAACAAAGACCCAGCATAGCCAAAAATAAACATAAATAAATAAAATTATTAAAAACACAAAAAAGACAGCCTCGGACTTCCCTGATGGCCCAATAGTTGAGACTCTACACTTCTACTGCAAGAGGCATAGGTTCGATCCCTGGTCAGGGAAGCTCTGCATGACATGCGGTACAGCCAAAAAAATAAATAAAAATAAAAAAACCCAGCAGCCTTATTTCAGATAATTAGCAATTCTGTATCTTCTACTAAAATTATGGCCTAAAATAAGTTAATGTTTCCCTTTTGGAGATAATGTTATCATATCTAAATTACTTTGCAGTTTTCCAATTAAGCTAGCTTTTAAATGGTGCCTCTAATTAGTCATGGTGATAAGCTGAACAGATAATGTGGAAATCTTGGATAGCAGGGTTCAGGGTAACAGGCAAAGTCCCAGCAAAGGTGGCAGCTGCCTCCCCTAGGGACAAGCATTGGTGGGGAGTTCCAGAACACAGGATGTAGGAAGCAGGGGGAGAGCCTCCCTGGGATTCCAGGAGCAAACACATCATTGCTAAACAAAGACCATAAATTATGCCATTAACATTTAACAGGATTTGTAACTTCCTCAAAGTTCTACTAAACA
The DNA here is from genome assembly GCF_003369695.1 of Bos indicus x Bos taurus. NCBI lineage: Eukaryota > Metazoa > Chordata > Mammalia > Artiodactyla > Bovidae > Bos > Bos indicus x Bos taurus. The sequence continues at coordinate 57,909,864 of NC_040093.1, forward strand.
GCAGAGGCTGGTGTCATATAGGGTATGACAGGTAGAAAAGCGGGAAATCATAGCTCCTGACCTCAGGGAGCTGACCTCAAGGAGAAAGGAATGCAGGTAATAATAACAATAACCACACAGATGTATTGTATATTATCATTTATATAAAATGAGTTTGTCACACGTGGGAGGTAGAATTGACAAGACTAACATACAGTGGGCATTAATGTTAAAATGGAAGTAAACTGCTATAAAGACATGGAATAAGTGGCACTTAACTCCTGCAGCACCTGAGAAGGCTTAGGGGAAGAGGTTTACAGTTGAGCTATTTTTGAAAAAGTGTGTAAGTGTGCAAATGTATAAGAGAAGGCATTCTCAGTAAAGAAACAGCATGTGCAAAAGAGTGGTGGTGTGGCTGGCTGCAGCAGGCCACCCAGCGGGAGATAAGGTAAGGTTCTGTAGTTTATCTTGGTTCTGGGGTACTGATACGAAATAGGAACTTGGCAATCTGGGGGCCTCTGCCTGAGACACCTCTTCAGCTAGCTCTCCCCCAATCCCTACCTCTACCCCATTCCTTTCCAGTCCTTCAAGATCCAGGTTACCAGGCACCTTAGGGTAGCAAACAGCCAAGTGTACATGAGCAAACCTGGAAGGCTAGTCTACACAGATGTTTAAAAAATCTAGAGAACACCGCCCACTATTCCAATACTGAGGTCATTATCAGCTTCTCAGAGCTGGTCCCCAAGTATAGTACTGAAATCATCAGAAAAGTGTGCAGGACACGACGACTCAGCTGTGCAAACATGTTTCTCGGAATTTGATCCAGCAGCCTAAGCCTTCAGGTGGGATCAGCAACATGAACAACAGTGAGATTATTAATTTGGTTTAAATAGGTGTTGAGTCTATAGCAAGAATCACAGAGATGTTCATGCCCTGTGGGCAGCATCCCAGTCCTGAGAAGAGACTTGTCTGAGCTTGGCTCTCCCAGAAGCAGACCTGAAGACTGAGATTCCAGTGCATAGACGGTTTATTTGGGACGTGAACCCAGGAAATGCCTGTGAGGGAGTGGGAAGTGAGCCCGGGAGGGTAGACATTGCTGTTGTCATTTAGTCGCTAAGTTGTGTCTGACTCTCTGCGACGCTGTGGACTGTAGCCTGCCAGGCTCTTCCGTCCACGGGATTTCCCAGGCGAGAATACTGGAGTGGATTGCCATTTCTTTCTCCAGGGGATCTTCCCAACCCAGGGATCAAACCTGTGTCTCCTGCTTGGCAGGCAGAGTCTTCACCACTGAGCCACCTAGGAAGCCTGTGGTAGACATTAACAGAGCATTATCAAGGCCATTACCATCTGGGACAACTGAGCTCCCTCGGTGGGGAACTCTAGAGATGGTGTGAACATGCCTTAGAGTGATCTTGAGAGAGATGACGGATTGACCCAGTAACTTTGGTCAATAAGGGTGAGACTTTCTCCTGAGAGGCTAACTTTCAGAAACTTCCATCCTCTTCCTTGTGTGCAGAGGGAGGCAAGGAGCCACGGGTGTCTGCATTGAGAAGCCTTACATGGTGTAAGGGGTTAAGGTAGGGCATTGCCAGTGTCTGCTGTAACCCTCAAGAGATAACTCAGAAGATGTTCATAGCAGTGTTGACTAGGATAGCAAAACTGAATAGATGGAGAAAATCACACATAAAATCTAGCAAATGGAGATGGACTACTGAAGGTCCATTCATGAAAGGAGACTCAGCCACCGCCATGCTGATTTCAAAGCCATTTAGCAACATGGAAAAGATTTCCTATAATGCTAAGAGGTAAAGGCAGGATTCAATGTGAGCTATTTATATGTATACTATGATTGTGCCTGAATAAAATGTTTATCTTCAAGAGAAGAAGCATTCAAAGGAAGCACAAAGAGATGAATATGTGTTAGGGGAATGAAACTATGAAAATTCTTTTGCTTTTTTGTCTTTTTGATCAAATAAGAGACAAAGATTCAATATGACTAACAAAAACTCCAATTCATGTAGAATTGCACCCTTTCCCAAATAAACTGCTTGCACTTGAGTTCTTGTCTCAGGTTTCTGAGGGAAGCCAGACTAGCGTGGGTCTGTTCCTAGGACTTCGATGTCTGGGCCGCAGGGCATGAACAGCATTCTGGTTCTTTTTAGGGACTCAATGCCCTATTTAAACCAAACCTGCTCTCTTCCTGTTTTCCACTTACTGATAATGCAAACCAGGATTTGGAGGCTTGGGCAGCTGGATGGATCCCTGGAATCAGGTTCACATGGGTCCAGTCATGTCCTGTCTTTTCTTCACATACACAGAGGTTAATGCACATTGAGAGCTGACATCACCCAGATAAATTCTGTGCCCAGGAGTCTGCAATTAATCAGAAAATGAAGAACATGAAAATGGAATTTAGCCTGCAGATTTGCAATCCTTATCGAATGTCGCCAAGCACATTCCATGCGGGACATAAATTAAGCCTTTACCCAGGAGATACACTATCTCTGCGTTCGGCCTTCCACATAGATTTCTAATGAAAGTCATTTGTTGCTTGGCCCCTAGAGATAAGAGGCTAGCTCTGCCCAGCCTGTGAGTCAGCGTTGACATCGAATCCTACCCAGGGCCCTGCCCGGCGGAACGACTCCTGAGGGCTTGGAAGGCTTCTGGGAATGGTAATTGGGTTGGGGGCAGGGGTTGGTTTTCAAGGGTCAGCCCCAGGGACCTGGGATGGGGCCAGGCTGGCCAGTGCAATTGAGTCCTACTGTGTGCCAGCCAAGGGATACATGGAGATTAACAGACATCATTCCTTCTCCCCAAGAATTGCACAGAATAAAATAATCCAAGTGTACCTCAACAGAAAGATGGATAAGCAATATGTGGTCTATATTACCTGCAGTAAAAAAGGAATAAAGTGAAAACTTTGAAAATATTATTCTAGACACAAAGGCACACATAGGATTCTGTGTGTATGAAACATCCAGAATGGTGAAGTCCATAAAGACAGAAAGTCGTAGCTGCCAGAAGCTGGGGGAGAGATGGCTGGGAGCGAAAAACAGAAAGCGGTAACTTGGGTCAGAGCGAGTTAACAGCTTAAAGCCAAACGTTAGACCTTTGGCCACCCTGCCATGAGAATCCACTTACCTGATACCTTTTCTGAAGGCTCCAGAATCCCACCATGTTGCATGGCTCCCTTCTCCAACCACAAATTACTAACTTCTTACGTAGCCCATCTCTTCCGGCACTGTGTTTTGTCATAATGGTATAAACCAGGCCCTGGAATCACCCCTATCACAACCCAAATGGCCTACATAGATATCTTTCTAAAGAAAAAATTCCCTAGAGAAACTCTGGCATTTTCCCACTGCTAAAGTATCATAGTAATTCTGGCAAACTTAATTAATATTAAAAGTTATCATGAACAACAAACATTACCCAGAAAGGCAAACGAAAAGCTAAGGTGGGGATATAACATATCTGAAAGACCCTTCCTTGAACATTTATTCTATAAGCTTTTTAGGAATGCTCTCCCCGCCCAAAAAAAGGAAGGAAGCATCAATACCTGCTATAAGATGGATGAACCTTGAAGACATTATGCTAAAGTGAAAAAGCCAGTCACAACAGGCCACATAGTGTAGGATTCCATTTAGATGAAATTTCCAGAACAGTGGGTATATGGGATGTACCATATTTTATTAACCAATTTTCTCTCAATGGATGTTTAGGTTGTTTCCAATCTTTCCTTCTCACAAAATTCTCCAACGGATAACCATATATCTATATATATGACATTTCACATATGTATGAATTTTTCTGTAGGCAAAATTCCTAGAAGTGGAACTGCAACATTACAGAGCTTTTGCTTTTAAAATGTTAATGTTTTTTGATAGATATTTCTATACTGCCCACAACAGAGGGTGTACTAATTTATAATTCCAACAGCAATCAGTGAAAGAGCTTGTTTCCCCACATTTTGGGGGTGTATTTGGAAACACTGTCAGGGACCAGTTCTTATAGGGCCTTGAATACAAAGCTAAGAGGCTTGAACTTGATCCATTGACCACGGACACCTGTTGGAGGGTTTAGGAAGTGGGTGAAGATGGGCAGGTTTGAAATTTTAGAAGCTTGTTTTCATGATGACATCAAATAAATTTTGTAGGAAATATTTATTCTCAAATAGGCATGAGTGGTAATGTGATGAGTCAGAGAGCAGAAAAAAGTCTTCATTAGGATGAAGCCACGCTGGGAGAATGTGATTATCATCTGGGCAGAGTGGCCACTCCAGACAGTAGGGCTGGATATGAGCACAACTTGGTTTCTTTACCATCTGTAACTCTAGCTTTCCTGCTGCTTTTCTTTTATCGCATAGTTCCCACAAGCTGATGGCTCCTCACGAAACATTGAGCCCTGAAGGGTAATGACATAAAACCAAGAACCAGGGATTTTTATCGGAAGCTAACAGTTGACCGAATGACAAGCAGACAGGAGATACAGCACTGCTATCTTTCTCTACAAGACTGTTTCGCAAATTAACTGGATTTGGAACTGTCATGGAACAAAGAGCTGGGGGAAGCAAAACAGCAGACACATTCGTCCTGAGTGTTTTGTCTCTTACACAAGAGGTTAGTCACTATGATGTGATACAAAAAGAGGAGGAAAGATGGATGGCAGTCAGTTGTGAAGGCACCAACATATGAAGGACCTGAGCCGGCTCCACCCAGATGTTCCAGCCGTGGTTCAAAGATGAGCACCTTGGCCGTGGTACTCCTGGGGCTTGCTCTGGAGTTTGGGGCCATTACTGCTAAGCCAGATGACGGCAGCTTTTGCTCTAAGAACCAAGTGGCTTTCAGAGATGCTTGCTACGAATTTGTGTCTCTCAGCCGCACCTTCTACGGTGCCCAGAGCTGGTGCGAGAGGCAAGGAGGTCATCTGGTCTTCATTCGTGATGAAGCCACCCAGAAATTTCTGCAGAAGCACCTCTCCCGGGACAGGGAATGGTGGATTGGACTCACAGGGAGCTCAGCTCGGAATGGAACCGCAGAAGGTAGGTGCTGTGATAATTATACTTTATGGGGAGTTTGTGGCTGTGATTCTCACCATAGCTTCTTATCCAGAGCTCCATGGAGCAAATTGCTGCTGCTGCTGCTGCTAAGTCGCTTCAGTCATGTCCGAGTCTGTGCAACCCCATAGACGGCAGCCTACCAGGCTTCCCCGTCCCTGGGATTCTCCAGGCAAGAACACTGGAGTGGGTTGCCATTTCCTTCTCCAATGCATGAAAGTGAAAAGGGAAAGTGAAGTCGCTCAGTCGTGTCTGACTCTTCTGAACCCCATGGACTACAGCCCACCAGGCTTCTCCGTCCATGGGATTTTCTAGGCAAAAGTACTGGAATGGGGTGCCATTGCCTTCTCCGATGGAGCAAATTAATATGTGCCAATTCTCATGATTAGGAGATTCTCCTTTTGGTTGTTTTGGATCAAATGAAATAATTCTTGCTCAGTAGCTAGCAGAGAATCTGGCACACAGCTAACGTGCTAATGTTAAAAGCCAATGTCCTTTTCTTTACTTGTGCCTAAGACTAGCTGTGGCATCTTCACTTCTTGGTGGAACAGTGCTGGGCACTGCCCTGAGGGCTTCACATCCATTTTCACACTGAATCCTTATCATAATTGATGAGAATTATCACTGTTGTCCCTACTCGATAGACACGAAAACTGAGCCTCAGGAAATAATGACTATTTCCAAAGCACTCCCATATGTCTTTCCTTACTTGTTATGAGGCTGAAGTGGGTTAAGTGCTTAACACAGCTCAGTTCACAACAGAAAGTCTCATGTTAACGGTCGTCCTGGAAACCCTTCCTTATCCTTCTCTCGGTTCTTGGTGGAATAGTGAGCCTTCCTTCAACCCCTCCATGTTCAGGTGAGTCCTCCTCTTTGCACCTGAAGGACCTTGTCCACTTCTGGCATGACGTCAGTTCTTAGGTGTCTTCCCCCACACTGTGAACTCTTCAAGGGAAGGAACAGTATTGTGGCCATTTTTGTTTTCCTGGGGTCCATTCATAACAAAGAATGGGTGTTCATATTTAAGCTTTACACCTGCCCCATGAGGCGAGCACTGCTACACTTATTTTATGGACGGGGAAAATAAGTCCAGAGAGAGGACATGGCTTGCTCAAGATGACAGTGTCCTGCCACCTTGCATTGCCCTGTAGAAACTGCTGGGCTTTAGTAATGAGAAGCTAGGTCTGGCGGAGAAGGCAATGGCACCCCACTCCAGTACTCTTGCCTGGAAAATCCCATGGACGGAGGGGCCTGGTGGGCTGCAGTCCATGGGGTCGCTAGGAGTCAGACACGACTGAGCGACTTCACTTTCACTTTTCACTTTCATGCATTGAAGAAGGAAATGGCAACCCACTCCAGTGTTCTTGCCTGGAGAATCCCAGGGACGGGGAGCCTGGTGGGCTGCCGTCTATGGGGTTGCACAGACTCGGACATGACTGAAGCGACTTAGCAGCAGCAGCAGCAGCTTGGTCTGGGCTGAGCACCTGCAGCAACATGCCAGCATAGATGGAAAGGCTTTAATAAAGGAGCAGCCGCCAAAGCTCAGTTTAGGAAACTCACAACCAGGAGATCTGAATTCTAAGATGCATCTTCAGGTGACATCCTTTGAACGGTTTCTTGTTTTGTAGGCACAGAAAGCGTGGATTTCAGTGTATCAGACACTCATTTACATGCAGTTAAAGGAGCACGTCTACTTTACATTTTTATGTTTATTATTGGCTGTGCTGGGTCTTCGCTGCTGCATGAGGGCTTGCTCTCGTTGCAGCGAGTGGGGGCTACCCTCCAGATGCAGTGGCTTCTCTCGTCCCGCAGCACGGGCTCTAGGGCGCACCGGCTGCCGCAGCTGTGGCATGTGGGCTCAGTAGCTGTGGCACACGGGCTTAGTTGCCCCGCAACATGCAGGATCTTCCCAGACCAGGGATCAGACCAGTGTCCCCTGCACTGGCAGGTGGATTCTTTACCACTGGACCACCAGAGAGGTCCAGAGCATGTCTATTTACAATCTCCGAGGGATACTGCATGGCTGTTACAGAAAATGGGGTAGATCTGAGTAGGCTGCGAGGTCCCGACCTCCAGCATTCAAAGTTGCTTAAGCAGCAGGGGACTGTCCTGGCCGTGTGCAGTACCATAGCATTCGAGTACTACGCTACGTGCCATTTGGGTACTAGATTCCAGGCGCTCTAGAGGTGGGTGTGTGGATGCCACTTGTTCTGGAACAATTTGCAAGAGACATAACAATGATGGGAGAAGTCTGTGAGTTGAAAGAGATGTTTTCATTTTATACCTTTTTGCTCTCTGAATCTTCCTTAACAATATGTATGGATTCTTTCCTCTAAAAAATGGTAAATGTATTCTTAAGTCTTCACAGTAAATATTTCATATCCAGTGCTTTCAAGATCTCTGGTGTCCTTGATACACACACACACACACACACACACACACACACACACACAGTCTCTCTCTCACTTCTTCAGTAGCCTTGTCAGTGCATTCAAGTCTCTGAAGAGTACCGAGGCTATGAAAACTACTTCTACTTTAACTTATCACTGTCCACGTATATATAACAAGTCCCCTGTTTCTTTCTGGAACATTTCTTACCAACCCAAGGCACACTGCTATGCTCTTTTTTCGACTGTGCTTAGACATTGCTGGAAGCATCATTTATTTAACCAAACTGCCTTGCATGGGCTCGGTGCCCTGGTTTGCAGGTCAAGAAACCTGGAAGACAGGTCTTCCTGTCTTACGTTGGAAGACAGTGGCTAGGCAATGCCCCTGCACTGGCGTGGCACAGAGGCCTACAGGCCGTCCGTCAGCACTGATTAAGCACCCACTGCACACAAGGAGTGGCGTTGGGGCAAGGCCTGGTGGTCGTGTTCCCATCCCAGGGCCCAGGATCTGGATGGACACCTCATGTGTGAGCTACAGCCACTGGCGCCGAGGGCAGGATGCTTCTGCACCCAAAGCCTGCAGCTACATCGGGAGAGACCCTTCCTTTAGGTGGGTGGCCTCGGACAACTGCACGCAGGAGTTCGCCTTCATCTGCGAGTTTGGTGAGTTGGGCTCTGCTCTGGGGTCTTCCTCCAGCTTTTCCTGTCTCTTGGTTTGTCTCCGTCTCTCTGCATCTCCTCTCTCGCTGTGTCTCTCTTTGTCTCTCTCTGTCTCTCTCTCTCTAAATGCCCGCGGTCTCTGTGTGTGTGATGCTCCGTGTCTCTGTGTCTCACTCCATCGTCTCTCCAGCTTGCATCCCTGTCCACTCACCTGCCTACCTCCGTGCTGGTCTCACAACCAGCATTAGATGGAGATGCTCGGCCGCATTTCCTCTCCTTTCCAGTCTTCCCATGGAAGGAGATGTGGTCCCAGGAGATTGTTCTCACTCGCCTTTGACTCCTGCTCCCTGGTCAGCCTGGCTTTGAGCCCCTCACCCCCAACTCCTGAATCCCCTCCGTGCTCTGCTTTTGTGCCCTTTCCATCTGCTGCCTGTGGTTGACCCTTTCTGGGCCCTGGGGGCTGTGTGTGTGTGCAAGTCCCTGAAGGCATGGCCTGTGGCTCCACGCTGGGTCCTGCCTGCCATGTGGGGCTTGGTCTTGGAGTTGAGCTACCCCATGGTCCCCTGACCATCAAGCCAGGCTCAGTTGAAGCTTTTGTGCTTCCTGGGCCCAGCTTTCTTCCTGTTTCTAAGCCCCTTAGTGGAGACTCTGGCTTCCAGGCCCTGTTCTGGGTTTGGACACTTACAGGGGTCCCTGCTCTATTTCCCCCATGCTCAGCTTTAGATAGGTGCCATTCGAGCTTAACTCTCCTGCCTGGCTGATTGTGAAACTCAGAAACTTTGTGCACCTGTGGGTTATGCAACTTCCCTGGCTTCTTACCAAGCCCCTCCCCAACCCCCACCAAGCTCCTCCCCCTTCCCCACCCCCACTGCAAGCCTGTCTCAGCACCTTCAGCCCCAGGAGCTGAACTGCGCATGCCTGTGTGCGCTTACTCATCACACAGTAGAAGGACCTCTACTATTCTGTCGCAGGCCCACTACAAAGCTAAGAAAGGGAGGCTCGGAAGTTCTGGGGTAAGTTCCTGCCCCAAGGCCACAGGTCTAGGAAGTGATGAGACAAGATGTGATGATCAGAGAGACAGGGGGAGATGCTGTGCTGCTGGCTTTGAAGACAGAGGAAGGGGCCACAGTATGAGGACCGTAGGGGCCTCTAGAAGCTGGAAAAGGCGAGGGAATCGATTCTCCCCTAAAGGCTCCAGAAGCAATCAGCCCTGGCCACACCTGGATTTTAGCCCAGTAAAGCCCACACTGAACCACGACTATCAGAAGATACATTTGTGATGTTCAAGCCACTAAGTTTGTGGTCATTTGTTACAGCAGCCACAAGAATGAACACAGATTTTGGTCTCAACCTCTGCCCTGTGGTGCTCCCACCAGGCAGACAGGCTTGAGTTTGAAGCCAGTGGTTCCCACTTTCTGCTGTTCACACCTGAGCTAGGTCAATAAACAAATGCTTACCGAGTGTGGACCACATGCCAGGAGCTGGGCTGGAGTGGGATCTCAACACAGGGACCCCACAGAGCCCAGTGTCACCAAAGAGGATAACAGTACAGCTCATAGGACTGGTGAAAAGACTCAATGAAATCACTCGTTTTTTCAAAAAACGCTTGTTTAGCATCTTTGTTTTCAGATAAGGCTCAAGGAAGGTACTTAAACAGGCAGAACAATAGTTGCCGCTTCTGTAGCCCTGACTCTACGTGTAAAGATTCATCTGATCCTCCTAACAGTTCTATGGGGTGTGATGTTGACTACCCCATACAGGGGAGGCACAGAGAAGCCGGGTAGCCTGCAGAAGGCAGCACAGCCAGGGCAAGGCCGGGCTGGCCCAGACCCTGGGCAGTCTGGCTCCAGAGCCACACTCATGCCCATCACATTGTTTCTCAGCCCTGCTAAGTCAGCTCCCGCTGTGTCCAGCATCTCACAGTCCTGGCCCGAGGCCCCTCCACTTCCCATCAACGGGCACCGGCCCATCTGTGACCTGTGTCCCCCTTACCTTTGCCACAGGTGTCGGCCAGAGTCTGGCCTGCGAGGGCCTCAATGCCACCCTGCACTGTGGCTCGGGGGAGGTCATCCAGATCCAGGACGCTTTCTACGGGCGCCGGACGCCCCATTACTGCATCCAGGGCGCCGGGCACCCCTCAGACCTGGAGGAGGAATGCAGCTGGGTCAGCGCCAAGGATGAAGTGGCAGGTAGGACCCAAGGGCTCTGGCTGCAAGTGCAGGACACTTCCCAGTGTCCTGTGTCCACCGAAGGGGTCTGGAAGGATTGCACGGCCTTCACATCTGAACTCGGGCCTCTTTCATGCGGGAAAACTGGCCAGTCTGCCCACACCAAGTAGGGGAGTAAGGGGGCCATGGCTCACACCTCACCTGACATCAAAGCCATCTGATGAGTCCGGTGGGCATTTTGCTCCCCATGCCAACTGGGTGCAAACAATATTGCTTTCTCTTCCGAATTTAAACTTCTAAAATTTCAAAATAATTCAAATGTACAGACAAGACTAAAAAATACTTCAACAGACTCCTTGGATTCAATACCCAACTTGGTCAGATCTTAACGTTATTCCATATTTGCTTAACATTCTCTCATTACCAAAATGAATAAAATGTTAGATTACCCACCACTCCTCTTGATACATGTACTAGCATATTTATTTCATCCATATGTGACTATATCATAGTTTGTCTCTTCCTCTGTTGAGAGATGTGTGGATTGATCCTTGCTATGCGAACAGTCCTGAAACAATTGTTTTTCTTTGTCTAATCAAACCACCATTCTGGATAGTATCTCCCCTTCACATGAGAGGATTTCTCTAGGCCCTTGTTTTCCTAAACCAGATTAAATCCGCCCCTGAGCCAGGTTTGTCTGGTGACAAGGATTTTCCCTTGGAAAACAACTTGCTCCTCTCCCCACACGTCTGACCCACATTGCCCTTGCTCCCCTTAGAGCAGGCGCCGGGGAAGGAAATGCTGGCTTCAGCTAGTTGGTTCCCTCCGACTCCTTCGTTGGCCCCACATCCCTGAGACGTGGCCCCCCAAGGGGGAATGGCCTGGGCTGGACAGGCTGATGAGTGTGCCTCCCTCTCAGGTGGAACTCAGTGGGCTATTTCCTCAAACACTCAGATGCAAGCTCTCAAACCTTGTAGCCACACCCAGGGGGCACACTGGATGAAGCCCTGCATCCTTTGGGGGAAGGTTGGAGGAGATCTGGGCGGAGCCCCAGGAGGTGTCTGTTTGTACCTAAGAGCCACCATCACTCGTTCATTCAATCAGTTTGCCAACAGACATTAATTGAGTACTGACATTATGCCACGCACGATAGTGGGCTCTGTGGATTCAGTGATGAATAAAACACAATCTGTTCCTCAACAGAGGTTACAGTCAAATGGGGAGACAGACACAAATGCAGGCAATTACCTAGCACTGTGCTCAGTGTCACACAGAAGGGGGCAAAGCTGCTCCTTAGTCACTCACGCAGAACTCACTTTGTGCCTACTCTATGTGTCAGGTACTGTTCTGTGTGCAGGAGAAAGAGCAGTGGACAAGAACAAAGCAAAACCAGACATCCCCTCTCTGTTGGAGACTGCACTCTAGTGCTATGGGCGCCCCTAGTAGGGAAAGAACTCACGCCGAGTGATGTAGCGAACTGGGTCCTGGCAGGAAACTAGAACTCATGGTAGGTCTCCCAGCAGAGCGGACTACCCGTCATGGAAGTGCTGAGAGGCCAAAGGTGAGATAAGGGTGCAACCCTCAGAGTGCAGCAGCATGAAGCCACTACTATCCCAAAGGGCTGGAGGGACAGCCACAGTGGATGTCACACCAAAACCAGAAGTCAGGGCTGCCCAGCAGGCGCTGGAACCATGACGGAGGCTGCCCCGTGGGAGCAAGGACCAGGGGGGAGGTCCTTGCCAGAGGGAGCTGGGGCTGCAGAGGAGCTACTGTGAGAAGGGGTGAGAGGCATCCTGCCCACACCTCTTCCCATCTGGGGCAGGTAGAGTTATGAACACCAAGGTTCCCGCCCCAGTCTCTGGAACTGTGGGTATGATGAAACGCCATGCCCACGAATAAGCTAAATTACGTGGCAAAAGGGTCTCTGTGCAAGTAATTATGGTTGCTAATCTTAAAATAGGAGATTATCCTGGATTACCTAAGTGGGCACAGTCTAATCACATGAGCCCCTCAAAGCAGAGAACTTTTTCCAGCTAGAAGCATAAAACAGACATGGCAGATGGATAAATTGGATAGATTCAAGCATGAAACAGATCTGATGGTCACTGCAGGCTCTGAGATACAGGGGGTCACGTGAAAGGACTGGAGAGAGGCCTCTAAGAGCTACGGGTGGTCCCAACTGACAGTCAGCAAGGACATGGGACCTCAGTCCTACAGTCCCAAGGAACTGAGTTCAGCCATCAGGAAGAATGGGACTGGAGGCAGGTTCCTCCCCAGGAGCTCCAGGAAGGAAACACAGCCCTGCTGTGATGCTGTGATTTCAGCCTGTCATACCCTGAGCCCACCAAGACCTCTGACCTCCAGAACTGTGAGGTAATAAATGTGCACTGCTTTATGCCACTAAGTTTCTGTCATTTGTTACAGCAGCCACTGGAAGCTAATACATTGCCTCCAGTCTTCCATCAGCACCTGCTAGAGCACAGGGGAGTGTGGGAAATGTAGTTCCCCGAATTTGAGACCAAGTGGGGTGAGGGTGGATATGCGGGCTGATGGTCAAAGGACTGGCCCACTTCCCAGGGGAAGTGAGATCTAACTGAGACCTGAAGATCTGATAGGAATCATGCAGGAAAAGGACAACAGGGTGAATGGGGAGGGGTGTTTAGGGAGAGGGAAGAGCCTCTGTCGGTCTCGGGGCCGAGAAAGAGCGTGGTAGGTGCAGGGAGCTGCAAAGTGTTCAGCGCAGGTGGAGGTGGGGCACTAGCACCCGAGGAACCCAGGCTGTAGCCCAAGATGTTGGGGAAGCACTGGAAGCTTTAGAGCAGGGGAGGAACACAGCCAGGTGTATTTTAAAGCCACCCACAGGCTGCTGTGAGTCCAGGCAAGGGAGGCTGATGCCAGAAACCCAAGTGAGAGAGGCTGGGGGCACAGACTAGGGCAGTGCAGATGGACAGAAAGGGACAGGTTTCAGAAACAGGAAGTACTGATGGGATTCATCAATGGTGGGAGTCCAGGACGACCTTGGCATTGAGAGGAGAGGCTGCAGGAGGAGAAGCTGGTGGAAAGAGGAGAAGGGAGATCTGGCCTGGGGCTGCCTTACCAAGTACCACAAACTGAGTGGCTTAAAACAACAGAAAACACATTCTCTGGCAGTCTGGAGGCCAGTCCAAAATCAAGATGAGAGCTGGACTTCTCTAGCTCTGAAACCTGCAGAGGAGAGCCCTTCCTCTCCTCATCTAGCATCCAGGATTTGTTGGCAACGCTCCACCACAAACCCTTGTAGATGTGTCTCTCTAATCTCTGCTTCCAGCTTCACGTGTCCTGTCTCTGTGTCCAAAGGACAGCGATCATACTGGACAAAGGGCTCACCCTAATGACCTCATCCTAACTTGATTATGTTTGCAAAGACTATTTCCAAGTAAGCTCACATGCACAGGCACCAAAGGCTAGAACTTCAAGATACATTTTGGGGGACACACTTGAACTCTAATTAGAGATCAAAACCTCATTTCAGGATATGAGAAGCCCAGGGTACCCTGTGACACCCATGTGTAGATGCTGTGTAGATGACTGGACACATAGGATCGGAACTCAAGAGAGAGCTAGACAAGAGACATAAACTGGAGAGTCACTGGTCCATGGCTAACAATAACAGGTGAGGCTTATTAGTCTAAAATCACTACGGATGGTGACTGCAGCCACGAAATCAGAAGACAATTGCTTCTCGGTAGGAAAATTATGACAAACCTAGACAGTGTGTTGAAAAGCAGAGACATTACTCTGCTGACAAAAATCCATATAGTCAAGGCTATGGTCAAGGCTATGGTCTTCCCAGTGGTCACATACGGTTGTGAGAGCTGGACCATAAAGCAGGCAGAGCACCAAAGAATTGATGCCTTTGAACTGTGGTGCTGGAGAAGATGCCTGAGAGTCCCTTGGACAGCAAAGAGAAATCAACCCTGAATACTCATTGGAAGAACTGATGCTGAAGCTGAAGCTCTAATATTTGGTCACCTGATGCGAACAGCTGACTCATTGGAAAAGCCCCTGATACTGGGAAAGGTTGAGGGCAGGAGGAGAAGAGGGCATCAGAGAGTGAGATGGTTGGATGGCATCACCAATGCAGTGAACGTGAACTTGGGCAAACTCTGGGAGATGGTGAGGGACAGGCAGGCCTGGCATGCTGCAATCCATGGGGTCGCAAACAGTTGGACATGACCGGGCAACTGAAGAAGACAAGACAAGAGGGAGGCATGAAACCATGACACAGGGGGAGGAATCAGGGCCAGGAGAGAATCTGAGGATGGGGTGGTGCTTGCCTGGCAAAGTAACTGGGCAGGCAAAGAGCACTGAGATATGTCAAAATCTGGGACGTTCCTGGTGGCGGTGGATAAGAGTTGGCCTACTGATAAAGGGGACACAGGTATGATCCCTGGTCTGGGAAGATTGTACACGCCACGGAGCCGCGAAGCCCCCAGGCTGCAGCGACTGAGTCTGCAGGCCACAACTACTGATGCCCGTGTGCCTAGAGTCTGCTCTGCAGCAAGAGAAGCTACCGCAGTGAGAAGACCAACGCGGCCACAGAGAGTAGCCCCAGATCGCTGCAACTGGAGAAAGCCTAGAGTCTGCTCTGCAGCAAGAGAAGCTCCGCAGTGAGAAGACCAACGCGGCCACAGAGAGTAGCCCCAGATCGCTGCAACTGGAGAAAGCCTAGAGTCTGCTCTGCAGCAAGAGAAGCTACCACAATGAGAAGACCACACGTGGCCACAGAGAGTAGCCCCAGATCGCTGCAACTGGAGAAAGCCTAGAGTCTGCTCTGCAGCAAGAGAAGCTACCGCAATGAGAAGACCACACGTGGCCACAGAGAGTAGCCCCAGATCGCTGCAACTAGAGAAAGCCTAGAGTCTGCTCTGCAGCAAGAGAAGCTACCACAATGAGAAGACCACACGTGGCCACAGAGAGTAGCCCCAGATCGCTGCAACTGGAGAAAGCCTAGAGTCTGCTCTGCAGCAAGAGAAGCTACCGCAATGAGAAGACCACACATGGCCACAGAGAGTAGCCCCAGATCGCTGCAACTAGAGAAAGCCCATGCAGAGCAATGAAGACCCAGCACAGCCAAAACATATAAATAGAAGTAGAAAGAAAAGTTAATTTTAATTGTAGTCGATCAGTCGTGTCCGACTCTTCGCTACTCCATGGTAGCAGAGAGTATAGCTTTGGTATCGCTATACTCTTTTGAGTATAGAGAAAGAGTATAACCATGGTATAGCTCACCAAGCTCCTCTGTCCATGGGATTTCCCAGGCAAGAATACTGGAGTGGGTTGCCATTCCTTTCTCCAGGGGATCTTCCCAACCCAGGGATTGAAGCCAGGTCTCCTGCATTGCAAGTAGTCTCCTGCATTGCAGGCAGATTCTTTACCTACTGAGCCACCTGGGAAGCCCCAATAAAGTTGTTTAAAAAAATAAATATGCATGCCAAAATCTGGAGCAAGCATGGGTTTCTAAGAGATGAAAGAGGACAAGGAAGGTGCTGCTGCTTCTGCTGCTGCTAAGTCGCTCCAGTCGTGTCCGACTCTGTGTGACCCCATAGACGGCAGCCCACCAGGCTCCCCCGTCCCTGAGATTCTTAGGCAAGAACACTGGAGTGGGTGCAGGGCAAACCTACAGGATGCTCTGGAGCCAAGGAGGGAACCAGGACCTGCCTGTCCCTTCTCCAGGCCTCTCTAGGCAGCTATTACATCTACATGGGTGGAGGGAGGGGCGTTGGCATGACCCCGCAGTTTCTGACCAGAGCTCTGACCAGACCACACCCGTCTCTTGTGGACACCTGGTGCCCTTGGCAGACACAGAGTTCCTAATCTTGTCCCCTCTTTGCCAGTTGTCAGGGTGCGGGATTCTACCTTAGGTCATCTGACTAGATGCCAGTGGACCGGTGGTTCTCAAAGTGAGGTCCCTGGGCCAGCAGCCTTGACATCACCTGTTAGAAAAGCAAATTTTCAAGCTGCTGTCCAAATCTACTGAATCGAAATCGGGGTCTAGAATCTGTGTCTTCACAAGCCCTCCTGGGGATTCTGGTGTATTCCAACATTCTGGACCCTGAGCTATTGGAGGGAAGGAATCTACTTCTCTCACAGCCAGCACCAGGCTCAGTGCTGGGTCTTCAGTAGGTACTAACTGGTGCTTGTTGGGGGCGTGGTAGGTGAATGAACAAATGCAAGGTCGTTCATCTCTTGTCTGTGTTATCCCTTGTCTCCTTCACACGGCTCCTGTTTCCTCTGGGATGTGGGTGCCTCCCAGGCCAGTGCCAGGGGCTGCAGGCCTGCCAGGTGGCAGCAGATGGGACCTACTATGGAGACCTGTGCCCCGGCCGAGGCAGCTACCTGTGGGTGCAGTACCTGTGCCGGGAAGGTGAGTCTCCAGCTTGCGAGGGTGCGGGAATTCCCTTCTTATTTCCAAGCCATGTCTAGTCTCCCTTGGACCAGAGGGAGCAGCCATTCACGGGGCAGATCTGCTGTGTGTTAAGAGACCTCCTCGCTCAAAACTGCTGTCCTCAAAACTCCCTGCCTGGCTTAGTCTGGGGGAAAACCATTTGAGGTTCAGTTGCAAAACAAGCCACCAAACCAGAAGTTTAAAATAACTGTTTTAACTCCAAGACCTTTCAAATTAAATTTCATGGATTGAGCCAATAAACACAACAGACAAAACCGAGATTACTTGATTAGAAGGATTCCTACATGCCACACCCACTCAACCACCACCCTCCCCATAGGCTGCCATTTTAGAATGCACAGCGACTTTCACAAATCTAAAAAACCATAAACGGAACCCAACTACCACAATTTGTGCAAGTTTTATGAATCAAGAAGGAAGACTCCCCCCATTCAATTCTATGATCCTATTTGTGTTAACTATTTAGAATAAATTCTTCCCTCCTTTTAAAGTGTTTTCATAGACAGCCATAGACATGAATGTACAGATGTATATTTTCATATAAATATAATGAGTTAAACATTTTAGTCTCCAACTCAATGTTTTTCACTTAATAATATATCTTGGACCTCTCTCCAAGTCACTACTTTATCCTTTTAATGACTGCACAGTATCCCATCATAAGTGAAAGTGAAGTTGCTAGTCGTGTTCAACTCTTTGTGACCCCATGGACTGTAGCCCACCAGGTTCCTCCGACCATGGGATTTTCCAGGCAAGAGTACTGGAGTGGGCTGCCATTGCCTTCTCCCATCATAAGATTAAGTCAAAATCTATTTAACCTGTTCCCCTCTTGATGGACACTTAGACTGCATCTGAGTTTTCCTTCTTACAGATCACTCTGCGGTGATCTCTTGTGCATGTATCTTGGCATGTACCTGGGATTATTTTTAGAGGAGAGATCTCTAGTAGCAGAAATGGTGGGTCATAGGGTATGTGAATTTTAAATGTTAGTAGATATTGCCACATTACCTTCCAAAATGGCTGTATCGAGTTCATTCTTACTAACAGTGCCAATTCCCCTTGGGTTGGGACACCACATTATGCCCTTGTCCAACCAATTAATCGGTCAGAACAGCAAATTCTACTGAGGCTGTGAGTAATGGAGCAAGGAGCTCTGCAGGGGAAAGATGAGTCAGGGAACGTTGGGGTCCCCAGGGGCCATCCAGGAGAGCAGAACCCACAGAGACAGGAGGAAGAAGCCTGCATAGAAGAGAGGGTACAGGACATGGGGGTGGCATTAGTTTATGGAACACGCATGGGTGGAATAAGAGTTAGCAGGGTGTCTCGTTTTGTTTGCTGGGAAGAGAGGCCACGTGGTTTGGCAGCAGTTTCCGTTTGGTGATTTTGCTCCCGGACAAAGGGTGCCCTTGGAGATCTGCCAGTCGCAGCCTCACTGTCGTCAGACAGACACGCAGCTTAGGGCAGTGGGTGAGCTGGGTCTGGCTGCCACATGGACCAGATTTTCTGTCTTGACTTTGATTTCAAATATCCTGTCCCTTGTGAATCAGTGTGTTCTGATCACATCAGTTTCTGATTTCTGAAGGGAGGAACTTCATCCAGCAGTCTCCTCTCCCTCCACCCCCTGGCCTTTGTGCCCAGAATGGCCTGCTGCATCCCGAGTTTCCTCGGATGATTGTGAGTCAGGACCAATCAGGACCGCGGTGGCTTTCTCACCAGCTCAGGAAAGTCCTTTTCATTTGTGTCTGCTTTTTATTTCTTTTCCCTTCTCATTTGTGCCAGAAACCAAAAGATGGTATTGCACAAATTAGCCCAGGGCTGCATGAACCCCAGAAGTTCTACCCTTCACCCCATCCTCTAGGCTAACTTATGAAGCTTTAGTTTTCGTAAAATTTAAGGTGCGCTAAATGGCTAACATTGATTCATCAGCCACCCTAACCAAGGAGATTTTCCTAAAGATGCTTTGCCTTTTGTCTTTTTAAACATTATAAAGTACATTTAGACAATCAATGGATCCTAGTTAAATAAATTAGGCTACGCTGTGCAGCTTTTAAAGGGTATAAGAGCTCTCTGACTGAACTCATACAGAACAATCTCCAAGATATATTAAGTGAAAAAAAAAAAAAAAAGGAAGGTGCCAAATAGTGAACAGAGCACCATCTGTATAAATAAAAAAGTATGTACATGCTTGTGCATGTATTCAGTTCAGTTCAGTTCAGTCTCTCAGTAGCGTCCAACTCTTTGCGACCCCATGAATCGCAGCACGCCAGGCCTCCCTGTCCATCACCCTCTCCCGGAGTTCACTCAAACTCATGTCCATCGAGTCAGTGATGCCATCCAGCCATCTCATCCTCTGTCGTCCCCTTCTCCTCCTGCCCCCAATGCCTCCCAGCATCAGAGTCTTTTCCAATGAGTCAACTCTTTGCATGAGGTGGCCAAAGTACTGGAGTTTCAGCTTTAGCATCATTCCTTCCAAAGAACACCCAGGGCTGATCTCCTTTAGAATGTACTAGTTGGATCTCCTTGCAGTATCTGTAAAAGGTGACCCAGGAGACTGGTTAACAGTGATTGCTTCTGGGGACCAGAACTGGGGGTCTGAGGGGTAGCAGTAGGGAATGACTTTCTTTTCACTGTAGACCCTCTGTACATTTCAAGTTCTGTATCCTGGATGAAAAACAAGATTCAAAAGAACCTTATAAAGTAGAATAAACATGCAGAAGCTGTAAAAGCTCCACTAAGGACAGGTAGACAGAAGACAGTAAGTTTTAAACAGAAACGTGCAATTTTGCTTCATAATAGCAAATGGCATTTGTGTTTTGATCTGCAGGCCTGCAGTTAATGGTGTCCAATGAGAGTTTCATCTTTGACAACATCACCATCTCCCTTACATGGCTCCTTTCTCCCTACATCGGAAACCTGTCCTGTATAATTAATATGGGAGATGGCCACATTTTCGATCCCTACTACCCACCCAGGTAAGAGGTATCTCTGAGCCTTGATTCAGAATGTATCAGTCAGTTTTTGCTGCATAACAAAACAACCTAACACTTGGTGATTTACAATAATAGTGATTATTTTCCATGGTTCTTTGGATTAGCTAGGTGGCTTTTCTTGTGTGGACTAGCTCAGATGGATGGCCTAGGAAGGCCTCATTCATGCGTCTGGCAGTAAGCTGGATGTTGGCTAGTGGCATGTGTCACTTGTCACCCACAGGCTAGTCTAGGCTCAGCTGTATGGTGGCAGAAGAGTCTCTAGCAACGAGAGAAAGCAAAGCACAACATGCAAGCATTTTTGAATCAGTACCTATGTCACATTTTCTAATTTTCCCATTGGCCAAAGCAAGTTCCAAGGCCAGAGAAATAGTCTCCACCTGTTGACAGAAGGCATGGCAAAACCACAGTACAAAGTGGCATACATATGGAAATGGGAAGAACGGTGTTCACAGGTTTTCTCAGCGAAGGTCACTCCAGCAGTCATGGAGAGCCGGGTCCTTTCGGCTTGGCTCAGTAGAGTCTTCCCTGAGTCACTGTCCAAGGAGTCAGTAATGGGGTGAGGAAGATGCTCACCTGGGGGTGGGAATGTTTTTTATTGATAAGGATAATAAAAATAATAGTAGCATTACTAATAATAGAGCAGCTAAGCAGCTTTCATACATGATTTCACTTAATCCTCACAACAACCTCATGAGCTAAAGCTATGCTGTCCAATATAATAGCCACTCACCATATGAGCTACTGGGCCCTTGGAATAAGGCAGCTCTCAATTGAGATGTGCTGTAAATGTAAATACACATGGAATATTGAAGACGTAGCTCCCTCCCCACCAAAGAGTGTTAAATATCTCACTAAATGATGTTTTGATATTGCTTATACATAGAAATGGGCTGTCCCCAGGCGGTGCCAGTGGTAAAGAACCCACCCACCAATGCAGGAGACATGAGACGTGGGTTCGATTCCTGGGTCAGGAAGATTCCCTGGAGGCGGGCACAGCAATCCACTTCAGAGTGTTTGCCCAGAGAATCTCCTGGACAGAGGAGCCTCTTGGGCTACAGTCCACAGGGTCTTAAAGAGTTGGACACAACTGAAGTGACTTAGCATGCACCCACACATACGTATAAATGCTAGTGTTATGGATCTATGAGGTTCAGTTCAGTTCAGTCGCTCAATCATGTCCAGGTCTTTGCAACCCCATGGACTGCAGCACGCCAGGCCTCCCTGTCCATCACCATCTCCCAGAGCTTGCTCAAACTCATGTCCATCGAGTTGGTGATGCCATCCAATCATTTCATCCTCTGTTGTCCCCTTATCCTCCAGCCTTCAATCTTTCCCAGCATCAGGGTCTTTACCAATGAGTCAGTTCTTCGAATCAGGTGGCCAAAGTATTGGAGCTTCAGCTTCAGCATCAGTCCTTGCAATGAATATTCAGGACTGATTTCCTTTAGGATTGACTGGTTTGATCTCCTTGCAGTCCAAGGGACTCTCAAGAGTCTTCTCCAACATCACAGTTCAAAAGCATCAGGTTAAAGGAAATAAATTATTAAAATTAATTTCACCTGTTCCTTCTCACTTTTTCAATGTGACCATTAGAAAGTTTACAATGATACACATGGCTCACAGTTTCTGTTGGACAGTGCTGAGCTAGATAAGGATTATCTTGTTTTACAGACAAAGCTGTTGAAGCTTAGAGGGTTTAGTAGCATTGCCCAAGCCATGCAGCTAGTGAGTGGCAGCACAGCCGGATAAGTCAGGACCGCCTGGGAATCAAAGCCCTGGCTCTTAGACCCTAGTGGAGAACATGGCTTGCAGCATCAGGGCCCAAGGGCATTGAGTGCTGCCTCCTCTAGGGAACAGAACCTCCCCAACCCAAAGGCAGCTGCACACAATTCATAACGTTTCAGAGTCCTACCTGGGCCTGGGTAAGCTCCATTCTGCCCTGCTGGGTGCCCCAGCCAGAGGACTGACCCATCAGTTCCAGGTCCTTCTTGGGTTCTGGTTCATTTCAGGGGCTCCAGTTCAACAAGGATCCTCAGGGAAATCATGGAGGCCCATAAGCCCCTCACCTAACCCTGAAACATCTTTGGTTTCTACCTCGTGGGGCTAGGTCTCTGAATCCAGCCCTGCGGGGGCCTAGCCTTCCTGGAAGGCCTGGGTGGGGTGGGGCAAACGAAGGGCAAGCCCCACCCACAGCCCAGATCCGGTCCAGTGAGTGTGCTGGGTCTCAAGCTCAGAAATCCTCTGGGGTCTCAGGCATCGTGCCATGCCGCCAAATAAACTGCATCCAGAGGCTGGGGTTCTTATCCCAGATACAATTTGAGAATCAGAGATGATACCTGGGTTTCCATTTTCTTCCCTATCCCATTTATATTGATGGCGATCTTAATACATTTGTTGACCAGGGAATTTTTGTAGAAATTAATACCTGTGCTGTTAATATGTTTCTGGTCAATAATGTGTTAACAGTTTTACAGAATAAAACAAATTATACATGAAGATGCTTTGTGGGGAAAAAAAGGTTTAAGTGATAGAAATACCCAAGGCATTATTCTGTGAATTTCTTCCCATTTGCTAGTATTTCATTCATAAAACAAGAAATGCTATGTTACACAATCTTTCACCCCCCAAATTTCATACAAATTGTACTTGGCATAAGTTAAAACTGACTGTAGCCCTGCTAAGCTCTTTAGTTACACAAGGACATCTTAGTAACATACAAATATAGTTAAAAACTGGAGCAAGTGGGACAAAATGCAAATATTTGTCCAGTCAGGATGCTGAATTCAAGGGTGTTTATCATACTGCTCTCTGGAATTCTCTGATTAATTTTTTTCATAATCTAAGAGAAACAGCAATAAGCAATGCTTTACGTTTGCAATCCCTCAGGGCATTCCTGTAAGTAAAAGCTACTGGTATTTTTTTTCTTCTCTTTCGAAAAAAATAGATGGTGACACCCTTCACCATTACCCCACCCAAACAATCCAATTTTGTCTACTTTAAAGATTTGTTAGACCTTGAAACTACCCACTCACCTTCTTCTATGATTCTTTTTAACATTAGGATATATATTTCTGATGCTCTCTTATCTGCACCAGCAGCCTCAGCACTCAATTTACAATGTGAAAATAGCACGAATTTTAAGTGTACAGAGGTCACATACTTTGCATAAATGTCACTATGCTCTTTTAAAATGTGTTTGTACAGACTCCTACTTTTGCTTAACTCCTCATTAGAGTACAAGGTGGGCTTTTCAAACCGGACTGTTGATCTCCATGCCAGATAAGTCACCTGAGTTAATGGGATAGGAGGACTCTCCCAGTGGCTCAGCAGTAAAGAATCCACCTGCCAACGCAGGAAACAATGGTTCTCTCCTTGGGTCAGGAAGATCCTCTGGAAAAGGAAATGGCAACCCACTCCAGGATTCCTGCCAGGGAAATCCCATGGTCAGAGGAGCCTGGCAGGTTATAGTCCACGGGGCTGCAAAAGAGTCAGACCCGACTTAGCGACTAAACAACGATGGGATAGGATCAGACCTCAAACCGAAACAACAGTTAAGTCAAAGAATTTCTCCTTTAAATGCTTGCCTTGCACCTCCGTGTCTTGTGTTCACTTGCATGGCAAGCTGTTTTGTTTCTTTGTTTGTCATGGGCAACTTTCTACATTTCTGAAATTATCTCAGTGCCTTAAGGGACAATTAGCATAAAGTGAGATTTGTCCTGGTGCTGGATAACTCAGTGCCACCTACTGGCAGATCAGGGTGTTGCCGTTATTCTTGGGTCTTTATTTCAAGTCACCTCTGGACACCTCTGAGTCTGGAGGGCGACCTTCCCTTCCCATTAAGCTGTATCCCATTCATGTCAAAGCAGTGTATACAAATCAGTAAGTGAGGGAGTCTTGAACTAATTTTTAAACTTTTCATTGAGGCACAAGGTGTGTACAGAAAAGCGCATAAAAAGATACAGCTCAATTAATTTTTACACAAAAAGCTCGGGCATATAACCAGCATCCAGATCAAGAAACAAAACATGATTCTCCCCCTAGAAATCCTCCAGGGCGTCCCCAAGGATGATTTCTAACATCACTGAATACTGTGACCTGTGTTTGAAGATTATATAAATATAACCATAAAGTATATTTTCTTTTGTGTCTTACTTCTGCTCAATAAGCATGTTTCTGAGATTGATCCATGTTATTGTGTATAACTGTGGCTTCTTTTTTCTCATTGCCATATACACTCTGTTGTATGAATATTCCTATCTATTCATTCATTCTAGCATGTCAATGCTACATGCATAGGGGTGGTTTTGCATTTGGATTATTATTAATACAACTTGTACAGCTGTGAACATTCTAGTAAATGACTTTTCAAGCACATATGTACACATTTCTGTTGGGCTTATACCCAGGAGTGGAATTGTCGGGCCATAGGATTATTAAACTTAAGTTCTTGTCTCCATTGCTTTGTTCTCCGAGCATAGCTTCTCTTTGTTGGCAGCAGTTACTAAACCACTTTGTGCTCTTCTCCCTTGGGTAAGATCACTGAGAGAGAAATCAGGAAAAAAAAAAAAAATCCATTTCTCTGCTCTTTAGTCCTGGGCAATTTCAGTTGGCATCAGAGTTTAGAGAATGAAATAAATTGCTTCTTCCAGATGGATTGCTAAAAAACGGGCTAGATTCAAAGCTATCCTTCACATTTCTATAAAGAGTTAGAGCTAGTTTATTCTTAAATCTACATTGTTTGATATTAATAATGGACACTCCAGCATTCTTTTGATTAGTGTTTACTGTTACATCTTTCTTTATCCTTTTACTTTTAACTGAGCCATACTGTCATATTTAAAGTGGGCATCTAGTAGACAGCATATGGTTGAGTCTTGGTTTCTATTAAATTCCATCTGGCATAATAATTGTTATGTTTAGACCTTTTACAATTGATATAATTATTGATATAGTTAGATTTAGGTCTGTTATTTTGTTATTTGTGTTCTATTTTACCCTCTGTTTACTTCCTCCTTGTTTCTCCCCTTTCTTGCCCTCTTTTGGATTATTTGAATATTTTCAGTATTCTATTTTTGCTTATTTATTGGCTTTTTTGGTAATACTTATTTGGATAATGTTTTAAGTAGTTTCTTTGGGGATTATAATATATATATTTAAACTTTCACTTTATTAACTCTCAGTGGTAAAATATTCACTTAGAGTTAATATTTTACCACTTCAGGTAAAATGTTAAGGCCTTGTTAGCATATGGTTTCCTTTGCCTTTCATCTTTTATGTTATAATTGTCAATTGTAGGGCACTTATATACACTGAAAAGCCCTTTCAACAGTTATGCGTATATCAAAGAACTTGAGAGGAAAAAACCAGTCTACATTTAAAAACCAGTCTACATTTACCGAGACATTTACCTTTTCTTGTGCTCTCCCTTCATTCCTGAAATTCCAAGTCTCCCTCTGATATCATTTCCCTTCAGCTGGAAAAACTTCCTTTAGCATTTTCTTTAAAGTAGATTTTACAGCAACAAAGTCTCTTAGAGAATTTCTTTATTCCTGATCAGTTCAGTTCAGTTCAGTTCAGTCGCTCAGTCATGTCCGACTCTTTGCGACCCCATGAATCACAGCACGCCAGCTTCCCTGTCCATCACCAAACACCAGATAATGTGTTTATTTTGCTTTAATTCCTGGAAGATACTTTTGCCAGCTATAGAATTATGTGTTGACAGTTCTTTTGACACTTTGAAGATGTCATTCACTATCTCTGACCTCCACAGTTTCCAAAGAAATCTACAGTCATTCATATCACTGTTTGCTCTATGTGGGAGGCAGGTCACTTCAGTTGTGTCCAGCTGTTTGTGACCTATGGACTGCAGTCCTCCAGGCTCCTCTGTCCATGGGATTCTCCAGGCAAGAACGCTCGAGTGGGTTGCCATGCCCTTCTCCAGGGGATCTTCCTAACCCAGGGATCCAACCCACATTTCTTATGTCTCCTGCATTGGCAGGCAGGTGCTTTCCCAATAGTGGCCCTGGGAAGCCCCTCACAATATGTAGTGTATCATTTTTTTTCAGACCGATTTCGAGATTTTCTTTTTATTCTTTTGATTTTCAAGCTATTCAGCAATTGTGTAGGCATGCTTCAAGTTTTTTTGCTTGTTTGTTTTTTGTTTACATTTGGTTTCATAGAATTTCTTGAATCTTTGAATTTATGTGTTTTGCCAAATATGGAAAAATTTCAGCCATCATTTCTTCAAATATATTTTTCTACAGCAACCTCTCCAGTGCTAAAATAACACAAATGTTTTACTTTTAGATATTGTAACACAGATTGCTGACATTCTACTCATTTTAAAAAATTAAATATTTTTTCCCTCTGTGATCTTTAGGTTGGATAGTTCCTCTTGCTCTTTTAGTTAGGTGACTTTTCCCTCTTCCATCTCTGTTCTGCTGTTAAATCCATCCAGTGAATCTTTCGTTTCATACACTGTGCTTTTCATTTCTAAAATTTCCATTTGGCTTTTAGTGGTTTATACTTTTCTGCTGAGAATGTCTATCTTTCCATTCATTTCAAGAGGATTTCCTTTTATTTCACAGAGCATGGTTATAATCCCTGGGTTAAAGTCTTTGGTAATTTCAATATCTGAGTCATCTCAGAGCTGACATATATCGATGATATTTTCCCTGAAATTTGGTCACATTTTCGTGTTCTTTGTGTATCAGGCAATTTTGAATTGTATTCTGGATGTTTTGGGTAGTAGGTTCCAAGACTCTGGGTTCTTTTTAAAATGCTCTGGAAAATGTTAATATTTTGTTTGTTTGTTTTGTGTTAGCAGACAACCAACCCAATTAGATTCAGACCGCACATTCTGACTTGCCTTCTGTGAGCAGAGATTCCCACACCAGTTCAGTTTCCAAAGCTGTCAGGTTCCGTTCCACTCGTGTGCCACTTGGGGTGCTGGTTTCCGCTGCAGTTTAGTCCTTTACTAAAGGCTTTTACTATGTTTCTTTGGGTCTGTTCTGCACATGCACAGTTTATGGGTGAACTCGTGATTCATGCTAGGTCACACACAGAATCAGGGAGCTCTCCTCTCTCCTTTTCAGGACTTTCCCTACACTCTCCAGCTTCCACAGTCCCCTTTCCATGGTTCATCTGGATAGAAAGATCAGTTTTCTCTTAGGTATTTCTGCATCATCCCACACAGTCCGTGCAGCTCCAAGAGAGAGGATAGCTTGGGATGGGGATGGGAGAGAAGAAGAGATAAACAACACAAAACAAAAAATGGGTATTTCCCCTGTACGCTCAGACTCCCTAGGCCCCTTTCTCTGGTCCCCTGGCTAACAGAAGGGATTTCTATCTGGGTTTTTGTTTCCTTTACTCACTGTGCAGTACCATGACTCAGGCTACCACTGGGACAAAGAAAGCAGGAAACCCCCATCTTTATGGATGGCTCCTGAGCTTCTGACTTTGGTCCTGTCTGCCTGCTGGAGTTTCCTTCTCAGGGTCCTCTCATAGTTTCGTTTTGTCTTCTGCCCGTATGTTAGTTGTGATTAACGGGAGAAACAGGCTCTCCTAGGCTAACTCCAGGCCACTGTCCTCCAGGCTTTTTCACAACTGTGTGCTTCTGTAAACTATTTCTCAGCACTTGCTATGTGCTAGGTGCTGCGCCAGGTGCAGGTACACAGGGGGAACTGACAGTGACTATCTGCACCGACGGCCCTGCAGAGAAGAATGACGGGGAATAAGCAAGGTCACCTAGGAGAAGCAGAGAAGCCACAGTGTCTGTAAAGGGAATCCAGGAAAACTTCCCAGAGCAGGCAATGTTTAAAATGAGAACTGAAGGAAGACCAAGAGTATGAGCAGAGAGAAGGGCAGGAGTTTTCCCTGCAAAGAACGGCATGCTTACTGGCCTTTGGGTGGGGAAGAGGTGACAAGTCCTATGAACTGCAAAGAGGTCTGAGCTACTAGGATAGTCAGAGAAGGGGAGTGTGGCAGGGGATGAGGAGAGGGACAGGAAGGGAGATGATGGGGATGTTTGCAGGCCATTTTAGAGATTTAAATTAGTCCCCTCGGGAAAATGAAAAGCAAAACAGCCACAATTTTGATATGTTTGGACTCTGATCCCATTTTACAGATGGGGAAAGAAAGCCCAGAGAGGTAGACTGGGCACAGTATTTTACAGACTAAGCAAGAAGGCCCGAAGAGGGGGTTTGTATGGACCACAGAGGCAATAAATGGCAGAAAACAGACTTCCGGCCAAATATTCGGCTCCCTGGTTAGTCAGAGCTATTTCTTCCACTTCTCACTTGCTTTGGGAGTCTTAATGTAACCTTTGTGAACACTGAGACCCTGGCTTGGTCGTGTAGCATCTTTTTGTTCATTCTTTTTATCTTTGCAGAGCAGGGAAGATGTGCCGTGGGTGAGTACATGTGTGCACACGTGTGTGAATGCATGTGTTTGTGTGAGCCTAACACTGGTAACTTTTCTGACTGTTGCTGGCAGTCTGTCCAGCAGGGTGACCCACCAATTCACAGCCCCCGGGGATTTCACCGTGTTTGCTGAGTGTTCAACCAGCGAGTGGCATGTGATGGCTCAGAAGCAAGTGACGATTCAAGACAACACGGAGAGGCTCCGTGTGACTGGGTGTTCTGGCCTGACCACGTCAGGAGCCAGCCCTCTCTGCTGGGCAGTCTTCGGGGACCCTCTGTGGATTCAGGTGGAGCTTGATGGAGGTGAGTCTACAGAAATGGTCAAGATCAAAGCAACCTTGATTTGCCCCAAATCTATCCATCCAGCTCCCAGGCTTCAATGAATACTAACAGCAATGATTTATGGAGTCAGTTTTTTTAGCCATTCATTTATCTAGCACCTAGTGTATACCAGAACCTTGTCTAAGTGCTTTATATATACTAGCCCACCCAGTATATTTTACAAAGGAAGAAATGGAAGAAATGTTTAGAAATTTGGCCTAAGTCACAAGACTAGTGAGAGCAACTAGCCTCCTAAAGATCCTTGGCATGCCCATGTCCCATTTCAAGAAATGGACTTCCAAGCCACCCCCTGTTGAGGGAATGTGAACAGTAGTGGGAGGGCTGCCAGCTGGGCCTGAGCACATCTCAGCGCTGCCAGCATTGACCAGCTTGGCACAACCACACTGCCCCCAGTTCAAGCTAATATTCAGCTGCACACACTGGTACAGCCACAGCAGCTGTTATGGCTGGTGTACCTCTGGTTGCTCAGTTTCCCTTCTGACTGGTTACAGAGGCCATTCTGCTTGGTCATCATGTCCATTTTGATTGGTCATGGTATCCATTCTGATTGGTCATGGCATTTATTCCAATTGGTCACAGCAATATTTCTCATTGGTCACAATGTCCATTCTAATTGGTCACAGTATCCATTTAGATTGGTCACAGTGTCCATTCTGATTTATCAGGACATCATTCTACTTAGTTAGTGCCCATGCAGTGGCAGTTGCTAAATATTTTGCCTATCACCCCTTCTGTCCATAGAGAATCCTTCCAACCAAGACCTGACCTCATCCGAAGCAGCGTCTTTCCTCAAGGCACAGGTCCAGTCTGAGATCTGGACAGAGGCCACTGAGTGGCACAGAGCTGTGGAGAGGACAGGTCTCAGCCCAGCCTAACACCTCCTGGAGCCTCACTCAGAGCAGTAACTCCATGGAGCTATAACTGGACTTTATTTTATTTTATTTTTTTGCCATTGCTTTTTATAAGTGGACTTTAAACAGTGCTTATGGCTCCTTTCTGTTCTGGTGTTCTGGTTGGCTGAAGATGCAACCTAGGTGCACCTGGAAAAGCTTAAGATAATCTTTTTTCATTCTACAAATATAACTGAGTGACTACTCTTTGCCAGATATGGGGAAGGCAGCCATAAACACAAAAGTCAAGATTCGTGTTCTCAGAGGGCTACCATCACCATCATCACCCTCATCAACAACACCATCACTCAAACAAGAAACACACTAGCTTGGTTTCTATTGGAAAGAATATTAATCTGGGGGCTTAAATCATATTTTAAGAGTCAACCACAATATTTAGCATCCAGGTAGCACAAGCACCCGCAAGCTGTAAGGGAGCCCTATCTTAATGTGAATGGGCTGAGTTCTCCCACTGGGCAGGCTTTCAGGTGGCCAGTCATGGAGATGGAAATAATTAAGACTTTGCAGGTGAGCAGTGAGGACCCCAAAAGAAAAATCACTTGTGAACCCAATACTCAAGAGATCCATGTTAATTATCTGGGGGAGGATATACCCTTATATATGTCTTTATATCCACATCTATGTGTGTATGTGGACTCTGACCTCACAGCTGGAGTCTGAACTGTCTCAGTATAATCTACTGCATGTTGTTACTGACATCCTTAAAAGTTTCTTACTCCACCTAGGAACAGGGGTGACTTACACCGTGCTGCTAGGTAACACAACCCTGGCTGAGTTCACCACGCAGAGGGGCCCGCTCCCCTACAATCTGACCCTGGACAGAGGAGTCCAGCGCCGAACGGGCCCAGGGATGCACCACCTGGAGATTCGAGCCACCAACGACAGCACCAACTCCGCCCCCTCCAGAAACATCACCGTCCGCTTCGTGGAGGCTCTGTCGGGGCTGCAGGCTTCCTGGGCTTCTGACCACTTGGAGCTTGGGCAGGACCTATTAGTCAATGTCTCGGTGGCTCACGGCATCCCGGAGAGTTTGACCTTTGAGGTGGCAGGACTCGATACAACCTTCTCCTATGAGAAAGAGAACCTCAGAGGGTCATTTGGGACTTACCATGTGGCGGTTCCTCTTGAAGGTATTTGGGGTGTGTGGCTCCCCTTCCAAACCTCCCTCATCTTCCCTTTCCAACTTGGTGTCTAGGGTCCTCTTAGTCAGTTTCTCCATATGCCCAAGACACAAACGTGGTTTACAGCAACCAGCTGAGGTCACAAAATAAGGAAGACGCAGAGGCCATCTTCAGTCCTGGAGCTTGTAGTTATAGGGATTCTCAACACCGGCACTTCTCACATTCTGTTGTTCAGTTGCTCGATCATGTCCGACTCTTTGTGACCCCATGGACTGCAGCACGCCAGGCTTCCCTATCCTCACTGTTTGGAGTTTATGCAAACTCACGTCCATTGAGTCAGTGATGCCATCCAACCAATTTATTCTCTGCCGCCCCCTTCTCCTGCCCTCAACCTTTCCCAGGAGCCAGGGAAGC
This sequence comes from Bos indicus x Bos taurus, assembly GCF_003369695.1. NCBI lineage: Eukaryota > Metazoa > Chordata > Mammalia > Artiodactyla > Bovidae > Bos > Bos indicus x Bos taurus. Next base: position 57,940,760 of record NC_040093.1, read on the forward strand.
CCCCTCCTGACATTTGGGACCGGATAATTCTTTCTTGTGGGGACAGTCCTGTGCATCACGGGATGTTTAGCAGCATCCCTGGCCTTGACCCACTAGATGCCAGTAGCACCAAATCATGACAATTACAAACGTCTCCAGTCACTGCCAACTGCACCCTGGAGAGCAGAATCACCCCCATGGAGAATCACTGGAAGTGAGCAGGCGTACTTGGATCTCTTCCATCATTTCTAGAGGAGAATGTGTTTCGGGAAACTGCAGTCCACGCCCTGTGGGGAGAGAGACGGGTAAAAAAACGACAGGGTGGGAAACAGAGGGACAAGAAAGGAAGTGCTGGGACGCTGGCGGGAATAGACGATAGGGCAGCAGACTGGCTGGCACCAGCCAGGGCAGGAGGCCACAGCTGACGTGCAATTAATCTGGAAAGAACAGAGCTCTGAGGCCAATGTGGTGAGGTCAGCAGGCAGGAATGTGATGAAGCCTGCAGAGTCTCCAGCCCACCCAGGTCCCCTGCCCTGGACCTCAGACGTGTGTGAGAAGGTGGGGTAATGAGGTGCAGGTGTGGGCCACCATGCCCTCAGCAAGGGAGTTGGTTTAAAAAAAAGAGAGAGAGAGATGGCAGAAGGAACGACAGAGTCAAGAAGAGAAACACTGCAATTTTGCCAGGTACCGAATGGTACAGATTGGAACAAGAAGAATCTGGAAATGAAATGGAATGACAATGGAAAATACAACACAGAGGCTACAGATCAAATGCAAATTAATTTTTTGTCCCCTTTAAAGTTACTCAGTGGGGGATGAGAGATTAAAATCTCCGTACACCCTCTGGCTTTTGGACTCACTCTCAGATGATAAGCAGTCTTCTCCTCCCACGAGAAGAACAGACTGGATGCCTCTGGGATGAAGGGGGTGAGGGAGGGGAAAGGGCACCGGGTAGGAACAGACGGCCTTCACGTGACGGCACCGGCCCTGCTCTCGGGGCCCTGCAGGTGTTTGCAGCTGCCTCTCGGAGGAGCTTCCACGGGCTCCTGCAGTGGGGGTAATGCCTCTCCTTCGGGGCCACATCGCCTCAGCTGGTGCTTCTCCTGTCACCAAGAGGGTCCCTCTCTCTGTTCTCCTCATTCTCTCTACCATCTCCAGTGCCCTCTCTCCGGAGGGCAAACGTCTGGTCCATAGCAAATTCTCACCCAGTCCTTGGCTGCTACCGGCCAACTGTAGTCATTTCCCAAATGCAGAAATGCCACCTTTCCTGTCTTCCCTTCCCTCTCCCTCCACCTGTCATAGATCATTCCTTCAAGGCCATGAGTAAGGAATTGCCCATGGGAGTCTCAGTTGGCACTAGTGGTAAATAATCTGCCTGCCAATGCAGGAGATATAAGAGACACAGGTTCAATCCCTGGTCGGGAAGATCCCCTGGAGGAGGAATTGGCACCACACTCCAGTATTCTTGCCTGGAAAATCCCACGGGCAGAGAGGAGCCTGGTGGGCTATAGTCCATGGGGTCACAGAGTCAGACGTGACTGAGTGACTGAGCACAGCACATGTGAGTCCTCAGCCCCAAAGAATACAAACCCAGCTGTCCAAGGGCCCTCTCTGGAGACCTTCTCTCCAGGCTTGAGAAGAGAAGAATGCAGCACCCACCCCCCACTTCCCCATGAGAGAGGCAAGTTGGGGATACACATGTAGCAGCAGCTCTGTCCAAATCCTCTGACAAATCTTTCTCCCCGCTCTCCACTCTCTTGACCCTTTAAAACCACAGCAAGGCCCCCTTCTTCTGGAATCTCCTCTCTCATCTGGCAAATGAGGACTACTCATCCTTTGAACTTCAGCCCTGGCCCCTGCCACACCCCATAAACATTTCTTTCTCCTCCAAGGTGGAAGCAACCCCCTAACCTGTGCTCACACCGCTCCCCATGCCAATTCCTATCCTGGAGAGCCCCACGTGCCTACTAGACCATATGGCCCTGAGGACAAGGACCACATTTCATTCATGTCTGTGTCCTCAGAGCCTTGCTCCATGCCTGGCATACAACAGGGAATCATTAAATGCTTCAATGATGAAAGAGTCAGATGCTGCGCTCAGAGAACTGGAGAAGCACAGGCTGGGAGAACTGTCTCAGAGTAAGTTGAATCTCTGATTACAATGCCCATAATTCTCCACTTTTTGTATTGCAGGCACCTTTCTGGTCACTGTACTGGTGAGGGACGCCTTCTCAAACTTGAGTTTGGAAATTGGAAGCATCACTGTCACAGGTAAGAATTTTCTGAAAAGGGGTAAAAAATTTGTGACTAGGGGCATCTACACTGGCTCAGGATCTAGAAAGAGGCCCCTCAGAAACAGAGCTTTGAATACTTACTTTGTTCTACAGATAATAAGAATTTTCTGGTTACTCTAAACAGGCAATAATGTAAGCAGTATAACATCCAACCACTGATACAGAATTCTAAAACATCCAAACTTGTATTACTTACAATCCTTTTGGCTTCAAGTAATAGAAAGCCCCATCTAAGTGGCTTTAAGTTCAAGTCACATTATCTCATGTAATTGGCTAGGAGGTAAGTAGTTCCAGGGATGGTTCAATGGCTTGATATCACCAGCAAGGACCCAGACTCCATCTGTCATTCTGCTCTGTCATCCCCAGAGCATTTGTTTGATCCTTAGGCTTGTGCCTCATGTAATCAAGATGGCTGCTGCAGTTCCAGACATCACATGTCAACCCAGCATTATCCAGCAGCAGCAGAAACCCATTTACCTGTACTCATCTCTTTTTTAAAAATAATTTTCTTTCCTTATTTAGGTCGTGCTGGGTCTTCGTTGCTGCATAGGCTTTTCTCTAGTTGCAATGAGCAGGGCTACTCGCTAGTTGTTATGAGTGGGCTTCTCACCGCGGTGGGTGGCATCACTTGTGGAGCAGGGGCTCTAGGGTGCACGGGCTTCGGTAGTGGCAGCTTCCAGGCTCCAGAGCATGAGCTCAATAGTTGCTGTGGTGCTCAGGCTTAGTTGCTTTGTGGCAGGTGGGATTTTCCTGGCCCAGGGATCTTGCATTGGTAGGCAGATTCATTACTACTGAGCCACCAGGGAAGCCTCCGTCTTCTTTTTATTTGGGGGTGGGTGGGTACTGTTCCACTAGTCCCTAGCAACCTTCCCTTTAAATACCATTGGCCAAGGTAGGGTCATATGCCCAACTGCAAGGGATGCTGGGAAGCCAGCATTTTTAGGCCCTGTGGGAGAAGATGGATTCTGTCAGCCAAGAGAAGGCTGTTGGTAGGCAGCCAGCAGTAGATGTCACTGTCTGAAAGTCTGCCTTGAACATGGTTGCCAAAACTTTTGAGGAGCAAGAGGCAGAAAAGCAATTCAAACTGGCTCAAGTCAAAAGGAAATTTTATCAATTCTCAGAAAAGTCCAGGGTTTAGGCACAGCAGGATCCAGTCACTCAGTGTCTTCAGAAATCTGCCTCTCTCCATCTCTTGATTCTATGTTGGCTGCAGTCTGATTCCCTCTTCCTAAGTAGTAGCAAGATGGCCCCAGGCTTCAGTCCTTAACCCCGAAGAGAAAAAGCATCTCTTTGTTGACATTTCCACCATAAGTCCTGACGCTGCCTCTCACTTGTCCCAGCTTGGTTCATGGTCCCTCCTAGACCTGCTGCTGAGGCCAGGGGGAAGTGCTACTCAGGGCAGATCGGGGTCACACGTCCACCCTGGAACCTAATGTAGGATCAGATCCTCCCACAGGACTGAGAGTGCGGAGGGATGCTCCCCCAGGGAAAAAACATCACCTGTAAGTGCTGCTATCAAAAGAAGGTGGCAGGGACACCTGGATGGGAGGGAAACATGAGATGTCCATTCTGCTGTCCACAGCCCTCCTAGGAGTTTCCACACATGCCATTCAAGGCCCAGAGAGGTTGAGTGACTTTGCAGAAGTCACTCATAAGTCACTCAGTTGATTCATGGCAGGACCAGGGGAGCAACTATCTAGATTTCTTTATTCAGGGACCATCTTCTTTCTTCAGGTTAAGCAAGTTCTCTGGGTCTAGCATTTTAGCTTTGCTTTGCATAATTTTATAGACATTCAAACTTATCATTATGAGAATGAGAATTTACTGAGAGGGAATTTCTTTAAAGATCAGTGATACTTTGATATTAAAATATCCAAGCCACCAGGGCCTAGTGAATCACATGGAATGACCAACCCTAAGTGCTCAGCTTAATCACTACACCTTAATTAGGCAGTAATCACACTCACATTTCAGTTGTCTTCAGAGCATATCACCTGAGAGTACCTACTCCATTTTTTAAAAACTTGACACACTAATGTTCTTTATGGATGAACAGATGACAAAGCAATTATATATAGCACAGCACTCAGTCCTCCTGGAGCTTTGAAAAATAAGGGTTGCCTTCAGCCTTCTTTACAGCTGTGTATGCTCAGTCGCTCAGTTGTGTCTGGCTCTTTGCAGCCCCTATGGGCTATAGTCCACCAGGCTCTTCTGTCCATGGCTTTCCAGGAAAGAACACTGGAGCAGGTTGCCATTTCCTACTCCAGGGAATCTTCCCAACCCAGGGATCAAACCTGCATCTCTTGCGTCTCCTGCATTGGCAGGTGGATTCTTTACCACTAGCGCCACCTGGGGAACCCACTCTTGATGGATGAAGCATCTAATACTCAGTAACTAACCTGCTCAGGTTCACACAGCTGGTTAGAGGCCAATGAACGGATCCAGAAACACACCATGGTGCTCTGAGTCCAACTCCTACCAGACTGGCAGAGCAGCTTGTACCCATCTCTCCCCATTCTGCATTCAGTGAGGTCAACTTGGCGTCTTGAGCTCTGCTTTATGGGATCATTTGCACCACAGAAATCCACAAGCACTACAAATCAGGGCTCCCACCCTCACCGTTTAAGTGCTAGGTAAACATTAATAGAAAACAGTTGCATGTCTGACCTAAATCTTAAGTTCTACCTGCACTGGCAGCTGTCTACCTCTTTCTTACCTGCAAAAGCAGTGTCTCTGGGCCAGTGGCAAACATGACAGTTTTGCTTCTGACCTGTTTGCTATGACCTGAATGTTTGCTATGCGTCCCTAAATTATTTTCAGAGACAGGCAGATGCTCTGACTCTGCCCTTTGGTGACCTTATAAACACCACCAATGTTTGACACCCATCCCCACTGTGTTCACAGCTCCTTCCAGTCTCCAAGAACCACCCCGAACAAAGGTCCAGAGAAAGAATGTGAGTATTTTTAAAAAACGCTTAACCTTACAAGAAAAAAGGTGTCTAAGTACTCTGTTTTATTGGGGTTTGGGCCTTTCGGGTGCTAACAGCAGAGCACTAGCAATCAATGAGATTTCTTCTGTTTAAAAAGAAGCCCAGAAGAAATCAAATGAAGCATGCTCTCTAACCACAACAGCACTATGCAATAAGTCAGTAATAAGTTATCTAGGATATGTAGATAACTATCAGACATTTTGGAAATTAAACAGCACACTTCTTTTAAAAAAAAGATCAATGGATCAAAGAAAAAAATCAGGATATTTTTAAATATTTCTAAGTGATAATAATAATACAGCTTATCCAAATATATGGGATGCAGCTAAGGCAATGCTCAGAAGGAAATTCATGGCTTTTAACGCTTATTTTAGAAAAAAGGCCCAGGTTCTTTAGTGTTTATAGCAAGACTAAGTCTTTGATTCCTTGCTGTTGACTTTTTTCTTGCATTTATTTCTTCAACAACAAGATTTACTGTGCCTCTACAATGTTCAATGTTCAGATATTAGGAGCTGGGGATACACTGGTGAATAAACATATGTGTGGTCCCTGCCTTCATGAAGCTTAGTGGGTGAGACTAACAAACAAATTAGCAAAGAATAAATAATTGTGATGTGTCTAACTAGAATCAATAGGGTGTGGTGACAGCAACTAACAGACTATCACATGTACTATTAAATGTGACCAGACAAGACCTGTTAAGAAGTGACATTTAAGTGGAGACCTGAAGGTAGGATAGTCAGCCACCCTGTTAGGAAGAACAAGTGCTGTCTGGGTGCATAGATGAGAAGGCTCTGAGGTGTGTCAGGGGAGGAGGAGGATGGAGGAGATTACTGAGATGGGCAGAGGCCAAATCACACGGGGTCTCGGGTACGAGGGTGTTTGGTTTTATTCTTGGGCCATGGAGACCCCTGGGGGTTGAGCTCTGTTGCAGCCTCCTGTTATTCCCAGGCCAAGCCCTCTGGGCCTGAGCTTTCAACAGGTCCAACCAGAATTGATCCTGGAGCACACTGCACTCCTGACAATCCCTTTCTTAGAATCCATGTGCTCTCTGTCACTGCCCAGCTCACCCTCCCTCCTCCTTCCAGAAGGCTCCAGGGTCCTGTCCTCTGGGAAGCTTAGCCCAATACCAGCTGTCTGCTGTGTAGAGCTAATAGCTCTGCAGCCTCTCTGCTCCAGACACAAGAGGACACGCATCACTATTATTCTCACTTGATATGCAGCAACCCCAGGAGTCAGACAGGATCAGAACCTCGAGGGGAACAGAAGCTCTTAGCCTACTGCCTCCCTCATTTACATTCTCATGATCCCCTGAGCGCCCTCTACTGCAGCAGTTAGCACTCTGCGTTTTAATCCTTGGTCTTCTCGTCTGTCCATCAGAGGAGACGTAAGGGCAGGGGCTGGGTCTCTCTCTGTTTCTGTATCTCTAGGCATCAAGCACAGGGCCTGGCCCATAGCAGCCGCTGCCAGCACAGCTGAATGTATGATGAACCCTTAGCCGCCAGTCCACACCAGGCTAGTGACTTACCTGGTGATCCATCCCACTCCACACTTTACACTGTGGCCATCTCTTGCACAGACTGCTCTGGGGCGGAAGGTAGGGTGCCAACTGTGGAGTGTGTCTCACTGGCCAGCTGCTTCTTCTGCAGAGAGACAAAGGGAAAGTGGAGCTGTACGTGGAACCTGGTCAGTACTTGGATCCTTTCACCACAGTGACTCTGGGCTGGCCGGACAGGGATAAGGACTTACGCTTCCAGTGGGCATGTGGTAGGTGGTCTTAGAGCTCTGAACTGTCTTATCTCATCACGAAGCAATGGATGGCGGTCAGCTTTTGCTGCTCTTAACCTTGACACCAGGATTATTCATGCTTGACATTTTGTGTGCCTTGTATGTGCCAGAGGTGGTGAATTCCATGGAAATGGGAGGTGCGGGGAGCAGTGGCCTTGAAGGCAGGCAACCAGAAGAGGCACTATCTATAGAGAATTTAGGAACAATAATTAGACCCTAAAATCAGTCTGCTTTTTTATTATTGCCACAAATAATGTCAGTGGTAAGACACTCCTCTCCTCTTGGACTCCGTCCCTCTTTTAACCTCCACGCTTTTGATATGCCACAGTTTAGAAAGAGGACATGATGAGGCCTTTTCTGACAAAACTTTTTTGTCAACCACTAGCACCTATTTTTAAGAAGTTGTTGTTCTCCTTTTTATGGGGATAGCTAGCTAGGTGTATGTGCTCAGTTGGGTCCGACTTTTTGTGACCCCATAGACTGCAGTTCACCAGGCTCCTCTGTCCGTGGAATTTCCCACATAAGAATACTGGAGTAGACTGCCATTTCCTACTCCAGGGGAATCTTTCCATCCAGGGATCAAACCCGCGCCTCTTGCACTTCCTGCATTAGCGGGCAGATTCTTAGATATATCTTACCTATGGATATATTCCTTTAGAAATAAAATGAATACCATTCATACTGTATATACTGCTTTTGTTAACCATTTTTTTTATTGAACGATATATCCCATATATTTTTAAGTCAACATATTCTTCTGAACCTTGATTTTCATAATTGCATAATAGACTGTCAAGTTGCTATATGGGCATTTACTCACCAGTGCCCTCTTTTTGGCCACTGAGTTTCTTTTGAATTATTTGCCCTTAAAAACAACGCTATAATGAACATCCTTACAATGTTCAATTTCTATTTGCATCTGTGATTACTGTCATCAACAAGTTGCAAAGTCACGTAATGTTTGAAATCTTTTGATATGAATCGGCAAGTCTCATAACACCCGTCAGCATGTTAGTTCTTATTATCTGAATTAATAGAGGATACAACAAGTACAGACTTTAGGCGACTGAGCTGATGGCCTGACCCCCAGGCACGTCCTGTGAACGACTGCACACTGAGGGTCGTTGGGGTAGTGGATAAACACTGATCAACAGAGTTGAAGGGCACAGATTTCCTGAGCTGATATAAAGCAGGAGATGATCTGCAGCCTCCCAGATGGAGATTCGTCCTCCCAGGTCCCCAGTGTACCCCCAGAGACAGACAGCTGTGGACAATCCCTTACATCAAGAATAAGAAGATGCCTCGAATGTTCGCCAGGCGGGGATATTTATCCTCTCAGCGCCTCTCCAGCTATAGGCTGTCCTGCTCACCAGTGCAAGTCACCAATGCGAAACAAGCCAACAAACCCTGCAGGTTTGTTTAGAGTTTGGGTGAAGCGAGGGTCATTTTCCCAGCAGCATCCTTCTGCAGCACCATTCCTGCAACCTGAAAGTGAACTGGAAAAAAAAAAACACCAAAATCTCTATTTGGAGCCAATTTTCCTATCAATGACCCATTTCTTCTAAAAACCCAAACCAGAAGGTAGCCACATGTGTCAAGTTCAAGGTTCCTGGGTGGATTACAGTGTTGACCCACCTCTCTCTCTCTCTCAGGGCGCTGCTGGGGCCAGTGGAGTGACTGTGTTGAGAGGCAGCTGCTCCGCACAGACCAGAGGGAGCTGGTGGTTCCACCGTCCTGCCTGCCGCCCTCAGACTCTGCTGTTACCCTGCGCCTGACAGTCTGGAGAGGCCCGGAGCTGGAGAACCTGGGGGAGCAGTGCCTCTATGTGTCCGCCCCCCTGGAACTCAGGCCGCGAGTCAGGTGGGGGCGTGAGAGCAAACTCCTGCGGGGTTGCCGTCGGGCCAGGGTGTTCTGACAGTCAACTCTGGCTACACTGAATAAGGGGCAGGGTTTACACTGGTGGGGAAAACCAGGCCCTGTCTCCATTCTCTCTGGAGTCACTCAGTGGTCAGTGATGAATCACACAAATGAATGGAAGGAGAGGGTGTACCTCCATGACAGCTTCCCTGACCCCAAGGCTGCCTCAGCAGAGATGTGAAGACAGAACAGGAATGAATTTGGCCAGGAAAAGGGGGCTTGAGAGAGAACAGAACAGCAAAGGGACAGAGCATAGAACAATCTAGAAGTGAAAGAGGCTGGTGTGGCTGGGGCACAGAGGAAGAGCAGGCAGGGGCTAGCTCGGCAGGGCCTCAAGGGTTGTGTGAGATGCATGATTTTGGACTTTATCCTAAGAGTTCTGGAAAGCCACCAAGACGTTTAAGCAGGCTGGGAATGTGATCATGTTTTGCTTCCAAACACTGGTAGCTGGGTACAGAAGCAGCTGGAGCAGGTAAGAGAGGACTCAGGGAGACTGATTAAGCTCATGCAGGAATCAAGAGGAGAGTTCAAAGTAGCAATGACTGCCAGCTGGGTCCCTGAAGGAAGAAGATGGCTCACTCGAACTGGGAACTGATGGGAGCTGGATAAGGGTTGATTTACAGATGTGGGCAGGGATAAGAGGACCAACCATGGATGACCATGCAGGCTGCAAGAGGAGGAAGCCATTGTCCCTCTTAGGACTCAGGGGAAAGAGGCGTGGATGGCACTCCTGTGAACCCCCTGGGGGCTGCAGCTGCGGGAGAGGTGCCCCTGGAAGGAGCTGGGGCTTCAGCCAGAGGAGCATGGCCTCTGCCAACTACAGGCCATTTGGTGAGGAGCAGGGAGAGTGGTGAATAACTATCCCAATGCTCCCAATTGGATAGACCCAAACAGAAGACAGAGGGTGTTGGAACCTGGTGATGCAGTCTATGGAGCTCAGTCCTGGGTGCATAGAGCCACAGAGTTGATGGCGAGCGGGCTGCAGGGGCAAAGGGAGAATGTCCAGCCCACTAGTTCTAGGGTAGAGAAGTCAGAAGTAGGGAGATTATTCAGCTACTATGAAGCTCATATGGAAAGGATTGGGAATGGGCTGGACACAGCCGGAATCACACTGACCTCTCACTGACTCAAGAGGGGCAATATGACAACACAGAGAAGGCCTAGGACTCAGGTCAGGATGTGTGGGCCCATGTTCCCTCCCCCAGTCAGGATGAGTCACATAACCTCTCTGAGCTCGGTTTGCTCACCTGTGATATGGGAACGCTGATAGGGTTATGGTCAGCACTGGATAAGCCAATAAAAGTGGGACATGGCAGGTATGCTGCAAAATCATAGCATTCATTGGAGCTGAAGCTCCAAAACATTGGTCACCTGATGTGAAGAGCCGACTCACTGGAAAAGACCCTGATGCTGGGAAAAATTGAAGGCAAAAGGAGAAGAGGGGGCAGAGGATGAGACGGTTGGATGGCATTACCGACTCAAAGGACATGAATCTGAGCAAACTCCAGGAGATACTGAAGGATGGGGGAGCCTGGTGTGCTGCAGTCCATGGGGTCGCAAACAGTCAGACATGACTTAGCAACTGAACAACAACAATTGATCGTTATTAGAACTATAAAGAATCGTGGAGATTGATAGCTCTCATCCCCTCACTTTGCAACTGAGGAAACCGAGGCTCAGACAGGTTAAGTGACTTGTGCGAGGCAGCCTTTCCTAAGTGGCAGGGACGAGATTGGAGCCTGGGGTCCTGTCAGCCTCCTGCACTTTTCATACTGTTATCCTGTGCAGTGAATGGAATGGGGATTCAGGCAGGCACAAACTGCTCCATCTCCATGACCACGGGTATGCCCCGGTTTGGGTTGGGGCAGGGGCTGCTTTTATTCCGCTTTGACTTGAAAAAAGGCCATTTCCTACCTTCTCAAATAATTTGAGAACTGGACCAGGCAAGGTGGCTCCTCAGACTAAGGATCTTCCCAGCTCTGTTCTCTGTCTCCCTTTCAGCTGTGAGGAGAACTGCGGGCCAGTGGATGCCAGCAGGGACGTTATGCTGAGGGTCACCATGGGGGACAGGTCTGCAGCAGCCATGTTCAGCTGGTATTTGGATGACACCCCACTGGAGAAGGTGAGGATACTGGCAGCCTCGAAAAAACAGAAATGTCTTCCCACTTTGACTGACCAGACCTGTGTCACAGGCCCAGGACTGAGCTGGGGGTGGATCAGTCCACTCAGCCCGTGGAGTAGGAGTCGGGGGCTGAGGGCACTGGCCTGCAGAGAGAATGGATGCAGGGGAGAAAAACCAACAATAAACATCGCAGCAGATGCCGTGGGGGCCCCAGCCATCCCTCTTACCAGGCTGATCCAGGCCTCCCCCAGGGCTATGGGGAGGCTGCTGATCCATAACTGTGGGGATCTAACAGCCAGCCCCCAAGCCTTTAAGTGCCACAATTTCTGTGGTGCAGCTTATGCTCCAGAGCCCCCCATGACACCAGGCTGAATGAAGCTGGGTGCCTCCTGAAACCACTTCTTTGCCTCATTTCATTTTCTCCCCACCTCAACTGCCCTCTTGGTTTTCCCTGGGAGCCCTGCCTTGTAAATGCCCTGCACATGAACCCTTGTCTCAGGCTCTGCTTCCAGGGAACCTGACTGAGGACAGATACCCCAACATGCTGGGGATGAGCATTTGGGCTGACCTCGGGGAAAGAGCTGGTGCTGCTGTCCATCCATCGGAGACAAATCCGAAAGGTCTCCCTAGCTCAGAAGCCACTGCCCGGGGGGGTCTGGTGGCCTGGCTGCAGCCTCAGAGATCCTGGGCTGTGCTCTCTTTCAGGCCGAGCCCCTCCCTGAGGCCTGCAGACTCGGAGGATTCTGGCCGCGTTCTTCAATCCTCCTTCAGAGCAACACCTCCACCCTGCTGCTCAACAGCTCCTTCCTGAGGATCTGCGGCCAGGCCGCCCGGATCAGAGTCACAGGTGGGAAGGCTCCTCCAGTCTCTTATCACAGACCCCACCTCCTCCAGAGTGAACCGAGAGGAAGCCAGGGGTGCTGAAACAGGGCCGGCAGTGCGGGGTGGGGCCATACACAGGCTCTGGCGTGAATCCCACCACCGCCACCTTCTAGCTGGGAGACCTCAGGCTGGAGATTTAAGCCTGTTTCCTCACATGCAAGCAGGGCAATAGCAAGGTCTGCTTCTGAACTGTACGGTGCAGGCTGAGCGACACAACATGGTGAGGAAGGCAGACCGTCCCGGGGTGTGCCGTCTGTGTGTCCTGCCAGGTGATTCGGCGCTTCTCACTGAAAACAAGCGCCGGACAGCAGCATGTAGACTCTCAGAAAGATAAATAATGGGGTAATTATTCCTCTTCAGATGAATTCCTTTGATTCGGTATTTCTCAAAGTGGCTCATAGGCCACTCGCCCAGGATAACCTGGTACCATTTTAAGTTACACATTCCTGGGTTCACCCCAAACCTTCTGAATTAAGTCTGGGCCAGGGAATTCATTTTAATTGATTAAAATTCTGTATGCACAACTCTTCCAGGCATGCACTGTTTTTGAAAACTAGGTGATTATAACAGGCGGTTCGGGGTGTTGGTGCAGGTTAGCTGGGGCTCTTCATGGTGCTGTGGGAGCCCTTGGTTTGGGTAGGATCTGCCTCTTTCTAGGTCTTGACTGTGGCCCTTCCAAGCTTGGTCTCTTGAGAAAGTCTTGTTTTCCAATATTTTTCCTCCTCACTAAAGCCCTGTGAGGAAGCTATTGTTATTAGCTCCATTTTACAGATGAGGAACTGAGTCTCAAAAGGTCAAAGCCAAGGTCACATGGAGAGTAAATGGCAGGACTAGGATTCTGTCTCTGTCCAATTTTGCTGAGACCCTGGAATGTCCTGCCTGAGGTGTGAGGGGTAGGGGTGGAGTAGTTAAGATATGCGGATTTCTGAGCCTTACCCCTGAATCTCCAGAGAGAGGCTCTGGAGCAAGGCCTGGGAATCTGCGTGTTAAATAAGTTCCCAGGAGATCATGAGCCATGGTGGAGTTTGTGTGACACCCACAGCCCCTAAGCACATCTTTTGTCTCATTCTCCAGCAGTGACCGGGTGTGCCTATGGGGAGGACACCTATGTGGTCAGCTCCCTGCCTCCCCTGGAGGTGCCCACCTGCACCATTGCCCCAGAGGAGGGGACCATCCTGACGAGCTTCGCCATCTTCTGCAATGTCTCCACTGCCCTGGGCCCCCTGGAGTACTGCTTCTGCCTGGAGTCAGGTACCGGCTCAGGACTGCGCTCACCCCTCACTCCTGGGCTCATTCCTCTCCAAGAGCAGACACCTGTCTCTCTCTGAGAGCTGCAAAAAATGTGTTCTGTGGGTGAGAGAGGTTTGCAGGATGACCCATAACCCCCACCCCAGGCCCACTGACCCAGCCACACACCATAGCAACATGAGAAGCAGGTCCCATCAGTATCTCCTCTGCAACGATAGAGGCCAAAAAGACCTCTGCCCTGGCATGAGGGACATGGGAAGGGTGAAATGGAGGAGGGTGGGCAGAAGTATGACTACCAGGACACCATTCCTTAGTACACACTGGAAGGAGCCCTGACTCCCGGAGCTCTTCAGGACTAACACAGCCCCGCTCACAGAATCATCAGTGATGTTAGGACCCACTTTGGAGAGGCAACAGGGAGTGGGTGATGTCACAGAGCATGCCAGGAGGAGAACCACTTGCAAAGGCCTACAGGAGGAGACGGAGCATGCTGACGCCGCCCACCGCGATGCCCGGGCCAGTGTCCTGTCGCTGTAGCCCCCACCCAGGACTGCCGCAGGGCATCTTCAGGGGAGACGGGAAAGCCACCCAAGGTGTCTCTGCTCACCTGGAATGGGGGTGGCTGGTCCTTGGCAGGCTTATCTGAGTCCTTGTCTCTTCCCAATGAACTTCAGCATTTTATGACCCTCCCAAGAGCTCTTGAAAATGTTCTAGTCAGACTGGGACCATCATCCAAACCGAGGCTCCAGGAGTGTTTCTGGGGGTTCCCCAGTATCTAGCATTAAACACCACAATGATGTAAACTGGACACCTTGACAAGGTGAAGGTGGAGGGGAGCTATCGTCAGATCATGGGTGTCCTTCAAATAGATGTGGAATGTATGTCTGTGACTGGGTCTGAGCCTACAGGGAAACAATTCAAGGAAGGTAAGTAGATTTCATTTCAAATCTGTGTTTCCCTAAATAAAGACACCAGGCCCGCTGCTCCAGTTCTGACTGGTTATTCCGTTATATTTCCTCCTTCTGCCTCACACAGGTGAGCAGGGGGAAGGAAGCATGACCAATATAAAAATGAATTGGCATTTGCAATTCTATAACTTTGTGAATGTTTGCACACTACAATGAAGAGATTCCAATGACAGGCGAGTCCCCTTTAAGGACAAAAAGGATATTCATTCATTCATTCATTTTTACAACAAATATATTGAATTTCAGGCTCTGTTCTAGGTCCTATATATACAGTAATGAACAAAATAGAGGAAGTCTCTGACCTCACTGTATTTATAATCAGTGGTGGAGACAGCTGGTAAACAAAGACACAGGATGAGAGGCACTGTTTTAGATAGAGCAGCCTGGGAAGACCTCTATACAGGAAGTAATATTTGAGGGAGTCTGGATACGCTTTGAACCAGTTGTTAAGATCATCTTCCTTTCCTTCTGCTCCTCTTTCTCCTTATTTTTGTAATTTGGTTTACCACTTTGAATTTTTCTAAAAAATCTATCAAGGGGGATTGTTTTTCTGAAAATCGTCATGGATTCTAGTAAGGCTATTCCAAAGTTACAGCAGCAGGTGATTTCCTAGGGAGGACAGTCAGTCAGTTCAGTTGCTCCATCGTGTCTGAGTCTTTGCGACCCCATGGACTGCAGCACGCCAGGCTTCCCTGTCCATCACCAACTCCCAGAGCTTACTCAAACTCACATCCATTAAGTCAGTGACGCCATCCAACCATCTCATCCTCTGTTGTCCCCTTCTCCTCCTGCCTTCAATCTTTCCCAGCATCGGGGTCTTTTCAAATGAGTCAGATCTTTGCATCAGGTGGCCAAAGTACTGGAGATTCAGCTTCAACATCAGTCCTTCCAATGAATATTCAGGACTGAATTCCTTTAGGATGGACTGGTTGGATCTCCTTGCTGTCCAAGGGACTCTCGAGAGTCTTCTCCAACACCACAGTTCAAAAGCATCAATTCTTTGGCACACAGCTTTCTTTATAGTCCAACTCTAACATCCACACATGACTACAGAAAATATCATAGCCTTGACTAGACAGACCTTTGTTGGCCAAGTAATGTCTCTGCTTTTTAATATGCTGTCTAGGTTTTCCTAGCTTTTCTTCCAAGGAGCAAGCGTCTTTTAACTTCATGGCTCTGGTCACCATCTGCAGTGATTTTGGAGCCCAAGAAAATAACATCTGTCACTGTTTCCACTGTTTCCCATCTATTTGCCATGAAGTGATGGGACTGAATGCCATGATCTTCATTGAATGTTGAGTGTTAAGCCATCTTTATCACTCTCCTCTTTCACCTTCATCAAGAGGCTCTTTAGTTCCTCTTCACTTTCTGCCATAGGGTGGTGTCATCTGCATATCTGAGGTTATTGATATTTCTCCCGGCAATCTTGATTCCAGCTTGTGCTTCTTCCAGTCCAGAGTTCCTCATGATGTACTCTGCACATAAGTTAAATAAGCAGGGTGACAATATCCAAAGTCATAGCAGCAGGTGATTTCCTAGGGAGGACAGTGGATCAGCATAAACTGTCTTCTCTCGGGAAGTATGGAGTCCAGAAGTCCCTGCCGTGCCCTCACAAGCTGTGGCTTTTGTGTCCTTGTCATCAGGCTCTACCTTGGTGGACTTATAGTCACCCTGAGACCTGGGAATGCCCCCTTAATTATTCAATGTCCATTTGCCAGGTTCCTGTCTATACTGTGGCCCTGAACCTGCCCTCCCATCAGTTTACCTGCCACTTGGAAAAGAAAACGATGACTTCATGTTGACAGTGGTCATTTCTGTCTCCAATCATGTGGGGGGCAGACAGCAGACCCAGGCAGTGGTTAAGGTGAGTGGCAGCCACTGTTCCTCTACTGAGACAATTTCTTTTTTATTTGTTTGGTTTTTTAAAATTATTTCTTTGCTTGGCTATGTTGGGTCTTACTTGTGGCATGTGGGATCTTGGCTGCATCACGTAGAATCTTTCACTGTGGTGCACGGACTCTCCAGTTGTGGTGCACAGGCTTATTTGCCCCATGGCATTGTAGGATCTCAGTTCCCCCATCAGGGACTGAACCCATGTCTTCTGCATTGCAGGACAGATTCTTAACCACTGGGCCACCAGTAAAGTCCCTGAGATAACTTCTTGACTTGTCTGAACTTCACCAAGAGGGTGGTGGGGTTGAAAGGAGCCAAGGGCATGACCATATGAGGGTTTATTCATTCATTCCTTCAACATATATTTACAGAGCACCTACCACATACCTGGTCCTGGTGATATAGCCATGGGCAAAAGACCTGATCTCTCCCTTTGTAGATCTTAGGACTAGTGGCCAGTACAGGGGAAGGATCCAGGGGATTTGGGGTGGGGTACCTGAGGGAGGTGGGGGCAGAAGAACCTAGAGATGAGTTAGACCAGTGCCTTCGGAGTTCAGAGGAAGGAGGACCAAGATCAGCCACTAGCTCTACAAGGAAGAGGTTGGATAAAATTTCAAGTCAGTTTCAAAGGTGAGAAGCCAGGTGGATGGAAAGACCTGAGGGCACGATGAGGAGGACAGTGAGAGGTGAAGTCATGACCTGCCCGAGGTTTGCTCCAGGTGGCCGTCAGCGCAAGTGGGTCCATGGCCCTCAAGCCCTGGGGGGAGCACCCACGCCAGGTAAAGCCCTCCAGCCCTACTCTGCTTCACCGTGTGCAGGCTGGGCCATCAGGCTCCAGCTCCAGAACAAGAGCTGGTGGGTTCCGATCCTCCTGCTCTGAGCACATCTCTGCTCTCCTGTTAGGTGGCACCTGGACACACCTGTGTGGAGGAGGAAGCATTCCAGGCCGTGGTGTGGGACAATGTCACCGCCATTCTGCAGGGCGGGCGTGGCCCTGAGCGGCTCTTCCAGCTGGCCAGGGCCGTGTCATCCGTACTGGACCAGGGGCCGGGCTCCAGGCAGCTGCCGAGAGTGGACACCAGACGGAAGGTGCTTCCGATGGACCCCTCTGTCCTTTTGCTGGGGTCCTGGGGTCTGCATGCAGCCATCTGGGGAGGGGAGTGGGGTCCATGGGTCCATGGGGAAGTCTTTGGTGTCTTCCAAGTTGATGTCATGTCTCTCTTCCAGTACTTTTAGTGAGTGACATAAAATGAAGCAACCTTTCTCTGCTCAGCTTCATGGAACCACAGGTTTCTAGGGTGGGAGGGAATTTAGAGGCTACCACTCCTGTCTCTTTCTGTTCAGTTCAGTTGCACAGTTGTGTCTGACTCTATGCGACCCCATGCACTGCAGCACACCAGGCTTCCCTGTCCATCACCAACTCCCAGAGCTTACTCAAATTCATGTCCATCGAGTCGGTGATGCCATCCAACCATCACATCCTCTGTCATCCCCTTCTTCTCCCGCCTTCAATCTTTCCCAGCATCAGGGTCTTTTCCAGTGAGTCAGTTCTTTGCATCAGGAAGGGGATGAAACTGAGGCCCAGAGGAGAAAAGTGACCCTGTCTTGGTCATACGGTTCATGGTTTGATGCTGTCCCAGCTCTGTCACTTACCATTTCTATTGTCAGGCCCAAGACTGAAATTCTCTAAGCCTCAGTTTTCCCATCTGGAAAACAGGAATAGTATTTTCCTTACAAGGTTGTGGTGAATGTTCATAATTACATTCACTGTAGCTATGAGTTAAATCACAGGAAAATTGCCAACATTCAAACAGCTTTAATTCATGAACATGGCTATTCCATGCCATACAACCTAGTATAAGCAACTCTGGCAGAAGGCATGGTTACTTCCACTCCCAGTGCATGCTCTGAGGCATCTGCCTGCACTCACCACACACAGCATCACACACACCTGGGTGTGGGGGACAGAGGACAGACTCCTCTGGACCCTGAAGGGTTTGCACGAGAGCGCTGAGCACACTGCAGAGGACGTGAGCAGCGTTCCCGGGTCCACATTTCCAGTAGGTAGTGAAGACAAGAGCAAACCCGGGTTGGCTCTTCCCCTGCCCTCCTCCAGCCCTCTCACCCCAGCCCTTCTCCCCACTTAGTCCCCTGGCCCCAACACACATGCACATAACTCCACCTGGCTCTCATTCACCCTGAGCATGACTTACATGCTTCCCTTTGGAGGGGAACTTCCTCTTGGATGCCCTATGATCCTAAGCACATGGACTACATAGCCTGACCCCAGGTCTTCTCATGAAACACTGGGGTCCTGGTGAGAGACAGATGTCAAGCTCTCATTGGGCAATGGAGGAGATTTTAAGAAAGGCTCTGTTGAGAAAACTGGAGGCAAGTCTTCAGAAACAAACGAGAGAGGACACAGGACCCCAGGGGCTCACCCTGAAGTGACCAGCATCCTGAAGGGGCAGCTGTGTGTGTGTAGGGGCTCCTTGGTAGGAGTGGTGGTTTTTGAAGGATGAGGCCGGCAACCCTGGCAGGGAGGGCGCCTGCAACAAAGCTTCCTGCTCTCTCCTCCCGCCCGCTCATCTCCTGCTAGTGAATCCACAGGCCAGAGGCCAGCAGCCTGACATCTCCATGCAGGCAGCCTCTAGGTTGGTGACCAAGGATGGGGAAGATCTGCAGAGGCAAATGTGAGATCATCCATTACCCACCCGAGTTTCCCTGCAGAACAATCTGATACGAGTCCCCTCACTGACAGGACTATTCTTCCCTCCACCCGAGTTGTAGCCTGAATGGGAGCCTGGCTGGCAGCAGACACGCTCAGACTCCACAGCTGCTGTGAAAGACTGTTGTTTTTCAGTTGCTCAGTCATGTCTGACTCTTTGCAACTCCATGGACTGTTGCCTGCCAGGCTCCTCTGTGGGACCTCTCAGGCAAGAATACTTGAGTGGGTTGCCATTTCCTTCTCTAGGGGTTCCTTCCTAACCCAGGGACAGAACCCTCATCTCCTGCATTGGCAGGTGAGTTCTTTATCACTGAGCCACCAGGGAAGCCTGAAAGACTGTTAGGCGATTAGATGAGCAAGTTTTGAGTAGCAAGCAGGACAGGAGGGTGAGCAAAAGTTCACCTCTGTTTGTGCTCTCCCAGATGGTTGCTATGAGCCATATCTGGCCACCTATTATTAAATTAAAATGAATTTTAATGAAATAAAGTTAAAAATCCAGTTCTCTGGTTGCACTAGCCATATTCCAAGGTCTTAATATGTAGTTACATTTCGCAAGCGGCTATGTTACTGGACAATCACAAGGACAGAACGTTTCTATCAACACAGAAAGTTCGATGGGGCAGTGCTAAAATTATATTCTTAGGTTTTACCTGCCTCAACCAAAGCCAGCCCCTGGCCTGCCCCTCGTTAGGGCTTAGAAAGCGTGTTCCCCCAGATGCTCCAGGAGGTCTGGCTTAAGGCTGGAGTGGCGGGGGGACTGGAGGGAGCCTTGTCCCCACTGCCCCCCAAAGCACACAGGGACCTATGGCTGCAACAAGCTCTCCCACCCACACTGGGCCATCACAATAAGCTAGTTCCTTAATTTCATGCCATTTGAGTCACAATGAGACCATTTGTTTCAAAATAATGCCAGATTTTACAGATTTGATTTGAAGAACTGGAAAAAGCTTGAGACATCCTATATTAGTTTCCTCCTGCTGCCGTAACAAATAACCATGAACTTCATGACTTAAAATGACACAAATGTCTTATCTTACCATTCTGGAGGTCAGGAGTGTGAAAGAAACAAGGTTCATTGGGGCTAAAGCCAAGGTGTTGGCAGGGCTGTGAGCTGTCTGGAGGCTATAGGCAAGAATCCATCTAGGGGCTTTTCCAGCTTCTAGAAGCTGCCCACATTGCCTGCTCCATTTTCAACACCAGCATCTTCAAACCTCCTCCCTCCACGGCCTCCCCCTTCTCCTCCTGTCTTCCGTCTCCCTCTCTGCCACCTCTTCCTCCACCATCACATCTCCTTCTCTGACTCTGACCCTCCTAGCTCCCTCCTTTAAAGACCCCCATGAAGACTCAGAAAAGGAAAATATGGTTGCTGGAGGGGGAAGGGATAGTTACGGAGTTTGGGGAGGTCATGTACACACTGCTGTATTCAAAATGGATAACCAACGAGGACCTACTGCACGGCACAGGGAACTCTGCTCAGTGTTATGTGGCAGCCTGGATGGGAGGGGGGTTTGAGGGGAGAGTGGATACGTGTGTATGTATGGCTGAGTCCTTTCACCATTCCCCTGAAACTATCACAACATTGTCAATAGTCTATACCCTGATACAAAATAGAAAGTTAAAGTTTGAAAAAAATAAAGGAGCAAAAAATCACAGGGACCCCTGTGATTATACTGGTCCCACCTGGTTAGTACAGGATACTCTCCCCATCTCAGAATCCCTAATTTAATCAAACCTCCACAGAGATTCTGCCCAAGTGTCTCTTGTCATGTGAATAACACATGCACAGCTTTCAGGGACTAGGGTGTGCCTATCTTTGGGAGGCTATGATTCTGCCTACCACACATCCTAGGGGACAAGCAGAGATCTATCAGCTTTGGAGGGCCCCACATGAGCCTGGTCACTTTCCTGGTCACCTTCTCAGACTCCAGATCTTTCTGGGACAGCCTCATCAAACCACTGGAATTACATCATCTCCCCCACCTTCCTCTGTCTTTTCCAAGGTCAGAGAGCGTATCCTGGGGTCACTGTCTGTGGTCAATGCCACCATGGGGGACATGCAGAGGCTGCGGGGGCTGGCTGAGGTGCTGAAAGAGGTGACCCAGCACAGTGAGGAGCTCACGCCCTTGGCCCAGGTGAGTAGTGCCCACCCACTAAGTCCTGACCTTTATTTCTGGGACCCTGATCATTCTTCCCACTTAACACTTCCATTTGCTTGTACACCCCTTCTATGCATATACATCTATACATATACATATACATTCCTGACCTTTCATTCATGTATCCATGTGTTAATTTATTCATTCATTTAACAAATGCTCCCTAAACGCCTAGTATGTGCAAGTACTATGCAATTCATAGAAAATTCAGCAGCTAACCCCATAGACATGGCCTGCGCCTTCATGGCAGTTTTAGGCCACTGGGTGACCAGATACTGACCAAATAACTTCATGAGTACATATATAATTACAAAATTGGAATAAGTGCTGTGTCCGGCCAGTCAGCCAGCCAGCCAGCTGTCCCCAGTCAGTGAATGTTTACTGAATGCCTACTGTGTGCTGGGCATTGTGCAAGGCACTCTGGGAAAGACTCTGAGATGGACAAGGTTACTGTCCTGAAGGAGCTGAGCACACGGCAGGGAAGGAACACTGGCTTCCAGTCCTCGACACGGGCAGCTTGTGTGACGGGCCCGGCCCACATCTCCCTTGGCTTGAGTCCCCACACGCTCCCTTCCACCGCAGTGCTGGGCCCTGGAGGAGTTCAGGGGGTGGTCTGTTCCAGGCAGGGCCTCATGCTGTTCTTCCTCCTCCTCTGGGTGAGCCAGCGGGAGGCCGGCTGGGCTCTGCAGCACGCCAGCGAGGGCCTGCTGGCAGTGAGTGCCGAGGCCCACCCTGAGGACCGGAGGCGCCAGACGGCCACCAGGGACCTGCTCCAGGCTGTGGGCAATGTGCTGGAAGCTTCCCTGAGGCACAGGTCTGAAGAGCCTGCACAGGCCAACGGCAGCCAGGTGGGTGTCCCGGCCCAGATGTGGACCTCATGCTAACCACATGCCCGGCTCACACCAGCGTTTCTAGGCGGATCCTCTCCACTTTGTGTAGATGAGGAAACTGAGGCGCGGCGGTTATAGGCCCTTCTAGGAGCTGACAGAAAGGCTCCAGGACAGGAGCTCCTGGGAGGTGGAGCTGTGCAGCAGGCCGAGCGCAGGCTTAAAGGAGGCCGCCTGAGTTGGAACTCTGCCTTTGTCACTCACAAGCCTTGTGCCTTGGGCAAGGACACTTCCTGCAGCCTTATCTCCTCATCTGTACTAAGCTGACAAGCTCTGCTTCATCAGATTGGAGAGATCCTATACTCACTCTTGCAAGTCTGAACTCCTGGTTCACTTAGCCAAGGACACAGCATCTTTAGGAGAGAGGCCATTCCAGCACCCAGGACGTCACAGAACAGAGACACAAAACCCATCTCCTGCTGCTCCACAGCCCTTTACTCTGTGCTACCACCATTCCATTAAAAAACTCACACATTCTCACGGTGGCCACGAAGGCACACTCAAACACATACCCACACACTTACACACATGCACAAACACTAACTCACATACACCCACACACATTCACACACACTGAGAGCCATCACTTATACTTTCACATATACCTCAAAGCACACACTCCTGTATTTACTTACACCTACACATTCAGTTACACAGTCACACACAGACTCTCACACATAGTTGCAATCACACACAAAATCACATACATACACACTCATTCATGGTAGGATACTTATACTCCCATATCCTCAAGCCACATCTACTCAGACACACATCCACACACTTCCACCCACACATACCCACATCAGTTCAGTTCAGTTCAGTTCATTTCAGTCGCTGACTTGTGTCCGACTCTTTGCGACCCCATGGACTGCAGCATGACAGGCCTCCCTGTCCATCACCAACTCCCGGAGTTTATTCAAACTCATCTCCATTGAGTCAGTGACGCCATCCAACCATCTCATCCTCTGTCGTCCCCTTCTCCTCCTGCCTTCAATCTTTCCCAGCATCAGGGTCTTTTTCAATGAGTCAGTTCTTTGCATCAGGTGGCCAAAGTATTGGAGATTCAGCTTCAACATCAGTCCTTCCAATGAATATTCAGGACTGATTTCCTTTAGGATGGACTGGTTGGATCTCCTTGCAGTACAAGGGACTCTCAAGAGTCTTCTCCAACACCACAGTTCAAAAGCATCAATTCTTTGGCAACCAGCTTTCTTTATAGTCCAACTCTCACATACATACATGACTACTGGAAAAACCATAGCTGTGACTAGACGGAACTTTGTTGGCCAAGTAATGTCTCTGCTTTTTAATATGCTGTCTAGCTTGATCATAACTTTCCTTCCAAGGAGCAAGCATCTTTTAATTTCATGGCTGCAGCCACCATCTGCAGTGATTTTAGACCTCCCAAAAATAAAGTCTGCCACTCTTTCCACTGTTTCCCATCTATTTGCCATGAAGTGATGGGACCAGATGCCATGATCTTCGTTTTCTGAATGTTGAGCTTTACACCAACTTTTTCACTCTCCTCTTTCACTTTCATCAAGAGGATCTTAGTTCTTCTTCGCTTTCTGCCAAAAGGGTGGTGTCATCTGCATATCTGAGGTTACTGATATTTCTCCCAGCAATCTTGATTCCAGCTTGTGCTTCTTCCAGCCCAGCGTTTCTCATGATGTACTCTGCATATAAGTTAAATAAGCAGGGTGACAATATACAGCCTTGACATACTCCTTTCCCGATTTGGAACCAGTCTGTTGTTCCATGTCCAGTTCTAACTGTTGCTGCTTGACCTGCACACAGATTTCTCAAGAGGCAGGTCAGGTGGTCTGGTATGCCCATCTCTTTCAGAATTTTGCACAGTTTGTTGTGATACACACAGTCAGAGGCTTTGGTACAGTCAATAAAACCGAAGTAGATGTTTTTCTTGGAGAAGGCAATGGCAACCCACTCTAGTACTCTGGCCTGGAAAATCCCATGGACGGAGGAGCCTGGTAGGCTGCAGTCCACAGGGTCACTAAGAGTCAGACACGACTGAGTGACCTCACTTTCACTTTTCACTTTCATGCATTGGAGAAGGAAATGGCAACTCACTCCAGTGTTCTTGCCTGGAGAATCCCAGGGACTGGGAAGCCCGGTGGGCTGCCATCTATGGGGTTGCACAGAGTTGGACACAACTGAAGTGACTTAGTAGCAGCAGCAGCAGATGTTTTTCTGGAACTCTCTTGCTTTTTCGATGCTCCAGTGGATGTTGGCAACTTGATCTCTGCTTCCTCTGCCTTTTCTAAAACCAGTATGAACATCTGGAAGTTCACGGTTCACATACTGCTGAAGCCTGGCTTGGAGAATTTTGAGCATTACTTTACTAGCGTGTGAGATGAGTGCAATTGTGCGGTAGTTTGAGCATTCTTTGGCATTGCCTTTCTTTGGGATTGGAATGAAAATTGACCTTTTCCAGTCCTGTGGCCACTGCTGAGTTTTCCAAATTTGCTGGCCTATTGAGTGCAGTACTTTCACAGCATCATCTTTTAGGATTTGAAATAGTTCAACTGGAATTCCATCACCTCCACTAGCTTTGTTCGTAGTGATGCTTTCTAAGGCCCACTTGACTTCATATTCCAGGATGTCTGGCTCTAGGTGAGTGTTCGTATCATTGTGATGATCTGGGTCATGAAGATCTTTTTTGTATAGTTCTTCTGTGTATTCTTGCCATCTCTTCTTAATATCTTCTGCTTCTGTTAGGTCCATACCATTTCTGTCCTTTATTGAGCCCATCTTTGCATGAAATGTTCCCCTGGTATCCCTAGTTTTTTTGAACAGGTCTCTAGTTTTTCCCATTCTATTGTTTTCCTCTATTTCTTTGCACTGAGGAAGGCTTTCTTACCTCTCCTTGCTATTCCTTGGAACTCTGTATTCAAATGGGTATATCTTTCCTTTTCTCCTTTGCTTTTCACTTCTCTTCTTTTCTCAGCTATTTGTAAGGCCACCTCAGACAGCCATTTTGCCTTTTTGCATTTCTTTTTCTGCGGGATGGTCTTGATCCCTGTCTCCCGTAAAATGTCACAAACCACCATCCATAGTTCTTCAGATACTCTGTCTATCAGATCTAATCCCTTGACTCTATTTCTCACTTCCACTGTATAAGGGTAACGGTTTTGACTTAGGTCATACCTGAATGGTCTAGTGGTTTTCCCTACTTTCTTCAACTTAAGTATGAATTTGGCAAAACGGAATTCATGATCTAAGCCACAGTCAGCTCCTGGTCTTGTTTTTGCTGTATAGAGCTTCTCCATCTTTGGCTGCAAAGAATATAATCAATCTGATTTCAGTGTTGACCATATAGTGATGTCCATGTGTAGAGTCTTCTCTTATGTTGGAAGAGGGTGTGTGCTATGACCAGTACATTCTCTTGGCAAAACTCCACTAGCCTTTGCCTTGCTTCATTCCATATTCCAAGGCCAAATTTGCCTGTTACTCCAGGTGTTTCTTGACTTCCTACTTTTGCATTCCAGTCCCCTATAATGAAAAGGCATCTTTTTTGGGTGCTAGTTCTAGAAAATCTTGTAGGTCTTCATAGAACTGTTCAACTTCAGCTTCTTCAGCATTACTGGTCAGGGTATAGACTTGGATTACTGTGATATTGAATGGTTTGCCTTGGAAACAAACAGAGACCATTCTGTTGTTTTTGAGATTGCATCCAAGTACTGCATGTTGACTACGATGGCCACTCCATTTCTTCTAAGGGATTATTGCCCACAGTCATAGATATAATGGTCATCTGAGTTAAATTCACCCATTCTGGTCCATTTTAGTTTGCTGATTCCTAACTGTTCATTAGATTAGTCAATCTAATCACACGGACCACAGCCCTAACTCAATGAAACTAAGCCATGCTCTGTGGGGCCACCCAAGATGGGCGGGTCATGGTAGAGAGGTCTGATAGAATGTGGTCCACTGGAGAAGAGAATGGCAAACCACTTCAGTATTCTTGCCTTGAGAACCCCATAAACAGTATGAAAAGGCAAAATGATAGGATACTGAAAGAGGAACTCCCCAGGTCAGTAGGTGCCCAGTATGCTACTGGAGATCAGTGGAGAAATAACTCCAGAAAGAATGAAGGAATGGAGCCAAAGCAAAAACAATACCCAGCTGTGGATGTGACTGCTGATGGAAGCAAGATCCAATGCTGTAAAGAGCAATATTGCATAGGAACCTAGAATGTTAGGTCCATGAATCAAGGCATATTGGAAGTGGTCAAACAGGAGATGGCAAGAGTGAACATTGACATTCTAGGAATCAGTGAACTAAAATGGACTGGAATGTGTAAATTTAACTCAGATGACCATTATATCTACTACTGTGGGCAGGAATCCCTTAGAAGAAATGGAGTAGCCATCATGGTTGACAAAAGAGTCCAAAATGCAGTATTTGGATGCAATCTCAAAAACGACAGAATGATCTCTGTTTGTTTCCAAGCCAAACCATTCAATATCACAGTAATCCAAGTCTATGCCCCAACCAGTAACGCCGAAGAAGCTGAAGTTGAATGGTTCTATGAAGACCTACAAGACCTTTTAAAACTAACACCCCCAAAAGATGTCTTTTTCATTATAGGGGACTGGAATGCAAAAGTAGGAAGTCAAGAAACACCTGGAGTAACAGGCAAATTTGGCCTTGGAATACAGAATGAAGCAGGGCAAAGGCTAATAGAATTTTGCCAAGAGAATGCACTGGTCATAGCAAACACCCTCTTCCAACAACACAAGAGAAGACTCTACACATGGACATCACCAGATGGTCAACACCGAAATCAGATTGATTATATTCTTTGCAGCCAAAGATGGAGAAGCTCTATACAGTCAGCAAAAACAAGACCAGGAGCTGACTATGGCTCAGATCATGAACTCCTTATTGCCAAATGCAGACTTAAATTGAAGAAAGTAGGGAAAACCACTAGACCATTCAGGTATAACCTAAATCAAATCCCTTATGATTATACAGTGGAAGTGAGAAATAGATTTAAGGGACTAGATCTGATAGATAGAGTACCTGACGAACTATGGATGGAGGTTCGTGACATTGTACAGGAGACAGGGATCAAGACCATCCCCATGGAAAAGAAATGCAAAAAAGCAAAATGGCTGTCTGGGGAGGCCTTACAAATAGCTGTGAAAAGAAGAGAAGCCAAAAGCAAAGGAGAAAAGGAAAGATTATAAGCTTCTGAATGCAGAGTTCCAAAGTATAGTAAGGAGAGATAAGAAAGCCTTCCTCAGTAATCAATGCAAAGAAATAGAGGAAAACAACAGAATGGGAAAGATTAGAGATCTCTTCAAAAAAATTAGAGATACCAAGGGAACATTTCATGCAAAGATGGGCTCAATAAAGGACAGAAATGGTATGGACCTAACAGAAGCAGAAGATATTAAGAAGAGGTGGCAAGAATACACAGAAGAACTGTACAAAAAAGATCTTCAGGACCAAGATAATCAGGATGGTGTGATCACTCAACTAGAGCCAGACATCCTGGAATATGAAGTCAAGTGGGCTTTAGAAAGCATCACTACAAACAAAGCTAGTGGAGGTGATGGAATTCCAGTTGAGCTATTTCAAATCCTAAAAGATGATGCTGTGAAAGTGCTGCACTGAATATGCTAGCAAATTTGGAAAACTCAGCAGTGGCCACAGGACTGGAAAAGGTCAGTTTTCATTCCAATCCCAAAGAAAGGCAATGCCAAAGAATGCTCAAACTATTGCACAATTGCACTCTTCTCACACGCTAGTAAAGTAATGCTCAAAATTCTCCAAGCCAGGCTTCAGCAGTATGTGAACCGTGAACTTCCTGATGTTCAAGCTGGTTTTAGAAAAGGCAGAGGAACCAGAAATCAGATTGCCAACATCCACTGGATCATTGAGAAAGCAAGAGAGTTCCAGAAAAACATCTGTTTCTGCTTTACTGATTATGCCAATGCCTTTGACTGTGTGGATCACAATAAACTGTGGAAAATTCTGAAAGAGATGGGAATACCAGATATTCTGACCTGCCTCTTGAGAAACCTATATGCAGGTCAGGAAGCAACAGTTAGAACTGGACATGGAACAACTGACTGGTTCCAAATAGGAAAAGGAGTTCGTCAAAGCTGTATATTGTCACCCTGCTTATTTAGCTTACATGCAGAGTACATCATGAGAAATGCTGGGCTGGAAGAAGCACAAGCTGGAATCAAGATTGCTGGGAGAAATATCAATAACCTCAGATATGCAGATGACACCACCCTTAGGGCAGAAAGTGAAGAGGAACTAAAAAGCCTCTTGATGAAAGTGAAAGTGGAGAGTGAAAAAGTTGGCTTAAAGCTCAACACTCAGAAAATGAAGATCATGGCATCCGGTCTCATCACTTCATGGGAAATAAATGGGGAAACAGTAGAAAGTGTCAGACTTTATTTTTGGGGGGCTCCAAAATAACTGCAGATGGTGATTGTGGCCATGAAATTAAAAGACACTTACTCTTTGGAAGGAAAGTTATGACCAACCTAGATAGCATATTCAAAAGCAGAGACATTACTTTGCCAGTAAAGGTCCATCTAGTCAAGGCTATGATTTTTCCAGTAGTCATGTATGGATGTGAGAGTTGGACTGTGAAAAAAGCTGAGCTCTGAAAAATTGATGCTTTTGAACTGTGGTGTTGGAGAAGACTTTTGCGAGTCCCTTGGACTGCAAGGAGATCCAACCAGTCCATTCTAAAGGAGATCAGTCCTGGGTGTTCTTTGGAAGGAATGATGCTAAAGCTGAAACTCCAGTACTTTGGCCACCTCATGTGAAGAGTTGACTCATAGGAAAAGACTCTGATGCTGGGAGGGATTGGGGGCAGGAGGAGAAGGGGACGACAGAGGATGAGATGGCTGGATGGCATCACCGACTCGATGGACGTGAGTTTAAGTGAACTCTGGGAGTTGGTGATGGACAGGGAGGCCTGGCGTGCTGCAGTTCATGGGATCGCAAAGAGTCTGACACGACTGAACGACTGAACTGAACTGAAGTGTTCATGTTCACTCTTGCCATCTCCTGTTTGACCACTTCCAATTTGCCTTGATTCATGGACCTAGCATTCCAGGTTCCTATGCAATATTGCTCTTTACAGCATCGGACTTTACTTCCATCACCAGTCACATCCGCAACTGGGTGTTGTTTTTGCCTTGGTTCCTTCTCTTCATTATTTCTGGAGTTATTTCTCTGCTGATCTCCAGTAGCATACTGGGCACCTACCAACCTGGCAAGTTCATCTTTCAGTGTCCTATATTTTTGCCTTTTCATGCTGTTCATGGGGTTCTCAAGGCAAGAATACTGAAGCGGTTTGCCATTCCCTTCTCCACTACATACTGACATAAACACACTAAAATACTTCTAATCACACACAATCCTCCTCAACACGCACATACACAGTCACATTCACACATGTACACACACCTATCAGATGTACGTACACATGCACACGTGATCTGTGCTCTGATAGGAACTCCACACAAATGTCCAGCCCTGATGGTTCTCACGCCTTCCTTGGCTTCAGTGAGGCCACATCTTCACTCAAGGCTTGAGCAGGGTTGGGGAGGAGTTTGAGCCCGAGTGAACCGCGCAGTGGTTCTACCTGTGACTTTCCATTTCCCCTCGGGTAAGACCTGGGCTGTGGGTAGACATCGGGGTCCAGTGGAGCAGCAGAGGCAGGCACACAGTGAGCCTCCCCCTGGTTCTGCGCCTTCCCCTTATCAACACATGGCCTCCATAAGTCACCACCCTCTCTGTGCCTCTATCTCGCCGTCTGCCAAACAGGATGGTAAAAGCACCTGTTCGCAGAGCTTGGAAATCTTCTCAGGGCTTATGCCTGATTCCCTATAGTACCTGGTGCTTGGTGAAGTGCATCCCATCCGAGTCTCTGCCTTGCTACTGCTGCAGGCCCACACGAGCTTGGTGGCAGCAACCAGAGGTGGTATATGGAGACCAGCCCACAGCTGTGGTCCCCTGCTTCCTTTTCCAGATGGCCACAGTGTCCCGGCTGCTGGAAGCTGCAGAGCATGTGCAGGCTGCCCTCCTGCTGGGGAGACTGCCCGGGGGCCTTCCGGCCATGGTGACCACTCCCTCCATCTCTGTGTACACAAACAGGTAATCTGCTGTACTGTGGGTGGCCCAAAAAGCTCATCCCCTGACCTGGTTCACTCCACATCCACATCCCAAGACCCTGGGACAGGCAGAGCCCAGGAGACCCACCTGGTGGGATGCAGGGTGGTGAGTGATGGGACCTAGAAGTGGGAAGGGCTTTTTACTGAGAGAAGGGCCCCATACTGGGTGTTTGTACAGCATGAGAAGGGAGGTGGGAAGTGCCACTGGGTGGCCAGTGTCAGAGCCACCCATGTGTCTTCAGAGACGGGTCTTATTGAACTGTGCAGGGAAGGGGGCTGAATGAGGGGGACCAACCCACTTTTAACCTCACTCAGAGTGTGTCTGGCAAGCCCGCTGCTCCATGGACTATGGGACTTCCAGACACTCTGGCCTTAGGTGTTTCTCCGAGGAGTGCCAGCCTCCTTTCACTGAGCCCTCCTCCAGCACCTAGGGATGACCTGCCACTTCCATGCCACCCCCTGACAATCGGGGGCTGGACGACACTGCAGGCACTGCTGGGACCCTCGACACTGAGCACCCCGCCTTGGTTCCTCTGCCACAGCTGCCCTGGATCCCAGGGGCAGTTTCCCAAAGCAGCACTGTGATCATGACTGGGATCTGAAACCAGGTCCCCAGTCTACTCAGATGGGACGAGGTCAATGGCCAGTAAAGATGGTCTTAAGGGAGGTCAAGTAGGTTGGGGAGATAGGTCTGGAGAAGTGTCTACATCCAAGCTCATTTACTCATTGAACAAAATATGTATTGACCACCATCACATGCCAGGCACTGCTCTAGGCACTGGGGTGCCACAGGAGAGAAAGCAGGCCAAAGCCCTGTCTGTGTGGGGCCACCTGCCCAGCCTTGAGGCATCACCTGCCTTTTATGCTGCTCCCACTGATGCAAACACAGAACCATCTGAGTAAGGCAGGGGTCCCTAACCTCCAGGGTCTAATGCCTGATGATCTGAGGTGGAGCCGATGTAATAATAATACAAATAAAGTGCACGATAAGTATAATGTGCTTGAATCATCCTCAAGCCATCCCCCTACCTGCTCCTTGGAAAATTCGGCTCCCATGAAACTGGTCCCTGGTGACAGAACTTTGGGGACTGCTGATCTAAGGGGATCACGAAAGAAGCTCTGATGCCAAAGCTAGTCCCCATGCGGTGCTAGAGCGGGCAGATCCTCCTCTGACACTGACCTTCTCCTCTCTCTCCCGGCACCTCTGCTCTCCCCTTGTGGACAGAATACAGCCCTGGAGTTGGCGAGGCTCCTCCGTACATGTTGCTGCCGCCAGCTCTGCGACCTTCACCCTGCCCACTGCCCCCTCCCTTGGCTCCATGGAGGACTATCGGGAGCCTGTGGACATAAGGGTAACAATAGAAAGAACACCCTTGGAAACAGCCCTTTACAGTTTGCAAAGCACCTGCACATATGCTTGCCCATTCATGTTGCTAACAGCTCTATAAATTAATCAAGCCCATTTTACAGGTGAGTTCAGTGACTTGCCCAAGGTGACCAGCAAAGCGGCAGGGCTGGGATTCAGACCCAGGCCTTCTGACTCCCCAGACCACTCTTTCCACTGTATTGTGGAATTTCTCCAGCAGCCCTGGTTTAATTAGTCCTTGGAAATGAAGCTCCTCAGATTCCATTCCATAAGTAGGTAATAATAAACTCAGGGCTTTTTCCTTCCCAAATTAGGGCACATCTGACACTCAGCTCCTTGAGCCTCCAAGAAAGCAGACAAACATCTTTCTCTTAGAGACCTTGCACCTTTGCTATAAGAAAGTGTCACACTGTTCACAGTCCAGTAACTGCTCAGCTGTAGCAAGTGTGGTCAGGTCTCTAGGCCCTGATTTCTGAGGTCAGAGCCCTGAAGGTCACACACACACACACACACGCACCAGAAAAGACAGCAGCAGCTAAAGACAGGGTCCTCCCATTCACCCCACAGCACAAGGGCCTCCTGTCCACCCATCTGGGGAAACCTTTTCCTTCACACAGGGGCCTGGTTACCTTCTGGCCCTTGGGCGCTTTGGCTCTCTGTTCTTGGTTTCAGATGATGAGCTTCCCCAAGAGCCCCTTTCCAGCCGGAGGTCACTTCAATGTCAGCGGAACTGTGGGTGGCCTCTCTCTGACCAGTCCTAGTGGACAGCTCATCCCTGTGAAGAATCTGTCGGAGTATATCGAGGTAGGCTTTGGGTGTGCTCAGAAGTCAGGTGGCACTTCTGTCTTCTTTTTCAACTTGGTTGGGTCCAAAAGTTGGCTGGTTATGAAAAAAAAATGACTAAAGAAGAGAATCACTGGGAATCACCTGGCGGTCCAGTAGTTAGGACTCCACAATTCCACTGCCGAGGGCCCAGGTTCAATCCCTGGTCAGAGAACTAAGATCCCATAAGCTGCATGCTGCTGCTACTGCTAAGTTGCTTCAGTCGTGTCCCACTCTGTGCGACCCCACAGACGGCAGCCCACCAGGCTTCCCCGTCCCTGGGGTTCTCCAGGCAAGAACACTGGAGTGGGTTGCCATTTCCTTCTCCAGTGCATGAAAGTGAAAAGTGAAAGTGAAGTCGCTCAGTCGAGTCCAACTCTTCGCAACCCCATGGATTGCAGCCTACCAGGCTCCTCCGTCCATGGGATTTTCCAGGCAAGAGTACTAGAGTGGGTTCCCATTGCCTTCTCCGAATCCCCTTCATAGCCCGTCGGAAAATTTGCTAAATATCTGACGGGTGCTCACAGTTTCATTGGTCTGATCTTTGGCACAGAGAAGAGAAAGGACAGAAGAACCCCTACCGGCTTGTGTAACAGCTACTGGGGCTCAGCAGATAGCGCCTTTGGGACATGCTGAGGAGCAGCCTCTCCGGAGTCCCTCAATTGTGCCCCCTGCCTCCCGCCTGTTCTCGGGAGGTTCGAGGAAACAAGAAACGAGAGATTGTAAAGGTCCCTCCAGCCGGAGAAGGCAATGGCACCCCACTCCAGTACTCTTGCTTGGAAAACCCCATGGACGGAGGAGCCTGGTAGGCTGCAGTTCATGGGGTCTCGAAGAGTCGGACACAACTGCGCGACTTCACTTCCACTTTTCACTTTCATGCGTTGGAGAAGGAAATGGCAACCCACTCCAGTGTTCTTGCCTGGAGAATCCCAGGGACAGGGGAGCCTGTTGGGCTGCCGTCTATGGGGTCGCACAGAGTCGGACACGACTGAAGTGACTTAGCAGCAGCAGTAGCAGCTCCAGCCATAGGAGAGAGGACCTCTTACCTTAACCTGAGGTCTTCTGGAATCTGAGACTGGGTCGCGTGAGCTTTCTGCTGAGTTCGTTTTTCGCTGTCCCGGTTTCCAGCACGATGGGCCTTCCCCTGCGCTGGTTTCTTCGCCTTCCGATTCTAGCGCGGGAGCTTTGCTGAGTTGGGCTCCTGCTGTGCTTGGCCTCTTCCGCGCAGAGGTTGTTTCAGCCAGGTTAAATCCGAGTCAAGGCACCATAGATGTCACGCGAGTGTATGTTCCTCGGTTCTTTGTCTCGTCACGACAAAGATTTGGAGCAACGGACATTAAAGCTCTCGGCGCCTCACAGCTCTTGGGTCTTGGACAAACCGTGCTACAGCTCTTAGGCAAATCAGTGTTACAGCTCCATTTTATTTAGAAGATAGCAAGAGAGAGAGAGAGAGTGAGTGAGAGAGAGAGAGAGAGTAAGAGAAAGAGCACATGCACGCGGGAGAGAAAGAGTCTGTGATAAGCTGCACAGTGTGGGCAAAAAAAGAAAGAAAAAGAAAAAAGAAGAGAATCAAGAGAAATTATCCTCACCCTGCTATAAGCATTGCAAGCATTGTAGTTTAACATAAAACTATGTATTTTATACAGTTTAACATAAAACTATATATTATTTGGTTATATATATGCTGTGATAAAGAATGTTCAAACAACTGGTTCAACCCCTGGTCAGGGAACTAGATCCCATATGTCACAACTAAGACCCAGCTCAATCAAATAAATACATATTTAAAAAAAGACAAAGGATGGAGGGAATTCCCTGGTGGTCCAGTGGTTAGGACTTGGTGCTTTCACTACTGTGGTCCCAGATTCAACCTTTGTGGTGCAGTCAAAAAAATTTGTTTAATTAAATAAATAAATAGTGGGTGGAAGGCATCAGTTAATCTAGAGAGCTGATTAAATGGAGAGTGGTTATGGGAAGTCCTAATGTAAGAATAAAAGCAGAGGAATACCAGTAACTAATTGAGTGCTGCTGTATATGTGGTGCTTGGCTAAGGATTTTGTACATAATAACAGTTCTAATCCTCTCAGTGAGGGCTTCCCTGGTGGCTCAGAGGCTAAGAATCTGCCTGCAATTCAGGAGACTGCCTGTAATACAGGAGGACCGGGTTTGATCTCCAGTGCAGGGGACATGGGTTTGATCCCTGGTCTGGGAAGATCCCACATGCCATGGAGCAGCTCAGCCTGTGTGCCGCTGCTGAGCCTGTGCTCTGGAGCCTAGAGCCAAGCTTCTGCACTTTCCATGCAGGTGCACAGCTTGAGGAGCAGGGGCCGAATAAAGGCCCCCAAGATATCCTCATCCCCATCCCTGAGCTGTGAATACGTCACCTGACATGGCAAAATGGGACTCCGCAGATGTGATTTAAGTTAAAGATCCTGAAATAGATGATTCTGGATCACCTGGGTGGGCCCAGTGTCATTGAGAGGTCCTTCTAAGCGGCAGGCGGGTGGAGGTGGGGAGGTAGTTTGATGACAGAAGCAAGAGGTCGGGTGATGCAAGGAGGGGTCCATGAGCCAAGGACTGCAGGCACTTCCAGAAGCTGGAAAAGGCAGAGAAGTGGGTTCTCCCCCTGGAGCCCCGAGAAGGAATCAGGTCTGATAACTGTAGCCCCATGCGACTGATTTTGGGGCTTCTGGCCTCCAGGGCTGTAAGAGAAAAAACTTGTGCTATTTTAAGCCACAAAGTTTGTGGTCATTTGTCATAGAAGCCTCAGGAAACTAAAGAAAAGAGCAGAGCACAGGTTGGATTTCAGCTCCCCAGGGGCTCACCCTGATATTCACCGGCATTCCTGTCCTGGCACACCCTTGATGTGACTGTTTCTGATGACAGATCCTGCTGCCTCGGCTTTCAGAGACACACGGTGAGCCAACCGTGCTGAACCTGAGCAGACCTGAAGCTCTGCGGGTGAACCTGACGTCAGGCAGCGCGGCTTTGGGGATCCAGCTGCACTGGAGACCTGACGCCCCACTCACGCTCAGCCTGGGTTACGGCTACCACCCCAATGAGACCAGCTACGATGCCCAGGCTCACCTCCCGCCCACAGCTGCTTCAGGTAGTCCCACCACCCAAGGCGGCTTCTTGAGTTGCTTCCTGGGGGTGTGACCAGCTTAAAACTTGAGAATCAGAGCCATAGAGAAAAACAAAGAAAAAGAGTTTTACACTTGCTACATTCAGTACTTATTTTTGTTGGTGGTATTATTATCAGGCAATATACTAGGTGAACAATTAACTATATGTCCTGAAGGAGCTGACAAACACTCACAGAACTGAGCTCATTGCAGTCCTCATGACAGCCCTTGGGATGAGGATGACTGAAATGTTTACTTTTCAGATAAAAACAGAGAGGTTAAGTAACTGGTCCAAAGTCACACAGCCAAGGAGGAGCAAAGTCAGAATTTGTGCCCTCAGCAGTCTGACTTGGCAGCCTGCTCAGCACACTGAGCTGGGTGTGCCTCCTCTCCTATACTCCTGGGACATCGGGGAGACCATCAGTGTCTGCTTCCCTGCCCAGGCACCTGGTGCTCCCCTCCTATCACATTAGACCCAGTTTCCACGAGGCTTCAGGCTGACCTGGACACCCCCACCCCCCGTACCCACTGCTTCCTGCAGATGAGCTCTCCATGTGGATCCTGAGCCCAGAGGACCTGCATTTTGGAGAAGGCATCTACTATCTGACTATTATCCTCAAGTCTGACCTGGAGCCAGCTCCAGGCAGGGACCTCACAGTCGGCATCACCACCTTCCTGTCCCATTGTGTTTTCTGGGATGAGGTCCAGGGCACTTGGGACAACTCTGGGTGCCAGGTAAGGAGGGGGAAGTAAAGAAGATGGTAGAGCTGAGAGTCAAACCCAGGTCTGTCTCCAGAGCATAAGCTTTAAGCAACATGAGGCACTGCTTCTCCAGAGCCTAGCCCAGGCTCCCAGAGCCCTGGAGGCAGGTGGTTCTGTTAATAGCAATCACACCCTTGTCTCAGGGCAGCTTATCTCTGCCTCCGAGGAGCCAAGGCCTGTGACAGTGTCCTGGCAGCAGACATTGGTTTTGAGGCCATCAGAAGCCATCTCTGGGGTATCAGTGTCCCCCTTCCTTCTTCCATGCCTTTGCGCATGCAGTTCTTTCCCCCAGAATGCCCTTTTTCCCTACCCTGTCTGGAAAACTTCCATTCCCACTTCGATCTTCCAATCCAAAGCCATCTTCTTGGGGCGGGGGGGGGGGGGGGGGGGGAGCGGAGCAGATGTCTGCAGTTTCCCTCTGCTGGACTTCCATACCCTCCCCAGGAACAACCTCCACGTCTAGTCGAAATTTATCACACACCCGTCCCCATCCCCTAGATCATATTCCTTCTTTCATTCATTCTACACATGTTCACCAGGTTCCAGGCCAACTGGTAGGGATACAATGATGAGTCAAACCAGTGAGCACTCAGTCTAGTAGAGGACACAGACGAGACGCACATGGTGCATATGTCCAATGATAGCAGTCACAAGTAGTTTAAGAGGCCAGGTCCCAGCAGACCCACAAAAGGGGACTCAGAACCAAGCTCCTTTGGGATTTGTTTCTGCTTCCTCTTTGGCTTCCTTGTCAAATCCTGCCTGGCTTCCAGCTGCCACGCATGGCAGTTCCCCAAAGTACCAAGAAGAGACAAGGGCTCATTGAGATGTCCAAGAGACGGCGTGTTTCCCACACTTGCAGCATAAGTCTTTGTACCTTGTGAATGAGACCTGAGTGTGTTGCCACCTTTGAGAGTCCTCACTATAAGTGACTTGTCTGATCTCCACGATGCTGACACAGAATGACCATTGAAGACTGCCTTCTGAGGCCTGAGGCTCAGAATAGGATGGTGTAGGGGCTGGCCTCAAGGAGTCTGCCATTGGATAGACTTGGGTCCAATCCCACGTCATCAGTACTTGCAAGATGACTTTGGACAGGCCCCCTACCTCCCTCAACTTTCCCATCTGAAAATGGGGATAAGGGATGGCTGCCACTTTCCACAGGGGGGGATCTAGACCAGGTTAGACGTATAAAGTACTCAGTGTGGCACCTGGTGCATAGTAGGTGCTCCACAGATGAAAGTGACTGCTGTGGCAGACACTCTGGGTTGAGAGCATGAGGACAGACTAAGGGAGGACCACTTAGCTAAATGTAAGTTACTGGGAAGTTCCTAGCTTCTGGGTGGAGTCATGGGGTCCAGGTGCTTACATGTGTTTAAGAATATACAGATACTAATGCACACACACACACGTGGGGCGTACAAAAGTCATGTGGGAATGTGCCATATTACCAAAATTACATTAACCTAATATTGTGAACCTGATGGTCATTACAGAAATAGATGTTGATACAGATGAATACTGATACAGAGCCATCTGAAATAGGAAACAGCAACCCACTCCAGTATTCTTGCCTGAAGTCCCATGAATGGGAGGAGCCTGGCAGGCTACAGTCTATGGGGTCACAAAGAGTCAGACATGACTGAGTGAATGCGCGCAGAGAGAGAGAGAGAGAGCCATAAATAATTAAATGGGGGAAAAATAAATAAATAGATGACCAATTTTGGATGGAAAAATCACCACTGTCTATTCTCTAAATAACTAAAGAAAGCTCCAAATCTGTGAACTGCAGACCTTATCAGTGGAGTAAAGGCAGAATTATTGCAAGGGGTTTGAGAACTATATTCTTCTTTACATATTTTCTCAAAGGATACTAAAGGTGCAGCTTCTGTCATGGGGGAATCTCATGAAGACTTTCTGGTTTTTTCCAGATTAGCTTCTGGTTTTCAAAAGGGCTGTCATGCTGGAAAAGAGTAGGAAAGCCACTGCCCTCCAAGTCTTTGTGAAAACCCAGGAAAGTAAAACGTTAGGCATGGATCAGGTGTGGCCCCTGGGTGCCTAGTGCTGAGAGGGTCTTGTCAGGGGCACTTGCTTGGGGTTCTTCTCCGAACCAGCCCCACCCCTCCTGGGTGTGCCAAGGGTTTGCGTAAGACCCCAGCTGATGCAAAACACTGATCAGGATTGGGAAACAGTGAGCAAACACGGATGTGAGACCCACGTGAACTCTGTCAATAAAACAGTTGACGCCATAGCTGTCAGAGGGGTCAGCCTCGCCAGGAGGTGTGTTAAGGGTGAAAGATAAGAATGATCTGCTGAAGTACATTTGGGCTGCCACAGGTTCTTCCTCACCAGGTGTTGAGCAAAGAACTTTCCACATGTCAGTATTTTCTGTTGTCTCCTACCTTACCACCTCATGGTGGGCCCTGGAATGAAAAAGTAGTGCTGGGTTGTGGGCCTGAATGAAATCTACACCCTCCAAATAGCCCTGGGTGGACTGCAAGCTAAGGAAGGCCATAGCCTGCAAGGGAAGGCTTGCCACTAAGTGTACGAAATGAATTAAGAGCCAGATAGAGTGCCCTCCCCTGCCTCATTCCTGTCTCTCTCTCCCCTAGCCTCAGTCCCCGTACCACAAGGACCCCGAGCCCAAGCTCCATCTACATGCCCCATTTCCCCCTGTTTTGCCACAGGAAATGGCAACCCACTCCAGTATTCTTGCCTGGAAAATTCCATGGACAGAGGAGCCTTGGAGGCTACAGTCCACGGGGTCGAAAAGAGTTGAACACGACTGAGCGACTTCACTTCTTTGCCACTCAGCAATAGAAAAGAATTCTCTAAATTTCACCCACTTTGGACCAATTGCTGAGAACCAGCTTAGAATGTGAATATTTGTCCTTCCTGTTTTCTTTCCATGGTTCCCCTGATCTCTGGTGTTTCTCTCTTCAGTGTAAGATAACCTGCTGTCTCAGTTTGCCTGGGACTCAGGGGGCTCCCAGGATCTAAGACTTTCAGTTTGAGAAGCAGAGAGGTCCCTGGCAAACTGAGATGAGTTGGTCACCCTGAATGTTTTCTCAGCACCTTGCCTGGCCTGGAAGCAGCACCCCACAAATACTTGACTGGTGAGGGAGCACCAGCTGGGAGAGAGTACTGGAAAGGATGCACACCAAGCACGTGGCAGTGACTGCTTCTGGAGGTTGGGGGACAGAGGGCGTTTTGGCTTTACCCTTAACACTTCCTATCCAAAAAGGCGAAGCAGATTGGCAAGATGGGCATGGTCATTCAGTAAGAATGACAGGTGCAAAAATGCTTATTACAGACATGTGTAAGTGTTAAGTCGCTCAGTCATGCTTCACTCTGTGTGACCTCATGGGCTGTAGTCTGCCAGGCTCCTCTGTCCCTGGAATTCTCCAGGCCAGAACACTGGAGTGGGTAACTATTCCCTTCGTCAAGGGATCTTCCCAACCCAGGGACAACCTGGGTCTCGGGCATTGCAAGCAGATTCTTTACCATCTGAGCCACCAGGTGAGCCCACTACAAGACATAATTCACTATATTAAAAAAATTAATGTTTCATTAAATAAAAAAGCCCAAAGAGAATCCTGAAGCTGGCCTTCAGCAGTCTCCCACCCCTCCCCAGGACAGGGTCCACCCCTTACTGCTCTCCTCCCATGGGTGGGGAAGGTATACTTCCTGAGTCCTTTCACCAGAGCCTCTTTGGGGTTGCAGGTGGGGCCGCGGACCACCCTCTCGCAGACCCACTGCCTCTGCAACCATCTCACCTTCTTTGGGAGCACACTCCTGGTGATGCCCAACGCCGTGGATGTCCGCCAGACTGCTGAGCTCTTTGCCACCTTTGCGGACAACCCTGTGGTTGTGACCACCGTGAGCTGCCTCTGCGTGGCCTACCTCCTGGTGCTGATCTGGGCGAGGAGGAAGGATGCTCAGGATCAAGCCAAGGTGAGGTGGCACGATACACGGAAACAGCAGGGGGCGAGCAGTCCCCTTGCAGGAGCTCCAAAGAATGGAGCCCTGGTGGGGGGCCGAGGGGCCAGCTGCAAGTCCAAGCCTTGACCCCTGGAGTCATCTCCGGTAAGCTGGCCTCTCAGCCTCTTTACCTGTAAAATGTTCTTGTGTATCAAATTATCAGGAGGATCATAAAACTGACCACTTGTTGAGGATCGACTGTGTACCAGGTACTATTCCCACTTAATGCCCAAAACAGCACCAAGGGGGAGGATGCTGATGTTGAGAGTC
This sequence comes from Bos indicus x Bos taurus, assembly GCF_003369695.1. NCBI lineage: Eukaryota > Metazoa > Chordata > Mammalia > Artiodactyla > Bovidae > Bos > Bos indicus x Bos taurus. Next base: position 57,981,103 of record NC_040093.1, read on the forward strand.
CCCTAGACCACCCTCAAATTCAGTGATTTGCTAGGAGGACACACAGGACTTTAAATAGCTATTATCCTCATGGTTCCAGTCTACTACAGTGAAAAAGCGCAGATTAAAATCAGAAAAAGGAAGGGTTCAAGAGATATCAGGCAAGAGATTCTAACTGTCCTCTCCCATGGAGCCCTACAGACAGATGAATTCTTCTAGCAGTGATGTGCAACAGCACATGTGACGTATTGCCCACTAGGAAGCTCCCCAAACCTTGGTTTTACTAGGGGTCAGTCTCTTAAGTATGGCACCTGCATGACTGCCGTTAGTCTCTAGCATCCACTGCCCCTCATCCCTGCCCAGGTCAGGCTGACAGAGCGTGGCCCAAAGCTCTCACCACAGATCACACTGCTAGCACATAATGCCTAGGGTGGCCCGAGGCCCCGGATAGTCAGACATCCTGATTATGCAGGATATTTCAAGAACTTAGAGGTTATCTTCCAGGAGCTTGCCAAAACCAGTCCTTTCTTTGGAATGTGTAGGGTAATTATCTAGTCCAAAGCCACCTCCAAGGAGCCAGAATTCAAACTCAGATCTGCCTGACGATAAGTCAGGTCTGAGGGTAAAAACAAGATCAAACAATAACCAATTGTGACAACAAAGTTCTGATTCTTTTTCTGATACATGCATCACATCTGACCCATAGGAGCCTTCAATACACACTCAGGAGTGAGTGAGCACATAAATGAATCTAAGAATGCACTGCACCTTTCAACATTGCCTCCCCTCCCTACATACAGCAACACCTCTCAGGATATGAATGGTATGAAACCTAAAAAGATAATAGTTGCCCAATTTATACTGTTGTCTTTGATTTGCCCAAGGGGTTTAACACTAATATTTTAAGTCTCTCAGCTGTAGGTTGGTTTCTGGGGAGCAGACCCTCAGATGGAGTTGAATATGCAGGGTGTTTATCAAGAAGTGCTTGGGATCAGCCCCGGGGCAGGGAAGGAAGAAGGTAGGACGGGCAGGGGGAGAAGTCAAGTTGGGATGCAGCCTACTGATAGTTGATTGACTCCTTGAGGAGCTCTGGAATTGTCCTGAACTACGCTGAGAAGCCCAGGTGGCAATGAACCAATCTGTCCTTAGATATCGGGTTCCCTGGGAGGTGCATGACTTTGACAGAGATGACTTGCATCCCTGACAATATCACCTCGGCAACTGAGAAAACAGCCCTTCACCGACAATAGATCTGGGGAGCTCACCACTGCCCAGCCCTCTGTAGCCTCTGACCAACTCCAGCTATTTATTTTTTGCTAAAACAACATTCATTTTTAAAAAATTTCCTTAGAGGCACAATCTGGTTACCAATGTTATGAGAAATCATTTATGAACAGAGTTTGTATTTATCAGCTCAAACATCAAACATTCTCAGCTTAATACCAAGTTCATCTCCAATTTGACTACTTTGGGTCATATTTAATAATGAATGTATATTTTTTATTTTAAAAGTTTTTGTTTTTATAAAGTAATTAGCCTCCAATTAAAATAAATAAATTTAAATTAAAAAAAATAAAAGTTTTGGTTTTCACTTGAAACCCTGCTTTTATAAAGAACAGTTCTTATCTGATGCAATGAATCAATAGCAGACATAAGTGTGCTTCCCCCCCTTTAACTGTCATGAACGCCCAACTCACTCCCGGCTACGTGTGTGGTGGATGACCCCACAATGCCATCCTTCTGCCCAGGTAAAGGTCACGGCGCTGGAGGACAACGACCCCTTGGCTCAGTACCACTACCTGGTGACAATCTACACTGGACACCGGAGGGGGGCAGCCACCTCCTCAAAGGTACTTGACTCACCAGACCCCTTGGTCAGTTAGCATGTACCACCCAGCAAAGCGCTGACCAGTCGGTTGTTGAGTTACTTTAGCACACTGGATTTTGCTGTGGGTTTTTTTTTAACTTCTGCTTTTTTTTAGAGAAAAGTATCTTTTTGCTAGACAAAAATAATACCCTAAGCCCCAATATTTAAAAAGATAAAGGAGGAGTGGATTAAGGGAGATCTGGGGTCTGATGCTGCTTCCCTGGTGGCTCAGTTGGTAAAGAATCTGCCTGCCAATGTAGTAGATGCAAGAGATGTGGGTTCAGTCCCTGGGCTGGGAAGATCCCCTGGAGAAGGAAATGGCAACCCATTCCAGCATTCTTGCTTGGGAAATCCCATGGACAAAGGAGCCTGGCAGGCTACAGTCCATGGGGTTTCAAGAGTCGGACACTACTTACAGACTAAGCTACCACCATCACTGTACCCACTGGTCTTCTCATTTAACCCTACTAAAGGATAATTCAAACAGCTAGTTACCTGCACTCAAATGTGCTCACATATGCAGAACAGTCAGTAGACTGCTACCAATGAATAAAGGGGAAAAAAGAATTTTTAAGAGAAAGAGGACAAAAGAAAAAAAGAAACAATGGCAATCATTTGAAAAAAAACCTCAGATTACATTTTTGAGGAAAACAGATTAGCTGGCATCCAGCTAAGAGGTGAGGCTGTCCTTGAAAGGCTGACTAAAGGTAGTGAAGCCATGATTTCATTTGTTTATGGATTCTCCAAAATCCCTAAAAGTTTAGTTGTGGAGCACACAGCAGGTTGTTTCTGTCATGTCTCAGCATCCTTAGTTAAGTCTGGCCTGCGTCATGGCCTTCATCAGAATGTACCATCCCTCACAGCAGCCTCCAGGCTTCCTTTACTGAAACTGTGCTCCTTGGAACATAGCTTGAGAACCACGGATACTGTGTGTACTGTGCTAAAGAAAGCTCTTTTGATTTGGGGTTTTTTAAAAACTATTATTTATTTGGCTGCACCAGATCTTAGTCGTAGCTTGCAGGCTCTTCCATCTTTATTGCAGCATGAAAACTCTTAGTTGTGGCATTCAAGACCTAGTTCCCTGACTAGGGATGGAACCCCTTGCATTGGGAGCTCAGAGTCTTAGCCACTGAATCACCAGGGAAGTCCCTCCATTGTTTTTTTAAAAATTATATTAGGCTCCATGAGAGCATGGCATGTGTCCATTTACTTTTTACTTTTTTAGTCTTATTTAAATCTTAATTTTTACTTGTGTATACATTTATTTTTATTTGAATTAAATAAATTTTTAAAAATTGCTGCACCTCAGTGCCTCAATCAGCTATCTAACGCACAGTAAGTACTCAGTAACTATGTGCTGAATAATTGCAGGAATCACTTTCATCCATCTAATGAAACACCCACCCCATTTCTATTTGATATGAGGAACTGACCTTCCTAGGAATGAAAGAGTGAAAGTGTGTGATCCACAGGCCATTTCATGGCTCCCCATTTCACTTTTCAATTGATACTTCTTAGTTGAGTTCTTCTGGCATAGTGGTTCTCAAAAGGTTGGCCCCCAGGGATGGCTGGTAATTTCGGAAGTCATTCTGGTTGTCACAATTTAGGAGAGGAAGAGATGCTGCTGGCACCTAGTGAGTGGAGGCCAAGGATGATGCTAAACATCCAACAGCACACAGGAAAGCCCCAGAGCAAGGAATTGCCTGACCAAGAATGTCTACAGGGGAGACTCTGCTTTAGAAGCTGACTCTGAAACAAGGATTCAAGCACAAGTAGTTCATTTGAGAGGGGATTCGAGGGCACCCCATAGTGGAGTGGGAAGCCAGGCAGGGAAGGGAAGGAATGAAGAACTCATAATCAAGCCCACCACCCCTGTGGGCAACTGTAGCCCAATCCCACTGGGGAACTCCGGAAAGCAGTGAAGAACGTGGGCCTCAGAGTTATCCCAGCAGAGGACTGAGGGAACTGGGCTGTTTATCTACCAACCCCACAAGTCATCGGGGGAACACAGCTTGCAGGGGCCATTAATTCTCTGCCAGCTTTCACCTGCTGCTCTGACAGCCAAGAAACCCCCAGAGCAAGAGACACAGCAGCTGGCAGTGGGACAGCCTCACCACTGTGGTGAGGCTGAGGGACGGATATCAGTGGGGCATAGTGATACCTGCTGTAGTTGTTTTGGGCTCAGGTAATCAGGCATGGCCACCAGCAGCACCTGCAGGGCTTCAGAAAACTACAGATTCCTGTGCCCAGTATTCTTGGTAGATCTGGATGGGGCCCGAGAATATGTATTTTCAAAGTAATGGGCAGTCATTCATTCCTGCCTCAATACTGGGAACTCTGGGAGCCCTGAGAATATAGTCCTTAGGGAGAAAAACCAGTTCTTGCCCTACGGCCCTTTCAAATAAACAGACGGGAAGTCTGAAAAGTTCATCAGGAAGCATTTTATGAGTACGGCTCATCTCAAAGATGTGCATACAGATAGTGTCACCTCAAATTTTCATACAGCTGAAAAATAACTCAGGCAGGCCCACGGTGGGACGAGAGGAGGAGAAAGGGCAAGCTCCGTTGGGTTTCATTGGTTTTCAGACACCTCCAGTGAAACACGGGGCTCAGTTACCATGCAGAGTTGGCCACTCCTGGCCTCTGGGTTTCAGGTGACTGTCACCCTATATGGCCTGGATGGAGAGAGTGAGCCCCACCACCTGTTGGACCCCGACATCCCAGTTTTTGAGCGAGGGGGAGTGGATGTCTTCTTGCTCTCCACCCTGTTTCCCCTGGGGGAGCTGAGGAGCCTGCGACTGTGGCATGACAACTCAGGGGATCAGCCATCTTGGTGAGTCAGGGGTGGGCAAATCACAGGGACCTACTAAGCGACAGGTCCAAGGCTGGGCACTGTGCATATGCTGCCTTGCTGATCCTCATGAGCCTCTCTAAGAAAACAGAATGGATCCCTATTTCACAGATGAGGAAACCAAGGATCAGAGAGGCCCACCAGTCCACAGGCCACACACAATGCTCAGTCTCTCATTTAGCTCTCAGTTTCTGCATCTATAAAATGGGGATAGATGCCTACTCTAATGACAAACCCTGCCCAATATGAGGAGAGTAGATGAGACACTGGCTGATTCTCCAGGAGAAGATGTGAGAACGGCTCCACTGCAGAGCACTAAGCTAATTCCTCCCATGCTTTCCTCACTGGATGCTCACTGACCCTCCGGGACAAGTGCTGTTATTATTCTTGTTTTATAAGTGGGTGAATGCCGGGGTCCTGCCCCGGCTGATCCAGGGTATTCGAAGCGGGGACGGTGTCGGCGACCTATTTATTTAAATATTTTATCAAAGATATAAAGAGTAATAGGATGAGGATAGCTCAGTAGGAAAATTCAGTGGAGAAAAGAGGCTGAGTGGCTTGGTTTACGCGGGAGACCAATAAAACTTCAAGACAAGAAGTTTGCACCACTTACGTAGGCCACAGGCGTCCTTCCGTTCTCCCGAAGGAGAGGAGACACTGAGGCCTCCCCGGTCGGATCTTAGAAGCCCAGGCATAATTAGTAAGCATGGTGGGTTCCGCGCTCCAGATGGAGACTCAGCCAGAGTGAGAGAGAGAGCGACATGGGGAGACCAGTATTTCGAGAAACTGATCCCAATTCTTTATTTTCCATGGTCTACTTTTATACACTGAGATGTTATACAAAAGTCACGCGGGGTCAGCAGTCCTGACTTTTATCAAAGTCAGGTGCTTCATACAAATGTATACAGAGGTCTTAGGGGTGTTACATCATCTTCTGGCCAGGGGACCTGCTGACAATTTACGACCCTCTCCTTGTGACAGCGGTCAGTCAACCAGGACACTTATTTCTCCAGGGGTGATTATTCTCAAAACAGATGCCACCCAAATAAAGTTACATTCCTACAGGGTGAGGGTATAGTGGGTTTTAGTTAAGGAAAGAATTTACTTAGCCTAAGGTCTAACGTGATTAATATCAAAGGTTAATACTTATTTCTTTTATATATTCATTAATGTGTGTAAGGGCAGGGGATGTGGAGACTTAGCAACAAACATTGGCTCAACAAATGAAAAACCCTTCACCAATACAATTTCTAATCAGCCCATTATATTTATACTAATAGTTTTCTAACTTTTCTAAGGAACCTGTTTTTAGAAGGTTTAAAGCATCTCGTGCCTCTCACGGTTGGGAGGCTGTGAGCAATCACATGTGGCCGGACAAGCCTGTCAGGCAGGCTAGAGAACCTTCAGAGGAGTTTGTAGGTTAAAACACTCTTATCACGCCCAGGAATTATTATTAACTGGAGCTGTAGGTTAACTCCTTCTCCGAAAGAGGTGGTGGGGGACAGCCCCCCGTAAAGTCAGAGATGTAGGTGAGAGCACAAAGTAGTAAAGTAGGCAGGCTCTGGTTATGGGGGTAGATGCTCGAGGAGTTCCAGGGGGACTCCTGAGGCTCGATCCCGCCTTTGCGTATGTCGAGCCTCCTTCCTCATGACCTTTGTCACGGGCGGAGTACCTCACTCTGGCCCCCAACAGGTGAATCTAAACTTGGGAAAGATTAACTGACTTGCCCAAGGTCACACAACTGGCAAGCTCAGAGCCAAGAGTCCTCCCCTTCCTGGCTTACTGCACTCCCCATTTTGCCTGAGACCCAGATGAGTGGCCTCCAGCCTGAACACTCGCCGGTGGCTGGCAGCTTTCAGAAAACACAGCATTTCGACCAGTGTCCTTAACTCATCTACAGGATTAAGACCCTCAGCTGAGGGTTGGTTCCTAGGATGCAGACTCTGAGATGAAGTTGAATATGGAGGCTGTTTACCTAAGGGATGCCTGGGATTAGCCCCTGGACAGGGAGAGAAGCAAGCAGGATGGGCAGAAGAGCTTTGATGCAGCCCAAAGACAGATCAGCTGACCACACAGGGAGCTTTGGAGCTGTGCTGAGTTGGGTTGAGATGCCCAGGTCTTGATCACACCCAGGTGCCTCACCCAATGGGCACTGGATGTCAGCCACCTCAGGAGGGTGTATGACCTCAACAGAGGTGGCTCTTACATGCCTGATGGGGACTATCCTCCATGAAAGGAGAAAATGCATGTCAAGAGCTTCTTAGCATAATCCCCACTGTGCAGTAAATGCTCAATAAAGAGTGCCTACAGGGCTTCCCTGGAGGCTCAGTGGTAAAGAATCCTCTTGTCAATGTAGGAGACAGGGGTTTGATCCCTGATCTGGGAAGATCCCACATGCCTCAGAGCAACTAAGCCCATGCACCACAACTTTTGAGCCTGAGCTCCAGAGCCCTGGAGCCACAACAACGGAAGGCCAGGCGCCCTAGAACCCATGCTCCACAACAAGAGAAGCCACCGCAATGAGAAGCCCACCTACTGCAACCAAGAGTAGCCCCCACTCGCTGCAACTAGAGCAAAGCCCACACAGCAACAAAGACCCAGCACAGCCAAAACTAAAATAAAGTTATTTTTAAATAAATAAAACATAAAATTACATAGTTTAAAAAAAAAAAAAAAAAGAGTGCCTATTGATATCATTAGTCTCATTTCCCTGTAAGGCAACAGAGAAAACAGCTGCTGCTGAATCTGACCTCCCAGCAGAGGCAAGATGACTTCATTTCTTCCCTGGGCCTCAAAGATCTAAATCAGATTTGATGATCACCACAGAGCCCTGAGTCCCAGATGGAGGGCAGGCCCATTCTCTGGATGGAGGCCCAGGGGTGGACCGGGTTTGTGTGCTCAAGCTTGCACCTCCCTAGACACACAGTCCAAACAATTCCACTTTCCTTGCTTGTATCAGGATGGTGACCCTGGGCTTGCTGCCCTACATGAGGCTGCACAGTTTCAGAATGCACGCTCTTGCAGCATACCTGTGAAAACTTGGCAGCCTCCAAGCTGGTGGTCTACACTAGCTGAATTCCCCACATGAAACCAAATTCACCCACTGATTGGGGCATTTTGATCAAGGCACTAACGGCAATGAAGAAAAATACAAAGTCTCTTTTTAGGAGTTCTCGTTCTTGGACTCAGGTCTGCAATATATTAACATTATCTTCAAGGGGTCCAAAGACATCTCATCTGCCTAACATTATCCTCAAAAGTGTGGGTCCCCTCCAGGTATGTAAGCCGGGTGCTGGTGCATGACCTGGCAATGGACCGGAAGTGGTACTTCCTCTGCAACTCATGGCTATCCATCGATGTCGGAGACTGTGTCCTTGACAAGGTATTTCCAGTGGCCACAGAGGAGGACAGGAAACAATTCAGGTACTGTTCTTTTTCCTTTAAAGCAAATGCTCTTTTGTCATTTCATCTCTAGAGGAATTGCATCATAATTCAGTCTCAGCCAAATAAAAGCATGTTTCAGCTTGCAGGTCTGGGTAGCTCTGAATGTGTGATATTAATGACTAATCGGTTTTTCTTGATGTGATAGAAGGGCCTGGAGGGACACGGACCCTTCGAGACAGAATTATCTTCAGGTGGTGATAAGTTATAGAACAGTTATCCAAATTTCCTTACGCATAAAGTAACTTGCCTGAGGTCACACAGTAGGTAAGAGGGCTCCAACCACTCTGTCCAGAGTCCCCATCACTAATTCTAAATGATGCTACTATGATGCTGTATTTCTTCTATAACAGAAAAAAAAAACAAAAAACAAAAAAAAACAGATGAAGAATTTTAGAAACAAATCCTCCATCTCAGTCCAGGATTGCTCCAAAGAGCCCAGGCTTCTCCCCTATTCCTGTCTCCCTAATGCCTGTCACTCTCCCCTGGTCTGTCCACAGCCACCTGTTTTTCATGAAGACCTCCACAGGCTTCCAGGACGGCCACATTTGGTACTCCATCTTCAGCAGCTCAGCTTGGAGCAACTTCACACGTGTCCAGAGGGTGTCCTGCTGCTTCTCACTGCTCCTCTGCACCATGCTGACCAGCATCATGTTCTGGGGTGTCCCCAAGGACCCAGCTGAGCAAAAGATGGACTTGGGTAACTCCCACTCTCCAGGCATGGAGATCAGGGCTACTGGCAGTAGACATGAGCTGTCACTGCCCAGAAATGCCATGCAATTCCAGAGGCCCCAAGACTACTCTGAAGTTCAATAACTCATTAGAAGGACTCAGAAGTCAGACATGCCATTATACTCATAATTATTAGAGAAAGGATACAGATCAAAATCAGAAAAAGGAAGAGGCATGTGGGGCAGGATCCATGGGAGACTAGGCGACTAGGCACTGAGCTTCCAATGGAGTCTGGATGGTACTCACTCCTTCAGACAATGACATGTGATCACACGTGCAGAGTAATGCCAACCATGGATCCTCTCTTGAGCCTTAGTGTCTAGTTTTTATTGGGGCATGCTAACATAGACATGGCTGACCCTGGATGACTGACCTAAGACTCCAGCTCCTCTAGACGTTGAGGTGATACAGGGAAACCAAGGCCCCCACCATAAATCACATTGTTAGCACAGAGTATACCAGATGACCCAAGAAACCAGGTAAACAAAGGCACACCCATCAGGCAGGACATCCCAAGGGCTCAGTGGTCACCACCTGCCACTCCCTGCCCCCCCAGCCTTGGTGCCATTCAAGGGGCAGACCTCTCTTCAGGCAAGGATAACCCTTGCTGCACAGCCACATTGTGGGAAGGGTGGAGGGGACTCTACTTGACCCCTGCCCTCCATCTGCCCCAGGTCAAATCGAGTTCACTTGGCAGGAAGTGATGATTGGGCTGGAGAGCTCACTCCTCATGTTCCCCATCAACCTCCTGATCGTTCAGATCTTTCGGAATACCCGTCCTTGGGTGGCTAAGGAGCAGAACGCTGGGAAATGGGATGGGAGGCGCCTCAGCCTGGCACCCTCACCACAGCCCACGGAGGATGGCCTTCTGACGCCTGAAGCAGTGACCAAGGCAGGTCTCAACCCTGGCAGCACAGGGGGACTTCTAGCCTGGGAAGAAGTTGGGGTGGGGACTGGGGTTTGAGGCCTGCAGTCCATGTTGTCTGACAGCGTCGGTTACCAAGATTCATCAACTGCACACACACGCACGTACACATATGTGCAAAAATGTGAACATCACACGTACACATGCAGGCATACACACATGCCACATGTACACACATTCACACAAACCATGGATACACCCACAAACATGTATAGAGGTACACAATGTACATCTGCACAGTGCACACATGTATACATGCATACACATACCCACATGAATGCTTACACACATGCCACATGTACACATTAACACACACCACACATCTACAATGCATACATATATGCAAACAACATACGCACATCTCCACACACATGTACACACATGTGTGTACGTGTGTTTATACACATGTACACATGTGCAAGCACAGACCTACAACATACATTCACACATGCACAGATACCTTTTTTGGGTATCTATTCTGTACAAAATATTATACTTTCACTACAGATCACAGGCTGGAAGTACCCCAAAAGGATTCCCTCTGTATTCATGCATTTGTTACGCATTTATTGAGCACCTATGTGCCACACTTTGAGGAATATAGCCTGAAATGTGTCAGTTGAAATCCTAGAATAGAGATTTTATGCAGGACAAAACAGAAGCTCAAGGTGATCCAAGGTCACGTCTCAGTAGGCAGACCTGGGATCAGACCCAGACTGTCCAGCCCCAGGGTGAGTGCTCTTGAGTACTCTGCTGTCCCCTTACCTGTAGCTCACATCCTGTTCCCACTGGGTGACTTGCAGGATTTGTGGAGACTTGTCAGCTCCCTGTTCAAAGCTCTGAAGGTGCCACCCCCTCTCTTGGGCTGGGACTCCACGAACTCAATGAACATCAACCAGCTGCTGGCCTTGATGGAAGATGTCATCTGTCGACAGATCAAAGCAGGGCAGGTCTTCTCGGAGGAAGTCAGCCAGACAGGGGCCCCTTTAACACTCACTCTTGGATCAGTACAAGTAAAAGGTGAGTTTTGATATTTCTCTGCTTAGAGGGGACATGTTGGAGCCAGGTGGATGCAGGACTGAGGGCTGTGTCTGTATCACTAGGGGATCAAGAAGTCTTCCCAGGGTCTCCCTCACCAGCCTGCACTCCAACCACTCACCATAGCCTCCCTCTCTGTACTACAGGTATCCTGGTCTCCACATAATTCCAAGGTGCCTTCCCATGAAGGCCTGTACACATTGTTAGTCTTCTGACCTTTAATGTCCTCTCTCCTCTCTTCGCTTGGCTAATGCCTACTCAGCTTGTATTCTTGGCTGACGTGTCCCTTCCTCTGAGCAGCAACTCAATCACTCAGCCCACAACAGGGTCTCGAGCCATGTGCTCTTTAGCTCTTAAGTATCTCCTGCACTGCTTTCACATTCAGTTCAGTTCAGTTCAGTCGCTCAGTCGTGTCTGACTCTTTGTGACCCCATGAATCACAGCACGCCAGGCCTCCCTGTCCATCACCAACTCCCGGAGTTCACCCAAACTCACATCCATCGAGTCATTGATGCTATCCAGCCATCTCATCCTCTGTCGTCCCCTTCTCCTCCTGCCCCCAATGCCTCCCAGCATCAGAGTCTTTTCCAATGAGTCAACTCTTCACATGAGGTGGCCAAAGTACTGGAGTTTCAGCTTTAGCATCATTCCTTCCAAAGAAATCCCAGGGCTGATCTCCTTCAGAATGGACTGGTTGGATCTTCTTGCAATCCAAGGGACTCTCAAGAATCTTCTCCAACACCACAGTTCAAAAGCATCAATTCTTCGGCGCGCAGCTTTCTTCACAGTCCAACTCTCACATCCATACATGACCACAGAAAAAACCATAGCCTTGACTAGACGGACCTTTGTTGGCAAAATAATGTCTCTGCTTTTCAATATGCTATCTAGGTTGATCATAACCTTCCTTCCAAGGAGTAAGCGTCTTATAATTTCATGGCTGCAATCACCATCTGCAGTAATTTTGGAGCCCAAAAAAGTAAAGTCTGACACTATTTCCACTGTTTCCCCATCTATTTCCTATGAAGTGATGGGACCAGATGCCATGATCTTCATTTTCTGAGTGTTGAGCTTTAAGCCAACTTTTTCACTCTCCTCTTTCACTTTCCTCAAGAGGCTTTTTAGTTCCTCTTCACTTTCTGCCATAAGGGTGGTGTCATCTGCATATCTGAGGTTATTGATATTTCTCCCGGCAATCTTGATTCCAGCTTGTGCTTCTTCCAGCCCAGTGTTTTTCATGATGTACTCTGCATATAAGTTAAATAAGCAGGGTGACAATATACAGCCTTGACGTACTCCTTTTCCTATTTGGAACCAGTCTGCTGTTCCATGTCCAGTTCTAACTGTTGCTTCCTGACCTGCATATAGATTTCTCAAGAGGCAGGTCAGGTGGTCTGGTATTCCCATCTCTTTTAGACTTTTCCACAGTTTATTGTGATCCACACAGTCAAAGGCTTTGGCATAGTCAATAAAGCAGAAATAGATGTTTTTCTGGAACTCTCTTGCTTTTTCCATGATCCAGCGGATGTTGGCAATTTGATCTCTGGTTCCTCTGCCTTTTCTAAAAGCAGCTTGAACATCAGGAAGTTCACGGTTCACATATTGCTGAAGCCTGGCTTGGAGAATTTTGAGCATTACTTTACTAGCATGTGAGATGAGTGCAATTGTGCAGTAGTTTGAGCATTCTTTGGTATTGCCTTTCTTTGGGATTGGAATGAAAACTGACCTTTTCCAGTCCTGTGGCCACTGCTGAGTTTTCCAAATTTGCTGGCATGTTCAGTGCAGCACTTTCACAGCATCATCTTTTAGGATTTGAAATAGCTCAACTGGAATTCCATCACCTCCACTAGCTTTGTTTGTAGTGATGCTTTCTAAGGCCCACTTGACTTCACATTCCAGGATGTCTGGCTCTAGGTCAGTGATCACACCATCGTGATTATCTGGGTCGTGAAGATCTTTTTTGTACAGTTCTTCTGTGTATTCTTGCCATCTCTTAATATCTTCTGCTTCTGTTAGGTCCATACCATTTCTGTCCTTCATCGAGCCCATCTTTGCATGAAATGTTCCCTTGGTATCTCTAATTTTCTTGAAGAGATCTCTAGTCTTTCCCATTCTGTTGTTTTCCTCTATTTCTTTGCATTGGTCCCTGCAGAATGCTTTCTTATCTCTTCTTGCTATACTTTGGAACTCTGCATTGAGAGGCTTATATCTTTCCTTTTCTCCTTTGCTTTTGGCTTCTCTTCTTTTCACAGCTATTTGTAAGGCCTCCCCAGACAGCCATTTTGCTTTTTTGCATTTCTTTTCCACGGGGATGGTCTTGATCCCTGTCTCCTGTACAATGTCACGAACCTCCATCCATAGTTCATCAGGCACTCTATCTATCAGATCTAGTCCCTTAAATCTATTTCTCACTTCCACTGTATAATCATAAGGGATTTGATTTAGGTCATACCTGAATGGTCTAGTGGTTTTCCCTGCTTTCTTCAATTTAAGTCTGCATTTGGCAATAAGGAGTTCATGATCTGAGCCACAGTCAGCTTCTGGTCTTGTTTTTGCTGACCGTATAGAGCTTCTCCATCTTTGGCTGCAAAGAATATAATCAATCTGATTTCGGTGTTGACCATCTGGTGATGTCCATGTGTAGAGTCTTCTCTTGTATTGTTGGAAGAGGGTGTTTGTTATGACCAGTGCATTTTCTTGGCAAAACTCTATTAGCCTTTGCCCTGCTTCATTCCATATTCCAAGGCCAAATTTGCCTGTTACTCCAGGTGTTTTTTGACTCCCTACTTTTGCATTCCAGTCCCCTATAATGAAAAGGACATCTTTTTGGGGCGTTAGTTCTAAAAGGTCTTGTAGGTCTTCACAAAACCGTTCAACTTCAGCTTCTTCAGCGTTACTGGTTGGGGCATAGCCTTGGATTACTGTGATATTGAATGGTTTGCCTTGGAAACAAACAGAGATCATTCTGTCGTTTTTGAGATTGCATCCAAGTACTGCATTTCGGACTCTTTTGTTGACCATGATGGCCACTCCATTTCTTCTGAGGGATTCCTGCCCGCAGTAGTAGATATAATGGTCATCTGAGTTAAATTCACCCATTCCAGTCCATTTTAGTTCGCTGATTCCTAGACTGTTGACATTCACTCTTGCCATCTCTTGTTTGACCACTTCCAATTTGCCTTGATTCATGGACCTGACATTCCAGGTTCCTATGCAATATTGCTCTTTACAGCATTGGACCTTGCTTCTATTACCAGTCGCATCCACAGCTGGGTATTGTTTTTGCTTTGGCTCCATCCCTTCATTCTTTCTGGAGTTATTTCTCCACTGATCTCCAGTAGCATATTGGGCACCTCCTGACCTGGGGAGTTCCTCTTTCAGTATCCTATCATTTTGCCTTTTCATACTATTCATGGACTTCTCAAGGCAAGAATACTGGTTTGCCATTCCCTTCCCCAGTGGACCACATTCTGTCAGATCTCTCCACCATGACCCGCCCATCTTGGGTTGCCCCACGGGCATGGCTTTCACATTGCTTGTTGCCAAATCATGAATTACATGGAGAGCTGTACATGTGTACTGCACATTATTCTGGTATGAACTAGTCTGACTCTCCTCTTGCCCCTTTCCACCTAGATCGCTGTCTCCAGTGCTTAGACCAGTTGTCCAGTAGAACTTCTCACAGTGACAGAAATGGTCTATGTCTCTATTGACCAATATGGCAGCCATTGGCCACAAGTAGCTATTGGCACACTTGAAACATGGCCAGTGTGACTAGGGAACTAAATTAGTTTTATTTTAATTTAAATAATCACACATGGCAAGTGGCTGCCATATTGGGTGGTGTGGCTTAAGTATGCTGCCATTTTTAACACAAGACTGATCACTGTCTTAACCTTGTTTAGAATACAAAAATGGGCGCTATAGATTGGGGAGTTTGAATTCATAACTCTTTGGCCCACTTCTGATACAGTGAATTAAATTTTCTGGAGTGAGGCCAGGAATCTGCATTTTTAACCAATCACTTTGGTGACTGTTACGTGGACTGAATGTTGAGAGCCACTGCCCGCAAGACAAGGTCCGAGTTCCTTAATGGAGCACTCGAAGCCCACCTGGCCAGGCCCATGCTGACCCCATGGTCAGCCCCATTTTGACCCCTGTGTTCCAGCCACGCTGGAGGATTAGCCCCAGAGAGCTGGGCTTGGGCTGCCCATGAAGGTCATCACAGCAGGAGCTCTGCTGATGCCTGCACTGGACACTTGGTCCTGTTTGGGGGTCTTTGGGGTTTGGGGGCATAGGCATTCACAGCATGGGCCTTAGAACAAGGACTCTGGAGTTGGTCAGACCTAGGGCTCGCCCACACGCAAGAGCAGCTGTGCAGCTTTGGACAGTTGGTCAACCTCCCTGAGAAAACCATTTCCTCCCTGTAAAATGGAAGCATTGATCCAGCCCTCTCCTTGGCTGGTTGTGAGGAATCAGTGAGATTATTGGACACTTGAACTGCTTAGACCCAAGACTGACACAGAACAGGAATTCAGTAAGTGATTATCATTGGGAGTGACGGGATCTTCCGGATACACTGCTAGAATGCTTGCAACACCAAGGCTGTTGATGCTGGAAACTAGCTGTGGCATCAGTGAGGGAGGCCCAGGAAGGAGGGGGAGGTAGAAGGCCTGAGTTGAGTCAAGGGAGGCAGGGTCTGTGTCGCCATTCCTTTACCCACAGCTGGTAAAGGAGCCTCTACTTTCTCCACATCACTTATTTTCTCAGTCACTTCTCACTCGTGACTGGAGAGGGGTCCTGGAGCCAGGGTGCTCCATTGTGCCATCTTCTATATGTAGTTTCATGCACCCTTTATGAAAATGAACTCTGGTCCAGACCTGAGCCCTTCTTGCCCAGGAGAAAGCCCCATGGGTGCCGGTCTCCCATCTCAGGGTCCAGGGACCCAGGCCATAATCTACCTGGAGAGGCCAAGCTTCCCTTAGAAGGTATGGGGAAACAGTGGAAAGGGTCAAAAGTGTGTTTTTCTTGCATGAATATGTTTTACCTCTGTAATTTAAAACATAAAACACCTTTGCTTTTTAAAAAAATTTTTAGGAAACTGAAATTTGAAGAAAAGAACTGCAGAAGAACATTCAGAAGTAATCAGGGGAAACTTTTTCACTGGCTGTTTCATGCTGTTAAGGAATTATTATTAATTGTTTTAAAAATTGATAATGACACTGGTTTTGTTTTTAAAAGGAGCCTTTTCCTGATACAGGAGAATATTTAGTGTCAGGACATGGGGCTTGGAATTTAGATGAGATACGACTGGCCATGAGGAGATAATTTTGAGCAATGGGTACAGGTTCATCTCATTCTCTTTTCTAATTTAGAATTTTTCATAATAAAAAAACTAAAAACAAAAGATCAAGACTTATACCATCTTTGGCAACAGGCAAACTTGGCTTCAAATTAAAATCTTGTATGTATTAAAATATTTACAGATGAGAGAACTCTGTGTCTAGGATTTGCTTTTTATATACTCCAGAAAAAAAAAAAATTGCAGCGCAGAGGAAAGACTGCCAAAATGTGGGTATATGCTGTGGGAGGGCAATACGTATATTATTTTCATCTCTTCTATGTGTAAGGAAATTTTGAAAATGCCCTTGATAAAAGACTAGAAGTGTGTGTATGCTCAGTTGCTCAGTCATGTCTGATTCTTTGTGGACCCATGGACTGTAGCCTGGCAGGGTCTTCTGTCCATGGGATTTTCGGGCAAGAAGAAGTACATTCAAATCCTAACTGACCATGTGGGCTGAGTACTCCATCTTTCTGAATCTCAGGTTTCCCATGTCTTGGCATATGGTAAGTGCTCGATATAAGAAAATCATCACCAACACCTCTTTTTCTATTGCAGGCAGTCTACTCTGTCATTCAGCACCAGCTGATGCTCTTTCTCTCCCTTGTCCTCCAGAAAACATGCAACGCTCCAGGCCCAAGGTGGGCCCAAGTGATGCCTGGAAGAACAGTGCCTTCCGGCAGTGTCTCTATCTTCAGCTGGAGCACCTGGAGCAAGAGCTGCTGCTGCTGGAGCCCCGGTGCTCCTCCCAGGGTCAGAACCACACCAGGGCACTAGGGCAGCTACAGACCCTGAAGGGCTGTCTGGTGGCACAGGCTGGAACCCTGCCCCCAGCACACTCCAGGTAATCTACTCCCCTGGGTGCTCCCAGCCTAGGGGCCTGCCAGGACAGCATCCTGGGCAACATCAGAAGGT
Source organism: Bos indicus x Bos taurus (assembly GCF_003369695.1). Classification (NCBI taxonomy): domain Eukaryota; kingdom Metazoa; phylum Chordata; class Mammalia; order Artiodactyla; family Bovidae; genus Bos; species Bos indicus x Bos taurus. Next base: position 57,998,192 of record NC_040093.1, read on the forward strand.
TATTCATCCAGATCTTTCCAGGAAGCAGCGACTCAGGACGTGCAAAATTTCAGGAAAGAGGGCATTCGACAGCGTGATTTTATCAGATCACTGTTGGAGCCCTTTGTACAGCATTTTACAGTTTATAACCATTTCCACATGGGTGCTTCAAGGCTGCACTCTTGGACAAGCCCCTCAACCTCTCTGAGCCACATTTTCCCCATCTATAATAGGGAATGATAACACTTATCTCTTGGTCCAAACCTAAAAAGAATTTAAAAGGGCCTGGCCCATAAAGAGCAGTACCACCCAGGACATCTACAAAGAATATGGGCTAGGTGTGGAAGGGCCTGGAGACAGAGTCCTCGCCAGAGTCCCCTTGACCCGGCATAGTAAGCATTTGTTTACTAAACATTTGCTTTCATCTCCAGGTGAACTGCCTTCATCCCCTTTTCAAGGTCCCAAATTTCAACCTACTTCTCAGATGCCACAGAACCTTCAATTGCCTAACTTGTCCTTGGGCCTTAAATTCTTCTGAAGGCCCATACATATGTAATTAAATTTGCTTTTTCTCCTGTTAATCTGTCTCATGCCAACTTAATTTAAACCAGCCAGAAGAATCTAGAAAGGGTAGAAGGAAATTTTTTCTTTCCCAAGAAGAGCACAATAACTGAGTGAGAAAATGACCATTTTTGAGATGTATTCTAAAATAATTGGTGATAATTTTATATTATGTATGGAATTTATTTTTAAATATGCCAAGGGGAAAAAAGCATGTGGAAATAGATGAAATAAGTTTGACAAGGTGATGGTTGTTGAAAGTAGTTGATGGGGGTTCAGTCTACTCACTGATTTTTGTATAATGGGGAATTTTCATAATAAAAACAATTATATAGTACTAGCCTTCTAGGCTTGCCATCTGTATAACGCAGTCTGTATGGGGACTTGCTCCTCAGTTCAGTTCAGTCGCTCAGTCGTGTCTGACTCTTTGCAATCCCATGAATTGCAGCACGCCAGGCCTCTCTGTCCATCACCAACTCCCGGAGTTCACTTGGACTCACATCCATCGAGTCAGTGATGCCATCCAGCCATCTCATCCTCTGTCATCCCCTTCTCCTGCTGCCCCCAATCCCTCCCAGCATCAGAGTCTTTTCCTATGAGTCAACTCTTCACATGAGGTGGCCAAAGTACTGGAGTTTCAGCTTTAGCATCATTCCTTCCAAAGAAATCCCAGGGCTGATCTCCTTCAGAATGGACTGGTTGGATCTCCTTGCAGTCCAAGGGACTCACAAGAGTCTTCTCCAACACCACAGTTCAAAAGCATCAATTCTTTGGCGCTCAGCTTTCTTCACAGTCCAACTCTCACATCCATACATGACCACTGGAAAAACCATAGCCTTGACTAGATGGACCTTTGTTGGCAAAGTAATGTCTCTGCTTTTGAATATGCTATCTAGGTTGGTCATAACTTTCCTTCCAAGGAGTAAGCATCTTTTAATTTCATGGCTGCAATTACCATCTGCAGTGATTTTGGAGCCCCCCAAAATAAAGTCTGATACTGTTTCCACTGTTTCCCCATCTATTTCCTATGAAGGGATGGGACCAGATGCCATGATCTTCATTTTCTGAATGTTGAGCTTTAAGCCAACTTTTTCACTCTCCTTTTTCACTTTCATCGAGAGGCTTTTTAGTTCCTCTTCACTTTCAGCCATAAGAGTGGTGTCATCTGCATATCTGAGGTTATTGATATTTCTCCTGGCAATCTTGATTCCAGCTTGTGCTTCTTCCAGTCCAGAGTTCCTCATGATGTACTCTGCATATAAGTTAAATAAGCAGGGTGACAATATACAGCCTTGACATACTCCTTTTCCTATTTGGAACCAGTCTGTTGTTCCATGTCCAGTTCTAACTGTTGCTTCCTGACCTGCATACAAATTTCTCAAGAGGCAGGTCAGGTGGTCTGGGATTCCCATCTCTTTCAGAATTTTCCACAGTTTATTGTGATCCACACAGTCAAAGGCTTTTACATAGTCAATAAAGCAGAAACAGATGTTTTTCTAGAACTCTCTTGCTTTTTCCATGATCCAGCGGATGTTGGCAATTTGATCTCTGGTTCCTCTGCCTTTTCTAAAACCAGCTTGAACATCAGGAAGTTCACGGTTCACATATTGCTGAAGCCTGGCTTGGAGAATTTTGAGCATTACTTTACTAGCATATGAGATGAGTGCAATTGTGCAGTACTTTGAGCATTCTTTGGCATTGTCTTTCTTTGGGATTGGAATGAAAACTGACCTAGTCCTGTGGCCACTGCTGAGTTTTCCAAATTTGCTGGCATATTCAATGTAGCACTTTCACGGCATCATCTTTCAGGATTTGAAATAGCTCAACTGGAATTCCATCACCTCCACTAGCTTTGTTTGTAGTGATGCTTTCTAAGGCCCACTTGACTTCACATTCCAGGATGTCTGGCTCTAGGTCAGTGATCACACCATCATGATTATCTGGGTCATGAAGATCTTTTTTGTACAGTTCTTCTATGTATTCTTGCCACCTCTTTTTAATATCTTCCACTTCTGTTAGGTCCATACCATTTCTGTCCTTCATCGAGCCCATCTTTGCACGAAATGTTCCCTTGGTATCTCTAATTTTCTTGAAGAGATCTCTAGTCTTTTCCATTCTGTTGTTTTCCTCTATTTCTTTGCACTGATTGCTGAGGAAGGCTTTCTTATCTCTCCTTGCTATTCTTTGGAACTCTGCATTGAGAGGTTTATATCTTTCCTTTTCTCCTTTGCTTTTCACTTCTCTTCTTTTCACAGCTATTTGTAAGACCTCCCCAGACAGCCATTTTGCTTTTTTGCATTTCTTTTCCATGGGGATGGTCTTGATCCCTGTCTCCTGTACAATGTCACGAACCTCCGTCCATAGTTCATCAGGTACTCTATTTTTCAGATCTAGTCCCTTAAATCTATTTCTCACTTCCACTGTATAATCATAAGGGATTTGATTTAGGTCATACCTGAATGGTCTAGTGGTTTTCCCTACTTTCTTCAATTTAAGTCTGCATTTGGCAATAAGGAGTTCATGATCTGAGCCACAGTCAGCTTCTGGTCTTGTTTTTGCTGACTGTATAGAGCTTCTCCATCTTTGGCTGCAAAGAATATAATCAATCTGATTTCGGTGTTGACCATCTGGTGATGTCCATGTGTAGAGTCTTCTCTTGTGTTGTTGGAAGAGGGTGTTTGCTATGACCAGTGCGTTCTCTTGGCAAAACTCTATTAGCCTTTGCCCTGCTTCATTCCGTATTCCAAGGCCAAACTTGCCTGTTACTCCAGGTGTTTCTTGACTTCTTACTTTTGCATTCCAGTCCCCTATAATGAAAAGGTCATCTTTTTTGGGTGTTAGTTCTAAAAGGTCTTGTAGGTCTTCATAGAACAATTCAACTGCAGCTTCTTCAGCATTACTGGTTGGGGCATAGATTTGGATTACTGTGACATTGAATGGTTTGCCTTGGAAACAAACAGATCATTCTGTTTTTTTTTTTTTTTTTTTAAGAAAACAATTTATTATCATTTAAAATTTGTTACTTTACTCATATTTCCTTTTGTAGATTCTGTTGTTTTTGAGATTGCATCCAAGTACTGCATTTCGGACTCTTTCGTTGACCATGATGGCTACTCCATTTCTTCTAAGGGATTCCTTCCCACAGGAGTAGATATAATGGTCAACTGAGTTAAATTCACCCATTCCAATCCATTTTAGTTTGCTGATTTCTAGAATGTCGACGTTCACTCTTGCCATCTCCTGTTTGACCACTTCCAATTTGCCTTCATTCATGGACCTGACATTCCAGGTTCCTATGCAATATTGCTCTTTACAGCATAGGATCTTGCTTCTATCACCAGTCACATCCACAGCTGGGTATTGTTTTTGCTTTGGCTCCATCCCTTCTGGAGTTATTTCTGGAGTTATTTCTCCACTGATCTCCAGTAGCATATTGGCACCTACCAACCTGGGGAGTTCCTCTTTCAGTATCCTATCATTTTGCCTTTTCATACTATTCACGGGGTTCTCAAGGCGAGAATACTGAAGTGGTTTGCCATTCCCTTCTCCAGTGGACCACATTCTGTCAGACCTCTCCACCATGACTCACCTGTCTTGGGTGGCCCCACACGGCATGGCTTAGTTTCATTGAGTTAGACAGGCTGTGGTCCTAGTGTGATTAGATTGACTAGTTTTCTGCGATTATGGTTTCAGTGTGTCTGCCCTCTCGCAACACCTACCATCTTACTTGGGTTTCTCTTAGCTTGGACATGGGGTATCTCTTCACGGCTGCTCCAGCAAAGTGCAGCCGCTGCTCCTTACTTTGGAAGAGGAGTATCTCCTCACTGCTGCCCCTCCTGACCTTGAACATGGAGTAGCTCCTCTCAGCCCTCCTGTGTCCAGTAAGCATTGAATAAAAGTGATCTCAATACCGTATGTGTATGTATATCAGACAGAATACAGAACAGGACAAAGAGAAAACTGAGGGTCTGACAGGTCAAGGAACTTGACCAAGTCATGAAGCTGGTGGAGGTGGAGTAGGAGTTGAACTTGAGCCCAAATGGTGCCACACTGATTATATTCACCCTCTCTTGCAGTTCCCTGCAGGCAAGCAAGCTCCCTCGAGGCCTGCCCTGGTGGTGTGTCCTGGTGGGCTGGCTCCTGGTGGTAGTCACAAGTGGGGTGGCAGCCTTCTTCACCATGCTCTACGGCTTGCACTACGGGCGGACCAGCTCCCTCAAGTGGCTCATCTCCATGGCCGTCTCCTTCGTGGAGAGCGTGTTTGTCACCCAGCCACTGAAGGTCAGGACCTCTGTGGGGCTGCCCTCATCTCCTCCTCCCCTCTGCCCATGCTTTCCCTCCTGCCACCTGCTCCCTCCTTAGGCTTCAGCAGTTCCCTTATCTCTTCATTCAACAAACCCAGCTGTAGGGCCACTTCTGGGTAGACCTGGGGCAGGAAGGTAATTACCAGGATAACCCATGCTCCCTCATGGCCAGATGCTGGCATCTTATCACTGTCACCCTCGGGAGGGTCCTCGCCTCCACTTTACAGATGGGAAAACCTGAGGTAAAGTGGACATGAGTTTGAGCAAACTCTGGGAGATGGTGAAGGCCTGGGAAGCCTGGTGTGCTGCAGTCCACAGGGTCACAAAGAGTCAGACAAGATTTAGAGACTGAAGAACAACAACAAAAGAGGATAAGGTCACAAAAAAATCTTGCCCCAGGTCACATGTAAAATAGGAATTATGTGTTTCCTCAGGGCTAGGATGATTTTGATTGTGGCATGTGCAACTTACAAGAACTTTATCTTCAGAAAATAAAAACACCAAGTCATTAAATGTGTCCATGAACTGGAAATACACTCCTATTCCTGAAAATGTAAAATTATGCAAGTGAGCAGTCAGTCACTGAACCTGGCCTGGAAGAAGCCAGGTGGTAGGAATACTGGCATGGGGTAGGGGGAAGCTATAGAAATGAGGGAACATTTATAGAGACTCTTTCTACCTATGAGGTGTTGCAGAATCTTTCTCACCACCCACCCCACCCCCACCCCAAACAGCTCCTGACACCTGACCCAATCCAGTCTGAGAATATTAAGAACAGAGTCTTGAGCATTATGCTTCTATACTGTGGGTGCAGAGACAATGTAACGGGAGGAATTACTTCATACAGAAAGGGAGGGCCAGACGGAGGGAGGAGGTAGGTGTATATGCTAGGGAGGTGTAAGTCACTAGGCTGAGAGGTAACAGAAAGGCTGAGCAAAAGGAGAGCAGCGGGTGGGAGGGCTCAGGGAATGCCAGAAGCAGGGTGAGTTCAAGGATTTGCCTGTCTTGGCCTGGTTGGTGACCAGGCGCACACACACTTCATGACCAGGTGACCTCTCTGCAGAGGATGGGTTGGTTCCCACCTGGCTGCCCCAGAGCATGGCTCTTGTCCCAGGACACCAATGTATCTCCCATTCTACCCAACTCAGACCAGGAATTGACAGAGTTTCCAACACAGGCTTGGGGTTCACGGTGGGTGTTTTCTAGGTGCTGGGGTTCGCAGCTTTCTTTGCTCTGGTGTTGAAGCGAGTGGAGGATGAGGAGGAGCCTGTGGTCCCCCTCCCGGGATGTCTCTCCAGCCCAGGTAATGGTGCCTGGGTGTAGGCAGGGGGCTGATGAGGCTGAGAAAGCCCCATAGAGCCCAGCCACTGGGTGATCCTGGGCTCAGACCTTTGCTCCCCATCAGACTTCAGGCCTACTGGTGAGGCACCCCCAGACCATCCTGGAACAAGTGCCTCCTCCTCTGTCTCCTGAGCAACCTCATTCCTCCCCTATCCAAGCCTTTCTGACACCCAAGCATGAAGAGGCACCGTGGGGTCCGTGTTCGGCAGGGGCCGTCACCCTCTGTGTAATAACAAGCAAGCTTTCCTCTCCAGGATTCAGGTCATTAGGGAACTAAAATACAAGTTGTGGGGGTGAGGGGTGAGAATGGGGGATAAGAGAGTTGTAATTAGGATTCTCAGACAAGGGTCTGCAAACAACAGCCAGGGGCCCAAATCCAGCCCAGCACCTGCTTTTGTAAGGCATTTTAGTGGAACACAGCCATGCTGCCTCTGGTCAGAGGACCTCTTCCGCCCAACCTGATCTCTCACTTTCCAGCCAAAACTCCTGAGGGTGCCTACAATAAGAGAGTTACAAAAAACAAACAGGCAAACAGAACAGAACCAACACTCTAACAGTCTATGCAGAGATTCTGACTCTCAAGGAAAAACAGGAGCAAACAAAAGCCCATACCCCTACATCCCTAGGCAGTATGGTGACTTCCTCATGGGCCTGGATCCTTCCATCCTCCAATAGGGTTTTGGCTGTGCAGACCCAAAAAGTCCATTAAAACCATCTTCCAAGTCAAAAATTAATTTTCTCCAAAGAGACGTCAGCCTCCCAATCAATTAAATATTCATCGGTCATTCCTTTGGCATTTATCCAGGGAGTACTTGCTGTGTTCCAGGCAATACACTGCCTTGGGAACATGATTTACATAAAATCCAATCATTGTAAGTGTATAATTCATTGATTTTAGTAAATTTATAGAGTTGTGCAACTATCACCACAATTCAGAACAGCTGTGTTACCCCCAAAAGTTCCCTCTTGCCTGTTTGAAATCAATCCTTGCTCTCCACTCAGCCCTAGCAACACAGCACTGACTGGTTGGAACAGGTTACTGCTCTTAGAATAAAAGACATTTGTGGTGTTAGAGGTAAAGAACCCATCTGCCAGGGCAGGAGATGTAAGAGATGCAGGTTTGATCCCTGGGTCAGGAAGATCCCCTGGAGAAGAGCATGGCAACCCACTACAGTATTCTTTCCTAGAGAATCCCATGGACAGAGTAGCCTGATAGGCTACAGTCTATGGGGTCACAAAGAGTTGGACACGACTGAAGTGACTTAGCACACTTGGAATAAACAGCCCATTTGGGAGACACACTAACAAATAAATGTACAAGATAACTTGTAAGAAAGAATGAGGAGGGTAGAATAAGAGGGTGCAGGCCTCTCTGCTGAAGGGGTACCTAAGCTGGCTCCCAAAGGATGGGACAGGGAAGGACTGAACACTGAGTATGTGCAAAGACCCTGAGGTGGAACCATAGCTTGTCGCTTTACAGCAGTTGCTGACGGGGTGGCTAGGGCATGGGGAGCTGTGTGCATGTGGAAAGAGGGGTTCAAGATGAGGGCAGAGAGGTGGGTGAGGACCAGGCCATGCAGTGCCCTGGGGCCATGCTGGGGCTTTGGAGTGTCTTAAATAGGAGATTTGTGATTTTAGGAAGATTACTATGACTGCTCTTGGAGACCAGAGATAGTGGGTCAAAGGTAGAAGTGGGGAGGCCAGTAGGAAGACTAGTGAAATGGTCCTAGATTGGGGGTGGCATGCGTTAGCAGTGGGGATGGACAGAGGGGCGTGGATCTAAAAAGTCAGTTGGGTCAATATAGCCATATCAGACTGCCTATAAACGGTGTTAATACCAAATGCAGACAAGGATGCAGAGAAGCTGGAGGACTGATACAGTCCCAGTGGGAATGTAAAATGGTACAGACACTCTGGAAAACAATTTGGTAGTTCCTTTCAAAACTAAAAATGGGTTTACCATTTGACTTGGAAATTGCACTCTTGGGCATTTATCCCAGAGAAATAAAGATTTATTTTCATACAGGAATCTGTATACAAACTTTCATAGCAGTTTCATTCGCAATTGCCAAAAGATACTTAGCCACTCCAAGAGAAATGAAAATATATATCCATACAAAACATTCATAGACACACTATTCTTAATAGCCCATACCAGGAGTAATCCAAATATCCATCAATAGGTGAATTAAACAAAAGGTAGTATGTCCATTCAACAGAATACTACTCAAACATAAAAAGAAACTACTAATATACACAACAAGGATGAGCATCAAATATTACACTAAGTAAAAGATGCCAGATACAAAAAACTATGTACATATGACTCTATTTATATGAAAAGTCCAGAAAGAAAATCTATGGATACAGAAAGCAAATTAATGAGGCTGAGGGTGGAGATAGAGTGGGAGTACACACTCACTTCAGGGATATGAGGGAACCTCTAGGGGTGACAGAAACACTCTAAAACTGAGTTGTGGTGATGGTGGCACAACTCTATAAATTTACTAAAATCACTGGATTGTAGGTTTCTATAGGGTGCGTTCGTGAAAATTATAGCTCATAAAGTGGTCTGAGAAAGAAGATACTTGGAATTAGACATAACAGGACTTCGAGATATTAGATACCCTCATCTTTCCAAGTTTGGGAAGCACTGAGATCCACCTTAGAGTTCAGGAACACAGGAAGACTGCATTCAGTGATCAGTGAGACCACAGTAATGGGAGGCATCTGTTCCTGGAGGAAAAGGGACAGGACCCTGGGCACAGGATAGCCCAGGCAGAGGAATGGAGGGGGAATGATGGGTCCCGTGGTACCTGGTGAGGGGAGTCTCTTGGTTGCAAATGTATGACCTGGTTCCACTGCCCATTTCTGGGACTGCTTTTATGCCCTTCACTTTCACAGACCCCTCTGCCTTGTTCCGAGCACGAAGAAACAGCAGAAGGGATACCTACCAGCCGCCTCTGGCCTCTGACATTGAGAAGATGAAAACCATGCACCTCAAGGAGCAGAAAGCATTTGCCTTAATCAGAGAAATCTTGGGTAGGCAGCCAAGATTACCTATGAGTGACCTTCCCACTTGCTGGTTCTTAACACAGACTTGAACAGATGTGGTGCAATCTCTTTTCTTTTTCTACTCTTTTTGTTCTGTTCATTCATTTGGTTTTCCAGGCATTGGTCAACCCCCGATTAGTGTTCTAGATGTCTCTTGAGATGTGCATTCACATGAGACATTTTGTCTCTTCATCTTCTGGGGGAATCTCTCCGGGAGTCCTCTGACAAGCTCTTGTAAGGACTGGCTACTGTCATTCTGAGGTCCCTCTTCACTGGGGCCTGAGAATTCTCTTTATTATTCTACTGTGTTGAAGCTGCGGCCTGTATCTCATATTTTCGTCCTTCTTGGTTCATTCCTTTGTTTCATGAAACACGCTCTCCCATAGTTGCCATGACAAGGAGGCCATACTTGTGTCTGTGCTTCCACTGGCCAAGCACATATGGCTAAAGCACAGAGTTGGGGAGCTTGAGTAGGAATTGCATACACAGAATGAAGAACAGGAGGGGTGTGGGCAGAACCCCAATAAGTCATCTTGAGGTGAGGGGAGGGGTGCCAGAATGCATACTCCCAAGCCCTGGACCCAGAGATTCTAGTTCAGTAAGGTTATGCATCCCCCATGAGATTCTAACTTCGGGCTTTCTAAACTAAATCTTTGTACCTAATGGCCCTTAGGTCACACTCATCTGTTTACTGGTGAGCTGCATGAGGGCAGGGAACACATCTGTCATCTTTATCACTCTATCCTCAGCATTGCAACTTGGCAGAGCACCCGCCTTTTTTTGGCCGTGCCACACAGCATGTGGAGTCTTAGCTCCCCAACCAGGGATTGAACCCATGCCCCCTGAAGTGGAAGCCCTGGACCACCAGGGGAGTCCCCGGAGCCCCATTTTTAAAAAATTCTCTTTAAGAAACATTCAGACAGCACAAAGTCCATGCAGGCACTATTGTAAGTGCTTTATGAACATTAACTTGTTGACTCCATCACAACTGTGTGACAGAATTTTCATCTCCGCTTCACAGACAAGGAAAAGGAGGCACAGAAGGGTTAAGTCACTTGCGAAGGGCACATGGGTAGGAAATGTCAGAGCTGGAATTTGAACCCAGACAGAGGCTCATGGCCTGTGGACTTTGCTCCTTTCTGCTGTCCTTATAAGGACTGGCTCCTTTGTCACCAGAGGGGCAAGTGGCAGGTCTACAGACCTCAACTGTTCTGAGCCATGTGCCTTTCCACATCTTGCCCTGCACTTGGTAGGAGTTGGGGCTTCTGCCTGACGAGGGGCTGTACCTCTCTTCCCAGCGTACCTGGGCTTTCTGTGGATGCTGCTGCTGGTTGCCTATGGGCAGAGGGACCCCAGCGCCTATCACTTCAACAGACACCTCGAGCACAGCTTCACCCAAGGCTTTTCAACCGTGCTGAGCTTCCAACAGTTTTTCACATGGGCCAACACCACCCTCGTAAGCAACCTGTACAGTCATTACCCAGGTATTGTGCCCAGCCCAGGATGTGTATTAGCACCTTTCACACTCCTTTCTTGGAACAGCAGTGGGTCACTGCCTCAGCCTTACAGAGAACCAATAACCACAGAACCATACGCTTTGAAGGAGAGACCCTCTGAGGGCCCCTAACCCTCCCTGAATGCAGAGTAGAGAACCTCCTTTTTAGATAACTGAGCCAGAGTTGGCCAGCGGGAAATGATGTGGCAGGCAGAAAGGACCACATGAGTGAAGGCAAGCCTGAAACACTGAGGCGCTACACTTCCTGGAACTAGAGTGCTGAGTGTGGCTGCCTTGTGGGGTAGGAGTAGAGGACCTGTGAGAAGCAAAGCAGAAGAGAGGAACAGGGGCCACATCATGAAGGCTCTGGAAGTTCAGTTTATGTTTAAGGAAGTGAAGAGCCATTGACAGCTTCTTTGTGAGGCAGTAACATAGTCAGTTCTGTGGTATAAACAGCACATGGAAGCTGGAGTAGAGGGTAGGTAGGTTAGGAAGCTGGGGAGAAATGATGGGACTGATGTAAGGACAAGAGGCAGAGGTGATGGAGAAACGGAGGTGGGGACATCGAAGATGCACTGCTGATGGGCCCTGTTGACTCACAGGATGAGCACTGGGGGAAAGGACAAAAATGGTCTCCAAGATGACACCTGGGTAGGGTGTGTCATTCCTCAAGAGAAGTTATGCAAAAAGTAGACCAGGTCCAAGGTGGGGAGACGGTGATGAATGGTTGAATGTGGTTGGCCATGAACTTCTCTTGGCTGATTCTACGTGGGTACACTGGAGGTCGTGTTAGCATCCAGGCCAAAAAGCTTGGAATGTGTTAAGACAGTGTTGATGGCTACATTTACCCACGTGTTTCTCATCCCCAGGCTTTGTCACTGATGGGAATGCCAAGCTGGTTGGCAGTGCCCAGATTCGCCAAGTGAGGGTCCAGGAGAGCTCCTGCCTTCTTGCCCCGCAGCTGCAGGCTTTCCTTGACAGGTGCCATGCACCATATTCCCTGGATGTGGAAGACCTGTCAGACTATGGGGAAGGCTGGAATGCCTCCGTCCTCAACAACAGCAATGACTTCTCCCAGGCTTGGCGGTACCAGAGCCAGAGCCAGCGCCGAGGGTATCCCCTCTGGGGCAAACTTACCGTGTACCGGGGAGGAGGTTACGTGGTCTCCTTGGGGACTGATCGCCAAAGTGCATCAAGGTAAGGCTCACTTGATTAATGTGCAGCAGAGGAAAGACATTTGCTTGATTCCAGGTCTGATTGGTGGGTGCAGCCTTCAAAACAGGGCTGAGCCAAGCTCATTTTATCATTGTGGGGAGGGCCTGGGGGATTCAGAGGCACTCAGGTTGTATTTTCAGGCCGCTGGGAACTATGCAGTCTCCAAGTTGGAAGAGAAATCCTGCCTCCAGGATTCTCAGCTTAGGGCACGAAGCCTGGTGGCCTCAGTTAGAAACAGTAGAGGGATGGGGAACTCAGGACCACACAAAGCACCCACCACCAGGCAAGTAGGAAGTGGTTAGGGCTCTTAAACCTTAACCACGAATTTGCAAGTTCTGAGGTTTTACCTACTCATAAGCTAACATGCTAGTTCGTTTCATGGATGCTGGCAGAAGACACAAGACTCCTAGGTCAGAGACAAAGGATTTCACTCCTCACAGCAAAAAACAGTAGCAGAGCTTCATGGCGATGGGAGTCAGTCCCCAGGAGGAGCCATGATAGATGCTTGCCCTGCAGGGAGTGACAGCACCAAGGAGAAACACTGTGCATAGAGCACTTTATCCACTGTTTCTACAGTGGCAGAAGCAAGCCTGCTCTTTGTCTGAAGGAGGACCTCACCCCATTCCTTGAAGCTGCTCACTGCAAACTCAGTGCTGAGATGAAGCCTGGGTAAAGCCCAGCCAGAGCCTTGAGTTTCTGAACACTCGGCATGAATGTGTGGGGACAGGCAGGGCTCACGCATACTGCCTCTCCCAGCACGCTCTAGTGTCGGAGGTATGAAACCTGGCACTGTTAGCGGTGTGGATCCAGGTGAGTGAGTAAACCTGTGTGAACCTCTGGCTCCTCTGCTGCATTATTACAACATCAAGGAACAGAGGTAACAAACTCCAAAAGGAAACACCTTGGCGGGGTCCCCTGGGATTAAGGACAGGCCAGAAATAGTCTATTTCCACATAAGAGGTGTTTTCCTGCTACTCAGAACTGACACATTCAGCAGGGTACAAACCCACCAGAAAAGTGAAAGTCGCTCAGTCACGTCTGACTCTTTGCAACCCCATGGAATTCTCGAGGCCAGAATACTGGAGTGGGTAGCTCTTCCCTTCTCCAGGGGATTTTCCCGACCCAGGAATCAAATTGGGGTCTCCCACATTGCAGGCAGATTCTTTACCAGTTGAGCTACCAGGGAAGCCCCAAACTCACCAGGGATGGGGCATATTTTAAAACAGGCCCATCATTACTGCTCTAATAACAGCTATTATTATTAATACTTCATGCACACACACACATATTTCTATTTTCTCTTCATAATGATCCCGAGGCACTGGTGTTAACACCACTGCAGATGAGGAAGCTGAGACCTTGAGATGTTATCAGCTTGCCCACGAGGCAGGCAAGTTTTGAACCCAGGTCCCTCTGGCACATGCTGTTCCCACAACACCTGTGAGCAGATCTCTGGGAACTGGTTTTGTGAACTGCCAGCCCTAGAGGGACTGTGGCAGCTATAGCTGCTGCCTGCCTAAGCCCCTAGTGTTCTATGTGGCTCCTCTAACACCATGTCCTCCAACTTTAAAATGCATCGGATACTAAGTACTATGTACAAGATTGGGACTTCCCTGGTGGTCCGTGGTTAAGACTCCATGCTTCCACTGCAGGGAGCATGGATTTGATCTTTCTGGTCAGGGAACTGAGATCTCTCATGCTACTCCACATGCCAAAAAAATAATAAAAATGAAAATGAAATAGACAAGCAACAAGGATATATTGTCCAGCACAGAGAATTATAGGCCTTACTTTGTAATAACTTTTAATGGAAGTTATTAAAATCTATAAAAACACTGAATCACTATGCTGTACATCTGAACTAACATTGTACATCAGGTACACTTTAAAAAGATAGAGATGGATAATGGTTAAAACCAACCAAAAAACCACATCATAATTCCTTGGATGGCTCACCAAAGCACAGATTCCCAGGTCCCCACCCCCAGAGATTCTGACTGGGGAGATCCGGGGTGGAGCTTGAGAATTTGCATTTCTAACAAGTTTCCAGATGATGTGATGCTAGCAGTCTGGGGACCAGATTTTTAGAAACTCTGCACTCCCAGGAGCAGCCTGAAGGCCCTGGGGCCTGGGGCACAGAGGACAAACAGAGGGAGGAATCTTGACAGGAAGCGTTGGGCTCCTCCCTGGGCTGAGAGGGCAGGGAGCCCCTGTGTATTGAGACACCTCTAAATGCTCCTCTTCCCACAGAACCCTCCAGTATCTCTTTGACAACACCTGGCTGGACAGCTTGACCAGAGCCGTGTTTGTGGAGTTCACGGTCTACAACGCTAACGTCAACCTGTTCTGCATTGTCACTCTGACCCTGGAGACCAGCGCCCTTGGTGGGCAGGCTTGCCTGTGAACCTATCTGCATGTTCCAGATGATAGACACCCCTCCCTCTGGGCTAGGGCTCCTCACCCCCAGGCCAGAGCTCCAGGGCAAAAGGTTGTTTGGGCAATACTGCCAAAGGGTCTTGGTTCTGCCTTTGCCCCTAAAGGCAAAGTTTCAGGACTGTTCCACCCTTCTTTCTGGCTGTCTGCATTTCTCTCTGGCCTGTCTCTCAAGTCTGGGAGACAGCTGGGGTCTGAAGGCAGCTCATGTTCTTGAGCTTTCCACTCTCCTGTGTGTGGGGATGGGGGCCTAGCAGTGAAGGGCTGGGGAGGGGGTGACCTGGTAACAGATAACTTCACCTAAATCACACTTTATTTGTGGTATCTCAATGTACAATGCAAAAGTTACATGCAACCTATATGTAAAAGTTCATTTTACATCAAATTCTAATACACACATACCAATATATTAAAACATAACTGAGACAAGGGCTTCAAAAATAATTTCCTTAACTACATGTAATACTATTTTGTGTTCTATTCTTTCTCTCCATTCCCCGCTTTCCACCGTTTTTTAATGCTAATCATAATCCACTAAAAACACTGATTTAAGGCCTCTTCAGCTAATAATCAATTTTCCTAAAATCAACCACCTCTTTTTTAAAAATTAAACTTTTAAAATATGACTCTTTTTTTTTTTCCTGGCCACTCTTTGTGACATGTGGGATCTTACTCTCCTGACCTGGCATTGAACCTGGGTCCCCACTGGACTGCCAGGGAATTCTGTACTTTACATATTTTAAAAAGTAATATTTGTAGTTCTTTTAAAATTTCAGGACTGTGTAAAGTGAAAAGTAAAAGGCTTTCAACTTTCATTATCATTCACTACTGTCAAAAGTTACTTTCAAATCCTTTTTGGGGGATTTATTCGCACGTCTTGTAATTTCCTATTTCTTTTTGCCATCTCTTTGGCTGTTTAAGAACCTTTTCAACAATTTGTCCCCAACACAACCTGATTAATTTATTTCTACAAATGAGAAGCGTGGTTTCGGCTTCTGGTCTAGTTGATTCAGTAGCCCACTGATATCAGCAAGGCCTCAGGTGATTTGTGTCTCTCCAGTCTGCCATTTTTTGGAATGGCTTTATCTTTGCAGGCAGTAGCCTTATTAGTCAAATTGGTTTAGGAAAAGACATAAATGGATGAAAAAGAATTCTAAAGAAGGTTGAATTTTAGGCATATTGGTTAACAGCTAAGTTGATCTCCAGTGTTCTCTTTAGATGAAACAGTCTTAACCACAGCCTTAAACAAGCCAACTGGGAGTAAATAGATGTTAGGCAAGCAGGTGTGCTGTGGCTGGAGGTGATGAGGGCAGTGGCCGACACTGAAGGAAAAGGCCGGAGGCCTGTCTTCTGCTGTAGCACCCCCCACCCCCACACCCTGTCCCATCAGATACAGCAGCTGTTTCTTGCCCTCCCCTTTCAGTCCCTTGGTCTGTGGGTTAGAAGGACCTCTACCTTCTTTTCTGCCCGTGCCCACCCCTCAGAAGGGCTTGAGTTCACTTCATCTCACTGATGACTTCCGGTATTGAGTGGGCATGTGGCCGTGGGTGAGCAGAACACGCTCTGCTTTGCAGGAACCTTCTTTGCACATGCGCACCTGCAGAGCCTGCGCCTGTACCCCTTTACTGACGGCTGGCACCCCTTCGTGGTAGCCGCGGAGATCGCCTACTTCCTGTTCCTCCTCTACTACATGGCTGTGCAGGTGAGGGGCGGGCTTGCGGCTCCATGAGTGAGGATGGAGTGGGTGTGTGCCTGCCTGTTCTCTCTCCCTACTCCCCTCTTCCTCACAGGGGGCCTAAAGAAGGGAGAGGAAGGTGTTCTGCTTAGCTGTGTGCCATGGCAATCTTCCACATCCCCTGCTGGCCCCGAGGGCTGACCCAGCTCAGGCACCTCTCAGGAACTGAGACTTTTAGGATGGTCCTTCCTGGGTGGTCTCTAGGAATTAGGAAAAATCCCCTTTGTCACATTTACCACCATGTTGCACACTGATCCATAAACCTGGATTCCACATAGTCTCTAAGCACTGCCAATTCAAAACCACCAGCCAACAGTTACCTAATAGCAGTTTAAGTCCCTGCATTTCTCTAACAACATCAAAGGAGGCCCATCCACCACCCACCTCTCCTCTCCAAAGCCCTCACACTCCGCCTGCAGCTGTTTCAGAAAGCCTCTAAAATTCTTAAATCCTTCTCATCATGCTGCTTAAACAGTTAAAAATCCCTCCATCTCTTTATAAAAGAGGTGAATTTAGCCTCTTACCAGCCAAACATATGTCCTTCTTCCAGAGGAGTGGGAAAGAGGAGGGAAGTGGAACAGACAACACAAGATTATCTTGCATGTACGGGAGAGGGCTGAGAGGGAGGGCAAGACCACACACTGTTCCCATTTAACAATAACTCCCATTCCCCCTAAGAAAACAACTTTTTTTTTTTTTTTTAATTGATTAGGCATTGAACCCCCTAGTGGCTCAGTGGTAGAGAATCTGCCTGCCCATGTAGGAGCCATGTGTTCAATCCCTGGGTTGGGAAGATCCCCCAGAGAAGGAAACGGCAACCCACTCCAGTATTCCTGCCTGGGAGAATCCCCATGGACAGAGGAGCCTGGCGTGCTACAGTCCATGGGGTCTCAAAGAGTCGGACATGACTTAGCAACTAAGCAACAAAGCATTAAACTGAATGTGAAGCTCATCCCAGACAATCTGATAAAGAGGTTGTAAAGACAAAGAAATTTCACTCTTGCATCTTCAGGCAGATACACACCCACTCTTAAAATTAATGTTGATTAATCCTTAAGAGGACTTGGAATACCATTTATACCACTATAGGATTGTTTATACCACTAGTTCAAGCTAAGTTCACCTGTTAATTGTGGTAGCCACCTGAGTTTGCTAACTGCCTTTACCAAATGAAAAAAACAGACTTCTTCTATGTTTACAACAGGAGGTAATTTTCCAACTTGTAACCAAGTGGCTTGGCTCCTACCTTCCCAGAGAAACTGGGAGATAAGGGCTCTATCTTCCTTGATGACTATATTTCAAAGAGATGACTCCCTGGCCCTTGAGAAAAAATTTTCTGACTTTTAACATTGGGTAAGACGATTGTTTTTGTTTCCCTGGTGGCTCAGACAGTAAAGTGTTTGCCTGAAATGCAGGAGATTCGGGTATGATCCCTGGGTTGGAAAGATCCCCTGGAGAAGGAAATGGCAACCCACTCCAGTACTCTTGCCTGGAAAATCCCATGGATCGGAGGAGCCTGGTGGGCTACAGTCCATGTAGTTGCAAAGAGTCAGACAAGACTGAATGACTTCACTTCCCTTAAGAGGATTGTTTAGCTTTAAAAAGATGTACATACACCTCAAATTAAGGGTCAAGTCCGTTCTTATGTATTGGCTTTTATGTGTGTGTTAGTCACTCATGTCTGACTCTCTACAACCCCGTGGATGCAGCCCATCAGGCTCCTTCCTCCATGGGATTTTCCAGGCAAGAGTACTGGAGTGGGTTGCCATTTCCTTCTCCAGGGGGTCTTTCCAACCCAGGGATCAAACCCGAATCTCCTGCATTGCAGGCAGATTCTTTACTGTCTGAGCCACCAGGAAAGTTCTTCCATCTCAAAGAGGCAGAGAAAGAATTCACAATTATAAGTTTTCTAAAGTAAATGCTTTTTTGAGGGGAGAATTTTCTTCCTCCCTTCTCCCCCCTCCTTTTCTTTGCATCTGAGAGAATTAAGTGCTTTTTTATTAGATCCTACTTTCTCTTAAACACCCACAAATCCTGCAGCCTCGACTGATGATGGGGACAGGTGAGGTCCATGCACAGGATTGGGGAGAGGCCCCTGTGCTCTATGCATATGAGGGCAGGGATCTGAGAAACCCCTAGGGATCCACAGTCTTTGTTAGAACCTCTGGCTCCTTTCCCAGGGCGAGCTCCTGAGGAAGCAAAAGTGGTGCTACTTCCACAGCAAGTGGAACGTTCTGGAGCTGGCCATCATCCTGGCCAGCTGGAGTGCCCTGGCGGTGTTTGTGAAGAGGACTGTCCTGGTTGAGCGTGACCTCCAGCGCTACCGAAAACACAGGGAAGAGTAAGTGGCTCTGCCTCAGGCCCCAGCTCCCACCACTAACACTGACGCTGCTGCCTCCAGCTCTGAGTGGCCCAGAGGGAGGCTTCAGAAATCCTGCTGGCCCTCAGAGGATCCAGGGTTACTCTTTAAAAAATAACTCTAGCTGTAGCACTTAGACTTGGGGTCTGAAGCATACACAACCGGAGAGGACTCAAAAACAAAAATAGAATCCTTTGCAAATCTTACCAAAGCATAGGACTATGTGACATTCTGTAAGGTCCCTCCCAGCTTTGGGGGCAGGGTCTTTGCAAGTATTAGTGCCCAGTCAACCCACGTCTGCTACCATTTACCAAGAGTCCAGTCTGTGCTGTGCAGGAGGTACTAACATTGGCCCCTCAGGAGAAGCCATGGAGGTAAATGTTGTCATCACTCCAGTTCACAAATAAGGAAATTAGAGAGGTAACGGGACTTCCCCAATGCCACAATACGAAAAAGTGGCAGAGAAATAATTCAAACCTAGTTTATGTCTCCAGGATCTTGGTACTTACTCTGAAACATCCATTGATTGTATAGATATGGCTAACATTTATTGAGTCATTGTTGGATACCTTACACATTCATAAAAACACCACTTTAAAAGCATTATCTCATCTACTTTAATCTTCCCAGAACTTCTAAGAGATGATGTTATCCCTTTTTTGCAGATGAAGTAATTGAGGCTCAGCGAGGTTGTCTCTGCAAGGTCACACAGCAAGGGAATGCAGAGCTTAGAATCTGAACTCTGCACTCTATCCTAGACTGTGTCCTTCATTAACAAACTTCATTCACAAACGCCTCAAAGAGGAGAAAATGGAAGGCAGGAGGTTAAACAGAAGGATGGTTTTTCTCAGGCATTATGTATATTAAATGCTTTTATAAACTTCAGATCATATAATTTTTTTCTATAACCTGTTCGCAATCCATGTCAATAGATAGAGGTATAAGTCACACTCGATAATGTACCAACATTAAGACTGAAGTGACATACACAGGCAGGCACAAAAGGGGCATGAAAGGCAGGGTGGGACAGCAGGAGGGGCCTGGACTGTGGAATGAGACACAGCTGGATCCCAACTCTCATTCTTCCACCACTAGTCTTACCACTATATCTCTAGCTATGTGACCTTGTACCAACTGTCTGTCCTTATCTGTAAAATGGAGATGTGATACCTCACCCTGTGGTCCTGAAGGGCAAATGGAACAATGCAATTGAGGTTCCTCAGCACAGCAACTGGGCAGTACTTCCATCGTTCCTTTAAATGTAAGGATGCTGTGGATATACACTCAGACAGGTGTGCAGGAGGACATGGCATCCAGTGACCCCCAAACCAGGAGGGGAGGCTCATGGAACTCCCTTACCTTTGTCCTCTCAACTCTGGGAGGATTCCTCCTTTGTCAGTCTTCCTCAGCTCTGTGGCCATTAACCAAGATTGTCAGGTAGTAGCCCCGTGACCACCACCAGCACCGTCCCTTTTGTAACCAGGACGCTCACCCTCACCGTGGCCACCACCTCATCATTGCCTGGCTGGGGAGTTAGGATGGCTCTGTCCCCAGACCATGATCAGGCTAATCTTGACAGATGAGCGCTGGCTGAGGCTCTCACTGTCTCTGAGACCAGTCTCTCCATTTGGTCCCACAGAGGGATCAGCTTCAGCAAGACTGCAGCAGCCGACGCTGCCCTTGGCTACATCCTCGCCTTCCTGGTACTCCTATCCACAGTGAAGCTTTGGCATCTGTTCAGGCTGAACCCCAAAATGAACATGATCACGTCAGCTCTGCGTCGTGCCTGGGGGGACATTTCAGGCTTTATCGTTGTCATCCTTATCATGCTCCTGGCTTACTCCATTGCAGTGAGTAGCTCCTTTGGGAAAACTTTCTGGGCTGGTCTCCTCAGAAGTAAAGGCTGCTGAGTGGTGGAGAGTTGGGGGGTTAGGAAAACCCTGGGAACCTGAGGGAGATGGTGGATCTTCTTTCTGAGTCTGGAGCCTTTCAGCTGGGAGCTCATGAACTGGTCACCCCAAATGGCAGAGGCTGGACACCTCGATTGGGTAAGAGTGAGGAAATGTACTCTCTAAGACTGAAGGGACCAACTATCTGCCACGAAGGACTCCTTTCTGTGCCTACTCTGCCTTAAGGGCCAGTTCTCCGGACATTCCAGTTACTCTGACATGCACAGAGCCCTCCCTCAGGCCAGGGGATGCAGAGGTGAAGTGGGCAGTCCCTGACCCTGAGATGGGGCAGAGATGGGGGAGACAGGATGGACACGACTGCAGGCCATGTTGGTTCCTGATGCCCTACACATGAGGCATGAACTTAGAAGGGCTGAAACCACTTCATTTAGCCCCTTAACACTGAGAGCTTTTTGACAATCATGCTCTTACGTGACTGAAAAAAATTTTTTTTGAACTATCAATTATTTTGTTTACTATCGAGTAAAATGAGAAACAAAGACCCTCTGCTACATGCTGATTTCCATCTAAATAAGCTTCAGCCCCATCCTCTCCAAGTCTATGATTCCCACTGTAACCCAGGCTCCCACCTCTCTATGACCCTTCATCCAGTCCCAGCCCACGCCAGCCCCCTTCCCAGTGCTCACCCTGCCCCATCCAGTCTCTCACCTCTGTCATCCCCCTGATGTCCATACCATACAGCAGTCTATCATATCCTCGTCTTCACTCCACCTCTAACCTTTTCCCTGCCCTTTTCACCCCAGTCCTGGCTCTCACTCCACTGACCCCACCTCATCTTCCTCTCTCACCCTCAGAAATGGGATGAAGTGTGCTGAATAAGTGATGGAGGGTATTGGCTAAGAAGCTGGAATCTGGCTTTGTTAAAAGTACTCCATCCCATCCTTTAATTCATGTGGATTTTTTCAGTCCTCCATCTGCAGTGTGTGGGCTGCAAGGACACCGCAGTGTCCTGTGGGACCAGGAGTCACCAACTCAGGGCCGAGGAACTGCTGGGCTTCCCTCTGATGCAAGAGCTATGGGGGAATCTTTGAGGAGGGGGTAACTGTGGTGAGAGGAAACCATGGTGGGGAGGCTGGTCCTGCCCAGGAAGAAGCCTGTTGTGCATCCAACCCAAATCCCCCAGAGCAAAGAGGCTGGGGCTGCAGAAAGCGCAGCACCATTACTGAGCCTTAGAGTGACCATCTGGGAGACCACAGCAGTGGCCTCCTAGTGTTGGTGTGTGAGCCCAGGTGCATGTGCATCCCCTACAGAACTAAGTGTGCACACACACCCATTTGAAGGCCCTGTGACATGGACAGTATTGCCAGGCCAAGGATGTGGCTGATCCAGACTGCTGACTCTGCTGTCAAACAACACCCTTTGGGGGTGGCATGCTTTCTTTCCTTGTTCATAAGGACTCTTTCCTTAACAGTCAAACTTAATCTTTGGTTGGAAACTCCGTTCCTACAAAACTCTCTTTGATGCGGCAGAAACAATGATCAGCCTTCAGCTGGGAATCTTCAACTATGAGGAGGTAATGGAGGGGAGAGGCAGTGAGGATGGTATGGACACTACCATCAACACCAAACCTTTATGAAAATTAGAGAAAGCGCCCCTTCAAATGCCTCCCCAGTGGATGTCACCCCTTGGGTCCATGGCCTGGCAAGCGCAGGGCAACTCCACACAAATAAAAAGGTTCTCACAGCTCACCCTGGGGATCCCTGTCTACAGAACATCAGACACTGGCTAATCAGGGGAAGGCTGTGCTGGTGGGTGTCTAGAAGGGAATGCTCCTGGGCCTAGCCAGAATGACACCCATATTGGAAACGGCAGCAGTGGGGAAGAGAGGGGCTGCCCTTTCCATCTCCAGGCAGCTTTTGAGAGCAATGCCCACACTCTCAGTCCCCAGGCAGAAGGGAAACTGCCTGGCTCCAGGATCTGCCTAGCTCTAAGGACCAGCTTCCCTCTGAAGGTGCCTACTGAGGGAAGTGACCACTAGCACACAGGACCCTGAGGGATGATTCTGGTTCTCTTCCTGACAGGTCCTGGACTACAGCCCATTGCTCGGCTCCTTCCTAATTGGGTCCTGCATCATTTTCGTGACATTTGTGGTGCTGAATCTGTTTATCTCTGTCATCCTGGTGGCGTTCAATGAAGAGCAAAAATATTATCAGGTGGGTCCCTTTGGCTTGGTCTTCAAAAGTCACTGACCTTGAACTAAGAAGAGGCTGGCTGAGCAGCATCAGACATTAGGGGAACTAAAGGATCACTGTAGCTCAAGGCCCTCATTTCACAGGAAGGGAAACTGAGGCCCAGAAGGAGGAAATTAATTCCCCAAGATCATAGCAAATGAAAGGCAGACTAGAATCACATCTCCAGTTCCCAGCTTGGGACTCTGTTCGTTACATCGGTGATTCCCAGCTATGCCTGTAGACTAGAATCATCTGGGGGCTTCTGGAAATGCCTGCTACTGCACCTGAGGCAAATAAAAACAGAATCCCGGGGGGAAGGATCCAGCCACTGGTATTCCTAAAATTTCTTGTGTGGTCTGCATGTACAATCAAGACTGAGAACCCGTTGGATTTTAGGCGATGACAAACAAAAGTTAATATTTCATGAAGTGGACTGTCTCCATTCAGAGATCTGCAAAATGGGGTGTAAGGCAGGAAACTTTTATAGGATAAAGAATAAAGGATAAGGAAGTAGAATTTAGAAAATATCTGATTGGCCAGGGCCACAGAGTCAGGCTTGTTTGGGGTGAGAAGAAAGAGGAATTAAGTATAGAGCCTGGAGTGGTCTAGCGTCTGGGGACTGGCTGACTGGCTATACTGCATTGCTGGGGGAATCTTTACAGAGACACAAAGGACACACAAGTTTCAATTTGCTGACATGGCACCCTGGGCAGGAGTGGCTCCATCTTGGGGCTAGAAATTTATTTCAAGATGTCATGTGGTCACTTTAGCTTAAATTTGAGAAACCACCAAACTCTTCTCCATTTCACATTCCCAGCAGCAACACAGGAGAGTCTTTGTACACAAATTCCTAATAGCCTTTGTTGGGGGTGGTAGAGGGCATCTTGTCATTTTCAATGGAGGGGAAGAAGGAAATCCCTGAGGATAAAGGCAGGAGTGAATACCCTTAAGATTCCCAGAAGGAAGTCAATTCCAAAACAAAAGCAACTCTAAACAGTGATATCACTTTGGCAGGGACCAAAGTGGATGAAAAAACCATGGTTTCCCCATAAGAAAGAAAAGCCTCTGAAGAGAATAGCTCTACCTAAGTCACATGGTTCTTTCTCCCTCTGCAGCTGTCGGAGGAAGGAGAGATCGTCGATTTGCTACTGATGAAGATACTCAGTTTTCTGGGCATTAAATGTAAAAGACAGGAGCCTGGAAGCAGCAGTGAGCAGCCTGTTGTCTGAGGTCTGGCACCCACAACCTGTTTCAACTATGCCCCAAATTTAAGCTGTTGGTCCAGGCATGATCTGTAGAATAGGGGAAGGCCAGCACATTAGGCCTACACTTACCAGTGATTCTGTAATCTCTCCAGGTTAGTACTTTTCTGTGTCCATATTAGAGTCACCAAGCCTGGCAAGCAAAAAAAGATAAGAGAAATACATACATATGGTTGCCACCACTATGATACTGTTCAAATGTATTTCCTCCTAGAAATAAAACAAATATTGTCTGGAGTTCATGGGGAAAAGATCCCCTCTACAGACTAATTATTTCATCTTCTCGGTCAGTCAGGAGTTGCCTTTGAATGATTCTAGCTCAGGGTTTCCCAAACTGTGGTCCAACAGATGCTAAGGGATGTCGTATTAGTTTGCTAGGGTTGCCAGAACAAAGTACCACAAACTGGGTAGCTTAAAACAATAAAAAAGTATTGCTCCACAGTTTTGGAGGATAGAAGTCCACAATCAAGGTGCTGACAAGGCCATGCTCCTGTGGTAGGCTCTATGAAGGAATCCTCTCTTTTAGCTTCTAGTGTGTGCCAGCAATCCTTGGCATTCCTTGGCTTGTAGGTGCATCACTATAACCTCTGCCTCAGTTGTCACATGGCCTTCTCCCCAGTATGGGGGCTGGGACTTTAACCTATCTCTTTAGGGGACACAATTCAACTCATAACAGCTGTCGTCCTCCCTTAAATGTTTCTAGATCAAATGTGGGAAACACTGGACATATAAATTCTTTAGCATGGGAATTGTTAGAGCTTTTAATATGCTAAATGTGCACTGTGAATCTCCTGGGATAAGTGTGAACAATAACATGTGTAATGATTCCTAAACCCCTATAACCAAGGCTTCTGGTATTACAGCACTTCATTCAGGGCTAGTGTTCTTTAGGCAATATTTTGCGAAGTGCTGATCTATACTAGTGTTTCTCAATCTTGCTTGCTGCTGCTGCTAAGTCTCTTCAGTCACGTCCGACTCTGTGAGACCCCATGGACGGCAGCCCACCTGGCTCCCCCATCCCTGGGATTCTCCAGGCAAGAACACTGGAGTGGGTTGCCATTTCCTTCTCCAACGCATGAAAGTGAAAAGTGAAAGTGAAGTTGCTCAGTCGTATCCAACTCTTAGTGAGCCCATGGACTGCAGCCCACCAGGCTCTTCCGTCCATAGGATTTTCTAGGCAAGAGTACTGGAGTGGGGTGCCATTGCCTTCTCTGTCAATGTTGCCTATATGCTAGAAACCCCAGACTTCACCCCAATTTATCTATCAGCATCTCTGGGTCACAGGCATCAATATTTTTTATGCCCCCTAGGTGATTCCAATGTGCAGTCAGATATGATAAACATGCTTTAAATTCTGAAAACCACAGATCTAGATAATAAAAGTCTTCCAGGTAACTGTGAGGACAAGTGTACATTTCCCCTCTGCTGCACAGTGGAAGCACCTGATGAATCCTCTCCAATTCACCCTGTCTTGTCTCTCCTCACACACCCATTGGAGCAGATACTCTAGGTTACCTGCCCCAGATCCATTCCATGCTTTCCTCCTTGCTGTCAGAATCCTGATTTATTCAAGTAGCCACTACCCTTACCCCACGTGACACACAGCAAGGTGAGGCTGCAGCCGCCTCAAAGTATATCTCAATCTGTCTTGATAATAGCCTTTGACAATGAGCCATCCATTTAGGGTGGCCACATGATCCAGTCTGGCCAATGAAAATTTTGAAAAGAGGTCTCTGAGACACTTCTGGGAAAGGTCAGTTTGGTAATAAAAAGAGATGAGTTCAAGGGCTGCTGGACACTGTTCGGTGTAAGACTGCTGGAACTCTGACAGCTACCTTGAGACCATGGGGTACAATCTGAAGATGGCAGAGCAGAAAGATGAAAGGAACATGTATACTTGGTGAGGTCTTTAAATAGCTACTGTAACAAGGAAGCTGAACTACTGCCAGCTTTCTATCTGGATGAGAGCTTAAATTTCCTTTTATGATGGTTGAACCAGGATCCCACTCTTCTACTGACAATGAAAAGCCAGGATCCTTTACAGAGAGACACATAACATGACAATGCACATAAAACCTTGGGGGGTTTATCTTCTATCCACCGCAAAACCCATCATCCCTTATGTATTTTGTCATGAGCTATATTTGCAGACATGCATCAAATAACTCATAGCAAAGTGTACACATGTCTTCTGAAAATATGGCACAGAAATCAACCCAAACACATACTGTCTGTTTTAAACAGGAAAAGTTCTAAGATCTGGATTAGTTATAAATTCTTTGTTTCTTTTTCCAACTATTCTCCACTTCTCTATTGACTGTAAATATCAAATTGTAAACTTCTTTCATTGTATTTCTGTGAGAGAAATAAATATATCTGCACAAAGAGATGAGCAGACCCCTTTGAGACACCTGAAAGAAATCACCACCTGAATTTTCAGGTGCCTGTACCAATTGTGTAATGAGATGACCTTTCACATCTCAAGCCATGGATGCTACAAAGATAATCAGATGGAAAAAAAATTTTAATCCCCAATGCTTGTTACATTAAAAAAAAAGACACACTTCCTACTGCTTTGGCATAAGGGCCCATGACATAGCCCACAGATTGATAAGTGACCCTGTTCTTTGTATCAAATGAGTTATTGAAGCTGGGAATAAATATTTTAGGGCATGGCTTGCATTATGCTGAAGTGACTTGCAACAAAACAGTAAAAATAGAACACTGATATTATGGAAACTAACCAAGATCTGGAGTTTAGAATACAGCACTGTGAATCAGTCAGCATCCCAAACAGAACTGAGCTTAAGAGCAGTTGACTGCAAATTGGACTGATGAGCAAGTGATGCTACTGACACCTAGTATGCTTAAGCCATAGAATGTCTCCCTCATTCCACTCCTGGGAAAGTTAGTTAACCTTTCCAAGCCTCCAGCTCTTCATCTATGAAATGAGTATAATACCTACCAGTAGGGCTTTGGTGAGAATTACAAAGATAGTGCATCCTCCCAGGCACATAACGAAGGCTCAGTGTACTCAGAGGAAAGGACAACTCAGAGGAGCATGACAGCGCTTGCAAACCACTGCACAGATGTGTTGACTTCCCCAGTTTTGTAAGTGAGGAAGAATGTTAGCACAACATTTGGGTCTCCCAAACACACACATATTCGCACATATACTCACACACGCATATACTTCAAGGTATGCCCTGTAATACTGACAGTGTGGAGATTGAGGTGTTTCTCACTCCAGTGTTTCTTTGCTGATTCTTGCCTACTCCACAAAATCTGTGTTAAAGGCGAGGTCTTTTCTCAAACCTAATTTTCTGTCTCCTTGGATTGGGTGAGACATGTCTTCTGCTTTTCTCCTAAAGTTTCAGTCACAGGACTGCTTAAGTAAGAAGCTGATCATGCTGGGTCTCAACTCTCTGCCTTTTGACTGCTACTGCAGTAGCTCCTGCAGTATAGACTCCACCAGAAGCCACTCCTGACCCTTCAACAAGTCCTTGCCCCTCTATAAGCTTCATGATTCGGTTTCTCCCCTCTTTGGAGACTGTAGGATTTGGGGAATATGCAAAGTAATAAAGTTTTCAATATTTCAAAAAGTCAAAGAGAAACTGCATTTGTGTTAGCGCACCTTTGGCCAGTGCCCAACAACCAACTTTGGCTGGAATGATTCTTTGGATCTGCTATGAATACTGCTCTGGGTGACCTTGATCCTCTTTCCCGAGGACCCAAGAGCACCACTCCTGCCTGGAGCCCTTCTCACAGCCTGGGTGGGTCTTGGAAGTCACGTAAACTGACCTACAGCTTTCACTCGCCCAGAAGCACCGCCTGAAGGCGTGGTCCCACCCCTCCCGGGACGCCCCGCCCAGCTAGGCCTGGCCCGCCTACTCCACGAGCAAGTCCCCGCCCCTCGCCACCGCCCCTTCCGGGCCTCAGGGCCTTCCGAGCGTCCACGCCCCTCCCGCCTGCGGCCCTGTCAGGCCCCGCCCCTCTCGGGGCTTCGCCCCCACGCCCCCGTCCAGCCAGCTCGCTCCGGCTCGCTCCGGCCCGGAGCCGCCCCGTCCCGCCCCGCCCCCGCCGGCCGGGGTGCTCTAGGTGCCGCGCGGAGACCCTCTGCACCCGTGTGAACATGGCGCTGCGCGCGGTGCGGAGCGTGCGGGCCGCGGTCGGCGGCCTGCGCGCCATCTCGGCACCCAGCGCGCCCTGCTTGCCGCGGCCCTGGGGACTGCGAGCGGGTGCAGTCCGGGAGCTGCGCACCGGCCCTGCTCTGCTGTCGGGTTAGTGTTGGAGGGCACGTGGGCCGAGCCGGGCTGCCTCGGGGGAAAGGGGCTGGGCCTCGATCCTTACCTCGGGTCCTCGGCCGCGGGCCGCCCGGGTCCAGCGAGGCGACCTCTGTGCGCGCTTTTTGTTGCTGGGACCCCGTGTTGCGGCGCCGTTGCTACCTCCCTGAGCTGCTGGGACGGCCCCGCAGTCTTTGTCATGCGGGTTGGGAGCCGGGGCGAGGGGGCGGGGAGACTAAAGACACGCGCGGCCGCCGTGTCCAGGGTGGTTCTGGCAGGAGTGTCGGCCGTTCGCTGCTGCAGACCCGGGCAAGGTCGCTGAGCTCCTTCGTGACCTTAGGTTCCTCGCATTTGTGAGCATCGTGCACCCTAAGAGTGAGGACAAGTAATAGGTTTTACTTTGCTATGCATATCGTCACTGTAAGTTCTGAAGTAAAAGTAAAGCAAGAGCATTTATTGAAACTTAAAGCACTGGATCTAGTTTTACCAGCTAAAGCTAGCATAATTTTGCAGACAACTATTTCCTAAGGCAGTGCGATAAAGTCTCCTGGGTTCCACTGAGGACGTTCTGCTAAAGTCTGTATCGTCGTATATAAAGTATAGTTGTGAATGTGGCTGAAACGAGGCCTTACATACACGGGCTTGAAGTAACTGGGAGACTTGCCCGTGAATATCTTGGCCATCTGTGCTACTTTAGCACAAGTGAACGCAGAGGAAAAACTGTTGGACTTCATGCACCAAAACGGGAGGCACTAAGTGCACCTCCTCGCGAACTCCGGCTTCTTATTGCACGGAGCGCAGGTCTGGTGGCTGTTATCTCATTAAGTTCGTTGTTTTAGAAACCTGTTTGGGACTAGAAAAGTTGATAAATTTAGTTCAAAGTCAAACATAACGAAGCTTACTTATCTCCCCCCCCCCCCCCCACCGTAATCTCTCAGATCTGTTGGTGGTACATATCAGTACATTACTATTTTACATACATCAATACATTACTAATTTGAATATAAGGGAAAAGCATTTCTCAGATAACTGACTTTCAAGCCTGTTATTTTTTTGGTTAGTTCAGTATTACTTTTTTGCATTGTCCTGTTAACTAGTTAAATATTGCCCAAGATATCAATAGCCATGATCTGGTTGAACACCTGAGTTTTCAGTTCTAGAGACTTGAGTTCCAAATTTTGGCTTCCTCTATCTTTGGTGGTCACTTGTTTCCCTCGCTGGAAAAATGGAAATAATAATCCCTACTTTACACACTTGTTGGATGAAATGAAAGAATGTAACTGCTGTACATATAGCCTGATGCATAGTAAGTACTTGATAATGTTACTTATTAAATGTTAGTGTATAGAATCAGCAGAAAATTGATCAAATATTAGTATATTTGATTCAGTGACTTTGAAAGGGGGAAAATGCAAAGTTCTCAAATTACTCAAAACACTTTATTTTCTGGGGGCTGAAACCCATTGTTTTCAAGACTCAAAATAACTATTTACCTAATCTCCTGTTCACCTTTCCTCCCATTGGGCCAGGGGTTAAAGGAGAATTGTACCAATCATTGTTTTTAGCCTAAATTGCGTGGCCTGGTATAAAGACTTAATGGCCTTTGAGGCCAACAGGACCTGGGTGCATTTAGCTTAGCAGTGTTGCTGCCTTTTCCTCTAAACTGTGGTTGCTCAGTTGCTAAAACTGAATGTTGAGTACTCTTGTTCCTCAAGATTATCTTTACAATTAGGCAAGATGGCAAGACCAAGGTCAGGACAGTCAAGTCATATTTATGGTTGTCCAGTCCTTTCTATAAAAAAGTGTATTAGTTTAAACTGCCAGTTCTAGAGTTGTCACAGAATGTTAGGGAGAATTGAGTGCTTTAGCCAGATAACTATATACTAGATGTTTTGCTCAGAATCTTCTTACACTTTAAAAAATTACTTCCCTCCAACTTTTGATTGCTTACTATATGCCAAGGACAGTGTTTAGAACTGGGGCTACAAATGCAATAAACCCTGCTCTTGCTTGCTTTGTGCTTGGTCTACTCCCTGGGGGAAGGTGACAGAAGGGCTGTATCTGTAGCGTGTTAAGCGCCATGTTGGGGGGAGAGGTGCAGAGAGCTGGGGGAGCAGACTGGACAGCCCAGGAACCCAGGCTTGGAGGGCTAGATAAGGCTGCTGGCAGGAAGAGTTTCTAAGCTGAGATCTGAAAGTCAAGAAAAGGCAGTGGGGAGAGTGGGTTGCAGTCAGAACACTAAGTACAAACAAATCTTAACCTTAGGGAAACATCAGATTGACCTGAAGCATTCAGTAATTTGAAGTGGAGCGGAGCAACTGACTGTGAGATTTTGCCACCTCTTCCACTGAGGAGTATGACATTCAAGTTATTTAATGATGGGGGTGGAAATTAATATTTTTTATTTACATTCTGGTATCTATCAGAGCTGTGTAATCAAGACAGTTTAATGTTTTAAGTACAGTTATCTTTTGGGTTAGGGGTAAGAGTAAACTAGCAATACTTGTTTTAAAACAGTATTGAAATTAATGAGCCATTTTCATATTAATTTCGGTACTTTTGGAAAACTGCTTCACTTCAGAATGTGGCATATATTTAAGAAGATATGCTTTATAAAAAATTTTATTCTTTTAAGCAAGTACTATCTAAGTAATTTTTTTCACATCACTCAAATTTTGGTAGGTCTTTGTTCCAGGAATCCTTGAGTAGTTTGGCCATCCTTGTATTTGAAAAGAAGCAGGTTATAAAGCCAAGGGCTAACCTATCCAGTAAATGTTGAGCAGAGCTTGCCTTTCTACCGGTTAATGTCTTAGCTCTGAGGTGACAACTGAGTTCTGATGGTATAATTTGCTTCTCATAATGATGGTAGCCACTTTATTCAAGGGCCAACTTGAATTCAGTTAAAGTAGAATCAAGAACTTAGTCAAGTTATAATTGTTCAAGGTCAGTTTTATTCCTGACACAGCTCTACCTAAAGAGGCACATTATTTTTTAGGTTAAATCATTTATGAGCATTTTTATGCTCCCAAAATTTCATCACTCTTCAGAGGGACAGACTTCTTTCTGTAAGACAGACCAGTAATGGATAGGTATACATTTGAAATGTGCTCCAGTATTTGTGTGTATGATTTAGACTGAGTAATGTTGAGTACAAATAATCAAATTGCCAAAAGATCCAAAGGTATTCACATCAAGCCATCTTTGCCTAAATAATATCACTGTTGAGATGTGTCTTTTCATATGATCTGTTTTGTCCTGGGCAGTATACTATTGAATGACAGTGTCAATAAGTCAAACAAATACTGGGAAGACCTTGCCTTTTGATAGCATTGATATGAAGAGAAATGCTTTTAAAGAAGTGATGCCACTGCTTTTCTGAAATATTGGTCTTTATTTTAGTGCGGAAATTCACAGAAAAACACGAATGGGTAACAACAGAAAATGGTGTCGGAACAGTGGGAATCAGCAATTTTGCACAGGTACTAGATTGTCTTGAAATATTTAAAACAGTCTGCTCTTGCCTAAATTGGATTGTCTTTATCTTTTAAAATTGTTTATTCTGCCCCTTAGTATCTTGGGCCCTTTAAAAGCCCTTAGAAGAACATCTGTCATAGGTGGAAAAAGAAAAACATAGGAAAGTGTATAGTGTTTTAAGAGAGTAAAAGGTTAACAGTTAATAAATTCAAGAGAAATGTTTGTTTCATATTGGGTCAGTTAAGGAAAGCAGCAGAGCAAGCAAAGGGCTGGAGTGTTAGTGTTTTGTGGATAATAGTGATATACACATGACCTGGGGACTTGAAGAAGGAACACCTAGAATGGCACAGATTACACAAAGATAAACTTTTTATTTAGAGTTTATCTCAACTAATTCCACTATTGCCACTGAGCCTCCAGTTTGATATTGTGTAAAAGAAAACTACAATATTAGAAAACTACACCAGGACTTCCCTGGTGGCTCAGATGGTAAAGCATCTGCCTACAACATGGGAGACCTGGGTTCAATCCAGTATTCTTGCCTGGAAAATCCTATGGACGGAGGAGCCTGTTAGGCTACAGTCCATGGGGTTGCAAAGAGTTGGACACGACTGAGCGACTTGGGTGGGGAGAGGAGGGGGCAGGGGATATTAACTGATGGGAGGATATGGTATTCCTCAGAAATGCTGGGATCTCATGTACTGAGAATCAATGACAGCCGTGTCTTTGTGGGCATATCTGTGTACCTACTGAGGCCCAGTACAGAATGCTCTGTGAAATACTGTATAAATATTGTCCTCCTCCCCTCAAGTTTATGAGGGGAAATCACTTAACATGGAAAACGACATGCAAAACAATATGTGGTGGATGACCTGAGTCGTACAAGGGGTTGTAACCCACTCACCTGATGGAGAGATCACTATTGATTAGTCAGCAAATCA
The DNA here is from genome assembly GCF_003369695.1 of Bos indicus x Bos taurus. Classification (NCBI taxonomy): domain Eukaryota; kingdom Metazoa; phylum Chordata; class Mammalia; order Artiodactyla; family Bovidae; genus Bos; species Bos indicus x Bos taurus. Next base: position 58,030,769 of record NC_040093.1, read on the forward strand.
GTAGGAGAAATGTCCTCAGTAAAATTGCAGAAGTGGAAAAGCACAAAGTGTGTTTGTTCTTAAAGGAGCTAGTCATCTTTTCAGGGCATGTGGTTGGTGACAAGGGTCACTGCCACCTGTGGGCCAGCTGATGGCATGTTTTCTTGCAAGTCCTGAGGTGAGAATAATTTTGCATTTTTAAAGGGTTATAAGAAAAAACAGAATTTGACCCCTCAAGTGTAAAGTATGTACTATTTGAATTAAAGGGATTAAATGCTTGGCTTGTTCCTAATTACTAGGTTTAATTTGATTTCTTAGAGATTTTTTTTGTTTTTGCTTTTTAAAGGAAGCTTTGGGAGATGTTGTTTACTGTAGTCTGCCTGAAGTTGGGACAAAGTTGAACAAACAAGGTGAGTGTTTTTCTCTTCTTGGTATGTCATGACTCATGCCATGAGTTTTATCTTGAATAATGACTTGTCTGCATCTTATTGCCATCCCTAGCTGTAAGGAATGATGATAGTAAAGAATAGTGAACATCTTCATATTTTATAATGGAAGGTAGGAAGTAGAGAGAAATGGCTCTTAGCACCATCCCTGCCACACATTAATGCATTAGGGATATAGCTGAGGCTCCAGTGTTCTTGCCTGGAGAATCCCAGGGACGGGGGAGCCTGGTGGGCTGCCATCTGTGGGGTCGCACAGAGTCGGACATAACTAAAGCGACTTAGCAGCAGCAGCAGCGGAGGTCTCTTAAGTTTAAAAAATAAAATCTGTTTTTCTTTGGAGGCAGTAACGAATATCAGAACATGAGTTCATGAGTCAGAATCTGGTTTTAAATCCAGGCCCCTCAACATATCAGCTGTGTGATTTGGCAGAAATTACTTAATGTAGACCTCATCTGTGAGTTAGGATAATAATAACTGCCTCATATAGTAGTTATAAAGATTAAATGGAATTAGCATAATATCCAGCATAAGATTTTTTGTTGTTTAGTCACTAAGTTGTGTCCAACTCTTTTGCAACCCTTTGGACTGTGGCCCGCCAGGCTCCTCTGTCCGTGGGATCTTCCAGGCAAGAATCTTGGAGTGGGTTGCCATTCCTCCTCTTCCTGACCCAGGCATGGAACTCATGTCTCCTGCATTGGCAGGTGGATTCTTTACCATGGAGATTAGTACTTGATAAATGTCAAGCAGTAAAACCACATGTTATTCATGGGCTCCTTTACATGTATAAGATACTGCTAGAGAATTTAAGTATCTGTTTTCTAATATCTTTGACAATATTGGCCATATCTTTTTCTGCTTAAACTTTCCCTATCATTTATCTTGTTTAAACTTTTTTTTTTTTATCTGTACATCAGTTGTTTTCTTTTTTATGCTTAATTTAAAAATTTCCATAAATAAAAATATGTTGAGTAACCTCCTTAAACTAATGAATGCTTTAAACTTTCTGCCAAAGGTGTTTTTTTAAATTGATATGAAATTTATATATGGTGAAAATGCCTAGATCTAGATCTTAACTAGATCTAGGCATTAACTATATACTCTTAACTGTATAATCCAAACAGTTTTGATAAACGATAATCTCTTCTCTGATTTCTATCACCATAGATTACTTCTGCCTGTTCTTTAACTTCATTTAAAAGGAATCGGACAATATTATGCCTAGTCTCTTTTGTCTACCATCATGAGTTTGAGATACATTCATATTAAGTGCTCAGTAATTTGCTTTTTATGCCAGCGGTGTCCCATTGTGTTTGCTGAAGTTGTTATACCATTTGTATTCTCACCAACAGTATCAGAGTTCCATGTACAACATATCTCATTGTGGTTTTAACGTGCATTTCCCTAGTGACAGATTACTCACCTTTCCATGTGCTTTTTGCCACTCACATCTTTGTGAAGTCTCTAGTCTATCTTTTTTACCATTGATTTTAGGCATCTTTTATAAATTCTAGATACAAAACCTTTTTCAGATATGTATTTTATGAATATTTTGTCATATTTATGTATAAAACATTGTGTTTTCTCTAAGATATCTTTGTCTGTCTTCATAGTTCCCAGATTATATACCCCAGTAACATGAGGTGCTGTGGGATATTTTTAATTTTTAACATCTGTTGGACACAGCACAAACTAAGAATCAGTGAAGTTAACAATTGCAATATTGAATCTTACTCTATTACTTTGGGTAATGTATCTTTGAAGCAAGTACTCCACAGTTGGTGTGGAACATGAGGTTGGGCATTGGTTGATATGACCTGATTCCCTGATGGAGAACTTATACAATATGCAGCAGACACACTTATATCTGTAAATTGTAATTAAGAATGAAAATTCTATTTTTGTTCAATTGCTGTATTTTTTTTTTAATTGCTACTCAGTTGTTAGGATATAAAAACCTTCTAAGTAGCTTGGACCTGACCTCTTAATAAATTGAAATGTTAGGTATTTGTTTTGGTCTAGGAGAAGGCAATGGCAACCCACTGCAGTACTCTTACCTGGAAAATCCCATGGACAGAGGAGCCTGGTAGGCTGCAATCCATGGGGTCGCTAGGAGTCAGACACGACTTCACTTTCACGCATTGGAGAAGGAAATGGCAACCCACTCCAGTGTTCTTGCCTGTAGAATCCCAGGGACGGGGGAGCCTGGTGGGCTGTCGTCTATGGGGTCGCACAGAGTCGGACACTACTGAAGTGACTTAGCAGCAGCAGCAGCAGCAGTTACCACGAAATCCCCACCAAGGGCACTATGAACTGAGAAAGGGCATGGTATGGGCAACTCAGGTCCATACCAAGGTTCACAGAGATTGAACATTTCATTATTAGGTATATTTAGCTGTGGGAGTTTTCAAAGATGCCCACTATCAGATGAAGCAGTTCCCTTCTATATCTAGTTTGCCGAGATTATCATTTGTGGATGTTGAATGTTTGTTGAATTTTCTCCATCTGTTGACATGTTTGAAGGGTTTTTCTTGTTTATGTGATGAATGATGATTCATTTTTCAATGTTAAACATTCATTTTGACTGTTTAACCAACCTTGGATTCCTGGTAGTCATTGTGTAAGAATTGTTTTTTATGGTGGATTCATGTTGATGTATGGCAAAACCAATACAATACTGTAAAGTAATTAACCTCCAATTAAAATAAATTTATATTATAAAAATAAAAATATTAAAAATAAAAAAGAATGTTTTTTAAAAAATGTACTGTTGATTTGCTGTTTTTTACATTATGTTCATGAGAGATACTGGTCTTTTCTTAAAATGGCTTTGTCAAATTTTGGAATCTGTTCTATCTGCCACATAAAATAAGTTTAGAAATATTCCCATCTGTTTTTCTGAAAGAATGTGCATCAGTCTTGATAGCTCATCAATTTTATCAATCTCTTGAAAGAATTTCTACTGTGTAGAATTCATTTCTACTATGCTAAATTTTCTGTTTTCCATTTCATTTATTTTTTCATGGCTTTATTTTCTTCCTCCAACTTAATGTTTTCTCGCTTCTGGAAATTTGTGGGTTTGTTGGTTTCCACAGTTTTTCTTAAATTGACTTTTTATCTGTACTGTAAAATGCCATCTCCCTTGCAATGAGTGGCAGCTAAAATCTAGTTTGATGCTTTTTTTTTGTTGGTTGTGCTGGTTATTTGTTGTTGTAAGGACTTTTGTCTAGTTGTGGGTAGCAGGGGCTGTCCTCTAGCTGGAGTACACAGGCTTGCCATTCCAGGGCTTCTCTTGTTGCAAAGCATGGGCTCTAGGTGTGTGGGCTTCAGTAGTTGTGGCTCATGAGCTCAGTAGTTGCAGCACACAGGCTTAGTTGCTCCACAGCATGTGGGAGTCTTTCTGGATCAGGGACTGAACCCATGACCCCTGCAGGCAGGTTCTTAACCATTGGACCACCAGGGAAGTCCCTAAAAATCATTTTTTTTTTTTAAGAATCAAAAGTGTCATCTCTTCTTTCGAATGTTGCCTCTTCTCTCTAAACTGCCTTCTTTTGTTCATTTTCTAGTATCTTTAGAAGCCAGGTCATTTATTTTAAGATGTTATTTTTAAATAAAACCTAAAGATATTACCTCTGTTTCATTGACTACACTAAAGCCTTTGAGTGTGTGGATCATAACAAACTGTGAAGAGCTCTTAAAGAGATGAGAATACCATACCATCTTACCAGTCTCCTCAGAAACCTGTATGCAGGTCAAGAAGCAACAGTTAGAACCCTATATGGATCAACTGATTGGTTCAAGATTGAGAAAGGAGTAGGACAGGGCTGTCTACTGTCACTCTGTCTAACTAACCTATACACTGAGCACATCATGAGAAATGCTGGGCTAGACGAGTTACAAGCTGGCATCAAGATAGGTGGGAAAGGGACTTTCCTGGTGGTCTAGTGGCTAAGACTCTGCTCCCTAATGCAGGGGGCCTGGGTCTGATCCCTGGTCAAGTAAAGTAGATCCCATATGCTACAACTAAGAGCCTGCATGCTGCAACTAAAGATCCTGCGTACTGCACCTAACACCCAGTTCAGTCAAAAAAAAAAAAAAGATAGATGGGAGAAACATCAACCTCAGATATGCAGATGATACCACTCTAAATGGCAGAAAGCAAAGAGGAATTAAAGAGCTTCTTAGTGACAGTGAAGGAGGAAAGTGAAAAAGCTGGCTTGAAACTCAACACTGAAAACTAAGATCATGGCATCTGGTCCCATTACTTCATGGCAGATAGAAGGGGAAAAGGTGAAAGTAGTGACAGATCTCTTCTTCTTGGGCTCTAAAAATCACTGCAGATGGTGACTGCAGCCATGAAATCAGAAGACGATTGCTTCTTGGCAGGAAAGCTATGACAAACCTAGACAGTGTGTTGAAAAGCAGAGTCAATATTCTGCCAACAAAGGTCTGTATAGTCAAGGCTATGGCCTTCCCAGTGGTCATGTAAGGTCATCAGAGATGACTGTAAAGAAGGCAGAACGCCAAAGAATTGCCTTCAAACTACGGTGCTGGAGAAGACTCCTGAAAGTCCCTTGGACAGCAAGGAGATCAAACCAGTCAATCTTGAGGGAAATCATCAACCCTGAATATTGATTGGAAGAACTGATGGTGAAGCTGAAGCTTCAGTATTTTGATCATCTGATGCGAAGAGCTGACTCATTAGAAAAGACCCTGATGCTGGGAAAGATTGAGGGCAGAAGAATAGGGTGTCAGAGGATGAGATGTCTGGATGGCATCATGAATGCAATGGACATGAACTCAGGCAAACTTCAGGAGATGGTGAGGGACAGGGAGGCCTGGTGCACTGCAGTCCATGGGGTTGCAGAGTCGGACATGACAGGGTGACTGAACAAAAGATATTATTTCCTTCTAAGCACTACTTTAGCTCTACCCCCACAAACTGGTATGTTACATTCACATTCAGTTCAGATCAATTTTCGATGGTCTTTCTTCATGTTCATTGATCCTTTCTTCTGTATCCAGTCAACTCTTAGTGCCATCTAGTGAATATTTTATTTTAGATAGGCCTTCCAGTTCTAGAATGTCCATTTTTAAAATTATTAGTTTTTTGCAGGTATTCCCCCAAACATTGATTCACTGTGATTTTATAACATGTTTTGAGATTCTCTGCTAATTCCAATATGTGGGTCTGTGGAACATTTTGAGATCTTTATACTGACTACTTTTCCACTTTGGCAGGCCCATACTCAATCCTCTGACCCCTTGAGCAAATAAGACTATGGTTTTTTACTTGTTCTAGTTACAGTGTGCTGTTTGGATGGGGCAGTGTTGTCAGGCTACAAATTGTATAAATGAAGATCTTGCATGACAAAACCTATGGTTTTATTTAAAGATATTTAGATCTTTTTATCATGACTATAGAGGTGATCACTTTTCTCTATTTTGTATTTTGGGATCACTAACTTGACATTTCATATTTTCTTTAATTTTCTCAATTTAGAGGAGTTTGGTGCTTTGGAAAGTGTGAAAGCTGCTAGTGAACTCTATTCTCCTCTATCAGGAGAAGTAACTGAAATTAATAAAGCTCTAGCAGAAAATCCAGGACTTGTCAACAAGTCTTGTTACGAAGACGGTAAGTTGTTGGTGAAAATTTTTTTAAGGATTGTTTGCTGCAGTTAACATTTAATCTAGACTATAAAGCAATCTTTAACTGATTGTGATTTCTTTTTGTACTTCTTGGTATTATAATAAAGACATTCTGCTTTAAAAAGAAAAAATACAGGTTAGGTTATATTTTAGATCTCTGTCAATAAAAGCATTGCCTAATTTTATAGGGTTCTTAGTATTGTAGTTGTAGACTCATTATAAACTTCAAAGTACTTACCTCTTCAGTCATAAAGCATTAATCACATTTTGTGGTAAAGGTGGTTAGTAATTATTGCATTCAGTTTTCTCATATTTTCATCTTCATAATAATGTAGTAAGGTAAACTAGTAGTAGTTTTTTCCCTTTCATAGATGAAATTCTCAAAGGATTTCTTTGGTAAGGTCAAACAGCCAATAAAATGCAAAATTAGCATTAAGTTGTAGTTTTCTATTTCCTATCGCCTGCTTCTCTCTTCTAATGCTTTCTAATGCCATTAATTTCAGTAGTTCCAGTGTTGGTGTTCTTTATTTTATATACCTGTATATTTGGATCCCTGTGTAAAGTTGTTAATGCTTATTAACTACAACCTAAGATTTCTTAATCCATGATGGTACAATTTCTTCTGGTTCTTTATCATTATTATATGTAAGAAATATTAATTCTTAAGGTTAAAATTTATGTGACTTTCTCTTTTAAAAGGTGATTTGGAATATGATACATTTTTTTGGTTGCAGGTTGGCTGATCAAGATGACATTCAGTAACCCTTCAGAACTAGATGAACTAATGAGTGAAGAAGCATATGAGAAATACATAAAATCTATTGAGGAGTGAAACTGGAACCCCTAAATAAACTACTTTGAAACAACTTAATCTAGCATAGTTGTCTTAAATTAGTGGTAGATAGATATTTAGAAAGCAACTTTTAGCAAAAGAAACTACTTGTAACAATGTTTCCTGAAGAAAATACCCCTTAACTTTCTAATGACTTCAGATAAACACTGCATCTTTTCCCACAGCATCCTGTGATTTTTAGGCTAGGCTCCAGTTATAATATTCAGAATTCCTGAAATTATCTCTGGTAAAACTAATTACAAAAATTATGTAATTCAAGGATAACATGGTTATCTTAAACCTTATATGACTTGTAACTTGCTTACAGCTATCCTTGGATTTGGGTCAAAATTATCTTTCCACTAGAAATAACTGCCAGTGGAGAAAAGTTTGTTAGTTGTATAGTGTCCAGTGAAGAATATTACTATCTTAATTTTGCAATACACTGTGTTTGCTGGTGCTATTTTTATACAGTGAAGCAACAGCCTTGCAGGAGAATAAACAATTTAATAATAAAATATTCAACTTCTTAATCATGTATTTTGTTCTGCTGTTAATATTTCCTAGTATGTTTCCTAGTATTTATAAAGATGCTAATTTTAACTTATGGGAAGTCTTTTTTTTTTTTTTTTTAAGGGAAATTTAAGTCCTGACAATGAGAAAGTTCCAAGAAAATGTTTCCTTTTAGTCACAAACCTGGCTTTTCTTAAGCAAAGATCTAGTTGCCTGATAACATCAAGTACTATTTTTTGATTATCTTTAATGTATTGAAAAAGAAATCACTGACCTTGTTTTTCTGTCATGCTAAATTAGAAGAGTGGAGTAAAAACAAGAAAAGGTGAAATTGTGACCAGCCTAGCACATGACAACCTTAAGAAAGCTAAGCCACATAAGTAATGGGAATAGAAGTGGACACAGTGAAACTTGTGGCCAACATAGCATACACTAAGAACAAACTCTTCTATCATTTTCCCAATACTGGAAGAGAAAGCAAGTATTTAGGGATTACTGTCTTCTGATAAATAAAGAGCAAACACGAGAACATAGAGTATGTAGATAGATAAGTAACATACAAGCCTTTCCTGTTCCTCTGCAAAATGGATGCATTCTTTCCAGGACTGAGCCATTAGCCCTATCACTGCTGAGCTGTCTGTTAATAATCTATTTCCTTTGGAACTAGAAATGGATAAGTAATAATTGCTCATCTTAGTCTAAATAATTAAATTTTGTTTTAAAGGTGCTCTTTTGTATTACCTTCTTTGGTCTTTACAATAGCCAGAGCTCGGTAGGGCATATCCATAACTACAACCATTTCACAGATGAGGTGATGGAAAGGATAAAAGCTGGAAGTTATGGTTAGGGTTTTCACATTTCCTGATTCACTATCAGTTCCTTTACAAATGTATGTTACTATAAAAATACAAGGGAATTCCCTGGAGATCCAGTGGTTAGGACTCTTTCACTATGCAATGAAAGTTAGGCACTTTAATTGCTGGGGCCCAGGTTCAATCCCTGGTTGGGGAACTAAGACTGCACAACATGTGTGACGTAGCCAAATATATATATTTAAATAGGAATCTAGTCAAAGCTATGGTTTTTCCAGTAGTCATGTATGGATATGAGACTTGGACCATAAAGAAAGCTGAGTGCTGAAGAACTGTGGTGTTGGAGAAGGCTCTTGAGAGTCCCTTGGATTGCAAGGAGATCCAACCAGTCTATCCTAGAGGAAATCAGTCCTGATTATATTCATTGGAAGGACTGATGGAGAAGCTCCAATACTTTGGCCACATGATGCGAAGAACTGACTCATTGGAAAAGACCCTGATGCTGGGAAAGATTGAAGGCAGGAGGAGAAGGGGGCGACAGAGGATGAGATGGTTGGATGGCATCACTGACTCGAAGGACATGAGTTTGAGCAAGCTCCAAGAGTTGGTGATGGACAGGGAAGCCTGGCGTGCTGCAATGCATGGGGTCAAAAGAGTTGGATACAGCTGAATGACTGAACTGAACTGGGAGTCTGATGGGAGAAGGGGATGGGATCAAAGAACAGCTATCACAACTTGGTCTTTCACAGTTCAGAATATAGAGCCAATTCAATTCTGTTATAGTGCTGCTGAAAATAATAGGTGTTGAATGGCCCTTCAAAAGGACTAAATCAACAAAGAATTCAGTTTCTCAGACCTCATTCCTTTGAATCATTTTGGTCTTAATAGAGAAGCTTAACCTATGTTTTGAATAATGCTCTCTAATTAAAACTCAAGAAATGAAACCGATAACCCTGAAGGTTAAATTTCTTTTTTTTTTTCATTTCCCCGAAGTTGACAGCCTTAAGTTTTAATAAAGAAACCACTAGAGGGCTCGCTATAGGCGTGCTAGTATGAAAATGAGGCTGGTACTTCAGATCACCTCAGCATAATCAACTTCAGAATTTTTCTGAATTTCTGCAGTTTTGGGCTGCTAACATGTCAGGGTACCACCCACTTTCGGTTTTTAAAAATATGCTAAGTATATAACTTATTACTCAACAATCACTGTATTATTTCAGACCTAATCATACATCTATATTTGTGATGAACTTTTTTCTTACCAGCAACATGGTTTTACTATTGACTACTTCCTCCACCCGTTTTAAGTGGACTTTTTTTTTTTTTTAGGGTTAGATATAGGTTCAAAACTGAATGGAAAGCTTCTGTATACCTCCTGCCACCATTTTGGTGTTTTTAAAACACCCCTTTGCCAACTCTGAGATCTTATTCTACAAGAACTTTTGTATCTTGATTCCATCTCTACTTCGGCATTTTATAAACATGACTAGCTAAACGCACTTATCCATTTGTTTCTGCTCAGTCATGCTATCAAACTTCTACTTGCTAGGCCTCAGTGGTGATTACAAGCCTTTAAAAGGGGTATGCAGGCATAATTAGTGTGAAGCTCATCAGTTGCCACATCTTCCAACTTCCACATGTACTTAGGGCAAGGTGCTTTCAGTCAACATGTTTAACAGTCATTTAATAAATCTTAGTTAAAAGACTTTTGGTATACTTCCCAGAAACTGAGAATATAGTTTTAATGAGTGGGGTAACAAATCCTGCTAGTCAGGTGGTTTCAAATTTTCCATTTTCAACAGAACTCGAGGTCCTTCCTAACCAAACTGTCTGCTGAAGTTAAGAGATACAGCAATGACAAAATCCCTTTCATGTGTGTCTTCCTATGAACAAGTTATTTCACTCAGCTTACATCTATGAAAAAAAATGAATAAAATTGAGACTGAATCTCTCATTCTGGTAATATGTAATATTTTCCTATAGATACATGAATTGATGAGAGAACAGCCCTGTATTTTGTACACTGTCAGTAACATCTTTTGTTTACTATTTGTAAACACAAGGAATACACTCCTATTATTTGCTGAGTAGAAATAAAGGTGATTACGTATCTGAAAACAAATTTAGTTGTTTTAGCTTTACAGTCTTAGGAAAATTTTTTAAATTTCATTTTCAAATTATATTTTTGTGTTATGTTAGGATGAAATTATGTGGATAAAATAAAAATACAGTTATGAATTTAAGGGGAAAAATCAAAAGAAAAATTTGCATTTTTTTCTTTCACTTTATATAGTTTTTTCCTTTACAATTAAAAAAGTATATATAGAATGCTTCACAAACTTGCATGTCATCCTTGCGCAGTGACCACACTAATATCTCTCTTATTCCAATTTTAGCATATGTGCTGCCAAAGTGAGAACAAAATTATCCATTTTTTTCATGTATTTTGATCATCTGGATGTTACATCCTTTAACATTTATGATTGGGAACTTCCTGATGTCCCAGTGGTTATGACTCTGGGCTTTCACTGCAGGGGCCCAGGTTCAATCCCTGGTTTAAAGAAGTGATATTCCATGTGGGTCAGTCACGTAAAAAAGAAAATATAATTGAAAACTTTATGTTTTAACACAAAAAATGTGGAATGAGGCATGCAGTTTTTCATAGTTCTTAGAAGTATGCAGAAATACTATTCATTACAGGTTATAAAATACAAAAGATCCAAAAGTATATTTTTAGTTAAAGAATACCTTAATAAGTAATCATAGTCTAGAAAAGTATGTTGTTCTAAGGTCTTAGAATGTCGTATTTATATCATAAAAATGGTCTTTCCATACAATTGATAGGCTTTGTAATTAATATAGTGTATGTCAATCACCTTGGACTCTGTTGAGACCCCATGGGCTGTAGCCTGCCAAGCTCCTCTGTCCATGGAATTTTACTAGGCAAGAATACTGGAGTGGGTTGCCATTTCCTTCTCAAGGGGCTCTTTCCAAACCCAGGGATCGAACAGGGTCTCCTGCACTGCAGACAGACTCTTTACCATCTTAGTCATCAGGGTAGCCCAAACAGCTTTTAATCACAGTGGTATAAAAGGCTGATATTTCTCAAGCAGTAACAGTTACACTTTTAAAAGCAGAAAGGCTTTGGAACCAGAACTGAACCACCATGAATGCCTGATTTGGGGCAGTTTCCCATTCCTGGCTGCACCTTGGGATGCTCGAAAGTACTAGCACCAAAAGTGGGAGGGGAGTAGAAGGGGACCTTCCACTGAGTTCCTCAGCTGATTTAACGACGTGGGGCTATTTTTGACATCTGTAGAAAATATGCCAACGCCCACTTCACAGGTTGCACTACTACAAGACTTGGGTTCAAACTAGTCCCGCCCAGTCAAGTAAGCGGCTTAAACGCCGACTGTTAAGTTTCTGGCCTGTGCCGCCCCGGCACAGTCCTTATGTGGGGAAGGGCAATTTGGGGACAGTTGGCAAAATCTGGGGACAATTTCGTTCATCTGGTACCTCGTGGGTAGAGGCCAGGGATGCTACTATCCACCCGTCATCACAGAACCAACCGCGCCACGAGCAACGGTGCTGAGGGCGAGACCCTGGCTCTCTGAGGGGAAGCTGAGTCCTCGTTTTCTAACTCCAAGGCCTGACGGGCGCCTAAGGGGACACAGTACCTCGCCATGTGACCTCCCGCGCGCTCACGAGTTGTGAGCGCCTCACGCGCCGGTGGAAGGTTGGCGGGCGCGCACAGGCTGTCGGGAGCACGCGCCAACCGCGGTCAGTCAGAGCCGCTTCCCGCGCTGAGCTTTGTTGCGCGGGGCGAAAATACGTCACTTCCGCCGCGAATCCCCTCCCTCCCCCTCCAGGGACCGCCCATCGCCCCGCCCCCAGCGCGTCTGTAACGCAGGGCAACCGCCCCTGTAGCCCGCCGGCGGGGACTAACCTGCCCGGGTCCTTCCACCCCGCTGGCCCCTCAGGAGGGTGTGAGCGGCCGGGCCGCTTCCCCGCCTCCGGGTCGAGGCCCCAGACTGCTCCACCGGCGGCAGAGCGAGACGCCTTGCCCAGTTGGGAAGGGAGCTGCCTTCTGAGGCGGGGAGGTAAAAGGAAGAGGAGAAGCTGGGCCTGGAGAGGAGTGGGCAGGGCCTGGGGGGGAGGGGTGCGGAGTGGGTGGGGCAGTGGGAGGAGCCGCTGAAAGGGCGGAGCCCTATGAGAGAGCGGCCCTTGGAGGAAGGGGTAGGGTTGGTGGGGGCGCCTCGCTGGAGGGCATAGCTATTGAAAGAAGGGGAGGCATCTTTTGTGGCCAGGTAGGATGCTGGAGGAAGGGAAGGGCCGAGAGGAGGAAGAAAGAAAGGTCTTGGAAGAAGGGTAGGGAGCCACGCTGTCAAGTGCCTGGGCTTTTGGAAACAGGTGGCAAGAGTTGCGTGTTTGAAGACTTGAATTTTCCTGTACATTGTATGCTGTGTGAGAGCTGGGAAGACTGGGGTTGCTTTACCATTTTACTACCCTTGCTAGGCAGAAGGAGAAGCGGGTGGCAGAGGATGGGATGGTCAAATAGCAACGACTACTCCATGGACATGAAAAGACCTCTGATGCTGGGAAAGATCGAAGGCAGGAGAAGGGGAGACAGAGGATGAGATGGTTGGATGGTATCACCGACTCGATGGACATGAGTTTGAGTAAACCACGGGAGTTGGTGATGGACAGGGAGGCCCGGAATACTGCAGTCCACGGGGTCGCAAAGAGTCGGACACGACTGAGCAACTGAACTGAACTGGGAGATAGTGGAGCGCGGAGGAGCCTGGCATGCTGCAGTCTATGGAGGGGTCACAAAGAGTCGACAGGACTTAGCAACTGAACAACCACCACCAGTGCTAATGAACACTTAATGAGTAATGAATGTGACTGGAAAAAGCAGAAGAGTTGGAGACTGGGATTGGAGTGAAATGTTCTGATAGGGAGGGATGGTTGTAGAAACTGTGCTTCTAGGAATCATTCTATGAATAATCAAAGCTGCTGTGCTCTGTGGGCATGTAAGAAGAATAAAGCACAGATAATTAACATGGTGGTTTAGTCACTAAGTTGTGTCGGACTCTTGTGACCCCATGGACTGTAGCCTGCCAGGCTCCTCTGTCCAAGGGATTCTCCAGGTGAGAATACTGGAGTGGGTTGCCATTTCCTTCTCCAGGGGATCTTCCTGACCCTGGAATCCAACCCAGGTCTCCTGCATTGCAGGCAAATTCTTTACCGACTGAGCTATGAGGTATAGGAATTGAGGGTAGCCATTTGTAGTCTGATTATAAGGATGAGTGATAGCAGAAATGTGGCAAAGATAATGGCAAAAAGAAAGAGTGCCCGCCTTCTTCAGTCAGTAAGATGTCTCAAATTCCTCTCTCATGCTTTAGCTCTCTGACTTCTGCTGCTGCTGCTCCTGCTGCTAGCCAAAGAAAACTCTCTGCTTTTAAGGGACACATATCATTAGATTTCCTGAAGAAGGGCATGGCAACCCACTCCAGTATCCTTGCCTGGGGAATCCCCATGGACAGAAGAGCCTGGTGGGCTACAGTCCATGGAGTCACAGAGTCAGACACGACTGAGTGACTAAGTACAGCACATCATTTAGATTAGGCCCCTCCCAGTAAACCAAGATTGTTTCCCTGTCATCGGGTCAACCAATTGGTACCCATAATTACATAGTCTTTTGAAGAATGGTCCTTGGGACTTACCTGGTGGTACAGTGAATAAGAATCTGCCTGCCAATACAAGAGACAGGGGTTTGATCTCTGGTCCAGGGAGATTCCACAAGCCACAGAGCAACTAAGCCCATGAACCACAATTACTGAGCCTGAGCTCTAAAGCCGGTAAACCACAACTACTGAGCCCTTGTGCTGCAGTTTCTGAAGTGCATGTGCCCAAGTGTGTGTATTACTGTTGTTGTTGTTTAGGTGCAAAGTCGTGTCCAACTCTTTTGCCAACTGTGATGGCAAAATATGATGGCAGATGTGGGGAATCACTGGCTTTTAGGTACTTCTGCCTAGAAGTGACTCATGATTTCAGTCCTGTTATTAGCCGAAATAAGTCACAAGGCACTGCTTAACTTCAAGGAGAAATGTAGATAATGCTTCTCTATCTCCAAAAGGAAAAGGAAGAAAGATTTGGGGGACCAATAGTAGCATCTTGGTACCACACTGGTCTGGTATCATCAGAGGTGATGTACGAAGCAAATGACCTTTACGTATATTATAAATGTCACTACCTAAAATAAGAACATTTGTGGTCTTTAAAAATAGAGTCCAGGGGCTATGGGAATGGAAAAGTCCTAGATTTGGGGACAGAGGATGAGATGGTTGGATGGCATCACTGACTCAATGGACATGGGTTTGAGCAAACTCCAGGAGATAGTGGAGGATGGAGAAGCCTGGCGTGCTGCAGTCCATGGGGTCGCAAAGAGTCAGACACGACTTAGCAACTGAAGATAAAACTAAAACATTATAATTATTTTCTTAAAACTGTTTTCAGTTTTCTAGATTCAGAAACATTTATGAAAATACAAAATACAAGGTCCAAGAATAGATAGACAATCTCAAAGAAGTTGGAGGAGTAACTGTTGAATATCAAGATATGAATCTGGAGCAGGATAATTGAGGGATTGGGGCAGGAGGAGAAGGGGACGACAGAGGATGAGATGGCTGGATGGCATCACTGACTCGATGGATGTGAGTCTCAGTGAACTCCAGGAGTTGGTGATGGACAGGGAGGCCTGGTGTGCTGCGATTCATGGGGTCACAAAGAGTCGGACATGACTGAGCGACTGATCTGATCTCTGATAGGAATCAATATGATATTGGTGAATGGAGAGACACAGGTCAATGGGCCAGAATAGGGTGTTCTAAAATATACCCAAATAAATATCAGTTCAGTTGCTCAGTTGTGTCCGAGTCTTTGCAACCCCATGAATTGCAGCATGCCAGGCTTTCCCTGTCCATCACCAACCCCCGGAGTTTACCCAGACTCATATCCATTGAGTCGGTGATGCCATCCAACCATCTCATCCTCTGTCGTCCCCTTCTTCTCCTGCCTTCAATCTTTCCCAGGATCAGAGTCTTTTCAAATGAGTCAGCTCTTAACATCAGGTGGCCAAAGTATTGGAGTTTCAGCTTCAATATCAGTCCTTCCAATGAACACTCAGGACTGATCTCCTTTAAGATGGACTGGTTGGATCTCCTTGCAGTCCAAGGGACTCTCAAGAGTCTTCTCCAACACCACAGTTCAAAAGCATCAATTCTTTG
This sequence comes from Bos indicus x Bos taurus, assembly GCF_003369695.1. Classification (NCBI taxonomy): domain Eukaryota; kingdom Metazoa; phylum Chordata; class Mammalia; order Artiodactyla; family Bovidae; genus Bos; species Bos indicus x Bos taurus. The sequence goes on from NC_040093.1 coordinate 58,046,286, forward strand.
GCAATCAGCTTTCTTTATAGTCCAGCTCTCACAGCCATACATGACTACTGGAGAAACCATTGCCTTGACTAGACAGACCTTTGTTGGCAAAGTAATGTCTTTGTTTTTGAATATGCTGTCTAGGTTGGTCATAACTTTTCTTCCAAGGAGTAAGCGTCTTAATTTCATGGCTGCAGTCACCATCTGCAGTGATTTTGGAGCCCAGAAAAATAAAGTCTGACACTGTTTCCACTGTTTCCCCATCTATTTCCCATGAAGTAATGGGACCGGATGCCATGATCTTCATTTTCTGAATGTTGAGCTTTAAGCCTACTTTTTCACTCTCCTCTTTCACTTGCATCAAGAGGCTCTTTAGTTCTTCTTCACTTTCTGCCATAAGGGTGGTGTCATCTGCATGTCTGAGGTTATTGATATTTCTCTTGCCAAATAAACATAGCCAATTGATTTTTGACCAAAAAAAAAAAAAATTAAATGCAGGAAGAATAATCTTTGAACAAGAATGTTGCAACCACTGGCTGTTTATATTCAAAAACTTAATTCAAAATGGATCATAGACCTAAATATAAACCATAAAACTATATAACTTTGAAAATTAAATACAGAAAATCTTTATGACCTGTGGTTAGGCAAAGTGTTATTAGACATGACACCAAAAACATAATCCATTAAAAACAAAACCAAACCCACATATGATAAAACTGGTCCTCATTTTAACTTTTATACAACATATCTGTAAGAGTAGCAACAGAAGATAATGTCCTTTCTCTGGCCTCTGCTGTAATATTGGTGTGTCTTTGCCACTGACCAGTGGAGAAGGCAATGGCACCCCACTCCAGTACTCTTGTCTGGAAAATCCCATGGACGGAGGATCCTGGTAGGCTGCAGTCCATGGGTCACTAAGAGTCGGACACGACTGAGCGACTTCACTTTGACTTTTCACTTTCATGCATTGGAGAAGGAAATGGCAACCCACTCCAGTATTCTTGCCTGGAGAATCCCAGGGACAACGGGCCTGGTGGGCTGCCATCTATAGGGTTGCACAGAGTTGGACACGACTGAAGCGACTTAGCAGCAGCAGCAGCAGTGGTAATGAAGTCTTTGTTCCTTTCAGGAGCAGGGCAGTTCGTATTCTAAGTTACAGATTGGTTAGGGTGTCAAAGCTCCATTGAGTTTGCCAGATGTCTAACAAAGAGGCACTTGGTAGTCTCTGTACTTCTCAGTTCATTAACAAATGACATCATCACAACGTGGGGTTGGAGATCCTAAAGGTAATGTCTGTGTTTTTTCTTTTCCTCCTGCGTTTCCAATGCCTTCTTTTGTATTCAGTAAATTCAATGAGAAGGCCTTGAGTCCTTTGACTTAAAGAATAATTGGCCAGTTATTTATGGAGTGTCTCCAAATCTTCCCCTGTGGCTCAGCTGGTAAAGACTCCACCTATAATGAGTGAATCCTGGGTTCAATCCCTGGGTTGGGAAGATCCCTTGGAGAAGGGAAAGGCTACCCACTCCAGTATTCTGGCCTAGAGAATTCCATGGACTGTATAGCCCATGGGGTCACAAAGAGTCAGACACAACTGAGGAACTTTCACTTTTCCAAATCATCTTCATAAACTATATTCTCCAATTTTTTTCTGAGTTTTTTTCCTACCTTTTGGTACATCTCTTTAAATAAGTCCCTGTTCAAGGTCTTTACCCCAATTAAATTATCCAAACCATGAAATCTGTTCTTTGATACATTTATTCAGTTTGCTTAAGATCAAAATTCATGCTTTGCTCACCTCCACTGTTATCCTGTTTTATTTCTTGAACCATTCTGTTAACATGATGGCTTGAAAAAAAAAACACATTTTATTATGTAAAATTTCACAGTGACCCAAAAGTACAGTGAATAGTGCAGTTAACCTCAATGTCCTCATACTCTTCTACAACAAACAGAATTTGTGGCTTTTTTTATTTCCTTGTTCTCTAACCACAACCAACCACCCCCACCCCCTTGCAGGATTATTTTGAAGCAAATCATGATGACTTATGTTCAATTGGTAAAATAGTAAGCTATTTTACAGGCTTTTGAAAAAAATTATTTATCTATTTATTTGGCTGTGCCAGGTCTTAGTTACAACATGTGGGATCCAACTCCCTGACCAGGGATTGAACCCAGGCTCCCTGCATTGGGAGTACAGAGTCTTAGCCACTGGACCACCAGGGAAGGCCCCTATTTACAGGGTTTTTTGCTGATCATTTTCTTCCATTGCTGTTTAAATGCTACTAGAAAAGATATTTTCTGTATCACACTGAATTTCCCATAGGCTCTGTTTCTTAGAGTCTCACTCATCTTTTTTTAATTTTCATTCATCTTCTTTATTTCATTTCTAAATATCTTAAGTTCCTTTGGCCTTTTCATCTTGAAAAGGATCAGCTTTTCTTTGGGTTTATTCTTGTTTATCCAGACATGTACTTTCGGGGCTTGCTTGGACCTCAGTCAACATTTTTTTCTTTGTACATTTTTTGGTTCTAGCCACTTCAATAGCGTATGTCATATAATTTAATATCTTCTGGCATACATGTGTGTGCCTTCCTGCTTTGTACTCCAAATCCAATTTTCTAGTTGCATCTGCAAATGCATTTTCCCATGGGAGCATTTTCACTGTGATCCTTGTGTTTCCTTGATGTGATTTTCTAAGAAACATATGGATTTTGATGTATGTTTTATACCAGTGATTCTTAAACCAAATCAGATTGTAAAGCTCTGTGGAAGCCCAGAAGTGGAAGAACACGAGCTCTGATTTACTTTAAATCTATAAACAAGGCATAATTTTACCATCAGAAAATCAGTATTACACCACTGCAGATTTTTGCATTCCAAATAGAAGGAAAACTGCATGTAATTGGTAAGAAATCACATAGCCACCCTTTTAGTTGACCTTTGATTGCTTTTTGCACATTTCTATTTGTCATCTCTTACATGAGTTTGGAAGATAAGAATGGACAATTAATCTTTTTTCTTTTAAATAAATCCAGGTGTTTTATTTGTTTTTTGCCACACTATTCTGCATTCGGGATCTTAGTTCCCTGATCAGGGATAGAACCCATACCCCCTGCAGTGGAAGCACCAGGGAAGTCCTAAATCCATAAGTCTTTGAAATTAGCCTTATATTTTATATTTTATAATGTCAATAGTTGGCAATGGATGGTTTCATAATATTTCTTCTGTCTATTCCTGAACGTGTCTTGACGATGTTTCACCTGAGTTATTGAATTGGTTTTTTAAAAGAAACAAAGCAGTATTAAAAGCTAAGTTCCATTTGCATTTTAAACCACAGGAAGAAGATGTTAAAGACTTTAAGCAACCATCACAGTAATGGATTTCGGTCACAAAAATGAGACTGAATTAGAAAATAGTGAAAATTATGAAATTGAAAGCACAGAAGAAACTGAATTAATCTATACTTGTCCAGATGAAAGAAGTGAAAAGAATCATGTTTGTTGTCTTCTCAATATCAGTGACATTACACTTGAACAAGATAAAAAAGCCAAAGAGTTTGTCATTGGAACTGGATGGGAAGAAGCAGTGAGTATTTTCTTGAGTTAGGTCTTGTGCATGTTAGGGTTTTGATACAAGCCTTTTACTATTTTCATAAATAGTTACTGTTGCCAAAAAAAAAATGTGTAAGCAAGGAACAGAAACCTCTGAAACAGAGGTAGAATATTAATGATGATAATAGCAGTACCTTTTATTGAGTATTTATGACCATTCTGTATGGTCATAAATACTAAATACACAGTACTAAATGCTTCACATACATCAATTCATTCACCCTCTCAGGTGTTATGAATAGCCTCACTTTTTGGAAAAGGAAACCAAAGCACCAAAAATGAAATGTGTCAAAATCTCCCAGGCGGTGGTCAAGGCAGGAGCTTGAACTGAGCTTTTCTGGACTCCAGAACACAATTCCCTTAACTCAAGCTACTTAACTTAACTCCTGCTACTTAACTCCCCAGGAGACCAGAGATTTCTATCCTGGTGGTTCTATGCAGAATCCTGTGGTTTATTCTTAAACTATTCTTAGAATCAATAATGAAATATAAGGGAATTGGTCTGATTGCTTGGCAGTGTCACAGCTAGGGCTGGGAGGGGAGAGGGGTGTCTCTGGATGTACTGGGGTTGAGGCTGGGGTGCTGCTCCACATTGTAGAATGCTCGGGGTGGCTCCCACCACAGGAGATGCTCCAGCCCTGTCTCAGTTCGGGCTGCTAGAAGAGAATACTGTAGGCTGGGCAGCTTAAGCAGCAGACATTTATTTCTTACAGTTTGGGAGGAATGTTCGAGATCTGGGTGCCAACATGGTCGGTTTCTTGGTGGGAACCGTTTTTTTGGTTATATCCTCACACAGCCTTCTTTGGTGCAGGCAAGCGCAGAGAGCCTGCAGTACAAGAAAGCCTGGCAGGCGGGACAAGTATGGTTTTGATTTTATTTTAATAGTTCTGAATTTATTTTAATACACATCTAAAAATATATATAGTCAGCACATCAGTGTGCTGATAGATACTATCGCTTAGTATTTTAGTCTTTACAAATACTATTACAAATACTATGGCGTAGTAGGAGGCTAAACTAAGCATGAAAAGTTAAATTAAGTCAATCCGAAGAAAAATATTGATTCAAATAGGAGAGTCAAAATGGGGATGTGTCCACAGTGGGGGCAGCTAGGCTGAGAGTAACACACTGCTTTATCTGCAGGTCCGAGGCTGGGGACAGATTTCTCCAACTGCCTGCATCTGGCCCAGGAAGAAGCTTAAGAAGGCGAGGGTGGGAGAAAGTGCCAGCAGCTGCTTACTCTGTGTCAATCTCTCCCATGGGAGCCTGGAGGCCAGGCCTCAGTCAGAGGGCGGGAAGTTGGAGTCTGGGGCTTCAGCTCCAGCTCCAGCCGAGGCAGGCCCAGAGAAGGATGGAGGCAGCCTCTCCCAGACCCCAGGCATCCCCCCAGGCTCCACTACGACCTCCAGGGAAGTTAACAAAATCTGCTTTCCCACCTACAGTCAGGGAGAGAAGAAAAGTCTGCAAATAAAGGAGTTCATTTGGTGCCTGGAAGACTGGGCCACCCCGGAGACCGTTAGGGGCAAGGACCCCAGAAGGCCCTGGAGAGGCACCGACAGAATTCTCCCCGCCTCAGACTCCCTGACTTCCAAAGCCCTTTTAGTCCTCCCTCCCTTGAAGTCTTCGCCCCCAGATGGCTTGGATGTTCTGGGTAAGAAGACTAAGAACTTTTTCTTGCGGCCAGAAGAGAAGGGGCTGAGTGTGGAAAAGGATGAGTGTGTGGCTTATGCCTATGGAGTGAAAGCGGTTGATGGGGCAGGCGAAAAGCAGCCCACTGAGCTGGCCAGGCACCACAGAGTCAAGGACATGCAGCCTTTCCTCACCCCGGTGGCCCGGACGCCCCTGCTGCCCGAGCCTGAGCCCTGCTGCCTGCACTGGTCCCGCCTGCCTGAGAAAAACCTGCTGTGCCCTCCCTGCTATCTTGCCACCTTCCAGCTTTTGCAGAAACAAGGAGCGAGGAACTACAAAGCCAGACTCAAAGCCAGGGAGCCCAGACCTCCCATGAAAACCCCAAAGCGCGTCCTCACAGAGGCCAAGCAGGAAAACAGGCCCCAAATGTTGGAGACCAAAGTGTTCTCAAGACCTCTCTTGCCGTCCCTCACAGTGAGCAGAGTTGTTATTCCCATTTCCACTCACAGACTCCTTTGAGCTGCTACAATATAATTCCCTGGGAACAAGCAGCGTCTGAACATGGTTCATCTTCTCTCCCCTGTCTCCCTTCTGCCCCACCCCAGTCTCTTTCTCTTTCTCCTTCTCCTCTTCATCTCGCACACTCTTCTCTCCCTCTCTCCCCTGGTCCTTTTTTGGTGGTAGATCAGGGACAGCTGAACCTCATAGTACGGATTTTGATGTACTCTCAAAACCTCCACATTTTGGTGTTACCTGCTTCTGTTGCTTAGCCATTTACAAAACGCACACTGGTTGTGCCAGTCTCAGCCTCAGCCTGGCTTATCTGTGCCCTGGAAGACAAGCGGATGGTGGGGAAGCAGGTCAGCCCCTGAACCCCAGTGCTTCAAGCCAGGCGTCCTGGGCTTATTGAGACCAAATCGTTCCCTGATCCTTTGAACCTGGCAGATGGTCTATCAGTTACCACATTTTCTCTTGCAACAGAGATCTGCTTTAATTGAAACAGTGTTGTAAGATAAAATTCCAGCCTGTGTCCAGATGAATTTCCTGTGTCCAGGGTGGCATATCCTTATATTGATATTGGATGGATGGATGTGCCATATCCATTGTATCTTATGTGTCCCAGATTTCATATACTTAGAGCCTCATGTTAGTCTGTGTCTGGGAGGTTTTGGCTACCTTTCTACAAAATTCATCGTGAGAGGCAGGTTGAGAATAATTATTATTTTTTAAATGTCACTGTGATTATTGTTAGCACACATGCTTCTTCAAGTCTTACATCTACTATTTGGGAACTTGACATCCCCAGACAGAGTTATGGGATGGAGGTGTGACTTTCTTCCTTCTTCCATCTTTCCTACCCCCTCATTTTACTCCAGTGCACATTTCCTGAAGTTGTGTATAAATTAAACGTTTGTAAATAAGTTATATTTTAAATGTGAAGTGACAATGCTATGCAGAGAGATGCTGTGAAGAACAATTTTGTAATGTGAAAAGCCATTTAGCTGCTCTGTAATTATATAGTTTGCATTTGCTTAAAGTATATTATACTTGAACTGTAGGCTTTCCATTTCCTAAGTGATGGGCAGACAGAATATATGGCTATTTGTAAACATCTGCTTTCCATAACTGGTCTTTGTAATGTCTTGTCTGTTTAAGTTTAGTTTTGTTGGTTTGTCTTTACAAAACACCAGAAATGCAGGAATGATTACAGTACAATAGTCATTTAAAGGTGTATTTTGCCTTTTGAGGTTGGACACTTTACAGACTAGAAGCACTTTTCAGGTTCTACTCACCCTTTCTCGTCTGAATGAAGAAACCATCTGAATTCACGTCCAAGAAGAGGTCCCGATTTCCCCCCGTGTCTGCACACTGGGGGTGTCGGACCCAGTGCTGCTTGAGCACTGTCCAGCTCTGGCAACCTGCCTACCTGAGTCAGTGGTTTTTTCCAAGTCCTTCTTTGTAGGCTGCAGAATAATGAATAAGCTCACTGTGTATACACCTGTCAAAGTGTTTGCTTGGGAGGGAAAAGTATCTACCAGTATGAACGAGGGACAGAGCGCACTTGCTCAGCCCAGGGCTACTTACCAGTTGAGATCTTGCCACAGTTTGAACTGATACAAGTGACAACAGAAAGAACTTTTTTTTTTTCTTAAGAAAAACTCACTTCTTGAGATAAGGGTTATATATTCTATACCTTTGGGGATAAACATATAATAATTTAGAATTGAGATTTAGTTAAAGGTTTGTTGTTGTTCAGTCATGTTCGACTCTTTGCCACCCCGTGTTGGTTTTAGTATCTTAAAATTTTTTTTTTAATCAACTAGTTTTTTTTTTAATTATGAAAGTGTCTATTTCTTTAGGTAATTATTCAAATACCTGATAAAGTCCCTCTAGTATCTTATTTGTGTTGGCCGAGGAAGTTTGGCTTGCTTCTCTGGACAAAGTCACTTTAGGCCTTGTCCCAGTTTTTAGTCAGATTAAATCAGGACGTTCAAACTGGTCTTTGATATCCTAGTCTATCTAGATAAATGCTAAATGTTTACTAGAATGCAATAACAAAAATCTAGGCCAGTAACAAAAATCCTTCCATTTTAAGGAGTCAACATGTTATAATTCAGTCCCAGTCACCCTCTTCCTACCTCCAGGTGATGACCTCAAATTAAGTTTTGGTTCTTATGTGTTGTTGTTAGTCGCTCAGTTGTGTCCAACTCTTTGCCACCCCCTGAACTGTAGCCTGCCAGGCTCTTCTGTCCGTGGAATTCTCCAGCGAGAATACTAGAGTGGGTTGCCATTCCCTGCTCCAGGGGATCTTCCAGACCCAGGGATCGATTCTCAAGCCAAACATGGAGGGCTCTGTGTTTCATCTTTTATTCTGTTAATTTGTATCATTAGTAAAACTTTCCAAACTCCTATTTTTCTGGAAATTTAAAAAATCACCAAGTGGAAGTGTGGCTGCTCCCAACACAGGGCTCCTCTGCAGAGCCTCACCTCCTAGGGGAGGCCACACTGAGTTCTGGGAGTGCTGCTGAGCAAGTGCCGGGCCGGAGGGACTGGACACCTGGGAGAGTGTAGATCTGACAGTGATGGGGTGACAAGGGCGAGGGGAAGATTAAGTCAGAATAAGACCCGGCAATGTTTGGACAAGTATGGCGAGCTTTGGCTACTCGAGGAGACTTCCTCTCATTTTTAGCTTTGTTCTTTTTAGTCTGGACTAGATCTACTTTGCTTTCAATCTCTCCCTCTCCTAAGTGCTGGAGCCCCAGCCCATCTCTATGCAGGCTCCCCCGGCTGGCCAAGCAGGCTGAGCTGCACAATTGGAGTCCTCACACCTGGGACTTTTTGGGGTGTCTGGGCTTGGGTTCAAGTGCAGCCTTGGTGCTGCGGTTTAGGGGCTCCTGAGAAGCCAGATGAGGAAGAAACAGGGGCTCCCGTGGCTGTGGGCAGACAAGAGAGTTTGCTGGTACCACAGGCAACACTCACCCACTGTCTGCCAGGCTAACTGCGGCCCTGGAGCCAGGAGAGGTTCTGTGCCATGCCCTTGAGGCCCAGGCTAAACTCTGACCCGAGTACCACTAACCCATCACGTGACACAATAATTCCACTTGAATTGGCAAGGCACTATTCTAAGTGTTGAGAGCTTCTTCTGGGTATTGCCTCCTTTTATCCTGAGCAAATTCATGAGGCTCAGGGCTCATTTTCTCCTGTGACCCAAGAAGAAACTCATCAACAGAGTTTGGGTTCAGGTGTGCAGCTTGGGCATCTGAAGGTGCCAACTTATCTCCAAGGTGAAGAAACAGCTGGAGTGCTGGGTGGAAAGAATCATGTAGGGCAAGGAAGGAGGACTTAGGAATGTCTTTCCTTCCTGTTAGATGGGAATAATTTCAGACACAGGATGTGGTGAAGACGAGGAGGTAATGTATGTAAAACGCTCACAGAGATTTGTGGTTTTCCAGAATGTCGTGATTGGATCAAATACAGATAGCTGGATCATTTCCCTTTAATGAATGCCTGGCTGTTCAGAATCATTTAGAAATCCTGTGGGCATGGCCAGTTGTCATGTGGACTCTTTAAAAAGCTCACCTCCCTAACTTGTCAACTTCGGGGTCCTTGGTTGGGATGCCTGTCCATCAGTTCATGGGCCATCTTCATTGCCTGGCCCTTCTTCTCATTCTGTTTTGCCTGAATTTCCACCGCAGCAGTCTAAACATGATTGCTCTCCAGACTTATGCCATGTCTCTCAGACTGGTGGTGTGTCATCCTGAGGTGTTACAGCAAAAAATTTACTTCTCAAGTTTAATCTAGCAGATCAAAGCTATTGTATATCTTCCTGAACACAGTCTAAAGTAACTCAATAACTAAAACTAGCACCATCATCTTTTTTTTCCCTAGGAGCTGAAAACTAGACATTTTTAAATTGACTCTGTCCTATAAAATGAGGGGTTAGGGACTTCCCTGATGTTCCAGTGGTTAAGACCCTGTGCTTCCAGTGCAGGGGAATTCAGGTTCGATTCCTGGTCAGGGGGAAAAATTGAGGGAATTAATACCTAAGGTACTTCCTGATTCTGTCATTTTAGTGAAGTTAACTTGCCTGTAAACATCACTGCTGCTACTGCTAAGTTGCTTCAGTCATCTCCGACTCTGTGCGACCCCAGAGACAACAGCCCACCAGGCTCCCCCGTCCCTGGGATTCTCCAGGCAAGAACACTGGAGTGGGTTGCCATTTCCTTCTCCAATGCATGAAAGTGAAAAGTCAAAGTGAAGTCACTCAGTTGTGTCCGACTCTTAGCGACCTCATGGACTGCAGCCTACCAGGCTCCTCCATCCATGGGTTTTCCAGGCAAGAGTACTGGAGTCAGGTGCCATTGCCTTCTCCGAGTAAACATTACTAGACACTCAAAATGTGAACAGTTCTTTCTGTCAGATTTGTGATCAGATTGACTCTGGATGCTGGCTCTTGTAGTGTAAAATCTAAGTGAATTTCAATTTCTACATTTCAAAAGTTGCTTACAGTAGAAGTCCTAAAAGAGACTTTTTTTTTTTTTTTTTTTTACGTAAGACCCAGGTGGCTCAGTGGTAAAGAACCCTCCTTAATGCAGGAGATGCAAGAGATGTGGGCTCGCTCCCTGGGTAGATCCCCTGGAGGAGGAAACGGCAACCCACTCCAGTGTTCTTGCCTGGGAAATCCCATGGACAGAGGAGCCTACAGTCCGTGGGGTTGCAAAGAGATATAACTAAGCACCCACCAGAACTCAACTTTTCTAATACATCCTTTCTAAACAGCATACACGCTTTATTTTATTTTAGACCATGCTGGGTCTTCGTTGCTGGGTGCGGACTTTCTCTAGTTGCGGCAAGTAGGGGCTTCTCATTGCTGTGGCTTCTTTTGTTGAAGAGCACGGGCTCTAGGGTGGGTGTGCTTCAGTAGTTGCTGCACACGGGCTCAGTAGTTGTGGCGCATGGGCTTAGTTGCCCCGAGGCATCTGGGATCTTCCTAGGCCAGGGATCACACTGCAATATACACACTTCTTAAAGATTTCAGTGGCCGAGCATCTTTGGAAATAAGCATTGCATCCACAGCAATGCTTAAAGTTCCACCTCACCAACCGGCCCTATCCCTTGGGCAGGACTTTTCAACCTTGGCACTACTGGCATTAGGGATGGGTAGTTCTTTGTGTGGGGTTGTTTTGTGCATAAAGGGAAACAGCAGCATTTCTGGCCTCTATGCACTAGATGCCAATGGTCCCCTCACAGTTGTGACAATCAAGAATGTCTTTAGACATTGCCAAGTGCCACAAGGGCCCAGGTGAGAATAGGTGCTTTAGGGAATTAATCATCTAGAATCCAATACCTGTTTGCAGCTTCTCTGACAGCTCTGCTTTCTGCTCCAGAGTGAGCAGAAGCCTTGGCACAGAGGCAAAGGGCATGTGGGATTAGTTCCGCCTGCCTCATCCTGGGCAGCACGAGTGCTCTTGGCTTTGACCTGGTCCCTCAGGGCCTCCTGGGGACACCTGCTCCATTTCCCTCCAGGCCTGCTTTTCTCTGGGACCATTTCTCTCAGAGTTAACAGTAGGGCTCATTTAGTCAGAGCCAGGGACAGCTGTAGGCATAATCTGATTCTCTTTAGGAGAATGTGCATTATTTTCGCAAGGTTTTCAAGAAAATTCTAAGATGCTAAATTGATGTGTTTACATTTAATGGCATAATTCAGAATTCTCTACTTTTCAACCAGTACTCTCCTCACATTCACTGCACTAAATCAGTGTGAATACTGAGAGGCAGCCCAGTATGTATGACCCTCCTTAATAGCCACTGGAAAATTGATACTTTATATATGTGAAAATGGCTTTTTTCCTCCCATTTGGCTCAAACTACAAGCCTTGCTTCCCTATGTATCTTAAAATGAAACAACTTCTCACTTACTTAAACTTGAGGAGTGCTAACTTGAAGATATAACATAAAGTAGCCTTATTTCCAGCAACACAGGAGGGTTAGGACTATTAACTGTAAAATGTGAAAGAACTGTTAGCAATTTCATTTAACATCTGCATGTGCTCTGAAGAGAAGTAGAAATCTAACAAGATAAAAACCACTGGTCCCGATATTGTTCATGACTCTGCTCGGGCTCTGTTTTGTGGCCATTCACCAAATCCTCATGATGGACTTTTCTAATGTAATCCCAGGAAAATGGAATGTTAGGGAGATACCATTATAGTAGCTAATGGGAGAACTTGAAATCTGAAAACTTACTCCTTAGACACATATGTCATCAGAGAAATGGGATTTAAACGGTTCTAAAATATACCATATCTTACCAAAAGGAAAGGTGAAGAAAAAAAAAGATACCAGCCTACAACTCATTAATAAGTACTAGACTCTCAAATATAGCTAAACAAAAACTATTACCACAAACTGAACTAAGACAATATAAACAGTTCCTAAAATATCATTTGCCAAAGTTTGGATGGCTTCTCAAAAAGCAAACTATAAAATCTTAAGTTTTGAGAGCTCACTTTTTAAATAGGGAAGTCTTTAAGGAGCATTTTAAGGTTAGATATCCTTTTGTGGTAAGTTAACTCAGATGCACTGACTTCTGCCAAATTTTTATTGCAGCACAAGCTCTACATTTTCTGAAGTCACTAAATTTCTCATTACAGCACAGGAAAAAGAAGATAAAGTAGGAGAAGTATCAGTTTCAAATTCAGCCCTAAGCAGCAACATTTTTGAGATGCAATCATAAAACCAAATATTTCACCCGGGACAAGGAAAAAGCAGTGGATCATCAGAAAACAGAGTAAAAAGCTGCAAGAAGATGTGAAAAAAAAAAAGAAAAGCAGTGAGAAGATGCCAAGCTTGGAACAAGGTCTTATTGACACATACTATGCTAATCTCACTTCTTTAGGCTAAAAAAAAAAAAAAAGTCTTTGTTCACATAGGTAATATATACATCTTTCAGAATTTATGGAGATAAATTTTTTAAAAAATATTTTTTTATTTTCTGAAATATTTGACTGTTTCAATGATAAACTAAAAGTTATAAATTCTGTTGTTTCTTCTTTGTAGTCTTTATGTCCTGTAATATTAACTTGCTAGATGGTGAAGGAACCAAGTTAATGGAAGGGCCTTGATAATGAGTTTCTCATGTGACAATCTTTGCTATTTCTGATTTTGTGGATTTAGAACAAAGTTACAAATGTGTTTATTAATTAGTAAGGCAATATATAGATTTACATGTTTCCCCCTCAAGTTGAAGGAACTGAATGAATACCGGCACTCTTCCCGTGTATTATAGACAATACTCTTATTCCCTCATTTGCTCCTTTCAAACATGCATATTTTATCCTATTTTTAAAAATGTATTATTTACTTACTTATTCTTTTTGGCAGCACTGGGTCTCCTTTACCGCATGTGGGCTTCTCACTGCAGTGGCTTCTCTTACTGTGGAGCACAGGCTCAGTAGTTGTGGCACATGGGCTTAGCCATGCAGCATGTGTGATCTTCCTGGACCAGGGATCAAACCTGTGTCCATGGCACTGTCAGGGGAATTCTTAACCACTGGATCACCAGGCAAGTCCCCACACATGCATGTTTTAAAATAAAGAGCCCAAATGTGTTAATCTGAGGACACCAACAACCTGAGTCCTTTCCATTTGCTCTTTAGTCTGCCTCTGTTGATGGATATGTAGTCTAGTAAATACAGTTCACACAACTGTGAGAAACTTTGGATTTAGGCACTGCAAAACAGTGGTATTTAAAGGACTATCTTCTTGACTATCAAGAACATTAGATTAGCCTACATCTTGCTGAAAAAACTAACTAACATTCATGTGTTTTAAGGCTTTTAGGTGTTGGGAGTAACCAGTAAGTCAAAAGACTGTGTCCTTTCCTAGTGTCAGATCTAATCAGTGACACTTTAATGTATGTAAGATAAGCACACACACATATATGAGATATAAAACAATATTTGAGACTCCAAAGGCATCACCGACTCAATGGACATGGGTTTGGGTGGACTCTGGGAGATGGTGATGGACAGGGAGGCCTGGCATGCTGCGTTTCATGGGGTCACAAAGAGTCGGACACGACTGAGCGACTGAACTGAACTGAACCAAAGGAATCATTCCTAAATGCTTCTAAGTTACACATTCCTCCCAGTCTTTGTTTAAGAGCCTTCTGAAGACAAATCTGAGAAGCATTACTTTAAATATTCAAGTAGGGGTACTCTTTCTACCCCCTTCTGATGTCTATGTCAGAAGCTTTCTCTATGTCCTTTATACTTTAATAAAACTTTATTACACACAAAAAAATAAAAAAAAAAATAAATATTCAAGTAGTAAGCGCTCTTCAGTGTCAGTATTAGGTTAAGTTTGGACTGGAACTAAGATAAGCATTCTAAAACTGAGATCATAAAGGATTACATGAAAAACCACCCTGTCAGTTACCACTATTAAAACAATTCAACTTCACAACTACACTGAAACAATGTTTTCTTCCAATCAAAAGTAGCTTCAAACTTTGCATCTTTCAGGTAAGTCTAAAAAATTTCTTCTTTTATTTCCCTTTATCTCTAATCGAACACACTGATTTGGCTTTCCTACAGCTGGTGACTGAGCAAAGAACTACTCATATAGCTTTACCCTCACATATTTGCTCTTAAGCTAGAACCACATTACTTACAAAGATAAAAGACACCCCATTATGAAATGGTGACATTTGGATGAAAAAAAATGGGTAATTTCCTTTGAAAAAATTTTCCAAAAACTTATGGTAGTTTTTATCAAAATAAAAACTTTACATCAAAATAGCAGCTTTGGTAATGGAATGTCTTTCTCTTTTCTACTGGGAAAACTGTTAGCATATTTTCATGAACAAAGGTAATGGAAATAACTAGGCACAGTCATTTCATCATGTGACTTTCAGAGGAGGATGAATTTGTGAAGAGTTAAGGCAACAAAGTCACATTATGAGTACGTTGAAGAATTCACACAAAGGTAGAATTCTCACTTCTCTTTAATCACTGAGTTTTCAGCTTTTACAAATAATCTTAGAACAATTCAGGGAACTAAGGTTTGGGTGGGGGACAGTTCTTACTGGTACATGAACTATTACATGCTCAATTTTCTGTAAATAATTCAGTTGGCTGAATTAACAAACATTGTCACAGACACACAGATTTTTTTTTTTTAAAGCCATAGATCACTGCATATATATTTACAAAAAGCCAAAACAAACATGCACTTCTCCTTACTAGGAGAACTGAAATAGATGTTTGAAACGTTAAGGCAGTGATGATTCTAAAACATAATGAAATACTAAGTTAAGGCTTTATGTTTGTTTTGAAACCCACATTCATAGGCAACTGTGACCCAAGCAAACTTTAATCTACCAGGTTGAGTTCATCTGCCCAGGACATGTTATTTATCCATTACCACCAATTCTTCTATGGGATAGGAATCAGTAGCAACACCAATGATTTTCTCTAATGAATTATTAGTTCCTTCCTTAGGTTGTATTTTGAGGGTTTAGTCTTCAGCAGCATCAAGCATGTGCCACATAAGGAAAAGAGCATTTTTTTGGGTAAACTTAGAAAAATGTACAGACTGCATTTTTACTTGCCTGAAAGCTGGCCAACAATCAAGAACTCAGGATCTTCTAAATACAAAAAACCCTCCAAGTGTACCTGACTGTTCAGCCATCTCAAAACATATTATGTTCTTGCAGTGCTGGATCTTCACCTCATTTTCTCTGAAGACCGTTCAGTATTACCCTCTCTAAACAAACAAAGCAACATAATGCAGAATGCCGTATTTTAGACGGATCTATTCTAGACTTGCTATCCTCAAGGCACAAACACTATTCTTGCTAGACCAATGTGCTTCCTCATTCAAGGAAAAAAATGAGAGGTGGATGAAAAGACTCACTTTACTCTAGTAGTTGATTGCACTCGTGCCCTAGCAAGCTTATGAAAAGTACTGAAATGTAACAGGGAATATCCTTTTCTCCCTACATTACTATTTTTATTGTTTTTTTAACATTTAGAGCGACAAAACTCAGACTCAGCGGGTGGGGTGCACCTTGAGCAGCTCTGGAGCACCACCCTGGCCTTCGGTAGGGTGCAGGAGGGATGGCTTGTAGGACACACTCCAGGACGAGCTAACAGGTGTGATTCTACAGCCCAGCGTTTCCATAGTTGGGGTGACTTACTGTCACTTAGACTGAAAGGATCACTATTTACACTAAGTGCTTGCCGCTACTACTTTAAGCAATAATTGTACAGCAACATGTCTTGTGAGCAAAGTACTATACACTTACGTTCCTACCAGTAACAGTTCACGTAGAGGGATGGCATTGGCTATAAGCAAATTGTCTCAGGAGCTAAAGACAACAGTAGTTTTCCTTTGTGTCTTCAAATTAGGGAAGAGTAAGATGTCAAAGCAGGCGAAGCTGTTGCTGTTTAAATCTGACGGAGCAGCGTCAGACTTCTTTACACGTTATCAGGGAATAGGACTCTCTTAACAAGCACTGGTAAGAGTATTTTAGGTGCAGTTTAAGTCAGTCATGCTTTGATGAACATGTTTTGAAGATCTGAGGTTTGCACCCTAAGTCCTGATGAGCTTGGCTTCAGCTAAATGGCAAGATGGGTTTTAAAGGTGTGAAATACATTTTTTTTTAAAAAAGGGAAGACTACACTGAAAGGGCAAATGTCGGCAACACAAAAACAATCATGTTCAGATCAACATCTTACACTTTATAATACACTCACAAATTTTTACACAAGTTTCATGTTTACAAGTACAAAAAGGCAAAGAACCTCAAAGAATCGAAGTAACTGTATCGTCAACTACATTCAATAGAGTTAATACTGTTGTCCCTGTTCTTCATCTTCTAAATCCAGAAGGGAACTGTGAATCCATCCCCCATGTGGACTCCGCTTTCAGAAGTTGGAGACTGGGTGTAGTTCTGCACACGTTTGGGTTTCAACAGAGCTGAACTGAGATTCCATCGTGTTCCAGGCCAGATCGGCCAGAAGAAAGTCATCCATTGCTGTCTGAGTTTCATTGCTGGTGAAGAATAAGCTCCCCAAAGTTTCAAAGCCAGAGTTCATGGTCTGTGTTTCGGCACTGTTCAACTGAACTTTGCTTTCCAGGGCAGGCAGGTTTTTAGCAGTGGAGATTCCGTCAGTCTGGGTCTCTGTGTCAGATGAATCAGTACTCATGGAAAAGCTGGAGTGTTTCAGGATACTTCCCAGTGGCAGACGAGGGCTACTGTCTAAAAAGAAGTTCAGGTCTGTCTGTGTCTGCGTGTCAAACATCTCAAGGCCTAAGAAGCTCGAATTCCCCCTACAACTGTAGGCCTGGGCAGAAGGGTCTGCAAGGAAGAAGTCAGTTTGGGTTTCTATGTCCAGTGACTCCAAGACTGGCTCAGTGGTCATGGTGCTAAGTTCACTCTCCTCGGTTTGTGTCTGTATATTTGAGGCTGAAAAGAACTCTTCGATATCAAAATCAATTGCAGGATTCTGGGTTGGGCCAGATGGGAGCTGGGTGTCAGGTCCAGTATTTGTGTCAGACAAAAGACTACGATTGTCCAGCGTCTGACCAGGTAGGTTACTTGACAAGATGTTTTCTAGATCACTTAGTAAATCCATGGTTTGGGTCTGATTATCTGTCATGTTCTGTGACGAAAGCATACTGTTTGGTGCACTGAAGTTTATTATTGGTGTGGATTTCTCAATATCTTGAGTTAAAGTTTTAGCGTGGTTCTGAGGTAACAAGTCATGAGTTACAGACTCTGCTACTAAGCTGCTGCTTATAATACTGTCTGTGGACACACCATATGATGAATGGACACTTTCAAAAATGTCTCCACACATTACAGCTTGGTCCATCTGTACTCGGTCATCTGCTGGACTTTGCATTCCGCTGGTCTGAGTTTCTCTGGAGATCCCACCTGGCTGGAAACTGGCATCTATAAATGCATCAGTTTGAGCAGCGATGGATGAGGTTACCTTAGAACTGGGCAAAAAAGTCTGAGTTTGAACACTAATGGGAAGGGAAACCTGGGAACCAAATGTCAAATCAGTTTGCGAACAGGACGACACAGAGGAGTCAGGGCTGGCCCACTGTGCAGTCGGCATGAACTGCGGTGTGGTGTAGGACAGGTCTGTCTGCACATTGATGGAAGAAATGCTGTTCTTCTGACATGTGTTCCCGAGTTCTTGTAACGGGCTAAATGGACTTTTACCCAAGTTCACTTGAATACCTGTGCTAATTGGCTCAACAGCAACAGGATTTACAACTTTTGAAAGAGGGAGGCTCTCCTTGAGAGAGCAGGCTTCCGGATCCAGGCTGAGGATCAGGGTTCCAATGGACAAGGGCAGTAAGTGCACGGCACCGGGGGCAGAGCCCTGATGGTCGACACCCAACACCACAGGCTGGGCCGAGGAGTCGGCTGTAGGCACAAAGACAGGCACAGGAGAAAACTGCATGACGGGGAGTTTAACCAAAGCCACTTTGGGCTTTGGTAAAAGCAACTTCTGAGGGTACCGTGGAGCTGCTGCAAGAGTCTGTTGTTTGGCATTAGAGCTGCACGAGTCTTCAAAGGAAGCCACCAGCTTTATTTCTGAAGTCTCTAGTTGTGGAGCGTCTGGCCGTGGAATCGGCTGCTTGCTCAGCGATTCAACGGTCTTCCTGGACAGCTTCTGGCTGTGCAGGCAGCCTTCCATTTTCCTTTTCTTACTAGGTGGATCCCTGAAAACGACGACAGAGTGAAAAAGAGAAAAGTGATTTTAAACTGCGGCTTTCTTCATCAACCCTGGCACTGTATCTTCACTTATAAGCTCTATGTCTCACATCTACAGCAGGGGTCAGATTCAGCCCGGTGAAAAGAAATCCCGTTTGTAACCTGGCCCATTACACAGAAGTTCAGAAACATGCCAACAGGAAAGGAGGAAGCACACCTTTGGGTAAAGCTCTAAGCACTAGAACTCAGCTTAGATCCGCAAGCATCAGGAAGCTAACATATTATACAATGCAGTGACTATCATGTCTAAAATAGGGAGCTATTAATCCAAATATAAATTTGACCTTTCAAATGAAGCGATTTCATGATTTAAACAACTCTTCAACAATCCAGTATCCCTCTAATAGAAAACGATGAAAGTTTTGGAAGAATTGAAAACTCAATAGGCACTTCCCTGGTAGTCCAGTGGTCAAGAATCCACCTTCAATGCAAGTGACACAGATTTGATCCCTGGTCCGAGTAGATCCTGCCTCTGGCAGACCAACCAAGCCGTGCACCGCAACTACTGAATGCCTGCGCCGTAACTACTGCAGCCTGTGCACCGCAGCAAGGGAAGCCTCCAGTGAGAAGCCCTGGCATCGCACACAAGGGCAGCCCCCGTGCACTGCAACTGGAGGAAGCCCACGCAGCCATCAAGACCCAGATCAGCCACAAATAAATACAGAAATCTTAAAAAAAAAAAAAGAAATCCCAGTAAATTTTCAATTCGGAATAATAAGGGACCTTTAAAAGGAGTTGGTGAATGAGTAAGGAGCACAACTGGGTCAAGTAGATGTGGGTTATTTACTAGTACTGCTGCCATTTCCAAAAGGTCCCTTCTTCATGTCTCATCTTTTCTCTACCATTCCTCCTCTCTCCTCAGCCTAACGGCTCTCCAGGAAGTTTCGCCTGAAGCTCTCCCCACAGCTGCTGGCTTTTGGGCCACCACCCCCCTCCCCCTTTACCTGTGTTCTGCAGGGATCTCATGGCCAGTTCGGTAGATGTGGGACTGTAACGCAGTCCGGCTGGCATAGGGACACCCACACGTGCACTGGAAGGTCTTGCCACAATCCTCTGCATGTCTTTTCAAGTCCCACTCGGTGCCATACGAATTGCTGCACTTACTACATTTATGCTTCTTTTCAGCATGCATTTTCATAAAGTGCTAGGAAGAACACAAAAGGACCGAAGTGAAAATCTGCAACTGCTCAAAACCTTTCAAAAGTCATCAACATAAAATAACAATGATTTTACATGATAAAATATAGCAGTGCAAATCAAAAGAATGTAAAAGCAGGCCAGCTGCCCTTTAACATATGCCTCATCTTTGTGAAAAGTTGAGACTGTTTTGGAAACAATCCAGGTATCCACCCCTACTTCTGATTTACAAATAAGTGCTGCAAGCAGAACAAGTCTTGGAGTGCTGTTCTCAGGACCCCCTCCAGCAAACCCTCAGGGAAGTGTTTCAGAGTCTTCCAGTCCAGAATCACCACCTTCCCCACTGACTGGGTCCCTCGCTCCTCTCTAGAGGAGCTGCTTCTGAAATTCTTTTCCTACAGTTTCTTCCTCCCTGGGAGAACATCTCCCTATGCCTCTGCTCCTCTGACCTTGAAAGATTCACACCAGAGATCTGGAAGCACACCCAATTTATCATACTTTGCTGACCTGGTCTCTCCAAATCCACTCTGGACATCTTCCCCCCGAGAACCAGCCAGCCTTTGCTCACACCCACTCATTTTTCCCCAAGTGAGAGACTTGGGTGTCTGTCCTTATAAGCAGCTTTCTGCTCAATTCTCTTGTATGATTGGCAAGTAATTACAATACATTGGGTTTATGACATCTGCATTTCATCCCTAGAGAAGTATATAGTTAAGACAAGTAAAATACCTGTTTTACGAGAGAAAATTGAGAAAATGGTCTGTCAGGGCCTCTAGGGCATCCTTCAATTGGACAACAGTAGAATTTCGGTACAGTTTTCAAATCTTTTCTTACTGTTGGATTTACTATGCCATCCTGCAAAAGAAAAATGAAATAATGATCTTTAAAAACCATCAGAGCGAGTTGGGGGTGATAATAAGGAACGACTAAAGATGGGCACAAGGGATCTTTATAGAGTGATGAAAATGTTCTGAAGTTTGGGATTGCAGTGGTGGTTGCAGAACTGTGCATCTACTTAAAAATAACTGAATTATTCACTTAAAATGGGTAAATTTTATCGCGCATAAACTATAACTTAATGTGTTACAATTTTTCAAAACAACATAAACAAAAAACAACTATGTTGTTTAAAAACCTTCTATCCATTCCTTTAAGATTCCTTCTAGATTTAAAAATCTCTGTCCTTAATCCAATGTCTTTAATTGTAAGAGTTTCTCAGGCTCAAGACTTAGTGTCATCCTTAAGTCTTCCCTTCTTTTTTATCTCACCCCCACTGAATCAGGGTGAGCCTCTGAAAGAAACCTCCTTTGACTATGATCAAAGTCTTCTTGATAAAGAGCACAGTGACTTTCTCTGATCACCACTATGCCCCCTAACAGAGCTAAAGCGAGCTGACACAGCTCTTTTACGGCAGCATGAATACAGGCACCATGCTCTAATCTGAAATTTAGTAATCATTATAATGGCCAGCGCTAACACAGCACTTACTACTGTGCCAGGCACTGCTGTAAGCACCTCATATATATATGAACTCATCCGAGTAATCCTTTGTTATTAAGTATGTGACTGACATTTTGACTGGGGTTTTTAAAATA